>NC_086453.1:232970359-233573692 GCF_028390025.1 Pseudophryne corroboree
CAGCCGCAAACTTGCTAAGTTCACAGAGTAGTAACAGAACCCCAGCAAGCTAAACGACTGACTCCAGTCTTACTGCTAGGTCTGGATTGGCAGAGTGTAATACCAAATCCCCAGGCCTATTTGCAGTAAGCAACAAACAAATACAAAGCTACACAGTACTGGCTAACTTTCATGAACTGACTAACCAACAAAGATTCAGCAGCATCTGCTTACCATGAAAAGAGGCCTTATAAAGCAGGTGCTGTCCACGCCCCACTCAGACCTCACAGACTGTGAGCACAAAAACCAGCACCGGATCCCCTGCCGTGCACAGAGCCTATAACCACTGCACAGCAAAAGACCCGAACCGGAGTATCAGCTGCGCTCAGGTTACTCCACTAGCACTTGTCTCCCGGTTGCCATGACGACGTGCAGCACAGGGCAGGAGACCCTAACACACTGGAAGTCCTATACATGAAGACTCTGATCCTATGACTCGTAGATAATATTTTATTTACTTTCAGTTTGGTACGTGTTCACTTATCTGCATGAGCTTGGCACTAGATTACTTAACAATAGCTCACTGTACGGGCACCATCCATTTCTTTTTATTTTCTCTGATATACAGTATAAAACTAGGGAGAACAGCTGATATCTGGAAAGGCTGCCACTTCTACAGAGGCAGGTGTGATTTCATATATAGCTTACAACAGAGGTACTGTAGGTATGATCTCAGACTGATCTCAGTTGGAGAGCTATGCTGCAACTAATTTAAACCCCCAAAATTTTCGGCCACATTATTGTATGCTCTTAGTAAGCGTGTTGTGTACTTAAAAAGGGAAGCAGTCAGGATCCCGGCCGTCAGAATACTCACACCATCCCAGCAGCAGAAAAAGACAACAACCGGAATCCCGATCGAGGAGAGACCGGGACACAGGCCAGGTAAGCCGGGGGGGGGGGGGGGGGGGGGGGGGAGTTAGGTTTAGGCTGCGGGGGTGGTGGGGTGGGGGGTTAGGGTTAGGCTGCATTCTGGGGGGTTGGAGTTAGGCTGCTGCTGCGGGGTAGGGTGGTGGTGGTCAGGGTTGTGCACCCCCCTCGGTGGGTTAGGGTTAGGCTAAGGGGCTTGAGGGTTAGGTTTAAGCAGCAGGGACGAGGGGTTAGGTTTAGACACCAATGGGGGAGATTAGGGTTAGGCTGTGTGGGTGGGAGAGTTAGGGAGTTGGGAAGAGGGGAGAACATCCCTTACTCACCCTTGTCGGTTTCGTAACAATCGGGATCACGGCATCGGTATTTCAAGCGCCAGGATCTCATGCGCCGGTAACTCATACTTCTCCCATAGAAAATATGTACCTGGGTTTATCCAAGTAACGTGGTATATGTATCTTGTCAATGCCGGTGATCATAAAGGTTATACTATATGTATAATGTTAGAAAGACCTTTAAATAAAACTGTGTTTATAGTGACACATGAATTGATTAAATGAAACTTTAAATATTGAATGAGAAATGCATGCTGTACTAGAAGTTGTTACTATTATCTCTTATTCTAATGCGCTGATACATTACACTACGCTGTACCAGGCGATCATGACACAAACAATAAAATGAAATAGAAGGCAACACTGGCCCTTGCCTAAATGTGCTGCACAGTATAAAAAGTGTGGAAAGCAATGGATAAATAAGGGGTGTGGTATAACAGATAGACAGTGTCTAGTTAGACAGTCAATAGTTAGACACCACGGGGTAAATTTACTAAGATGGGAGTTCTATTTAAGATGGGATGTTGCCCATGGCAACCAATCAGATTCTACTTCTCATTTATCTAGCACCTTCTGAATCTAGAAGATAATACCTGAAATCTGATTGGTTGCTATTGGCAACATCCCATCTTAAATAGAACTCCCATCTTAGTAAATTTACCCCCACATGTTAGACAGTCAAAAGGTAGACATGAAAAAAGTAGTCAGTACAAAAGGTCGACATGGTCAAAAGGTCAACATGAAAATCGTCGACATAAAAAAAGGTAGACAACATTTTTTTTTGCAGTTTTGGGGTTTGTGTGGATAGTTTTGTCATCTGGGACCCACAATTGTAAAAAAAGGCATCCCTTGCGGGGCACGCTTTGCTCGCCACGTTTTGGGCTCACTGGTTTGCCACAAGGTTTACAACCTACTCTATGCCGACATGGATAGAGAAGGTATGTAATAATCAAAATACATGTACAATTAAAAAAAAACACTGGGGTATATTTACTAAGGTCCCGATTTTGACCGAGATGCCGTTTTTTCTTCAAAGTGTCATGTCGGGAATTTACTAAGCAAAAATCTCGGCAGTGATGAGGGCATTCGTAATATTTTGGAAGTCCTAGGAAAAAATCACGAATCAATACACCATCGGTCAAATACGCCTGCAATTTGGTAGAAAATCGGTAATTTACTAAAAAGTACAAACACAAACACTGCCGACAATAGCCAAACACTGCCGTGCTGAAATACAATTCGTGAAAAAGTGCTAAAAAAAACAGACCTGCTTTTTTATCCGTGTTTGGATAGGCATGCAGGGATCCATGAGATCCGTGCATGTTTATCAGTGGGAAGGGGATGGGAAAGTGTTTATTTTTTGGAAAAAAATTGCGTGGGGTCCCCCCTCCTAAGCAAAACCAGCCTCGGGCTCTTTGAGCCGGTCCTGGTTGCAAAAATATGGGGGGAAAAAATTATAGAGGTTCCCCCATATTTAAACAACCAGCATCGGGCTCTGCGCCTGGTCCTGGTTCCAAAAATACGGGGGACAAAGCGTAGGGGTCCCCCGTATTTCTGAAACCAGCACCGGGCTCCACTAGCCAGATACATAATGCCACAGCCGGGGGACACTTTTATATAGGTCCCGGCGGCCCTGGCATTACATAACCAACTAGTCACCCCTGGCCGTGGTACCCTGGAGGAGTGGGGACCCCTTCAATCAAGGGGTCCCCCCCTCCAGCCACCCAAGGACATGGGGTGAAGCCCGAGGCTGTCCCCCCCATCCAAGGGCTGCGATGGAGCTGATAGCCGTTTTGTAAAAAAATAAATATTGTTTTTAGTAGCAGTACTACAAGTCCCAGCAAGCCTCCCCCGCAAGCTGGTACTTGGAGAACCACAAGTACCAGCAAGCGGAGGAAAACCGGGCCCGCTGGTACCTGTAGTACTACTACTAAAAAAATACCCAATAAAAACATAAGACACACACCTGAAAGTATAACTTTAATACATACATCCACACCTCCATATACACATACTTACCTTATGTTCACACGAGGGTCGGTCCTCTTCTCCATGTAGAATTCATGGGGTACCTGTTGAAAAAATTATACTCACAAAATCCAGTGTAGAAGGCTCTTCTTGTAATCCATTTGTAATCCAGGTACTTGTCAAATAAAAAAACGGACACCCGACCTCGCACTGAAAGGGGCCCCATGTTTTCACATGGGACCCCTTTCCCGAATGCCAGGAACCCCCTCTGACTTATGTCTAAGAGGGTTCCATCAGCCAATCAGGGAGCGCCACATTGTGGCACCCTCCTGATTGGCTGTGTGCTCCTGTACTGTATGACAGGCAGCACACGGCAGTGTTACAATGTAGCGCCTATGCGCTCCATTGTAACCAATGGTGGGAACTTTGTGGTCAGCGGTTGACCGAAAGTAACCTCACCGCTGACCACAAAGTTCCCACCATTGGTTACAATGGAGCACATAGGCGCTACATTGTAACATTGCCGTGTGCTGCCTGTCATACAGTACAGGAGCACACAGCCAATCAGGAGGGTGCCACAATGTGGCGCTCCCTGATTGGCTGATGGAACCTTCTTAGACATAAGTCAGAGGGGGGTTCCTGGCATTCGGGGGAAAGGGGTCCCATGTAAAAACATGGGCCCCCTTTCAGTGCGAGGTCGGGTGTCCGTTTTTTTTATTTTGACAAGTACCTGGATTACAAATGGATTACAAGAAGAGCCTTCTACACTGGATTTTGTGAGTATAATTTTTTCAACAGGTACCCCATGGATTCTACATGGAGAAGAGGACCGACCCTCGTGTGAACATAAGGTAAGTATGTGTATATGGAGGTGTGGATGTATGCATTAAAGTTATACTTTCAAGGTGTGTGTCTTATGTTTTTATTGGGGTATTTTTTTAGTAGCAGTACTACAGGTACCAGCGGGCCCGGTTTTCCTCCGCATGCTGGTACTTGTGGTTCTCCAAGTACCAGCTTGCGGGGGAGGCTTGCTGGGACTTGTAGTACTGCTACAAAAAACAATATTAATTTTTTTACAAAACGGCTATCAGCCTCCCATCCGCAGCCCTTGGATGGGGGGGGGGGACAGCCTCGGGCTTCACCCCTGGTCCTTGGGTGGCTGGAGGGGGGGGACCCCTTGATTGAAGGGGTCCCCACTCCTCTAGGGTACCCCGGCCAGGGGTGACTAGTTGGTTATGTAATGCCAGGGCCGCCGGGACCTATATAAAAGTGTCCCCCGGCTGTGGCATTATGTATCTGGCTAGTGGAGCCCGGTGCTGGTTTCAGAAATACGGGGGACCCCTACGCTTTTTGTCCCCCGTATTTTTGGAACCAGGACCAGGCGCAGAGCCCGGTGCTGGTTGTTTAAATATGGGGGAACCTCTATCATTTCCCCCCCCCATATTTTTGCAACCAGGACCGGCTCAAAGAGCCCGAGGCTGGTTTGGCATAGGAGGGGGGACCCCAAGCAAATTTTTTTTTTTTTTTTAACACTGATTTTTTTTTTTTTAAAAAGGTGCACAATGAAGCCCAGCACGGATCTCTCAGATCCGGCCGAGATTCATTGTATTAAAGTCGGCAGTGTTTTACAAGTCACTCACGTAAAACACTGCCTAAAAAAACGAATGACATCGACATCGGTAAATCCGAAAGTGCAGAATACGGCAGCTTAGTAAATTAGTCGTACTGAATTCAAAAAGTTGCAATTTTACACTTTCGATGTCATTCGTGATTGAACTTTGACCTCAAACGGGAAAATACGAATTTTAGTAAATATACCCCACTGTGTCTACTTTTTTATGTTGACCATTTTCATGTTGACCTTTTGACCCTGTCGACATTTTGTACTGTCTACCTTTTTAATGTTGCCCTTTTGACCCTGTCGAGCTAATGTCTGTCTAACATATGGTGTCTAGCTATTGACTGTCTAACTAGACACTGTCTATCTATCATCCGGATACCATAAATAAGGCAGAGGAAGAATAATTGTAGGGAAGATGCAATACCAATAAGCGGCTGGCATTCCCGTGCAGCTACCGATGCTGTAGTAGGGATGGAAATAGGAGACATGAAATAGGAACCAATCAGCTGCTGGGAAACATAACTGTCCTTCACCAGGGCTAAGACTAGGATTCCTGCCACCTGGGGCAAGGCAGTAATGTGGCGCACCCCCCCCCCCCCCCCCCCCCCCCAACATATAGATATAGATGCGCTCCCTATAGTTGTACCCCTATAGATGCTTTCCCTATATATATATATATATATAATATATTATATTTATATATATATATATGCACCCTTTAAAGGTACTCTGCAAATATGTACTTCTTCTAGATTTACTCACAAAGTATATATATATATATATATATATATATATATATAGACAGACACACAGACACACACACACACATATATATATATATATATATATATATGTATATGTTTCCTAGAAATGCAATCCCTATGGATGGGCTCACTATAGATGCTCTCACACACTGTAGTGGCTGTGATCTCCCATGCACAGAGGTCGCTGCCAGGGGCCGGTGTGTGAGGGCAGTGGGCTGCTGCTCGGATGATCCTTTAGAGGAGCAGGGTATGTGGTCAGTGCTGGAACTCAGCTGCTGCTGCTTACGGTATCTGTGTTTCTGTGTACCCTCACAGCCCCTGTCCTGGCATGTGATTGGAGGAGAGCCGTGGGGGTGCTGCCATATAGAAGTCTCAGCCCGCTGATGGCTGGGACACTGCAAATCTTTCCCAAGGTTTCCCCAGCCTGGGAGAGACTGAGCGCCGATGCCCACACAGGCTGCAGCAGCGACGCTGGGAGCGAGGCACACGGAGATAGCTGCTGTATGTTATGTATGCCAGTGACCAAGAGAGGAGATGATGCGGCAGTGTTGGGAGTGGGGACAGCTTGCATCCCCTCAAATCTGGCGCCCAGGGCGTGTGCCCCCCTAGTTACGGCCATGCCTTCGCCATTGATTATAGCTGTGCGTCCTTCTTTCCTTGTTCTAGAGGAAGCTTTTGGTGCACAGCACACTTGTGGGCATATGTCAGTTTGGAGTAATTGAGAGGAAGCAATAGAGCAGGAGCAAGGAGCAGCTTGTTTCCTGCTCCTGTCACCATGTGAGCAATGTCCTGTGACTCAGTGTGCATGAATAACAGCCCATGCTACCAGCATTAATGTATCCATCATGCTTCACACAATTGGCGATTGTTCTGAGTGAGATGTAAGAATGTGTCAGCAATTGCTGTGTTGGTTACCTGGGACATCTGTCCAGGTGACAGCAGTACAAATAGCTGCAGCAGCACACATTAATAGTTTCAGAGTGTTATAACAAAGTGTAAAGGTATAATACAGGAACAAATAGCAACGAATCAACTTAACCAAATCCTTGTTAACTACAGAATTCCATTCACGCTGCTTATTTAAAAGCCATTGCTTTCCCTTTAATACAGAGTTTCCCAAACTCCCCCATTACAGTCCAGGTTTTAAGGCTATCCATGCTTGAGCAGAGGTGACTTAATTAGTACCTCAGTAAGGTTGATTTAAACATCTGGAGTGAAATGTAATAGCCTGTCAGTTGCAGGCTGTGCGGGACTTTGTGTGAGCTTACCCATTTCACAATCAGCATTCCCTACCTGCCTTTTCAAGAGGATCCGGAGGCCCAGACTGCCTCTGCTCAAAGTTACCTAGAATTGTGGCCTGGCCCTGAGCAGAATTTGCGACGATGGTACCGATGTATCAGCAATTATACGCCGTCGGATGGAAATGAAGAGACCGCAGTTGGCGTCCCGGTGCACGGGTTAGCTTCTGCCCATATTAGCATATAGTCGCAATTGCGTACGGCAAAAGACAGCAGCAGCAATCGCAAGAACAACCACACATGAATTAGGCCGATAGTTTGAAATGGTCTGGTGGCCAACTTATGTATTAGCACAGCGCTGCCACCATGGCCACACAAGAAACCACTCTGATATAAAGCCTGCACGAGCCGGTACCCCTTAGTCAGAGATTGCCCATGAGCTAGGCAGGGTAGAGGAATACTGTACGCTAGTGAGGAAGAGAGCTGCCTACTCATGCACCTCATACCAGCTACACAGGGTGGTATTCATGTGACCGGCGGTCTGCTGACCGACAGTCACATGACCTCCTCCACCATCCCGCCGGCTCAGTATCCCGATGGTCGGCATGCCGACCAACAGGGACTATTGTACCCCTATAGATGCTTTCCCTATATATATATATATATATATAATATATTATATTTATATATATATATATGCACCCTTTAAAGGTACTCTGCAAATATGTACTTCTTCTAGATTTACTCACAAAGTATATATATATATATATATATATATATATATATATAGACAGACACACAGACACACACACACACATATATATATATATATATATATATATATATATGTATATGTTTGGACTATTTCCACTCGTGGGTGTCCACGACACCCATAGAGTGGGAATAGAACCCGTGGCGACCGCAGGTCGCCACCGAGCCCGCAGCGTGGCGAGCGCAGCGAGCCCGCAAAGGGCTTGCTGCACTCGCCCCTGTCGGTATGCTGCCGGGATCCTGGCGTCGGTAAGCTGACCGGCGGTCAGGAGACCGCCGGTCAGCCATACTACACCCGCTACACAGGGACAAGGGCTTATACCAGGATTTGTTCTTTAATCACCGACTCCCTTACCTAAACAGTATTATGCTAATTATACATATAGAAATCCTTTGGTGATTTGCTCACTTAGAGGCCTTTACTCATAAAAGAGGAATCATTTGTTCTCCAGGAATTGTTCACATGTTAATGTATATATCACACATACCTCTCAGTTTATTCTAGAATACAGAGCCCATTACTCCAAACATAAACATACCTTGTATTGTGCTCATCTAATGATCTCCAGACCTAAGAATATTAATATAAACCCACACAGATTGCACTTCCCACTGTATCATTTTTGCTGGCAGATTCAAGAGTAAAAGTTAAAAGGCAGGTACAGTATCCATGGCGACAAGAACAACAAATCAATAAGGTGTTGAAATAAGCGCCACTCCTGATCTCGAGAGACAGCATGTTTTATTGTCCACACTGGAACTATAAAATAGAAAACAGTTTCAATAGAAGTGATAAAGTAATGTTGGTCAAAGACTAAGATATAACAATTTCCCTTTACGAACACTGAAAAACACATTATTGTGAGAGCTATATACATTAACATGGGATGCAGTCAATATACCAGCTGTCGGGATCCTGGCGTTCAGGAGACCAACACCAGAATTCCAACAGCCGGTGAAATACCAACTCCCAGAATCCCGACGAACATTCGGTATTACGCCACTGGATTCACGCCACCGACTGACTGGGAATAGAACCTGTGGCGAGCAAAGTGAGCCACCAGGCCCTATGTGTGGCGAACGGACTCTCTGCGTTGCTTCCGGGATTCTGGCAGACGGGATGCCGCTGTCGGTGTAGTGACAGCTGGCATCCCATCTGCCGGGATATCATATGTATTCCTGTAATATGTATCGTAAATGTAATATGTTTTCCGCCCACCTTTTAGACCAGGGGTGAGGAACGTCTGGCCCGCGGGCCGTATAAGGCCCACACAGCCACTTCATCTGGCCCAGCCAGAGAAACCGCAGGAGTGGAGGGAGATGGGAATAGACGGCATGCTCCACACACAACCATCTTTACCTTCTGTTTCAAGCCATTGTATGATATTTGTTTATATAACTATCCCCTTAATGTACAGTGATGATTACTGTATTTAGCATTTTATTAATAAAGGATAATCATTTCTGCTGAGACAATGATGCAATGTATTCAGCGTCGGACTGGGGCATGAAGGACCCACCGGGGAATGCAGTGGTAGGGGCCCATGTTTAGGGGTGTGGTCGGTCTCCAGAGGGGGTGTGGCCAGCCGCTACATTGGATTGCCTAACCATTAGTGAGTGCATGGGCTGGGCCCCTTGACAAATATATAAATACTGCTAGTGCGTCAGTGGCAAACGGAGGATTTCTAGAGGGGGGTTTCCAATGCAATCCACAATCTCCCACTCTGCTGAACATTGGAGCAAGTATGGGAGTCTGGGAGAGTGGTAGATGAACCTAGTAACAACCGTGGATATAAATGGAAACATTGGTCTTTCTATACACTGGATAGTGTGTGGAATACAGTATTAACATCTAACACAATAGTACAAACTGTACATAGATACACAAACATAATAGAACCAGTACTGCACTTTCTAAGCACACATTCTCCCACCTCATGGTAAGGCTCCTGTCTCTTCTTCCTGGTAGCTACTCTTTGGTCCAGTGCACTGGTTGAGGACTCAGATCCACACATGGCAAACTAGGTAGAATAAGCTACCACTGGGCATATGCAGCAGCTCTGCTCTGTCCCTTAAACTGCATGATGTGGCAGCAGCTCTAGTAATCGTACTATATACTATTGCTATGGTCACAATTTGAGCCACTGGTTAAGGGGAGGGGGGTTTCTGGGCAACCGGAAACCCTCCCCTGCGTTTGCCTATGTGCGTGCATGATAATCTACTAGATAAATATTGGCAATGCACTGTAGAGAATACACCATAGTCCTGTGCAGTATAAGGTAACATATGTATAATTCAAGAACACAGTCTGGAACCTGGTCACTAGAGGAGGAGGAGGGCCCCCAGGCAGTGGGGCCCACCGGTGTTTTCCCCTGTACCCCTGTGGGCCAGTCTGACCCTGCATGTATTTAAATATTGTTTGTGTTAGGAAGGAGGTTCGCTGCTGCTCAGTGTGAGGATACCGGGTTTACAAGGCAGTGGTTATAGCTAGAGGTGTGCACGGACCCTCGTGTTTTGTTTTTGTTTTTCGATTTTGGCAAAACCACCCTCAAGTATTTTGGTTTGGATCTGGATTTGGATTTTTTGACAAATGATAAAAACAGCGAAAATCATGTAATTTGGACATATATTTGTCCTACAGTATTATTAACATACAGTAAATGACATTAATTTCCAATCAATTTTGACCACACTCTCCTGTGTCAAATGAAAGAAAGGTCTGCTGTGACAGAGACTGAGGCGCTCGGCACTAATTGCGGAAAGTAAGGTCTGCTGTGACAGAAACTGAGGCGCTTCGCACAAATTGCGGAAAAAAGGTCTGCTGTGACAAACTGTGCGCTCGGCACAAATTGTGGAAAAAAAGGTCTGCTGTGACAGAAACTGAGGCGCTCGGCACAAATTGCGGGAAAAAAAAATCTGCTGTGACAGAAACGGAGGCGCTCGGCACAAATTGCGGAAAGAAAGGTCTGCTGTGACAGAAACTGGGGCGCTCGGCACTAATTGCGGAAAGTAAGGTCTGCTGTGACAGAAACTGAGGCGCTTCGCACAAATTGCGGAAAGAAAGGTCTGCTGTGACAGAAACTGTGCGCTCGGCACAAATTGTGGAAAGAAAGGTCTGCTGTGACAGAAACTGAGGCGCTCTGCACAAATTGCGGAAAGAAAGGTCTGCTGTGACAGAAACTGAGGCGCTTCGCACAAATTGCGGAAAAAAGGTCTGCTGTGACAAACTGTGCGCTCGGCACAAATTGCGGAAAGAAAGGTCTGCTGTGACAGAAACTGTGCGCGCGGCACAAATTGCAGAAAGAAAGGTCTGCTGTGACAGAAACTGGGGCGCTCAGCACAAAAGGCGTAAAGAAAGGTCTGCTGTGACAGAAACTGTGCACTCGGCACAAATTGTGGAAAGAAAGGTCTGCTGTGACAGAAACTGTGCGCTCGGCACAAATTGTGGAAAGAAAGGTCTGCTGTGACAGAAACTGAGGCGCTCTGCACAAATTGCGGAAAGAAAGGTCTGCTGTGACAGAAACTGAGGCGCTTCGCACAAATTGCAGAAAGAAAGGTCTGCTGTGACAGAAACTGGGGCGCTCGGCACAAAAGGCGGAAAGAAAGGTCTGCTGTGACAGAAACTGTGCACTCGGCACAAATTGTGGAAAGAAAGGTCTGCTGTGACAGAAACTGTGCGCTCGGCACAAATTGTGGAATGAAAGGTCTGCTGTGACAGAAACTGAGGCGCTCTGCACAAATTGCGGAAAGAAAGGTCTGCTGTGACAGAAACTGAGGCGCTCGGCACAAATTGCGGGAAAAAAAAATCTGCTGTGACAGAAACGGAGGCGCTCGGCACAAATTGCGGAAAGAAAGGTCTGCTGTGACAGAAACTGGGGCGCTCGGCACAAATTGCGGAAAGAAAGGTCTGCTGTGACAGAGACTGAGGCGCTCGGCACTAATTGCGGAAAGTAAGGTCTGCTGTGACAGAAACTGAGGCGCTTCGCACAAATTGCGGAAAAAAGGTCTGCTGTGACAAACTGTGCGCTCGGCACAAATTGTGGAAAAAAAGGTCTGCTGTGACAGAAACTGAGGCGCTCGGCACAAATTGCGGAAAAAAAAAAATCTGCTGTGACAGAAACGGAGGCGCTCGGCACAAATTGCGGAAAGAAAGGTCTGCTGTGACAGAAACTGGGGCGCTCGGCACAAATTGCGGAAAGTAAGGTCTGCTGTGACAGAAACTGAGGCGCTTCGCACAAATTGCGGAAAAAAGGTCTGCTGTGAAACTGCGCTCGGCACAAATTGCGGAAAGAAAGGTCTGCTGTGACAGAAACTGTGCGCTCGGCACAAATTGCGGAAAGAAAGGTCTGCTGTGACAGAAACTGGGGCGCTCGGCACAAGTTGCAGAAAGAAAGGTCTGCTGTGACAGAAACTGGGGCGCTCGGCACAAAAGGCGGAAAGAAAGGTCTGCTGTGACAGAAACTGTGCACTCGGCACAAATTGTGGAAAGAAAGGTCTGCTGTGACAGAAACTGAGGCGCTCGGCACAAATTGCGGAAAGAAAGGTCTGCTGTGACAGAGACTGAGGCGCTCGGCACAAATTGCGGAAAAAAGGTCTGCTGTGACAAACTGTGCGCTCGGCACAAATTGCGGAAAGAAAGGTCTGCTGTGACAGAAACTGGGGCGCTCGGCACAAGTTGCAGAAAGAAAGGTCTGCTGTGACAGAAACTGGGGCGCTCGGCACAAAAGGCGGAAAGAAAGGTCTGCTGTGACAGAAACTGTGCACTCGGCACAAATTGCGGAAAGAAAGGTCTGCTGTGACAGAAACTGTGCGCTCGGCACAAATTGTGGAAAGAAAGGTCTGCTGTGATAGAAACTGTGCGCTCGGCACAAATTGCGGAAAGAAAGGTCTGCTGTGACAGAAACTGAGGCGCTCGGCACAAATTGCGGAAAGTAAGGTCTGCTGTGACAGAAACTGAGGCGCTTCGCACAAATTGCGGAAAAAAGGTCTGCTGTGACAAACTGTGCGCTCAGCACAAATTGCGGAACGAAAGGTCTGCTGTGACAGAAACTGTGCGCTCGGCACAAATTGCGGAAAGAAAGGTCTGCTGTGACAGAAACTGGGGCGCTCGGCACAAGTTGCAGAAAGAAAGGTCTGCTGTGACAGAAACTGGGGCGCTCGGCACAAAAGGCGGAAATAAAGGTCTGCTGTGACAGAAACTGTGCGCTCGGCACAAATTGTGGAAAGAAAGGTCTGCTGTGACAGAAACTGAGGCGCTCTGCACAAATTGCGGAAAGAAAGGTCTGCTGTGACAGAAACTGAGGCGCTCGGCACAAATTGCGGAAAGTAAGGTCTGCTGTGACAGAAACTGAGGCGCTCGGCACAAATTGCGGAAAAAAGGTCTGCTGTGACAGAACTGTGCGCTCGGCACAAATTGCGGAAAGTAAGGTCTGCTGTGACAGAAACTGGGGCGCTCGGCACAAGTTGCAGAAAGAAAGGTCTGCTGTGACAAAAACTGGGGCGCTCGGCATCAGAACAGTGCTGCAAACATTCTTACACTAGAATCAGGCACAATAGACCGGTGTTTGTGTAAGTTATAATGATAGGACAGACAAGAACAAACAAACAACTTCACATGCTTATTAAATATACCTCCACATCTCCATGAAAATATATATTAAACAAACACACACACACACACACACACACACACACATATATACACACTAAATAGATGTTCTGCATTGTTGTTTTTAGTTGCGATATTACATACAGTAGATTAGGGTTAATCATCAATGTATATTAGAACACAGCGTTCAGCATTTCCTGTAGAATGGGATGTCCCGGCACACATAGCTGGAACACTGATAACCTGATCTGTGCTTTCATCTGCCTATATGCACGCTGCTGCTTGGCATATGAAAGTGCAGCTAATAAATAATTCATTAAATAAATTAAATTAAATAAATCATTAGTTCTATGTGCCTACCTAGTGCTCATTTGTCAATCTGTTTCTATATGTAACAACATATAGGTTTATCAGTGAGTTTCTATAGACAAGTGTCTGCTCATCCGTCTATATAGGACTAATCCACACCACACAACAGTGATGGTCCTTTCTGCATAAAAGGTGTCAGCAAAAAGAATACACTTATCTGTCAGAACGATGTAAGAAAAGAAGGTTGAAATCTACATAGGTTAAATAGAGAACAAATCCTGTATGCAAGAAGCAAGATGTATGGCTTTCATATCCCTATCCGACCCAGAGCAATTCTGTAAAGCCAGGAGCATATCAAAACGATGTGCACCCCAGCCGACTGCATGACCGATGGGCAGGGCCGTTTCTTGGGGCAGGCGAGCAGTGCAACCGCACTAACTGTGGCTCCCTGCTTCCCCCTCCTATTTCTCCCCGAGTAACCCGCTCGGGGGGGCGGAGTTTCACGGAATGACGCGGTTGCGTTGTTACGTCACGACGCAACCCCGTCACTCCGCGAAACTCCCCCCCCCCCCCCCGAGCGGAGTACAGAGGGGGATCCAAGTTAGGAAGAGGGAAAGGCCGGCGCGAGGAGCGACTGGTGAGGCGGGCCGGAGAGCGGTAATCGCCTCTGTAAGTATTCTCTCTCTCTCTTTCTCAATGTGTTAAAATGGGGACACCTGCCGTAATGTGTGAAATGGGGACTTTTGCCTGCCGTAGTGTGGGGATTTAATGTATCAAGGGCATTGCGGTGTGTGGCATAATATGGTTCAGGGGGCATTCCTGTGTGGGGCTTAATATGATAGAATTTTTTTTTCCTGTGGTGGTCGTGATCTGTTGGAGCAGGGTCAAAAACTGGATTGTGAGGTAGTCTTTTCAGACGAGGCCATGCCCATTTAAATGAGGCCACACCCATTAGATGAGGCCACGCCCCTTGCCGGGTGCGCGCACACGGTTTTTTTTTTATCTAGGTGTGTGTGTGTGTGTGTGGGGGGGGGGGGGGGGGGCACATTTTTTATGTCATGGGGGGTGCATTTTTAAATCTCGCACTGGGAGCCAAATTGGCTAGAAACAGCCCTGCCGATGGGCCATTGGTGTTTCTAGAATGGGTGCAGTGTGCACATATTGCATCCATATTTTAATACTTACCTTTCCAGAGTCCAGTGTCGAGCGATGCATTTGCAGTGAAAATTGCAGACAAAATGGCCGCTGCACATGTGAAGTAGTCAAATTGGTCTTCGGAACATGGCAGGTGCCATGTTTCCGGAGACCTGCACATGCGCAATAGACTCCGGCACAATGCCGGAGACTACTGTGCCGTGCAGAGGAAAGGGCCTACCCAAGGGTGCACACGGGCCCCCTCCTCTGTTGTATCGCGCCACCCATACACACTGCACGATGCTGTAGACGACGGCAGCATGTATCATTGCCCACTGCATTAAAAACGTAGTGGCATAGTTCCCTGGGTCGCCCCTTTGGTATGCAGCATGCCCAATGGGACGACCCAGGGAATGACTCGTGGGAGCACACGATATGCCGTACACATTAGACGATAGGGACGATATATCATCTAATGTGTACCAGGGGTAAAGATTTTCATGTGAATGGGCCCGAAGACCTTTCAATCATTGCACTCACTCAAAAAATAGAAATTAAAATTTCCCTATTGATAGGCTTAAACACAAGGGGGGTTATTCAGAGATGAACACAGATGGCTACATCCCCCCCCCCCCCCATGGCGCGTCACTGCCCTGAAAGTGGCTGCCATCGAGGATGCGACCGCAATGTGCGAGTCCGCTCAGCCGCTGCGTATGCACAGTTTGCCACCACCGGCAAACTGCGCTGCACGTCACAATAGCGGCTGGGTCTGAATGACCACCCAGATTCTAAATGGTAATCAAAGAGATTCAATAACTTCATTCCTCTAACAACACAGGTGCTCTTGTACAATAGGCGCAGATTACAACCCCCCCCCCCCCCCACCCCCCTACAAATAAAATAAAAATCTGCATTTTCAGTTTATTACTAATTAAATGCACGCTGTGTGGAGTATGGTGCATCTCTATGCTGCAATGGTTTGTGGTATACTAACATCTCTTGCATAGGAATGCTTTATGTTTGCAAATGGAGGTTTGAGTGGCTATAAACACTGATTTCTTTGGAATGTGTAACACTTGAATGACGGAGTGTTGAGTCCCTGGTCCAGATGATAATGTAATATGTATGCTATCAACAATATTTTATTGACATACAATGAATTTAATGATATATGTGTTTAAACTAGCATTTGTTTGAGTCAATGTGTTTTACTGCAAATAGTCAATACATCAGGATATAGCAGTTGAAGAAAGAGGCGGCACTCGGAGACTGTACAAACAATGTGTATTGAAAAAAATGTGCAATCAACGTTTCGCGGACCAGTTCCCCTTCTTCAGGCTTCAGGATAAAGTGACAGTGCATAAAACAGTGTTTAAATAACATTCCCCGTACTCACCACCCTCCACGTGCATACAATCCTCCCAGCGTTTCCAGCTGGTCACCTCGTCGGAGCTTCCGCCCGGCGCCTCCGCTCGTGTCAGCGTAACCACGAAGTGACGTCGCGGGAGCCCCTCGATGCGGCCATGGAAACGCTATAAACAAAGACAACAGATTATCAATACATGCGGTGCCTGTGCAACGTAAATAAATATAAGATGACCAATCGGTCAATAAAGTGCTGTGTGCCATTATTTCATCAATATTGAAGCCTGCATCAATCATATAAATATTGTTTATAAACATAAGCTGGAAACATATCACCATTAAAAACGTGAAAATCATACTGCAACATAAATGCCTGAGACTGCTGAATGATCAAGACACTTATATTATTTTAAGCAAAGACCCATCACAGGACTATAAAGAAGAGCTAAGGCTGCTGCTTGAGCAAGCCCGGGCAGAAGGCATTATTTCTTCTGAGGTGTTTGTAAAATTGTTTTCTGAATTCCCTGTGTCTCCCCTTTTCTATACTATACCAAAGATCCACAAGGACACACGGAAACCCCCGGTCAGACCAATTATTTCTGCCCAGGAGTCTCTATGTGAGCCGGTGGTTGTGTATCTTGATGCATATTTGCAACCCTGTGTACAGGGCACCAGTACACATTTGAAAGATTCCAGCACCCTGCTAAATAAATTGGCAACCATTAAACAGGTGCCAGCAGATGTCTCCTTGGCCACCATCGATGTCACCAGCCTGTATACCTGTATACCACATCAAGCAGGTCTACAGGCAGTCAGGAGATTAATTGCTGGTAACACTCTATACACAGGTCCTGACATTGATTTTTTTTTTTATGAATTTGTTACAGTTTACTCTGTCACACAATTTTCTTTTTTTTTTATGGCAAATTCTATAGACAGCGAACGGGGTGTGCCATGGGGGTCTTCCGTGGCACCCTCGTTCGCAAACGCCTTCATGTGGGAGGTGGAATGTGAGTTATTTTTAGCCAATCCTATGATAGCCGAACGTCTATTTTTATATTATCGCTACATAGATGACGTGTTGGTTATGTGGCAAGGCGATGTACAGGATTTGATCAATCTGGTAAATATGCACAACCAGTCAGGGAGCCCGGTTAAACTCACCATGGATAGCAGTCCACATGAAATCTGCTATCTGGACATCTTGATTAAAATACAAGATGGCAGATTAGACACGTCTATATAAAAAAACCTACAGACCGTAATACAATATTACGTCACGACAGCTTCCATCCACCTGCCACCATTAAGGGACTGCCATACTCGCAGTTTCTCCGAGTATGCAGGACCAATAGTCAAGAACAGATTAGGAACCTACAGCTGGATGAAATGGAACGCAAGTTCCTAGACAGAGGTTACCCCCAGAAATTGTTGTCGACAGCACGCATAAAAGCGGTAGCAGTCAAGAGGGAGGATTTACTCAAACCAGCAAAGTACAAAGACATGTCCAAGATAATTCCCTGGGTATGTGAACATAGAACAAATAGTAGGCAAGTGCAACAAAAATTACGGGTTCTATGGCATATGGTGTCAAGTGACCCTGATTTAAGAATTTTTCGTGACACACGTGTCATGCCCAGTTATACAAAAGGAAGAAGTATCAAAGACATGTTGGTCAAAACTGATATGGCCAAATTTAAAAAGTGACACCCACCCATTTCATGACTAGAAAGAATGGGTGTTTTAAGTGCACAGGGTGCACGACCTGTTCATATATGTCACCAGGTGACACTATTTCGCACCCGTTTTCAGGTAAGAGCTTTAAGATCAAATGGCCTCTCACCTGTAGTTCGAAATTCGTGATATATGCCATCATGTGCCCCTGTGGGCGTTACTATGTTGGCAAGACCGAATGCCAATTTAAGGTGAGAATGGCGCAGCATAGGCAGGCCATCAGAAATTCCCTGTCTTCAGGTAGTGGAGAACAGCCGGTGGCCAAGCATTTCGTGGAACATCGACACAGCATGGCCACCTTAAAACATTGTATTATTGACCATGTTCCAGAATCAGCTCGAGGGGGGAACAGGGGCAAAAAATTCCTACAATTAGAGTCCGTTTGGATCCACAGATTAAACACTTTGAAACCAGGGGGGCTAAATGATAATTTAGGTCTTATTAACTATTTATAACTGTAGGCTGCATCCCATAAGTTGCTAGCAGCCCGGGAATATCTATGTTATGTAGTAAGTAACAACCATTTTTTCTTTTAGACCTCATAGGACTTAGAGTAAATTGTCACCCCGGGCGGTTATTCATGTTAGGTACTCCGTTAGTTGTAGTCCGCGTCATGTGAGGAGATACGAGTATAGGTCCGTCTGAGGGACTTGGCATGTTAAAGGGTGTCACCAAACTTAATTAATAGGGTCACCGCGAGTTTTATGTTGCAGTATGATTTTCACGTTTTTAATGGTGATATGTTTCCAGCTTATGTTTATAAACAATATTTATATGATTGATGCAGGCTTCAATATTGATGAAATAATGGCACACAGCACTTTATTGACCGATTGGTCATCTTATATTTATTTACGTTGCACAGGCACCGCATGTATTGATAATCTGTTGTCTTTGTTTATAGCGTTTCCATGGCCGCATCGAGGAGCTCCCGCGACGTCACTTCGTGGTTACGCTGACACGAGCGGAGGCGCCGGGCAAAAGCTCAGACGAGGTGACCAGCTGGAAACGCTGGGAGGATTGTATGCACGTGGAGGGTGGTGAGTACGGGGAATGTTATTTAAACACTGTTTTATGCACCGTCACTTTATCCTGAAGAAGGGGAACTGGTCCCCGAAACGTTGATTGCACATTTTTTTCAATACACATTGTTTGTACAGTCTCCGAGTGCCGCCTCTTTCTTCAACTGCTGTCCATACCGGAGGGAGACCCCCGGAGGGGGAGGGCACCGGAGCAAGACGTATCCCGCTGTGGATAATGAGAGTGCCGGGGTAACTGTCCAGATATATATATATATATATATATATATTTATTCAGTGCTGCTTTTTTTCTTGACCAATTTCCTCCAATACACATTAGCAGAATATACACCCATCAGCCATAACATCACAAACACTGACTGGTGAAGTGAATAACATTGATTATCTTGTTACAATAGCACCCGTCAAGGGGTGGGATACATTAGGCAACAAGTGAACACTTGGTTCTTGAAGTTGATGTGTTAGAAGCAGGACAAATGGGCAAACGTAAGGATCTGAGCGACTTTGACAAGGAACAAATTGTGTTGTCTTGACAACTGGGTCAGAGCATCTCCAAAACAGCAGGTCTTGTAGGGTGTTCACAGTATGCAGTGGTTAGTACCTACTAACGTGGTCCAAGGAAGGAAAGCTGGAAAACCTGTGACAGGTTCATGGGCTCCCAAGGCTCACTGATGTGTGTGGGAAGTGAAGGCTAGCCCTACTGGTCCGATCCCACACAAGAGCTAGTGTAGCACAAATTGCTGAACAAGTTAATGCTGGCTATGATAGAAAGGTGTCAGAACACACTGTGCATCTCAGCTTGCTGTAAGCTGGTCAGAGTGCCCATGCTGACACCTGCCTATCACCAAAAGCACCTACAATGGGCACCTGAGACTCAGAGCTGAACCATGGAGCAATAAAAGAAGATGGCCTGGTCTTGTCGAAGTCGAAAAATATTGCAATACACACACCACATGCAAACACCACACAGATGGCATCCATGCATGTACTCAGTCTGCCGTGCGTGCGCATACTCGCAAATTGCGTACAATCGCCTCCCACGGGAGTGCGCATACGGGCATGGTATGAGCAATTACAGAAAGATTCTTACTTGCAATGGAAATGATTACATGCCACAGTGCCCAGCCTGTGTCGAGTCACTGTTCACACACACACTAATCTAACCAAACATGCACATCCTTCCAACACAATGTCTTGTTCACTCCAATGTTTGAACAGACCCCCTGGTCTGTGAAGAAAGACAAACACAAACCGAACAAGTCATCGTTTGGTGGGGCCCAGAACAATGGGAGACAAATATCACAATAGATACACACAAGCCTGCGGTTGCAAATTATTAACTACAGGCAGCCTGCAGTCTAGAAAACCTTTGAAAGATAGATATAATAGCAGGGAAACACACAATATATATATATATATATATATATATATATATATATATATATATATAAAAACCATGTGTATCGGCACTCAAAAAACAAAATGAAATACCTTGGTGATCCAGTCCTATCATGGGATGACCATGAATCAATAGTTCCAAACAGAGGGACGGCACTCATAGGATTTTGCAATAGAAAATTTGTATTCCAATAGAGAAAATTTACATCAACGTTTCGGTGGAGACCACCGTCATCAGGATGTATCACCTTTTCTCCTGTTCGTTATACATCCTGATGACGGTGGTCTCCACCGAAACGTTGATGTAAATTTTCTCTATTGGAATACAAATTTTCTATTGCAAAATCCTATGAGTGCTGTCCCTCTGTTTGGAACTATATATATATATATATATATATATATATATATATTTGTGTGTATCTTGAGAATGGTTGGTCATTTCATGTGTACGATCATGTTGCCTGGAGATAACATAACAAAGTAACCTAATGAACATGGAAATATCTGTCACACATTACATATTTCCCAAACTTAGTACACACATTACACATAGGCCCTCGTTCCGAGTTGTTCGCTCGCAAGCTGCTTTTAGCAGCATTGCACACGCTAAGCCGCCGCCTACTGGGAGTGAATCTTAGCTTAGCAAAATTGCAAACGAAAGATTATCAAAATTGCGAATAGAAATTTCTAAGCAGTTTCTGAGTAGCTCGACACTTACTCTGCCACTGCGATCAGTTCAGTCAGTTTCGTTCCTGGTTTGACGTCACAAACACACCCAGCGTTCGCCCAGACACTCCCCCGTTTCTCCAGCCACTCCCGCGTTTTTCCCAGAAATGGCAGCGTTTTCACACACACCCATAAAACGGCCAGTTTCCGCCCAGAAACACCCACTTCCTGTCAATCACACTACGATCACCAGAACGAAGAAAAAACCTCGTAATGCCGTGAGTAAAATACCAAACTTCTTAGCAAATTTACTTGGCGCAGTGCGAACATTGCGCATGCGCAATAAGCGGAAAATCGCTGCGATGCGAAGAAAATTACAGAGCGAACAACTCGGAATGAGGGCCATAGTCTCCCCTTTCCCCTCATGCAACTTTTACTTATTTACAAGGCACAACAAGGGAATTATACACCTTTACAGTATGCGAGGGGACAGTAACTGATCAGAGCATCATGCATGGTATCTACGTGTTTGGATAATTATGAGTAATAATCCGGTGTTGGTTTGGAGAAGATCGCATGTCGTTGCAAATAGTTATTCGCAAAGGCATATTAAAGGTATATTTGTGTTTATTATGTACTTGGTATGCGGTGGGAATCCAGAGCTGACCAGCTGTACACACCCCTGGATCAAGGCATCGCCCATCTCTTCAAACCGACCAATGACCTCTCCTGTACTGTAAACGACTATCCCTCCAACCAATCAGTGGAGAGCATACAACCCCATTGTATTGTATTTTCGGCAAGGGTATATAAACCTTGCACCTGGGCCGGTCACTTTCTCTCTCTGCTTTTTAAAGACTCATAGGTCGTCTCGCCAGACGAATGGGGACCGGATCCGGGTGGCGCAAGCGACAAAGCGTACATATCATTGGGTGTGACTCTCTCTCTCTGATTGAATTGTATTGGGTTGTACCATTTATATTGTAACTTATTGTAACCCCCTTTTTCAAATATATAATTACTTGTTGCTGCTTTGGACCACAACTTACAATCAAATACTGGTGTCGCATTCAGTTTCTGTTGAGCGTTTGTATAGTGTAATTGCCACACCTAGAGCTGCCTCATGCTCTCAGCGTGTCGGTCTGTGTGTATGCACTGAGTGTAAGCTGCACGGCTATTCCGGCGTGTGTACGCAAAGTGCGTGCACAGTACGGGACTGTGTACGCTAACTGGGGACAGAGTACGAAGGTAAAGGATTTATTACAGCGGCCGCAGCAGCTTCAGTTACAGTGTGCAGTAGGGGTTAGTGCTGCTTTCCAAGAAGTCTATCGAACTTCTCAGTTGGGGGCATCGTCCAGCTCGTCTCATTCCCGGCTTTTGCACAACATTGCAGGCGCTTGCCAGCAGCAAAGGGTGGATTAGCATTATTATATTGTGTTGAGCTATCTTGTGCTGCTGAACCGCGCCTGTACTGCATTGGTTAGGGATGCTGGCGTGAACCGCACGGACAAAGGGGGAAAAAAGCCATTTAAAAGTTTTTCTTTTTTTCTTTTGCACATGTAACCTTGCGTAAAGGCGCACACAGCATACCCATACTTTGCATCCATCCCACATATTGTTGCCATAGGTTATAACGGTCATTTATAGGTTTGTGTGAAACCGGATACATTTGTGTTGCTATATACATTTGAAGTAACTGTGTTAATGATATAGTTGTTAGAACACAAAACGCAGCTCTGGCCTAGTCCTTTAGGTTAAACAGAGCAATTATGGGGTGTGTTCGTGAGCGACAATAGTTTATATCGCTCACATTTATACTGTGTGATTTGTTTTAGTGCAGGCGCACTTTTGTACGTGAGTGCGCACAAGCGTGAAAAGGCACGTGCGGTTGCGTAATTATGCAAGTTGCGTAAGATCGCTAACGCCAAGGACAAACCACACAATAGTTCAATTTAAAGCGGAGTAGTAGATGTTTATCTACAAATAGCACATAACTATCCGGTTTCAAACGCAGATTAGAATAACATTGATAAAGTGTGTTACCTCTGGGGAAAGCTATCAGTTTACAGGAAAGGATATTTTTCTGATCAGAAAACTATAGAGTGTTAGTGTCGGCTGAAAAAGGTGTGAATGTATTGAACCCCGCTTGGTGAACTCGGTGAACTTGGTGAGCATGGTCTAGGTGAACACGTGCAACGGAGTGTGATAAAGCTTTGTGAAGTTGTTGTTTTAAAGGTTTTTTTTTCTTGCTATTACACTCCGGCTGTTTTGGAGCACAGTGTGAAGACTCCAGTGATCCTACAACTTATAGATAGCAAGTGTCTATAAGCGATATGATTGGACCGCACGGTTGTGTGAGCGATACATGGCGCAACGTGATACAAAGTTTTGCATATTTGTGCGTAAATCTCGTCATCATACGCGTTGTGTAAAGCACATGCAAGCGTGATTTGTGTAAAAATTGTCTTTTAGGCAGATATTCACTGGGTACGGTAAGCTACTCCTAAAAGCCCAGGGGATATAGGCCGAAGTAGGGCCTGCACTGGCTACGCGTGTCTGCTAAATAGGGCGGATCCGTGGTACTCGGAGCAGAAGAAGTTAGTGGAAGAACTTTGAGGACTTCCACCGTTAGACTACTGTGTTTGGAGCATTTTAGGAAGTTTTTCCGTGTTAAAAGGGTCCACAATGGGAGCCAAGTGCACAACAGGGACGTTCCTCAGTCAGGGTTCAGACAGCAGAATTGAGACCCAAGGGGGCAGCTTGGTAATGTGGGGGAAGTATGATCCCCACACTGAGACCTTTTGTGATGAATGGACACGAATGACTGTGGGGGATAAAGCATAATTTCCTGGGATAGGTAGTTTTGATCAAGAGGTACTACAAAATGTAAGGATTAGAATATGCCTGCTCAATTCCAGAAAGAAAAGGGTAAGGCATACAGATTGTTTAAACTTATGGCAACAAGAGGGGAATGTGCAAAGGGAGCTTGCTCGCACAGCAAGTTCCAAACCAGGCAGAAGCGTGAATGCGACAGCACCACCACCACCATATGTTGATGGAGAGAAGAGTGTCACCACCAATTATACAATGGTAGAGGACAGGGAAATGCACAGCGAATGTATTAAAACTAACGCTTGTACCTTGTACCCTGTTTTACCTTCTCCCCAAGATTACAGCAACGTAGAGGATGAGCCTAGTATGATCTCAGCCCTTGCCCTGGCTGCCACCATACACGACACAAGGGTGGGCATTGCCCAACCCCCAAGGGCAGTGGCCGCATCAGCCAGTGAGGGGGCAGATGAGATTGTGGCGACTGGTAAGTACGGTACCGTTCATTATGCAGAAACAGTGACTCCCCATATTGTAGAGACAAACAAGAAAGATGTGGTTGAGTTGCATCCGGTTAGGGTGATTGCAGTCCCTAACGGGAGAACTGACACTCAGGGGGTGACCCCAATCAGGAACATTGCAATGTACTGTCCCTGGTCCTGTATGGAGCCGAGGTCAATTATGGCAGAATTCCCTGACCCCAGAAAGGATTTAGTCAGATGCCAGAAATATATAAAAGATTTAGGACTTTCCCAAGAACCCACAAACAAAGATTGGCGGACAGTGTTGCGAGCGAGTCTCCCCTCTAACATTGACATCCCAAAATGTATTACAGACTGCAACCTAGATGCAGAAGTGCCACTCACTGATGCTTACAATCAGAGAATGTCAGGCAAATCAATATACAACTAGGTTTGTATTTCCTAGCTGTAGTTAGATGGAATAAGATTTTTTCCATAAGACAGAAAGAGAATGAACTGGCATCCGAATATTTCCACAGAGCTCTGATGGAAATGGCTAAATTCACTGGGGTTGAGGATATTAGAGACAATGTCAACCACAGGGAAGTAGCTGTCTCTGTATTAATGGAGGGATTGAAGGAGGCACTGAAAACCAGGGTGCAAACTTCTTTGCCAAACTGGAGGGGTACTACGGTGACTGCACTTAGGGAATCAGCACTGGAGCATGACCGTAATATCCAGAAAACCAGGGAGGCACAAGGGGAGCGGTTGATGGTGATGAGCATCCAAGCACTGGAAGGAGCACCAACTCGACCAAAACCCCAGGCCCCTGACACATGGAAAAAGTCAAGAGTTTGTTATCTGTGTAAAAGGGAAGGGCATTATGCCAGCAATTGTAACAGCACACAAAAATTCAGACCCCCTAGACAAGAACACGAGCAAAGTAATTATACACAGAGGAGATTAGGGATCATACAGGAGAGAGTACGAGCCGCATAGAGGGGAAACAAGGAGGTACCCACCATGGGGGGACTGGCAAGCACCCAAAGACTTACCGTTATCCCCCTCACATATCATAGCCACCAACGCCCAAAGGGTGGGTCCACGGCCCCAATAGAGGTTAGGCCACACCTGTAGTCTGCAGCCTGTGAAGCTGATCGCTGGCCCTGGGAATGAACCTGAGGTCTTGGTCAAAGTAGCAGGAACATTACAACCATTTCTTGTAGACACAGGGGCGGCGAGATCTGTACTCAAAGCTCCAACCAATTTACTGACCACGGGCAAAACCATTTCGGCTATGGGAGTGACAGGAAGAGTGCAGCAGTATCCTTTGTCTAGACCTGCAGAGATTACGATTGGGCCCTTGCAAACCAGACATTCATTTTTGTTGGCTGCGTCTGCTCCGACTAATCTACTAGGCAGAGACCTACTGTGCAAAATGCGATGTGTCATATATTGTACACCTGAAGGCGTGTTTTTAGATATCCCTGAAAACCACGCACAGGAAGTGCAAAATATGCTAGACACACCACAACGGCTAATGTTGCACTCTACTGTTCTAGACGCATGTCCATCGCAGGTAGAGGAAATTATCTCACAAATACCAGGTTCCCTATGGACCAAAGATGGACAAGACACTGGATTGATGGCGAATGTAGCCCCAATAATGGTACAATTAAAAGATGGCAGGATAGCTCCAAAAATCCCCCAATACCCTCTGAAGCCAGAGGTAGAACTAGGAATTTTCCCTGTCATAGAACGGCTGCTACAGCAGGGCATCCTAGTCAGGACGTCCAGCACAGCCAATAGTTCCATTTTCCCTGTCAAAAAGAGCGGGGGGAGGGGTTACCGGCTAGTGCAGGATTTAAGAGGGGTGAACAAAATAGTTGAGAGTCAATTCCCCGTAGTGCCCAATCCAGCTGTCATCTTGATGCAGATCCCCGCAACCTCTTCATACTTCACGGTCATTGATCTCTGTTCTGCCTTCTTTTCTGTCCCTCTCCACCCCGACACAGTCAGTACCTTTTCGCTTTTTCTTACAGGGGAGTACAGTACACCTGGACTCGTCTTCCCCAAGGCTTCATTGACAGCCCAAGTATCTTCTCCCAAGCAGTGCATGACTGTTTGCAATCCTTTCAACCTGAAAATGGCTCAGTGCTAATACAGTATGTTGATGACTTATTGTTGTGCTCTGACTCATTTGAAACGTCCTTGGCAGATACGAAGCAGCTGCTGCTTCACCTATCCCAGACAGGACACAAGGTTTCAAAGGATAAATTACAATTGTGCAGTAAAAGGGTGAGGTATTTGGGGCATTGCTTGACACAAGGACAACGACACCTCACTGCTGATAGGATAGAAGCGATTCGCAACATGACTCTGCCGCAAACCCAACAACAAATCCGTACTTTTCTAGGAATGTGCGGGTACTGTCTGAACTGGATTCCAGGATACTCTATTTTGGCACTACCTTTGCAAGAAATGGTCTCGTCAAACAAGCCAGACCGGGTCTCCCACACTGAGGACTCCGAGATGGTGTTTGAGAGACTAAAAGAGTGCTTGTCACAAGCGCCAGCATTGGGAATGCCAGATTATGAGAAACCCTTTGAATTGTATGGAACTGAAAGTTCTGGGTGCGCGGCCGGAGCCTTGACCCAGAAACACGGTGATGTCAGCAGACCGGTAGCCTATTACAGTGCACAACTGGACACTGTAGCAAGGTCTCTCCCCACTTGCCTATGAAGTGTTGCAGCCATCGCTTTGTTGGTAAGTAAGAGTGAGGATGTAGTGCTAGGGCATGACTTGACCATCCATACGCCTCATGCAGTGTCAGCCTTGCTAAACTCCGCCCAAACCAGACATGTCTCATCAGCCAGGTTTACAAGGTGGGAACTATCCTTGATGGCCCCTGTAAACATCACCATCAAAAGGTGCAGCACGCTAAATCCAGCAACTTACTTGCCTGGTGTGCCTTGTCATGCACAAAGGGTGGGAGGTGAGAACAATGATGACATAGGGGGATTTAGTGTGGACACTGACACGCATGACTGTATGGAATACCTCAACCAAACTTTCACTGCAAGACCTGACATCAGTGACAACCCCTTAGATGACGTAGATTTCACTTTTTACACTGATGGTAGTTGCCACAGACAGACAGAATCAGGAGACCTGTGCACTGGATACGCAGTTGTAGACGACAGAGATATCATAGAAGCTGAACCCCTGGGCCCACCGCACTCAGCACAACTTGCTGAGCTGGTCGCCCTAACCAGAGCGTGTGAATTGGCCAAGGGTAAGTCAGCTAATATATACACAGATTCTAGGTATGCCTTTAGAGTGGTGCATGATTTCGGGGCCCTATGGCGCTTCAGAAATTTCATGACAGCAGCTGGCACACCCGTGGCGCATACGACCCACATCAAAAGATTGCTATCAGCAATACAAGACCCCGACAGAGTGGCTGTTATCAAGTGCAAAGCCCACACTTACAGTCAAGACCCAGTGTCACTTGGTAACAGCCGGGCAGACGAAGCTGCCAAGGCAGCAGCAAGTTCAGCCACACTAAACAACATCACACCACTGATGACATTTAACACAATAAGCACACAACAACTCATTTAAATGCAAGATTTGTGTTCCCTGCAGGAGAAGTCCGTCTGGAAGGCGAAGGGATATGGAAAAGAGTTTTCGGGCCTCTGGACAGATGGGCACGGTAAGCCAGTGGCCCCCAAGGCATATATTCCAGCCCTAGTGGAAGCAGCTCATGGCCTGACCCACTTGGGCAAGGAAGGTATGTGCAAACTGGTCAGGGCATACTGGAGTGCACCAGGGTTCTCATCTCATGCAGGTAGGAGGGCAATGGCTTGTATTACCTGCATGAGAAAGAATGTTGGGAAGACAATACCGACGGAACCATCCCATATCCATCCTACGGACGGACCCTTCCAGGTAATACAAATAGACTTCATACAGTTACCACCCTGTAGGAATCTGAAATATGTCCTAGTGTGTACAGATGTCTTTTCAAATTGGGTAGAAGCATTCCCCGCTGCCACAAATACTGCTACGTTCACTGCAAAGAAAATTGTGCAGGAATTTGTGTGTAGATATGGTATCCCTAGAATAATTGAAAGTGATAGGGGTACCCATTTTACAGGTGAAGTCTTCCAGGTCATGTGCAAACTGATGGGTATTAATAGCAAGCTACATACTCCGTACCGGCCACAGGCGAGCGCAAAGGTGGAGAGAATGAATAGCACTATTAAGAACAAGCTTAGCAAAGTGATGGTTGTAACTGGATTGTTGTGGCCAGAGGCATTGCCACTAGTGTTGTACAGCATCAGAACCACTCCCAGGTCACCACTTAACCTATCACCCTTTGAAGTTCTTTTTAGGCGACAACCTCACGTAATGATTGACCCCCAGGATGATTTGAAATGTAATAATGAAGTGACTGTGCAATATTTGGTTAGGATGAGCCAGCAGCTCAGAAATCAACAAAGAAATCTAAAGCTGGTGATTGACCTACCAAACAGTAATTGTCATGACATTGAACCTGGGGACTTTGTGATGATTCGAAATTTTCTACGCTCAGGTTGCCTCATTGACAGGTGGGAAGGACCGTACCAAGTTTTATTGACCAGTACAACAGCACTAAAGGTCGGCGAAAGAGAGACATGGGTCCACTCGTCCCATTGCAAGAAAGTTGCAGACCCGGAGACAGCTCGTGATAAGGAGAAAGGTGGAGAACCTTGTATCGCTGGAGCAGCTATTCCGGGAGAACTAAAAAGGCAAGACTGTTGAGCAGCACCCGAGCGTAGGGAGCGGAAAGAACAAAGACGGTTGGTGCAGCCAGAGACGGTTAACAAAGATCAAGGAAGGTTGTCGCACCAGTTTTTCTTTTTTTCACCTCCCCACTACTTTCTCTTTGTTTTTCCCCCTCATCTTCCCATTTTTGTCCCTAACGAAATGGATCCATCCCAAGAGACTGTATTCCAGCTTTTTCTGGTGGTTTTGTTTTTGTGCAGGACAATTTGTTTTGTGAGGGCCCCCGAGACGTTGAGCAAGGATCTGGAGTGAGTTCTGATGGAGAGTACGGGTTGGTAGGACCCCAGGATCAGCGTATCACTTTCGCCAAGGAAATCCACAAACCGGAACCCAACTTATCAATCACCAAAAATGCCATTTTATTGTTGTATGTACCGTTACATGTCTTCTGTTCATCTCTGTAGGGCTAGGTTAGTGAAACACACAGTCATTAGATAATAGGGACACATAATTGCTCACACATATGGATCCCCACGATGTATCATCAGATAAATGTGCTCCCCATTTATCATATAGCTCGGTGGAGTTTGTTGGACCATGTACAGACCCTTAATACGGGATGAGAAGGAATATAATCAATACTTCGCAAAGCCTAGAAGCTAGTGATGCACGATGATACATCCCCCTCAGGCAGTTTACTCATACATACACGTTTTTCCTATCACACTAGGCCATCCATTTCTCACCTATGACCTTTTCTCCCTCTTCCAAGGTACATACTCGCCCTTTGTAATGTATAGCATGTAAATATTTTTTTTCTGTTATTAATATTAGTGGCAGTTATTGTTGACTGCCAAAGGGTGGACTGTCGAAGTCGAAAAATATTGCAATACACACACCACATGCAAACACCACACAGATGGCATCCATGCATGTACTCAGTCTGCCGTGCGTGCGCATACTCACAAATTGCGTACAATCGCCTCCCACGGGAGTGCGCATACGGGCATGGTATGAGCAATTACATAAAGATTCTTACTTGCAATGGAAATGATTACATGCCACAGTGCCCAGCCTGTGTCGAGTCACTGTTCACACACACACACACTAATCTAACCAAACATGCACATCCTTCCAACACAATGTCTTGTTCATTCCAATGTTTGAACAGACCCCCTGGTCTGTGAAGAAAGACAAACACAAACCGAACAAGTCATCGTTTGGTGGGGCCCAGAACAATGGGAGACAAATATCCCAATAGATACACACAAGCCTGCGGTTGCAAATTATTAACTACAGGCAGCCTGCAGTCTAGAAAACCTTTGAAAGATAGATATAATAGCAGGGAAACACGTATATATATATATATATATATATATATATTTTTTTTTTTTTTTTGTGTGTGTATCTTGAGAATGGTTGGTCATTTCATGTGTAGGATCATGTTGCCTGGAGATAACATAACAAAGTAACCTAATGAACATGGAAATATCTGTCACACATTACATATTTCCCAAACTTAGTACACACATTACACATAGTCTCCCCTTTCCCCTCATGCAACTTTTACTTATTTACAAGGCACAACAAGGGAATTATACACCTTTACAGTATGCGAGGGGACAGTAACTGATCAGAGCATCATGCATGGTATCTACGTGTTTGGATAATTATGAGTAATAATCCGGTGTTGGTTTGGAGAAGATCGCATGTCGTTGCCAATAGTTATTCGCAAAGGCAGATTAAAGGTATATTTGTGTTTATTATTTACTTGGCATGCGGTGGGAATCCAGAGCTGACCAGCTGTACAAACCCCTGGATCAAGGCATCGCCCATCTCTTCAAACCGACCAGTGACCTCTCCTATACTGTAAACGACCATCGCTCCAACCAATCAGTGGAGAGCATACAACCCCATTGTATTGTATTTTGGGCAAGGGTATATAAACCTTGCACCTGGGCCGGTCACTCTCTCTCTCTGCTTTTTAAAGACTCATAGGTCGTCTCGCCAGACGACTGGGGACCGGATCCGGGTGGCGCAAGCGACAAAGCGTACGTATCATTGGGTGACTCTCTCTGTGATTGAATTGTATTGTGTTGTACCATTTATATTGTAACTTATTTTTCCCCCTTTTTCAAATATATTATTACTTGTTGCTGCTTTGGACCACAACTTACAATCAAATACTGGTGTCGCATTCAGTTTCTGTTGAGCGTTTGTATAGTGTAATTGCCACACCTAGAGCTGCCTCATGCTCTCAGCGTGTCGGTCTGTGTGTATGCACTGATTGTAAGCTGCACGGCTATTCCGGCGTGTGTACGCAAAGTGCGTGCACAGTACGGGACTGTGAACGCTAACTGGGGACAGAGTACGAAGGTAAAGGATTTATTACAGCGGCTGCAGCGGCTTCAGTTATAGTGTGCAATAGGGGTTAGTGGCTGCTTTCCAAGAAGTCTATCGAACTTCTCAGTCTGATGAATCACAATTTCTTTTACAACATGTGGATAGCCGGGTGTGTCATTTACCTGGGGAAAGATGGCACCAGGATGCACTATGAGATAAAATTGAGCCGGCAGAGGCAGCGTAATGCTCTGGGCAATATTCTGCTGGACAACCTTGTGTCCTGGCATTCATGTGGAAGTAATTTTGACACGTACCACCTACTTAAACAATGTTGCAGACCATGTACACCCTTTGACGACAACAATATTGACTAACGGCAGTGGCCTCTTTCAGCAGGATAATGTGCCCTACCACACTCCAAAAGTTGACAAAAAGTAAAAGGTATTGACTTGGACTCCAAATTCCCCAGATCTCAATCCCATAGAGCATCTGCGGGATGTGCTGGTAATAAAGTCTGAGCCATGGAGGACCTACCTTGCGACTTAAAGGATCTGCTGCTAACGTCTTTGTGCCAGATACTACACGCAGGGCACCTTCAGAGGTCTTGTGGAGTCCATGCCTCAATGGGTCAGCGCTGTTTTAGCAGCACAAGGAGGACCTACGCAGTATTAAGCAGGTGGTTTTAATGTTAAGGGTTGATAGGTGTATATGGTAACTATTTGCACTCAACACAGATTTCTGTTTTATACACTGTGGGGGCTTTGCATAAACAAATTAAAGATATTGATGCTCTAAAGTAAACAGGCACGTTAGGCTCACAATGCAGCGGTGAGAAAACACTTTGCAATGAAGATATCAAATATACATTATTTTCCCATTTAAAAAAAATCAAATAGAAACCTGCTTTGCCGCTACGGATCATCTGTAAATATGAAGTCAATAAGTAAAAAAGAAACTGCCACAGCCACACTAATAAAAGTCAAAGCATCAGTGGGAAGGATTACGATCCACTCTGCCAATCACCTTCAGGATGTAGTTTGCAGCAGTGGTCGAGTACAGTTAAGTGAAACTCCTCCTGACAGGTTGATATGCGTCTTTTCTGTGATCTGCATGGGACACATTTCCCACGCTTACATGCCACCTCCATCATCTGTCCGCCTCTTCAAGCTTAGAGCGTTGTAAGCGCAACACGCATCCCCAATCATCATAGAGCCAGATGCATAAGAAATTTTGGTGTGCATGCACAGCAGAAAAAACGGCAATTTGTGCACAAAATCCTACTACAAATTATTATGGCTTCCCCCAACTCTACATGAGTCTCCTACACATGTAGCTCAATACTAGTGGTATCACATGCCGCTGTATTTATAATGAGTTCTGTTACAAGCAAGCAGCATAAATCCACTTTTTATTCCTAAACTAGGGTTGGAAAACAGGGGATGATGTGCAAAAGTAATGTATAAGCCTGGGATGTTACAAAATTGTTAGGTGGACTGCAACTTCTTTGAAAGTTACCTAAACACTACACATTTCATTCAATGTGCAGTATGCTGCTAACACTGTACATATAACTGTATACTGAGGCAGTGTCGGACTGGGACATGTAGGTCCCACCGGGGGAATGCAGAGGTAGGGGCCTACAGTATGTTAGGGGTGTGGCCAGTCTGCAGAGGGGGGGGGGGGGGGTGTTTGACTAATCATTAAAGAGTGCAACGTCTGGCGCCTTCATAAATATATACAGTAAATTCAGCTGCTGCATTCATAATAATGTATCAGATTAATAACAGCAATGCACTGTAGAAAATACACCATAGTACAATATGAGGTAACATATGTATAATGTATAATTCAAGTGCACAGTCTGGAACCTGATCCTTAGAGCAGTAGGTGGGCCCCCAGGCAGTAGGGCCCACCGGTGGTTTCCCCTGTACCCCTGTGGGCCAGTCCAAGCCTGTACTGAGGCCAGTGATGATATACATGATTACTTCAGGGATACGTAGAGGAATGAAAACCTGAACAGTGCAGAGGAGACCTGGAACTGATCTCCCAACTGTGATTTTTTGGAACTATGCCCCAACCCCATAATGTCTGATGTGTAGGTCTGTACTTGCCATCAAAATTTAGAATGGTATTGCAGCCAGTAACGTGGGCTATACATCAGTCCAACAATTTCCTGATCCAATTATCAAAAATGCTGATCGGTGGCCATCGATGATTAGCAATCCATTGGGAAATTGGGGAAATTCTGGAAATTAGAAATCCCTGATTTGCCGAACCCAATTCTTTTTTGGTTGCAATCAACAAATCAGTGAAACACAGCATGTTGGATTTTCCCAATTCCCCAGAGGAACAAGGAATTGGGGCAATACATTACGGGCCCCATCAGTCAGCATTCATAATGTAGATACCTGAAGGTCAACAAGTGTCAATATAAAATGTCGACATTACCATTAGGGCTAGGGCTTACCTGAGTCACGCAATTAATCAAGATTAATCATACTCATTCCTATATTCATCTAGAAGATACTGTCCTTATCTTATCTGAAAACTATAAAAATTGACATGGAGAAATGCAAAACTATTCCTTTGAATCCTGTATTATTGACCAATTGTGAAAATAAATCTGGTCACTGAGGTACAACAGCTCCTGACACTAATGTCTAATTTTTAAACCATGAATCTGCACTTATTTCTGAGCTTCCGCTCAGATCATGATCACCTGATCATGATAATGTTATCTTAAAAACAATAAAAGCAGCTCTCTAAAGCCAATTCTAAATTATTGATCTACACAGAAATAACAATTACCAGCAAATCTCATGGCTAAAATTGGTCATCAGGAAATAGGAGTAGAAAAAACAAAACAAAAACAAAAAAACCCAAACAGATAAAAAACAAAAAGACCAATAAACTGTTTTTAAAAGGTGCATACACACAGTGCTGATTTTGACTATGCAATTTCCATTGGACTCCCTCAGAGCCCAGAAGCACCGATTATTGTCTATACACATGGTGCGATTTTGGCTATGTGCGATTTTGACTATTGCATACTTTGAAATAGATAGTCAAGATTGCTTTGCCTGCACAGTCTATTTTGTCTTGTGATACCGATCCCGCGGGGCAGTGCATCGGTATTACAAGCTGTGTACACACGGTGCGATTTGCACTAACTTTCTGTACGATTTTGACTATATAGTCAAAATCATAAGGTTACATTGCACCGTGTGTATGCACCTTAGGAGAAGCGTCTTAGGGGTTTATTTATTAAGTGTCTGGTTCTAAAATTTGGCGCTTCCGATCAGTGTTTATACTCTAAATTTAAAAGGCAATGCTTTTACTAGTAATGATTTTACATTTGGGCACAAACATGATCTCAAGCACCATGTTTTAGAATCCAATGCAAAGTAATAAATTTCGGCCCAGATTTATAAAACCTTGGAGTGTGATAAATTGCACAGTGATAAAGCACCAACCAGTCAGCTCCTAACTGCCATGTTACAGGCTGAGTTTGAAAAATGACAGTTAGGAGCTGGTTGGCTGGCACTTCATCACTGTGCAATTTATCACTCTCAATGATAAATATGGGCCTTAGGCCCCCATTTATCAAGCCTTGGAGATTGATAAATAGATAAAGTACCAACCAATCAGCTCCTAACTTCCATGTCACAGGCTGAGTTTGAAAAATGACAGTTAGGAGCTGGTTGGTTGGTACTTTATTACCGTGCTATTTATCACTCTCCAAGGCTTGATAAATCTGGGTCTTAGTGAGAACATTTTCATGTCATGAAGTTTGTCTGAGTTTAGGTACCTATAATACTTTCTCTCTTAAAGCGGCAGTCTGTATTTAAAAAGAGTAAAGTATTATAGGTACCTAAACTCCGTCAAACTTCATGACATGAAAATGTGATAAATAGCACAGTGACAAAGTATCAGCCAACCAGCTCCTAACTGTCGTTTTCAAACCCAGCCTGTAACTTGACAGTTAGGAGCTGACTGGCTGGTGCGTTCTCTCCTTCCACTTTATCACTTCTCCACTTAATACATCTGCCCCATAGTCAGGTGTAACATCAATCATAGTTTCACCCTCTGTGACTGTTATTAGGATACCATTAAAAACAGGCAACATATATTTGAATGGTTTACAGCCAATCGTAAGCCATCCTCTATGGACTACATTCTGTCACATTTTGAAACTCAACTCGGTCTCTCTTAAGGGGGGTACTCACGGAGCGATATTCTAAGCAATCTGACTAGATTGCTTAGAATATCAGCATCATCGCTCCGTGTGTAGCCCCCTCAGCGATAGCGATGCGCGGCTCCGCACATCGCTATCGCTGTTGCTAGATTGGCCTGCACGCTCAGCACACATCACGCTGTGCTGAGCGGCAGGAGAGATGTGTGCTGAGCGGTTCGCTCAGCACACATCTCTCCTGCATCAGCCCGTGGGTACTGGACTTTAAAAGCGGTAGTCTGTATTTATTATAGCACCGGCGATAGCGACGCGCAGGGCTGTGCATCGTTATGTAGCATACACACAGAGAGATCCGTGCTTTATTTCTAAGCAATCTGGTCAGGTTGCTTAGAAATTAAGCACAGATCTCTCCGTGTACTCCCTTAACTGTCAAGTTACAGGCTGGGTTTGAAAATTACAGTAAGGAGCTGACTGGCTGGTGCTTTGGGGAATATTTAATAAAACATTATCTCATAATAGCTGGAAAATGTGATATTTATGTTCTCTGGAGATAAATATCTCCCCTCCAGTGACAGTTGCAGTGCAGACCACAATTCAAATAGAGGAGCCACACCAACTGCCAGTGAGTACCGGACAGTGATGTCCGGCAGTGTTTGGGGTGGCAGTTGGTGTGCTCCCCCTATTTGAATTGTGGTCTGCACTGCAACTGTCACTGGAGGGGAGATATTTATCTCCATCTCCAGAGAACATAAATATCACATTTTCCAACTTTTATGAGATAATTATGTTTTATTAAAAATCCCCCATCACTTCGCCAGGTGTAATACATTTGCCCCAGTGTAAGGTACATTAAGTGCAAAGATGGATGTTACTGGTATTAAACACTGCTAATTTTCATTTGCATGTAACGTTTTCTTTAGTGCAATAACCATAGATATGTCCAAAAGCACATTGTAGGATGCCACCATAGGTGCTCATGCTGAACGGAACTGCCTATGTGATATCAGGTGGAATGTGCTAAAGCTGAAAATGCAAATGAAACTTAGAAGATCCTATTTTCAGAGTTTTGGCCGCATTTCCATATGTACCAAGCTCCAGAATACGATACATTACGGAGCTTGGACCTGGTGGGTAATGCAATCTTATATGGTGTTACCCAATAGCCTATGGGTTTCTTTTGCATTTTCCCCTGAGAGGGATCCAAACAGATCCTGGGTTCTAAACCTGGAAGTCTATCGCAAAGGACAGCTCTTATCGGGAGAGCTGTCCATGATGATTTTACTCACATTTCCTAAGTACATACCGGTGTTATTAATGCTGGTATGTACCCAATAAGTGGCGGAATGTATTGCATCACAGATTCGATGCTTAGAACATCCCGCACATCATCACATAGTGCTCGCTCCACAGGGAGGAAAGCTCAGGGCCCACACACCCTGATTATTATACGTAAGGTAAAATTGGCTTAATTCCCTATCTAATCTAAGCACACAAATTTATATAGTTGAAACAAACATATGAAAAAGGGAAACAAGGACTTAAAATGTACTAGACCTAGGGGTATATTTACTAAAGTGCGGGTTTTTAGAAGTGGAGATGTTGCCCATACCAACCAATCAGATTCAAGCCTTTATGTTCTAGAAGGAGCTAGATAAATAATAAGAAGAATCTGATTGGTTGCTATGGGCAACATCTCCACTTCTATAAACCTGCACGTTATTACATATACCCACTAGTCTTCTAGCTATACAGACCTCATCAGGAACTCTCACATGTGACCCTAGCCTGGTGTTTCACAAACTTGGTGTTCAAGCACCCTAATGGGTATATTTACTAAAGTGTGGATTTATAAAAGTGGAGTTGTTGCCCATTGTAACTAATCACATAATAGTTATTATCTTTTAGAAGGTTCTAGATAAATGATTAGTAGAATCTGATTGGTTGCTATAGGCAACATCTCCACTTCTATAAACCCACACTTTAGTAAATATACCCATAGCAGTGACAATTAGTACCTTAGTCACTTTGATTTAACCACCTGTGCTCATGCATGGATATCCAGAGCTTGGGAAACTCTGCCCTATGACCATTAGAGAGGACTACCACATATATTATAATAACCTATAAAAGAGACACACCCAGATCTACTCTAATCCCTAACATAACATATTCATGATTTCCTCACTAAAATAGATCTCCCAAACTCTCCTGCAAGTCGCTTTACAATTCTGCGCCAATGAAGAAACTGCAGAGAAATTAAAGACCACAAAACTAGTGAATGTTCAGGCTGGTCCTCTGTTGCGTACTACTAAATATTTTGTTGACCATTTGATTACCCACTTTCACTCCCTATCTAGTGCAGTGCCGGCAGTGGGGCGAGCACTAATAGTACCTTTGCGGGCTCGCTGCGCTCGCCACAGGATCTATTCCCACTCTATGGATATCGTGAACCCCCATGAGCAGGGCCGGCGCTACCATTAGGCAGCTTTAGGCAGCTGCCTAGAGCGCCGGCCGCTGGAGGGCGGCCACTACTGTCTCCCTACAACCCACAGGACCATTATTTTAATTATATAAATATTTTTTTTGGCATGGTACGGAGGGCAGGGGGGATTGGAGATGCAGAAGCCGCCCGCCCCCTCACCAGCAGCAGCACCAATCACGCGGTTATGGAGCTGGGGGCAGTAACAAGAGTAGTGCCTCCCCACCAGTAGGAACAGTGCTTACCCAGCGGTTGGCAGTGGCGTAACTACCACAGGTGCAGGGGATGCAGCTGCTATGTGGCCCCGGCTAACTCCATGGCCCGCAGCTCCCCTGCACCCAGTCACACAGAGAACAAGAGATAGGCTGAGGCTGCTCAGGCACACTGTCCGCGGCAGTACTAGCAGAGAAGGGGAGAGCCGTAGGGAGGGGGCGTGGCCATATGCAAAGCATTGCCTATTCACTGGCCAGATACTGTACCTGATGCTCCTCTGTAGTAGCCGCCGAAGCCCAGCCCACCCACGGCTCCTGGTGCCCCGCCCCCATTTTGGCTGAAGTCCTCCCATTCACCCTCCAGTAACTGTTGGGAACCCTGGGCACTGAAATTATGAGAAAAGGGCAGCTGCAGGGGCTGAGCTGCCTACAGGAGTACCAGAAATACCAGGAAGAAAAATGCATGGACACAGGGCAGCTGTCACCATCTGTGAGGTGAACTCTGCATGCATCCTACAGGTCAGTGCAACGCCTGGAGCTGCCTCACACACACACGCTTCACCATAGCCTGACACACAAATGCTGCCCCATAGCCTCACTCACACACACACGCTGCCCCATAACCTGACACTCACACGCTGCCCCATAGCCTGACACACACGCTGCCCCATAGCCTGTGACACACACACACGCTTCACCATAGCCTGACACACACACACTGCCCCATAGCCTGACACACACACACTGCCCCATAGCCTGACACACACAAGCTGCCCCATAGCCTGTGACACACACACACGCTGCCCCATAGCCTGACACACACACACACTGCCCCATAGCCTGACACACACACACACTGCCCCATAGCCTGACACACACACACTGCCCCATAGCCTGACACACACACGCTGCCCCATAGCCTGTGACACACACACACACTGCCCCATAGCCTGGCACACACACACACTGCCCCATAGCCTGACACACACACACACACACACACACTGCCCCATAGCCTGACACACATACGCTGCCCCATAGCCTGACACACACTGCCCCATAGCCTGACACACACACACACACTGCCCCATAGCCTGACACACGCACGCTGCCCCATAGCCTGACACACGCACGCTGCCCCATAGCCTGACACACGCACGCTGCCCCAAAGCCTGACACACGCACGCTGCCCCATAGCCTGACACACGCACGCTGCCCCATAGCCTGTGACACACACACACGCTTCACCATAGCCTGACACACACACACTGCCCCATAGCCTGACACACACACACACACACTGCCCCATAGCCTGACACACACACACTGCCCCATAGCCTGACACACATACGCTGCCCCATAGCCTGTGACACACACACACGCTGCCCCATAGCCTGACACACACACACACACACACACGCTGCCCCATAGCCTGACACACACACGCTGCCCCATAGCCTGACACACACACACGCTGCCCCATAGCCTGACACACACACGCTGCCCCATAGCCTGACACACACACGCTGCCCCATAGCCTGTGACACACACACACACACGCTGCCCCATAGCCTGACACACACACACTGCCCCATAGCCTGACACACAAACACACTGCCCCATAGCCTGACACACACACGCTGCCCCATAGCCTGACACACACACGCTGCCCCATAGCCTGACACACACACACGCTGCCCCATAGCCTGACACACACACACGCTGCCCCATAGCCTGACACACACACGCTGCCCCATAGCCTGACACACACACACACTGCCCCATAGCCTGACACACACACACACACTGCCCCATAGCCTGACACACACACACACTGCCCCATAGCCTGACACACACACACTGCCCCATAGCCTGACACACACAAACACACACACACTGCCCCATAGCCTGACACACACACACTGCCCCATAGCCTGACACACACACACACACACACACACGCTGCCCCATAGCCTGACACACAAACACACACTGCCCCATAGCCTGACACACATACGCTGCCCCATAGCCTGACACACACACGCTGCCCCATAGCCTGACACACAAACGCTGCCCCATAGCCTGACACACGCACGCTGCCCTAAAGCCTGACACACGCACGCTGCCCCATAGCCTGACACACATACGCTGCCCCATAGCCTGTGACACACACACACGCTGCCCCATAGCCTGACACACACACACACACACACACGCTGCCCCATAGCCTGACCCACACACGCTGCCCCATAGCCTGACACACACACACGCTGCCCCATAGCCTGACACACACACGCTGCCCCATAGCCTGACACACACACGCTGCCCCATAGCCTGTGACACACACACACACACGCTGCCCCATAGCCTGACACACACACACTGCCCCATAGCCTGACACACAAACACACTGCCCCATAGCCTGACACACACACGCTGCCCCATAGCCTGACACACACACGCTGCCCCATAGCCTGACACACACACACGCTGCCCCATAGCCTGACACACACACGCTGCCCCATAGCCTGACACACACACGCTGCCCCATAGCCTGACACACACACACACTGCCCCATAGCCTGACACACACACACACTGCCCCATAGCCTGACACACACACACACTGCCCCATAGCCTGACACACACACACTGCCCCATAGCCTGACACACACAAACACACACACACTGCCCCATAGCCTGACACACACACACTGCCCCATAGCCTGACACACACACACACACACACACGCTGCCCCATAGCCTGACACACAAACACACACTGCCCCATAGCCTGACACACATACGCTGCCCCATAGCCTGACACACACACGCTGCCCCATAGCCTGACACACAAACGCTGCCCCATAGCCTGACACACGCACGCTGCCCTAAAGCCTGACACACGCACGCTGCCCCATAGCCTGACACTCACACGCTGCCCCATAGCCTGACACACAGACGTTGCCCCATAGCCTGACACACACACACGCTGCCCCAAAGCCTGACACACACACACTCTGCCCCATAGCCTGACACACACATGCTTCCCCATAGCCTGACACACACACACGCTGCCCCATAGCCTGACACACACACGCTGCCCCATAGCCTGACACACACACGCTGCCGCAAAGCCTGACACACACACGCTGCCGCAAAGCCTGACACACACACGCTGCCCCATAGCCTGACACACACACGCTGCCCCATAGCCTGACACACACACGCTGCCCCATAGCCTGACACACACACGCTGCCCCATAGCCTGACACACACACGCTGCCCCATAGCCTGACACACACACGCTGCCCCATAGCCTGAGTCACACACGTTGCCCCATAGCCTGACACACACACACACGCTGCCCCAAAGCCTGACACACACACACGCTGCCCCATAGCCTGACACCCACACGCTTCCCCATAGCCTGACACACACACACACACACACACACACACACGCGCGCTGCCCCATAGCCTGACACTCACACGCAGCCCCATAGCCTGACACACACACACGCTGCCCCTACCTGACACACACGCTGCCCCATAGCCTGTGACACACACACACACACACACGCTGCCCCATAGCCTGACACACACACACGCTGCCCCAAAGCCTGACACACACACACACACACACGCTGCCCCTACCTGAGTAACCCGACACACACGCTGCCCCATAGCCTGTGACACACACACACGCTGCCCCATAGCCTGACACACACACGCTGCCCCATAGCCTGACACACACACACGCTGCCCCATAGCCTGACACACAGACGTTGCCCCATAGCCTGACACACACACGCTGCCCCAAAGCCTGACACACACACACACACACGCTGCCCCATAGCCTGACACACACACGCTTCCCCATAGCCTCACACACACACGCTGCCCCATAGCCTGACACTAACATGCTGCCCCATAGCCTGACACACACACGCTTCCCCATAGCCTGACACACACACGCTTCCCCATAGCCTGACTCACACACGTTGCCCCATAGCCTGACACACACACGCTTCCCCATAGCCTGACACACACACGCTTCCCCATAGCCTGACACACACACGCTTCCCCATAGCCTCATGTGATAGGTGTGGTCAGATTGTCAGGAGGTGTACAGTATTCAAACCAACAGGATATGGGTCAAAATAACTGAGGTACTAATTGTGAGGGTGATTTAGAGCTGATCGTAGATGTGATAAATTTAGCACATCTACGATCAGATTCTCAGACATGTGGGGGGACGCCCAGCACAGAGCTAGTCCGCCCTGCATGTCTGGCCCTATCCCCCCACAAGGGTGCAAAAGCATTGCACAGCGGCGATGCTTTTGTACCTGCTGAGTAGCTCCCTGCCAGCTGTGCTGGCAGGCAGTTACCCGCCACGTCCCGGGTCACAGCGGCTGCGTGTGACGTATGGATGGAGGCAGTGTATGTATGTATGTATGTATGTATAGAAGCAGTGTGTGGACGTATATATGTATATATGAATGTGGCAGTGTATGGATGTATGAATGAGGCAGTGTATCTATGTATGTATGTATGTATGTATGTATGTATGATAGAGGCAGTGTGTGTATGTATGTATGAATGTATGTATGATAGAGGCAGTGTATGTATGTATGTATGTATGTTTGATATACGGGGTGTAGTATGAGTGACCGGCGGCCGGGATCCCGATCGCCGGCATACTGACAGCTGGGTGAGCGCTAATGAGCCCCTTGCGGGCTCGCTGCACTCCCCACGCTGCGGGCACGGTGGTGCGCTATGCTATTTATTCTCCCTCCTGGGGGGTCGTAGACCCCCAAGAGGGAGAATGTGTCGGCATGCCGGCGGTTGGGATCCTGGCTGGCAGCATACTGAAGACCACCCGATAGAGGCAGTGTATGGATGTATTTAGAGAGACAGTGGATGCATGTAAGTATGAGAGAGGCAGTGTATGGATGACGTATATATGTATGAGAGAGAGAATGAAATAGAAAGAAATAGGTAGCTGGGTGTGTGCCAGAATCTGGTAAGGGGGTGCCACTGAGTCAAATACCTGTCAAATAATTAATGAAGTGTTTGAGAGATACATCCTTGTCATACTCATTGCAGTCAGACAGCTGGGAGATGTATAAGACACCGCCGTACATTGTCTCAAAGCTTCACTTCCTAAGCCAGAAACTAGTGCAGTGTATGTAGTCACCAACTACTGTACCAAGGGTCACAGTGCCAGTAGCCTCCAAATATCCAGAGGCAGAAATGAGCACAGCACGGTACCTGTAATCACCATCCACCAGCGCCAAGCACGAACATAGTGCCTGTAATCATCAACTACCCAGAATTAGGAACTAACACAGTACCAGAGCCAGGAGGACCTACACATCCACAACCTGTAGCCATGACGTAGCACAGTCACCAGCTACCCAACATCAGGCACTAGCACATAGAGCCTGACTCAGAGGCACACGCAATACACCGCCTCTGGATTTTCACCTTACTGACTGGGGAAGTGGGTAATTGATGGTGTTGGGGGGCAGTAGGCAGACGTTTTGCCTAGGGTACCAAGTAACCTTGCACCGGCCCTGCCCATGAGTGGGAATAGCCCTCTTGCGCAGGGATTCCGGCTGTCAGGATTTCGTAGTCGGCATCTTGAACGCCGGGATCCTGACGGCCGGCATTTTAACTGCAACCCGTATTACTATACAGTATGTTAAATTGTAATCCGCTAACTCAAGTTCTTCACACATCGATACACCACAACCTAACAGGGTTCACAGGATGCACAACTGACCTAATAGATATTAAAATAGATGTGAATACCTAGAGGTTGTTCTCTTTCACTTGACACTGAGAAGGTCTTTTTTGAAAGTTCAAACATATAAAAAAAAATATAAATATAAATATATATGCATAATATAAAACTTTGGCCTGACAGATAACTTCCTAGCAAAATTATGCATGTTATACACCTAGTTGACCCCATATGGACAACATGCAAGATCATAAGGTCAATATGACAATGTTCTAAACGATTTTGGTTTATTCATGTTTTTCTAGCTTTGGCTTGATTTATTATCTATGTGGACTGCGACTGGGAATAAGTAACCCGTGGCAGGCGCAGTGGTAGCGGAGTGATCCATCTTGCCCGAAGAGTGACGAGCGAAGCAAGTCCACACGTTTTTACTAATTGTGATCATATATGATTAAACATGCAAAGTGACACCCAAAAATAAAATTTGTGTTGACTATTTCCATGTCAATCTTTTGACCCTGTTGACCAAACAGGGTCGACCTAATGACATAATGATCTATTTACTGTAGATCTTCTATACTTTTTTGCTAAGGTGCTTCTTCCCAGGATCAGTACGATATCCCAGCTGTCGGGATCCCGGTGTTCAGGAGACCGACGCCGGGATCCCTACAGCCGGGATACCAGCGGCGAGTGCAGCATGTCCCCTTGGTCACCAAAGGGTTATATTCCCCCTTGGGTGGTGGCGTGGATCCCGACAGCCGGTAAATTGACTGACTCCCCTTCTTCCCCATGGCGGACATGAATAAAGCCTCGAGAGGTATTTAAGGAGTGTAGGTAGGTGACTCTAATTACAATGGTCAACAACAATTTTGTTGGGTGTACTAAACATACTTTTTTTTATTAGAGGTTTCCTATCAGGCCTGGTTATATTGTTGCGTCATTATTTTTCTCATGTACAATAATAATGGGATAATTTTTTTTTTTTTTTTTTAGTATTAAATAGAATTGATAGTGCTGGCAGAATAAGCTGTTAATTCACTTATGGGGCACTTGGTCATGAGTACAATGTGGACTAATGGCCCTTGCTCGTTATGGGGGCACTTGGTCATGAGTACAATGTGGACTAATGGCCCTTGCTCGTTATGGGGGCACTTGGTCATGAGTACAATGTGGACTAATGGCCCTTGTTCACTGACTCACGTTAAAAGCACGTGCACCTGCTGCAAACATGAAAGAGTCCTACAACAACATCAGGTTACTTTCAGAAGAGTTTCTGTATCAGAAATAACAGCGGACTATCTGTGAGAATCTAAAGATTATTGTAATTGTGCGAAGGTTGCAAGCTAGGTTACACCAAGAAAAATGTGAACAGTACACGCGCCGGCCAAGATAAAGTCTACCTTTTGTCCTTCATCAAGCTTGGACTTATGGAAAACATGGATAAAACATGAACTGGAGTCACATACTTAAGAAATAAGTTTCCCCCGGATCACTGATGCCAGGGTGTTCATGTAGTCACTCAGATGAGAGAATTGCAGAGATAGGAGCTATGATGAAGAGTTGAATGAAGAAGCTGCATGGCTGCACAAACTTTTTGGGGATTCAAAAGGTGAAAAACTATTCTGAGATACTGGGTTGACCTTCTTACGTCTTACAAAAGCAGCAGGGAGCAATACTGTACGTCATTAGAAGTTCCTTTCTTGGACTCTAATGCGCTTATTAGTGGAGAGTCACACCTCTCTCAGCCAATCATAACCCACTTGGGAAATGTACAATATGGATATACAGCTGCCTGCCAGACGGGTGGTATTCAGTACGCTGGCTGTTGGGATCCCGGCGCTCAGGATACTGAATACTGGTCTTCAGTATCCTGGCTGTTAGGACCTGTCAACCTAAAAACCCTGTTAACCTAGTTACTGTCGACCAATAGCGGATCCCCATTATTTCTATCTTTTACACAATCTACCCTGCACCCATTGCCACCAAGAATGTGGTGGACAGCACCGGGCTTCAGGCTAAGTCTGGGGCATGCTGGGGGTTCCCTACTTCCCAAGGAATCCCCAGCCTGGCTACTGTGACATTGTAAATGCTTTAGCAGGAGGACCCCGTCAAGCATGTTCCCCTGCTGTGGCATTACACCCCTGTTAGTAAGAGCCTGGGGCTAGTTGTGGATAATATGAAGGACACCTACTCTTTTTGTCCCCTGTATTCCCTCAACGGGGACCAGCTAACAGTGCCTGGAGCCAGATGTATTAAACATGAAGAAGTGATAACGCACCAGCCAATCAGCTCTAATATGTAAATGTACATATTGGATTGGAGCTGATTGGCTGGTGCGTTATCACCTTTCACTTATCACTGCTTTATCACTTCTCCAGGCCTAATACATCTGCCATCTGGCGCTGGTTGATGAAATATGGGGGAACCCTACGTTTCTCCCCCCCCCCCCCCCCCATATTTTCACAACCAGGACTGGCTTACAGAGCCTGGTGCTGGTAAAGCTCTTGGGTGGGGAACATTATTGTTTAACACCTTCATTAACTTTTAACACACAGAAGCCTGCACAAACCTTACTGACCTGTGCCGGCTTCCACTAAACAAGCTGCTATTGAGGCTAACTCGCAAGGCTTAAAAATTACTCTATTATTTTCTGATTTTGTTTTTACAAATTTTGTGTGAATTTACAACCTCCACCCTATTACATTTGTATATTTCACGTGGGCAACATTTGGCTGGGGTGTTTTGCCAGGGAGAGGTTTGATGAGAGTTTGCATGTTATCACACTCTAATACATATGGCGATTGCAAATCTGAACATTTTTAGAACTATGGGCCGATCATATTTTTCCCTACATATATTAATCTCCCTTATACTACCATTAATGACCTTATATGCTTACTGATTTTTAAGGCTGAATATCAGGATACAAAATACAATATTCTAAATGAGAAGCGCTGATATTTCATATTCCTTCCTAAGATGAAGCACATTTTCCTCCCCCTCTTATTCTTAAATGGCAACATACAGTATATGGGTATCATTATAATGCTATATGCAATACACTATCAGGAAAATTTCCCATTGCTACTACAATGGCATGGTAGCGTCAGAGACATCCAGACTGATATAATCCCAAAAATTACTAGGTTTTCAAACCCTCCCAAGTGTAAGATACAGGAAAATAGCCTATTTCAGTGTATTCTTGTGGGATGTGGTACATAGGGTCGACAGTGTCTAGGTCGACCACTATTGGTCGACAGTAACTAAGTCAACACCCAAAATAGGTTGACACAAGCATTGTGTCGACATGAGCAAAGTCGACATGACAAAAGGTCGACATGAGTTTTTTTTTTTTTAGTGTCGTTTTCTCCGAAGAGTGACCGGGAACCCCAATTAGTGCACAGTGGCCCTCATTCCGAGTAGTTCGCTCGCTAGCTGCTTTTAGCAGCATTGCACACGCTAAGCCGCCGCCTACTGGGAGTGAATCTTAGCTTAGCAAAATTGCGAACGAAAGATTCTCTAAATTGCGAATAGAAATTTCTTTGCAGTTTCTGAGTAGCTCGATACTTACTCTGCCACTGCGATCAGTTCAGTCAGTTTCGTTCCTGGTTTGACGTCACAAACACACCCAGCGTTCGCCCAGACACTCCCCCGTTTCTCCAGCCACTCCCGCGTTTTCCCCAGAAATGGTAGCGTTTTTTCACACACACCCATAAAACGGCCAGTTTCCGCCCAGAAACAAACACTTCATGTCAATCACACTACGATCACCAGAACGAAGAAAAAACCTCGTAATGCCATGAGTAAAATACCAAACTTCTTAGCAAATTTACTTGGCGCAGTCGCAGTGCGAACATTGCGCATGCGCAATTAGCGGAAAATCGTTGCGATGCGAAGAAAATTACCGAGCGAACAACTCGGAATGAGGGCCAGTGTTCACTCGCCATGCTTTGGGCAAGGTTACTATTCCCAATTGGAGTCCACGTGGATCGTAAAGTATGAAAAAGTAAAAAAATAAGATATTAAACCTACCGGTAAATCTTTTTCTCGTAGTCCGTAGAGGATGCTGGGGACTCCGTAAGGACCATGGGGATAGATGGGCTCTGCAGGAGACATGGGCACTTTAAGAAAGACTTTAGGTGTGGGTGTGCACTGGCTCCTCCCTCTATGCCCCTCCTCCAGACCTCAGTTAGAGAAACTGTCCCCAGAGGAGACGGACAGTACGAGGAAAGGATTTTTGTTAAACCAAGGGCAAGATTCATACCAGCCCACACCATTCACACCGTATAAATTGTGATAAACTAACCAGTTAACAGTATGAAAAAACAACATAGCATCAGTCGGAGACCGATGAAAACTATAACATAACCCTTATGTAAGCAAAACTATATACAAGTCTTGCAGAAGTAGTCCGCACTTGGGACGGGCGCCCAGCATCCTCTACGGACTATGAGAAAAAGATTTACCGGTAGGTTTAAAATCTTATTTTCTCTTACGTACTAGAGGATGCTGGGGACTCCGTAAGGACCATGGGGATTATACCAAAGCTCCCAAATGGGCGGGAGAGTGCGGATGACTGCAGCACCGATTGAGCAAACAGGAGGTCCTCCTCAGCCAGGGTATCAAACTTATAGAACTTTGCAAAGGTGTTTGAACCCGACCAAGTAGCAGCTCGGCACAGCTGTAGTGCCGAGACCCCTCGGGCAGCCGCCCAAGACGAGCCAACCTTCCTAGTGGAATGGGCCTTGACCGATTTTCGTGTTACAGATCCAGCGAGCAATAGTCTGCTTTGAAGCAGGAGCGCCAACCTTGATGGCTGCATACAGGACAAACAGTGCTTCTGTTTTTCTGACTCTAGCCGTTCTGGCCACGTAAATTTTCAAAGCCCTGACCACATCAAGGGACTCGGAATCCTCCAAGTCTCGTGTAGCCACAGGCACCACAATAGGTTGGTTCATATGAAAAGATGACACCACCTTAGGCAAAAATTGAGGACGGGTCCGCAATTCTGCTCTATCCATATGGAAAACTAGATAGGGGCTTTTATGAGACACAGCCGCCAATTCCGACACTCGCCTAGCCGAAGCCAAGGCTAACAACAAGGCTGACCACTTTCCAAGTGAGATATTTTAACTCCACCGTTTTAAGTGGTTCAAACCAGTGCGACTTAAGGAAACTCAACACCACGTTAAGGTCCCAAGGCGCCACCGGAGGTACAAAAGGAGGCTGAATATGCAGCACTCCCTTCACAAAAGTCTGTACTTCTGTGAGAGAAGCCAATTCTTTTTGAAAGAAAATGGATAAGGCCGAAATCTGAACCGTAATGGAGCCTAATTTTAGGCCCAAATTCACTCTAGTCTGTAGGAAGTGAAGGAAACGGCCCAGATGGAATTCTTCCGTAGGAGCATTCCTGGCCTCACACCAAGAAACATATTTTCGCCATATACGGTGATAATATTTAGCTGTCACGTCCTTCCTAGCCTTTATCAGAGTAGGAATGACGTCATCCAGAATGCCCTTTTCCGCTAGGATCCGGCGTTCAAACGCAGCCGCGGTAAGTCTTGGAACAGACAGGGCCCCTGTTGCAACAGGTCCTGTCTTAGAGGAAGAGACCACGGATCTTCTGTGAGCATCTCCTGCAGATCCGGATACCAGGCCCTTCGTGGCCAATCTGGAACAATGAGAATGGTCTGTACTCCTCTTTTTATTATTATTCTCAACACCTTTGGGATGAGAGGAAGAGGAGGAAACACATAGACCGACTGGAACACCCACGGTGTCACTAGGGCGTCCACAGCTACCGCCTGAGGGTCTCTTGATCTGGAGCAATACCTTTGCAGCTTTTTGTTGAGGCGGGACGCCATCATGTCTATCTGGGGCAGTTCCCACTGACTTGCAATCTGCCCCAATCTGTGCGAAGACTTCCTGATGACGTCCCCACTCTCCTGGATGCAGGTCGTGTCTGCTGAGGAAGTCTGCTTCCCAGTTGTCCACTCCCGGAATGAACACTGCTGACAGTGCGCTTACATGATCTTCCGCCCAGCGAAGAATCCTGGTGGCTTCCGCCATTGCCACTCTGCTCCTTGTGCCGCCCTGGCGGTTTACATGAGCCACTGCGGTGATGTTGTCTGACTGGATCAGAACTGGTAAGTCGCAAAGCAAGGTCTCCGCTTGACAAAGGGCGTTGTATATGGCCCTCAGCTCCAGGACGTTGATGTGAAGACAAGTCTCTTGACTTGACCAAAGACCCTGGAAGTTTCTTCCTTGTGTGACTGCTCCCCAACCTCGGAGGCTCGCGTCCGTGGTCACCAGAACCCAGTCCTGAATGCCGAACCTGCGGCCCTCTAGAAGGTGAGCACTCTGCAGCCACCACAGGAGAGATACCCTGGCCCTGGGGGACAGTGTGATCAACCGATGAATCTGTAGATGTGACCCGGACCACTTGTCCAGTAGGTCCCATTGGAAGGTCCTCGCATGGAAACTGCCGAACGGAATGGCCTCGGAAGATGCCACCATCTTTACCAGGACTCGAGTGCAGTGATGCACTGACACCTGTTTTGGTTTCAATAGGTTCCTGACCAGAGTTCTTGAGCCTTTTCCGTTGGAAGATAAACCCTTTTCTGGTCCGTATCCAGAATCATGCCCAAGAAGGTCAGACGAGTCGTAGGAACCAGCTGCGACTTCGGGATATTGAGAATCCAGCCATGTTGCTGTAACAGGGTGTAGTACTGCTGACCGGCGGTCAGGAGACCGCCGGTCAGCTTACAGACGCCAGGATCCCGGAGGGGAGGGGCGAATGCAGCAAGCCCCTTGCGGTCGCCACGGGTTCTATTCCCACTCTATGGGTGTCGTGGACATACACGAGTGGAAATAGTCCCTGTTGGTCGGCATGCATAGTGACCCGTCGGGCTGGTGGAGGAGGTCATGTGACTGTCGGTCAGCTGACCGGCGGTCACATGAATACCACCCGCTGTAACACTCTCAGTGAAAGTGACACGCTGCTCAGCAACTGCTCTCTTGATCTCGCTTTTATGAGGAGATCGTCCAAGTACGGGATAATTGTGACCCCCTGCTTGCGCAGGAGCACCATCATTTCCGCCATTACCTTGGTGAAAATCCTCGGGGCCGTGGAAAGCCCAAACGGCAACGTCTGAAATTGGTAATGACAATCCTGTACCGCAAATCTCAGGTATATTGGAACATGAAGGTATGCATCCTTTATGTCTAGGGATACCATAAAATCCCCCCCTTCCAGGCTGGCGATGACCGCTCTGAGTGATTCCATCTTGAACTTGAACCTTTTCAAATATAGGTTCAGAGATTTTAAATTTAAAATGGGTCTGACCGAATCGTCCGGTTTCAGGACTACAAACAGGGTTCAGTAATATTCCCTCCCTTGTTGCAGTAGGGGAACCTTGACCACCACCTGTTGAAGATACAATTTGTGAATTGCATTTAACACTAACTCCCTCTCTGAGGGAGAAGCTGGCAGGGCCGATTTGAAAAACCGGCGAGGAGGCACCTCTTCGAATTCCAGCTTGTAACCCTGAGGAACAATTTCTATTGCCCAGGGATCCACCTGTGAGTAAACCCAGATGTGGCTGAAAAGTCGAAGACGTGCCCCCACTGGGGCGGACTCCCGTAGCGGAGCCCCAGCGTCATGCGGTGGATTTTGTAGAGGCCGGGGAGGACTTCTGTTCCTGGGAACTAGCTGTGTTGTGCAGCTTCTTTCCTCTGCCCTTACCTCTGTCAAGAAAGGACGCACCTTGTACTTTCTTGTTTCTCTGTGACCGAAAGGACTGCATCTGATAATGTGGCGCTTTCTTAGGCTGTGAGGGAATATAAGGCAAAAAATTGGATTTACCAGCTGTAGCTGTGGAGACCAGGTTCGAGAGACCTTCTCCAAACAATTCCTCACCCTTGTAAGGTAAAACCTCCATATGCCTTTTTGAGTCGGCATCACCTGTCCATTGCCGGGTCCATAGGACTCGTCTAGCAGAAAATCGACATAGCGTTGATTCTAGAACCCATTAGACCAATGTCTCTTTGAGCATCCCTCATATATAAGACAGCATCTTTTATATGTCCAAGGGTCAATAAGATGGTATCCTTATCCAGGGTTTCAATTTCCGCTGATAAGGTATCCGTCCATGCTGCTACAGCGCTACACACCCAGGCCGACGCAATAGCCGGTCTGAGTAAGGTACCCGAATGCGTGTAAATGGACTTCAAGGTAACCTCCTGCTTGCGATCAGCAGGATCCCTGAGGGTAGCCGTATCCAGGGATGGCAGTGCTACCTACTTGGATAAGCGTGTCAACGCTTTGTCCACCCTAGGGGAGGATTCCCACCGTATCCTGTCCTTTGGCGGGAAAGGATACGCCATAAGAATCCTTTTGGGGATCTGCAGTTTTTTGTCTAGAGATTCCCAAGCTTTTTCACATAACTCGTTCAGCTCATGTGAGGGAGGAAAGGTTACTTCAGGTTTCTTTTCCTTATACATGTGTACCCTCGTGTCAGGGACAGGGGGTTCCTCTGTGATATGCAATACATCTTTTATTGCAATAATCATATATCGAATACATTTAGCCAGTTTTGGCTGTAACTTTGCATCATCGTAGTCGACACTGGAGTCAGAATCCGTGTCGGTATCTTGTGTCTACTATTTGGGACCCCGAAGGTCCCTGCGACATAGAGACAGACATGGGTTGATTCCCTGGCTGTTCCCTAGCTTCCGCTTTGTCTAATCTTTTGTGCAATAAATTTACATTAGCACTTAAAACATTCCACATATCCATCCAGTCAGGTGTCGGCGTTGTCGAGTGCTGAGGAAGAAGCCCCGCCCCCTCAGCGGCGGGCTTCTGTCCCGCTCAAATATGTAAAAAACCTGGCTGGGGCTCTGTATATATACAGTGCCCAGCTGTATATATATATATACTTTTGCCAGAAAACACGGTTTATTGCTGCCCAGGGCGCCCCCCCTGCGCCCTGCACCCTTACAGTGTCTGCCTGTGTGTGCTGTCTGGGAGCAATGGCGCACAGCTTTACTGCTGTGCATTACCTCAGTGAAGATCTGAAGTCTTCTGCCGCCTCTGAAGTCTTCTTACTTCTCATACTCACCCGGATTCTATCTTCCGGCTCTGCGAGGAGGACGGCGGCGCGGCTCTGGGACGGACGGCAAGGGTGAGACCTGCGTACCAATCCCTCTGGAGCTAATGGTGTCCAGTAGCCTAAGAAGCAGAGCCTTGAAACTCACAGAAGTAGGTCTGCTTCTCTCTCCTCAGTCCCACGATGCAGGGAGTCTGTTGCCAGCAGGCTCCCTGAAAATAAAAAACCTAACAAAATACTTTCTTTCAGGAAACTCAGGAGAGCTCCCTGTAATGCACCCAGTCTCCTCTGGGCACAGTAGTAAACGGAGGTCTGGAGGAGGGGCAGAGAGGGAGGAGCCAGTGCACACCCATACCTAAAGTCTTTCTTAAAGGGCCCATGTCTCCTGCAGAGCCCGTCTATCCCCATGGTCCTTACGGAGTCCCCAGCATCCTCTAGGACGTAAGAGAAAAATTAATACAATCGTGAAAAATTCATGTCAACCTAGAACATGTCGACCTAGAAACCCTGTCGACCTAATGCATCAGTGTTGAACCTAGTGACTGTTGACCTAGAGACCGGATACCATTCTGGTGAAGCGCTAATTTTATTACCAAAAGTTAAAAAACAAGAGTTATGGTAGACTTACCTTTTGTTAAATCTCTTTCTTCGAGGTTCATACAGTGCATCCGGAAAGTATTCACAGCGCTTCACTTTTTCCACATTTTATTATGTTACAGCCTTATTCCAAAATGGAATAAATTAATTTTTTCCCCTCAAAATTTTGCACACAATGCCCCATAATGGACATGATAAAAGTTTTTTTTTCGAGATTTTTGCAAATTTATTAAAAATAAAAAACTAAGATAAATCACATGTACATAAGTATTCACAGCCTTTGATCAATACTTTGTTGAATCACCTTTGGCAGCAATTACAGCCACAAGTCCTTTTGAATATGATGCCACAAGCTTGGCACACCTATCTTTGGGCAGTTTCGCCCATTCCTCTTTGCAGCACCTCTCAGCCATTTTCAGATCTCTTCAGAGATGTTCAATTGGATTCAAGGCTGGGCCACTCAAGGGCATTCACAGAGTTGTCCTGAAGCCACTCCTTTGATATCTTGGCTGTGTGCTTAGGGCCGTTGTCCTGCTGTAAGATGAACCGTTGCCCCAGTCTGAGGTCAAGAGAGCTATGGAGCAGGTTTTCCTTCAGGATGTCTCTGCATATTGCTGCATTCATCTTTCCCTCTATCCTGACTAGTCTCCCAGTTCCTGCCGCTGAAAAACATCCCCACAGCATGATGCTGCCGCCACCATGCTTCACTGTAGGAATGGTATTGGCCTGGTAATGAGCAGTGCCTGGGTTCCTCCAAACATGACGCCTGGCATTCACACTTAAGAGTTCAATCTTTGTCTCATCAGACCAGAGAATTTTGTTTCTCATGCTCTGAGAGTCCTTCAGGTGCATTTTAGCTAACTCCAGATGGGCTGCAATGTGCTTTTTTACTAAGGAGTGGCTTCAGTCTCGCCACTCTACCATACAAACCTGATTGGTGGATTGCTGCAGAGATGGTTGACCTTCTTGAAGGTTCTACTCTCTCCACAGAGGAATGCTGTAGCTCTGAGTGACCATCGGGTTCTTGGTCACCTCCTTGACTAGGGCCCTTTCTCCCCCAAATGCTCAGTTTAGATGGCCAGTCAGCTCTAAGAAGAGTCCTGGTGGTTCCAAACTTCTTCCATTTTCGGATGATGGAGGCCACTGTGCTCGTTGGAACCTTCAAAGCAGCAGATATTTTTCTGTACCCTTCCCCAGATTTGTGCCTCGAGACAATCTTGTCTCAGAGGTCTACAGAAAATTCCTTTGACATCATGCTTGGTTTGTGCTCAAACATGCACTGTCAAGTGTGGGACCTTATATAGACAGGCGTGTGCCTTTCCAAATCATGTCCTATCATTGAACCACGACTTCGAACTGAAATGGTTCCTGTAAACCGCTCAAATTTCATGTCTTTCTTAAAATCCTACCAGCCTTCTTTTTTTCTCTCTGTCCACTCCTCCTCAAGCCATTGAAAATATCATTAGTCTGGAGTTTAAATTGGTATCATGCTAAAATGGTCACATCTTTATTTCTTTGACAGATATATAATTCCAATATCGATATATTATGCTCAAAGAATATTAGTCTGTGACATACACTAAAATCGTGATTTCAATGGAGAACTACTAATCACAGCAACAAACATTATTGCTCCCATTACCCTCTGTGAGGACCAGCGTGTGATTGTAGTTTTGAGTGATAAACACTTCATGAATAAATATTACATCTCTCATATGTGATGAAGATATTGCTGGATGGCAATAAACGTCTTTCAACTACAATTACTAGAATTCTTAGAGACATCTTAATGACTCCCAGCTTCCGGTGAGGAATAGACATTCTACCACTGAAAGACTACATTATCCAGAAGCCTAAGCGACCTCTCCGATTAACAATACCTTAAACTATAATTTTTTTCCATTACTCAAAGACTATCACTTTAAAAAACTAAGCGACACTAGGACGACTCCTGACCTCCATATTTCTACCGCGGGGAATACTGATCCAAGTGGCGGTGCACAGAACTACAGATTAAAACTACATCACCCAGAAACCCTCTACTTACGGTTGCGGAGTCCATCGGATTACCCGGTGAAAAAAACTACATTACCCAGAAATCCTGAACTTCCGGTATCGGCAATTCAGGGCGATACGGACCTTTTCTGCACAAGAGACACAATAAGTAAGGAGCTGCATCATGCACCACGCAAGACTAGTAAAGCACTTAAATACAGAACTCAGCAACTTTTATCGCTGTGTGATTGAGAGCTTGCTGACCTACGCGATCACGGTGTGGTATGGTAATGCCAAGTGTTCGGATATTGTTGCCTTGGAAAGCGTGATTAAATCTGCGGAGAGGATCATTGGCCAAACCTTGCCTGGGTTGGCGGATGTACTCACCGTGAGGAGTCTGTCGAAGGCAACCAAGATGATTGAAGATAAGGGTCACACCTGTAATATGTTTTTTTCCCCTTTTGCCATCGGGGAGACGTTATAGGTGTTTAAGATGTCGTACCACTAGGTTAAGGAATCGTTTCTTCCCTTCTGTGATTGTTGGTCTGAATTCTCAACTTTGCTAAACTTATGTGATGTATTTTATCTGGTGTATATGACATGAGAACTGTATGTATTTTCGCTATACAGGTCCATGTACAGTGACAAATTATTCTTATCTTATCCTTATTAAGTGAATTTTAATTCCCACACTTCCGGCTGGGATACTGGAACTGCATCCATTTTCAATCAGAATTACTGTTATTTAAAGCCCAGGAATGGGCTTCACTCCTCATGCCTTGAAAAGGGGTCCTTGCAGACCCGAAACGCGTTTGTTAGGAGGAGGAACTACATCGGTGGACGTTGTTATGGTACTCTGAGGGAAGGCAGGACCTCTAATTTTACAATTTTATTATTTTTTATACCTTCATCCAATCTGGGACTCATAAGTTGGCCACTTTTTCCCCAGGAGGTTCTAACTTCCTTCAGAGCTTGACATCTACCGCAGAGTATAGCCCCTTTTTTAAGTTTTTTGTATTCAATAAATATATTTCTTTTACCTATGGATTGATGTGGTTTGCTTGGTGTTGAAAGAAACCACTACATGAGGATCATACCAGCTCTCATTGTGAGTGTGAGGTACGCGATTGCCTACCACAACATCTTTCATGGCTTTGAAGAAATTTCATTACCTATCTAGTCCAGCAGTGACTTAAGATACCTTTATGAGCTTTTGTACACCTTTATCTGTGTAAGTTAGGTGCGTTTATGGAAAGAAATTCTCTTTGGCGTAAAATTTAAAGATACCTTTATATGTTTCAAGCTCACAACTCACATTGTAAGTGAGGTATGCCAGCAGTATCAGATGATCAGTAGAGATATATCCACTTAATGACTCTCCGATGTCATAACAATACTACACATTGTATGTTTTTAGGTTACATTTTTTTTTAACATATACTCAAGTATTCAACCAAATCATTGAACCATTTGAATGGATTGATGCGGCTCACTTGGTGCTGAAAGAAACAGCTACATGAGGATCAAAACAACTCCCACCGTGAGTGTTAGGTACGCGATTGCCTACCAAAACATCCTGCTATTTTTGTCATCCTCTTTTCTGACTCTGAAGAACTTGCACCATCCGTCTATCTAATCCTAAAAAGATACCTTTATGAACCTTCGCACACCTTTGTTTGTGTAAGTTAGGTGTGTTTATGAAAAAAAAATCTCTTCAGTTCAAAACTTAGAGATACCTTTATATGTTTCAAGCTGACAACTCACATTGTAAGTGAGGTATGCCAGCAGTATCATATGACCAGTGGAGATACATGCATTTAATTACTCTCTGATGTGATAACAATACTACACATTGTGTATTTTATGTCATATATTTTTGCATATATCAGAGTGTCCAATTAAACTATTGAAAACAGAACATCTCCGAACACGCATTCAGATATACATACCAAAAGCTAAGTATACTAGCCTTCACCCTTCTTTCTCACCTTCACTGCTTAACGGTAGCGCAATCTAGTTCACACCATCATAAAATCTTTCCATTACCACAAACAACCTTTTAATGTCTCACGTAAATTCAATCCATACAAACATTTAAAATACATATAGATTAAAAAAAGAGGACGACTCTCTGGTAGACGAGTGCAAGCTCCCCTACCAGAACAGGACGCTCACATAGGGTGAGCATTCAGCGCATGAGATGTTTGAGCCCGGGCATGCAGCTACACTTCTCCGTATGGCGGCTCCCCTCAGCGACGAACGTGCAACTCAGAGTCCAGATAAGTATCCTCCATTTCGCCCCATTATGGCGGGCATGGGCTACATTTCCTCTAACCTCTCTCAATTTATTGACTCCCATCTGCAGCCTCTAGTTCTGAAAGGTAAGGCCTATTTAAAAGACACAATTGCTGTTATTAACAAATTGGCACAGTTTGAATGGGAAAAAAAAAGGTGACCTACTCATAACCGCTGATGTAGGGTCACTTTATACGGTAATACAGCATAAAAAAAGGACTAAAGGCTGCAGAATTTTGGATGAATGAAAACAATATAGAGGAGAATTTAAAAAAAAGTCTATTAGAGGGTATTGAATTTATTTTAAGTAATAATTATTTATTCTTCAAGGATATTTTCTTTAGACAGCAAACCGGGACAGTGATGGGTGCGAAATTCGCACCCAGTAGTGTATTTATGAATGTATGGGGGAGATCTGGTTATGTACCATAGATATAAGTCATTTTTATTTGGGTGGGGGGAGGGGGGGGGGGAGATAGGTTAGAACATTTTTGTAAGAGTCTTAATAAAAATAGTTTTGGTATCAATTTAACATCTCATTAGTGAAGAAGAGGTAAATTATTTAGACTTATATATATATATATATATATATATATATATAAATGTAAAGGGAAAATAGAGACTAAAAATTATATCAAATTCATATATAAAGACCACTAGTAACCACCGTAGGAATTGGCTCAAGGGAGTTCCCGGCAGCCAACTGCAAAGAATAAAGAGAAACTGCAGTGAACAACATATTTTCGAAGAACAAGCAGAATATATGGTAAAGGCTTTTGAAAGTAAAGGCTATAATTCGGATAAATTACAAGTTTATCTTAATGTGATAAAAAATTAAGATAGGACAAATCTTTCAAAGCTAAAACAAAAAGATAATAAGAGAAAGATGATTCAGGGGCATGTGCATTTATTACAGGATACAATTCTAATCATGAGGAGGTGGAGAAGATTTTAAGGAGACCTTGGAGACTTTTGTCTCACGACACTATCCTTAGGGAAATATTGCCTGATAAACCAAATATAATTTATAGGAGAGCGCCAAACCTTAGAAATCAGTCAGGGGAGCTGTTCCCCCAAAAGTAGAGGTTCCAAGCAGAATTACATCAAAATGTTTCTATAAGTGTAATTTATGTGTCGGATGTAGAAATTGTAGAAATAAAGAGAGCTCTAAGATTACCAAATTTATTTCCAACAAAACAAAAAAAGAATATGACATCAGAGATTTTACAACGTGTAGTACTAAAAACGTTGTTTATTTACTCCAATGTAGTTGAATGAAGCAATATGTAGGTAGGAAAAGTAGACCGTTCAAAATCAGATGAATGAACACCTCCGCAATATAAAAAAAGGGGGTTGAGAGTCACGCATTATTAGCACTTTTTAAGAAATACCACGATTGCTCGATAGATTACTTAGTTATAAGATTATTCAACAAGTAAAATCCAACTGGAGATGTAGAAATATCAAGACTACGTTAGCAAAGACAGAAATGAAGTGGATATACGAACTTGGGACTTTAGGTCCAGATGGCTTAAACGCCGATTTTGAGCTAAAGTGGTTTTTTGGAACATTGTGCTAGTAGAGTGTGTATCTTTAATATGGGTAGACATGGGAACTATAGAGTTAATTGTATAGAAAGTCTTGGGACTGAGAGAAAGATACAATGTCTACATTAGGTCTGTGAAAAGGAAATATTGTAAACCTAGATCAAATAGGGAATTACTTCTATCTAATTGGGATCTATTGAGCATACTGAGTGGTGTTTGAAAATATACTGCATTTTATATAATGTACACTGCTCAAAAAAATAAAGGGAACACTTAAACAACACAATGTAACTCCAAGTCAATCACACTTCTGTGAAATCAAACTGTCCACTTAGAAAGCAACACTGATTGACAATCCATTTCGCATGCTGTTGTGCAAATGGAATAGACAACAGGTGGAAATTATAGGCAATTAGCAAGACACCCCCAATAAAGGAGTTGTTCTGCAGGTGGTGACCACAGACCACTTCTCAGCTCCTATGCTTTCTGGCTGATGTTTTGGTCACTTTTGAAAGCTGGCGGTGCTTTCACTCTAGTGGTAGCATGAGACGGAGTCTACAACCCACACAAGTGGCTCAGGTAGTGCAGCTCATCCAGGATGGCACATCAATGTGAGTTGTGGTAAGAAGGTTTGCTGTGTCTGTCAGCGTAGTGTCCAGAGCACGGAGGCGCTACCAGGAGACAGGCCAGTACATCAGGAGATGTGGAGGAGGCCATAGGAGGGCAACAACCCAGCAGCAGGACCGCTACCTCTGCCATTGTGCAAGGAGGAACATTGCCAGAGCCCTGCAAAATGACCTCCAGCAAGCCACAAATGTTCATGTGTCTACTCAAACAATCAGAAACAGACTCCATGAGGGTGGTATGAGGGCCCGATGTCCACAGGTGGGGGTTGTGCTTACAGCCCAACACCGTGCAGGACGTTTGGCATTTGCCAGAGAACACCAAGATTGGCAAATTCACCACTGGCGCCCTCTGCTCTATACAGATGAAAGCAGGTTCTCACTGAGCACATGTGACAGACGTGACAGAGTCTGGAGACGCCAAGGAGAACGTTCTGCTGCCTGCAACATCCTCCAGCATGACCGGTTTGGCAGTGGGTCAATAATGGTGTGGGGTGGCATTTCTTTGGGGGGCCACACAGCCCTCCATGTGCTCGCCAGAGGTAGCCTGACTGCCATTAGGTACCGAGATGAGATCCTCATACCCCTTGTGAGAACATATGCTGGTGCGGTTGGCCCTGGGTTCCCCCTAATGCAAGACAATGCTAGACCTCATGTGGCTGGAGTGTGTGTGCAGTTCCTGCAAGACGAAGGCATTGATGCTATGGACTGGCCCGCCCGTTCCCCAGACCTGAATCCAATTTGAGCACATCTGGGACATCATGTCTCGCTCCATCCACCAGTGCCACGTTGCACCACAGACTGTCCAGGAGTTGGCGGATGCTTTAGTCCAGGTCTGGGAGGAGATCCCTCAGGAGACCATCCGCCACCTCATCAGGAGCATGCCCAGGCGTTGTAGGGAGGTCATACAGGCATGTGGAGGCCACACACACACTACTGAGTCTCATTTTGACTTGTTTTAAGGACATTACATCAAAGTTGGATCAGGCTGTAGTGTGTTTTTCCACTTTAATTTTGAGTGTGACTCCAAATCCAGACCTCCATGGGTTAATAAATTTGATTTCCATTGATAATTTGTGTGTGATTTTGTTGTCAGCACATTCAACTATGTAAAGAACAAAGTATTTAATAAGAATATTTAATTCATTCAGATCTAGGATGTGTTATTTTAGTGTTCCCTTTATTTTTTTGAGCAGTGTATAAAGCTTTTCGGAGATTTGAGCAGAAGTTGTTTTTATATTTGTGCAAGGAGAGGACTCTGCAGTGAAAGGATCGTAGGACCGGAAGTAGTTTTAAACTTTAAACAGGCCCTTTCCGTTCCTCTCACCTGTGCCTTGACAAAGACCCAGAGGGTAGAAACGCATTGGCCGACAGGTGAAAGGAATCTGGACTCTGAGTTGCACGTTCGTCGCTGAGGGGAGCCGCTGTACGGAGAAGTGTAGCTGCATGCCCGAGCTCAAACATCTCATGCGCTGAATGATCATCCTGTATGAGCGTCCCGTTCTGCTAGGCGAGCTTGCTCCTCTTTTTTAATCTATATGTATTTTAAATGTTTGGATGGATTGATTTTTACGTGAGACATTAAAAAGGTTGTTTGTGGTAATGCACTACCAGTGCTTTGCGTCTCTCTTTTTCCACAAATGCCCATGTGAGGAATTATCAGTGGAAGAATTATTAAAACTGCTTGGAAATAAGAACACAAACTGTTACTGGCTGAAAAACTGGAACCGTCTATCCACGGATCAGGATAGCACTAAACTCGTATGGAATATTGGCCCTCATTCCGAGTTGTTCGCTCGCAAGTTGCTTTTAGCAGCATTGCACACGCTAAGCCGCCGCCTACTGGGAGTGAATCTTAGCAAAATTGCGAACAAAAGATTAGCAGAATTGCGAATAGACACTTCTTAGCAGTTTCTGAGTAGCTTCACACTTACTCGGCAACTGCGATCAGTTCAGTCAGTTTCGTTCCTGGTTTGACGTCACAAACACACCCAGCGTTCGCCCAGACACTCCCCCGTTTCTTCAGACACTCCCGCGTTTTTCCCAGAAACGGCAGCGTTTTTTCACACACTCCCATAAAACGGCCAGTTTCCGCCCAGAAACACCCACTTCCTGTCAATCACATTACGATCACCAGAACGAAGAAAAAACCTTGTAATGCCGTGAGTAAAAATCCTAACTGCATAGCAAATTTACTTGGCACAGTCGCACTGCGGACATTGCGCATGCGCATTAGCGACTAATCGCTCCGTTGCGAAAAAAATTAACGAGCGAACAACTCGGAATGACCCCCATTGAACGTATGTCCTCTATTCCCATCATTTTGTGTGAGTATAAGAACATGTGGGGTGTGTAACACCCGAACTTTGTCTGTATATGATATATGGAACTTTGGTCATCTTTGAAGATACAGTGTGTTATATTGAGAAGTGAAAAAGAGAAACCCTCCTTATAATTAAGAAAAACGGACATAGCGCTGTCTCCTGATTATTGTTCAGAGTTATTATCTGCCGTTTGATCTGATGAGGCTGGCCATTACATTTTGCTACAATCAACCTTTGTAAAGGCAGAGAGTGAAATTGGGCAAATTCTACCATGTCGAATGTAGATACCATCAGGCCGAGGACTTGCATGGCCGAGTGAATTGACACCTGAGGATGGTGAAGGAACCTCTGTATTTTGGCCCTCATTCCGAGTTGTTCGCTCGTTCTTTTTCATCGCATCGCAGCGATTTTCCGCAAACTTCGCATGCGCAATGTTCGCACTGCGACTGCGCCAAGTAAATTTGCTAAGAAGTTTGGTATTTTACTCACGGCATTACAAGGTTTTTTCTTTGTTCTGGTGATCGTTGTGTGATTGACAGGAAGTGGGTGTTTCTGGGCGGAAACTGGCCGTTTTATGGGAGTGTGTGAAAAAACGCTGCCGTTTCTGGGAAAAACGCGGGAGTGGCTGGAGAAACGGGGGAGTGTCTGGGCGAACGCTGGGTGTGTTTGTGACGTCAAACCAGGAACGAAACTGACTGAACTGATCGCAGTGGCAGAGCTACTCAGAAACTGCTTAGAAATTTCTATTCGCAATTTTGAGAATCTTTCGTTCGCAATTTTGCTAAGCTAAGATTCACTCCCAGTAGGCGGCGGCTTAGCGTGTGCAATGCTGCTAAAAGCAGCTTGCGAGCGAACAACTCGGAATGAGGGCCTTTGTCCTTTAGTTTTAAAATTTTGTTCATTGGTAGAAACAGTCATTGATTTTGAGAGTCTAGCAGGGCTTTGGAATGGTATGAGTGAGGACTTTTTCCAGTTGATAAGCCAACCGTGACTTTGTAGGAAGGCTATTGTTGTGTACAATACTTCCTGTGAACTGCCAGGAGGTATTGTTGATGTGACAGCGCAATAGGGATATGCAGATATGCATCTTGTAGGTCCAATAACCCCATGAAATTCCCCGGCTCCATTGCTAGAACTATGGAGCATAGGGTTTCCATGCGAAACTTGGAAACTTTCACAAATCTGTTGAGAGATTTAAGATTGAGAATAGGTCTGTATGTCCCATTTGGCTTTGGCACAATGAACAGGGATGAATAACAGCCCATTCCTTTTTGAGCCAGAGAAACTGGCACTATTACTCCTGACTGGAGGAGTGATTGAACCACTTTTTGTAGAATACGAGATTTTTCTGTGTCTTATGGAAGGCTCGTGCGAAAATACTGCTGAGGTGGATGACCTTTGAAAGAGATGGCGTACCTGTGTCTTGCACCCAAGCGTCTCAAGTGGTCTTGATCTAGACTGGTGTAAAGTGAAGACGTCGACCTCCCACCCTGGAAGTCCCCCAGAGGGAGACCCGTCCCATTAGGCTGTCGGTTCCTCAGGATTTGCTGGGGGTTGTCTTGCTGCCCATGGCTGGTTAGTCTTGGGCTTAGAAGATTTTGAGGCATTTGATTGCCTAGGAGATGCTTGTGTTTTCGCTTTTCCTTGTTGGCAAAAGATACGAAAATTTGAGCTCTTAGGCCGTGGTGTAGAAGCTGAAGGAGAAAAGCTGTTTCAGCCGCTAAGGATGCCACTATTTTGTTTAATTCTTCTCTAAACAGAACATCTCCCATAAAGGGTAGTAATTCCAGAGTCTTCTTGGAGTGTAAATCCGCTTTCCAAGAGCGTAACCAAATAATGCATCTTGCAAACACTGATGTTGCCGACGCTTTTGCTGCCAACATACCAGCATCAGAGAGTGCTTCCCCAATGTAAGACGTTGCTTTCTTAATACAATCCAAATATAGGGGCAGATGTATTAACCTGGAGAAGGCATAAGGAAGTGATAAACCAGTGATATGTGCAAGGTGATAAAGGCATCAGCCAATCAGCTCCAATATGTACATTAACAGTTAGGATCTGATTGGCTGGTGCCTTTATCACCTTGCATATATCACTGGTTTATCACTTCCTTATGCCTCCAGGTTGATACATCTGCCCCATAGTCTGCACTCTTCTGATATAACTAGAGGCAATTCCTCCTCTATTACCTGCAATCAAGATTCAATAGCTTTTGCTGCCCATGAGGCTGCTATTGTAAGCCTATTTACAGCACCAGTCAGTTTCATTGCATCTATTAATGCTGGTACATCTACAGTAATAGAAGCCTCCTCCTCTGCTACACATGAATCCATTACAGAGAGAGTATTCTCTTCCCCTTCCTCCTCAGATGACTTGTTTGAGTCTGATATAATACTGGACTGAGAGGAAGATGTAGTATCTCTAGTTAATCCAGAATGTTTGTTCCCTGTCAACATCTTCTGAAACGCTATAGCTGTCTGTGCCAGACTTTGAACTGAACTCTCCAGAGTTTCCACCCAGGGTGGATTTGTATCTGGGCTGGTACTGGCATAGGGGGACCCATGGCTGCTGCAAGTCTGTCCAACAGGGTACCCAATAACTGTGTAAAGGAAGCCCAAGGAGGTTCCTGTGTAGGCACAGGAATAGTTGATTGACCAGGTGTATAACATTTATCACATAGTCCATCTTGTACAACATCCTGTGCAGATAACACCGCAGAGCACATTTTACATGAAAGCAACATTTGGGTTTGAGACTGTTTGCAACCTTTTGCCTTGTTAGATATAACTGCAAAATTTGTGTGTCACACTTACGGCAACAGTAACTGTATAACCAAGTGTAGTATGTGACAAAAGTCAGCAATTTAACCACTGCTCAGAATAACCCTGAAAGCACCTGTCCACAGGGTATAAAGAAAAGTAATAGCAATATACTGTATATGTGTATACACACTATATATATATATATATATATATATATATATATATATATATATATATATATATATATATATATATATATACATATACATATACACTGCTCAAAAAAATAAAGGGAACACTTAAACAACACCATGTTGCTCCAAGTCAATCACACTTCTGTGAAATCAAACTGTCTACTTAGGAAGCAACACTGTTTGACAATCAGTTTCACATGCTGTTGTGCAAATGGAATAGACAACAGGTGGAAATTATAGGCAATTAGCAAGACGCCCCCAATAAAGGAGTTGTTCTGCAGGTGGTGACCACAGACCACTTCTCAGCTCCTATGCTTTCTGGCTGATGTTTTGGTCACTTTTGAAAGCTGGCGGTGCTTTTACTCTAGTGGTAGCATGAGACGGAGTCTACAACCCACACAAGTGGCTCAGGTAGTGCAGCTCATCCAGGATGGCACATCAATGCGAGCTGTGGCAAGAAGGTTTGCTGCATCTGTCAGCATAATGTCCAGAGCATGGAGGAGCTACCAGGAGACAGGCCAGTACATCAGGAGACGTGGAGGAGGCTGTAGGAGGGCAACAACCCAGCAGCAGGACCACTACCTCCGCCTTTGTGCAAGGACGAACAGGAGGAGCATTGCCAGAGCCCTGCAAAATGAACTCCAGCAAGCCACAAATGTGCATGTGTCTACTCAAACGATCAGAAACAGACTCCATGAGGGTGGTATGAGGGCCCGACGTCCACAGGTGGGGGTTGTGCTTACAGCCCAACACCGTGCAGGATGTTTGCAATTTGCTTGAGAACACCAAGATTGGCAAATTCGCCACTGGCGCCCTGTGCTCTTCACAGATGAAAGCAGGTTCTCACTGAGCACATGTGACAGACGTGACAGAGTCTGGAGATGCCAAGGAGAACGTGTGCTGCCTGCAACATCTTCCAGCATGACCGGTTTGGCAGTGGGTCAGTAATGATGTGGGGTGGCATTTCTTTGGGGGGCCGCACAGCCCTCCATGTGCTCGCCAGAGGTAGCCTGACTGCCATTAGGTACCGAGATGAGATCCTCAGACCCCTTGTGAGACCATATGCTGGTGCGGTTGGCCCTGGGTTCCTCCTAATGCAACACAATGCTAAACCTCATGTGGCTGGAGTGTGTCAGCAGTTCCTGCAAGACGAAGGCATTGATGCTATGGACTGGCCCGCCCGTTCCCCAGACCTGAATCCAATTGAGCACATCTGGGACATCATGTCTCGCTCCATCCACCAATGCCACGTTGCACCATAGAATGTCCAGGAGTTGGCGGATGCTTTAGTCCAGGTCTGGGAGGAGATCCCTCAGGAGACCATCCGCCACCTCATCAGGAGCATGCTCAGGTGTTATATGGAGGTCATACAGGCACGTGGAGGCCACACACACTGAGCCTCATTTTGACTTGTTTTAAGGACATTACATCAAAGTTGGATCAGCCTGTAGTGTGTTTTTCCACTTTAATTTTGAATGTGACTCCAAATCCAGACCTCCATGGGTTAATAAATTTGATTTCCATTGATAATTTTTGTGTGATTTTGTTGTCAGCACATTCAACTATGTAAAGAACAAAGTATTTAATAAGAATATTTCATTCATTCAGATCTAGGATGTGTTGTTTAAGTGTTCCCTTTATTTTTTTGAGCAGTGTGTGTGTGTGTGTGTGTGTATATATGTATATATATATATATATATATATATATATATATATATACACACACATATATACACACACACATACACATATATTCATACACACACACACCCATATATTATTATATTTACAGTGTGTATAACTGCAATGAGCACTTGACTCAACTACTGTTTTTGAAAGCAGTTCGGATATAAGGGTTTGTAAAAACCTGGCTTCTTGGAGACATTTTTACAGGTAGACAGAGCCCAGCGGTCCGCAAGACCTTGCTTACTGAATGCTGAAGAGGGCTGCCCTGGTCTCTGATGGAAGGATGAAGTGTTGTTTACAGCTCAAGGGCGGGAAATCTACAGTAGACTGACACCCAAAGCTGGGGGAGGGGCTACAGGTTAAGCACCACCTCCCCTTGCTAGTCTTCCACCCCAGGTACTAAAGGCCTTTAGTGTATACACTAAAACCTCTGCCTTACATGCTCTGGTGGACTAGTGGAATCCCTGACTGGAGCCAGTGTCCACGCCAGCGCCGAGGTCCGCCTCCCGGGACATGCGGTGGACCGCGATTTAAATGCAGGTCCTTTACGATGGGACCCTCTTACCTGCCCCCATATGCCAGCCACTCAGTCCTGTGGTCCCCATAGTGAGTGGCACTAGACGCGGTTTGCAGCCCCTGCCACAAGTACCAGTCTTGGGATTGGCTGTGCGGGAGTTTCGGCGCCAGCGTGGGGTGATGGAGTCTGCAGACTTACAGCGCTGACAAGCTCAGAGAAAAATAAAACGTTTAAAATTGATAGCATAGTGCTGCCATAGCAGCCCCCTGTAAAGGTGCATCCCAGCTTCCAGCTGGCACCAACACAAAACTGACCTGCCCGAACATTGAGGCAGGATTATAGGGGAGAGGAGCAGAGCATTTTGGGAAGTCGGAAAGCTTAACTGTTTGGTGCCCAGACTCTCATCCACCACCTACAACCCTATGAATCCCGAGAAGAAATAGTCTCATATGGAAGAGGTTCCCAAATGGGGTGCCTTGAGGACCGCAACAGTTCAGGTTTTAGGTATATCCATGGCTCAGCACAGATGGTTAAATCAAATTGACTAAGGTGCTAATTAAGTCACCTGAGGCCAAGCATGGATACATTTAAAACCATGACCATTGGGGTGCCTTGAGGATTGCGTTTGGGAACCTCTGTCATATGCAAACAAAAGAAAGGCTATGTTAAGATGTTACATTTACACGTTATTATACTGCCTTTTTGGTTGGTACTTTTTCTTCTATAACGATGTGCTCTCATAGGCTATGACTATAGTTGCACCAAACATGCCTTTTCAGGTGGCCAGGTCCTGTGCCGAGTGTCTTTTTCATGTACATGTGCGTTTTACAGTAGTTGCCATTGGATGCAACAAAGCCACTTCATGAGACCGCACTGATAAATGTGATCTGCGACACTTGTGCATCTGTGTGGGACTGAGTCTTAATCTGTGTATGAAATGCTACAATGCAGCTGAAACGGCTTTTTTTTTTCATGCCGTTGTGCTTTGCATACATATTTAAAGCCAGCTGCACAGATATGTTGCATATGAAATTAATCCGTACAGTCTCAAAGTGGTTTTGTCACATCCAATTGCAATTACAACGAACATTTGCATGAAAAAGACGCTACTCCACTCGGCGCGTTCACTAGTCCCTGGCATCTAACGTGGCATGGTGTACTGCGGCTAGGTGTATGAAGACAAATCTATATACTGCTTTTGGGTCCAACAGTAATCTCCATATTTTCTAGTTTCACTGTTCTCTCTCCTTTATGTCTTGGTGGAATCTTTCGCCTTGCTCCTCATTCATGGCTCGAGTGTTTTAAGGAAAATATTCCAAGTGATAATTCAGAAAGTGCACTTTCAATCTCACCAAACAATGTTATGCTGCAGCAAGTTTTCCATTATTTTCTTATAGTTGTCTGTCATGAATTTTTGATTGTCTGGTTCAATAAAAATATCTTCTTTAAGTTTGACATTTGAAAGTCCTGGAAACATTTTATACATACAGTATACTTAGGGGAGTATCCACTTAGCTGTGGTAATTTTTTGGATCCAGGTTTTATATCTGCTCTGTTTGGCCATTGGTTTTCAATATTGGCCCTCATCTGTCCCCTTCACACAATAAAGAGGGGTGCTTTGTGTATCCTCCTTTCTGTCCACGAAGCATGGAGAGTACTTTAAAGATCACACCACATCTCATCCACCCATGATCCTTGTATTTGATCATTGTGAGTACAAAGACTAAATTTTCGGAATCTTAAGGCACACAGAATGACCACCTGGCACTGAAGCACACTTGCTGCCAATGTGTAATTTCTTTGAGACTACTTTTCGGTAAGTTAATAAAGTGTCTGACCCTGTTTACAATTATGAACTTCTGCATCATTTCAATATAATCATTAAAGTATATACTAATGAAGTAAATTCAATTAGCTACAGTGTTTACTGCAAGAGCTGTAGCAGTGCTCTGGGCTATTCAATTTCAACCCAAAATAAGCTTGCAGGCTCCACTTTCCACAAATTCTGTTCACACAGCCGCTTTGTACTTAAAGGTTGCCCATCTTTAACAGGAATATACTGAAATCAAATATATACTGCGCTCAACCCCTGTTGTAGTTAACATGCAGAGATGTTCTTGGGAAAGTACCTCTTGTGTATATTTACCACTACAAATATGTGTAGATGACAAGTATCCTGATATCTGGACAGTTTACTATACAATTACTTTGATACACATAGGTATAAAACCAAATAATATATACCTCCTGTATACAATCACAAAAAGTATGCTGACCTACGGTAAATTCAGAAGCTAATTGAATATGTCCCTAAAGCAGGGTCCACAACTAAAGATTTATCTGTCCAATCTGTCTGGTGGGAACAAAACGACAATCAACCATTTACTCCCAAACGCTGAAAAACGCTGGGCATTTGCTCCCATATAACCAGATCTTCGTTCGCACCAGACAGATTGGACAGATAAATCTTTAGGTGTGTACCCAGCTAGTCTTGAGAGAAGTATGGGATTAAATCTTTTTCTCCATTTCTCTACCACAAGAAAGAGGTGCCAGGAACCAATTACAATCTTTTTGCCATAGATTTGGCAGAGGAAACTAAATTCTGTAAAAAAAAAAAAAAAAAGGCTACAATGAATATAATAGGTTTATATGTAATAGACAAATGAATGGATACAAAAAAAAAAAAATATGTTCACTTTGTGGAAATATGGTACGTGAAATCCACACCAAAAAGTCTATGGAAAAGTGTGAAAAACTGTCCCGCTTCAGGCATGTGTCATGATGATAGTTTCTGTTTTCAAAGGTTGACGCACAAAACAAGACCGAAAGGTGAGAATGTCATTAGCCACAGACTAGAAAACTGTCTTTACAAACTGCTGCACCTCTTCATCAAATCTCCTCACTCACTTTTTTGTTGTTGTTGTTGTTTTACAGGTAACTATGATTGGAATCTAATCAAAACCTTTTCATTACATGGATTGCTACTTCCTTGTTTTTACATCAATATTTCTCAATTCCAGTTCATTGTAAAATTATACAGTACCCTTAGTCAAAGTTTATCTCTAGACAATCTGCATTGCTTAAAGAGACTAAATGTTTTCAGCCGTCTCACTGCAAAGGAAGTTACATCAGGTCATAAAAGACTTTACCTGTATTTGATGGCTGCAACACTTCCTCACTAGTGTGGGGGCTGGTGGTGCACACAAGGAGGCATTTAAAATGCAGTATAACAAAATGTGTTATATTGGCAAATAAAGAGGCCAATAAAAAAAAAAAAAAAAAACACATAAAAGGTGGTCATTCAGAGTTGTTCGCTCGTTGACGTTTTTCGCAACGGAGCGATTAGGTGGAAAATGCGCTTGCGCATAGTATGCAGCGCGCATGCATTCACTAATTTAACACAAAACCTTGGAGATTTGCACAAGCTCGAGCAACGTTTTTTCATCGCTCGAGTGATCGTAGTGTGATTGACAGGTAAAAACGCAGGCGTGCCAGGTAAAAACGCAGGAGTGGCTGGAGAAACGCAGGGCGTGTTTGTGATGTCAAACGAGGAACTAAACGGACTGAGGTGATCGCAATCTAGGAGTAGGTCTGGAGCTACTCAGGAACTGCAAGGAATTATTTATTAGCAGTTCTGCTAATCTTTCGTTCGCTATTCTGCTAAGCTAAGATACACTCCCAGAGGGCGGCGGCCTAGCGTTTGCAATGCTGCTAAAAGCAGCTTGCGAGCGAACAACTCTGAATGACCACCAAAAGCACAACAAAGTAGATTCTGCAGTTTGCTGCATGGGCAGCTTTAAGCAATTATTTTTCTTCTTGCTTTAGGCCACATGTAAAATACAGAAGATCCCCAGTTTCTATTTTTTTTTTTTATATATATATGTAGAGGAGACTCCAGTTATTTTTGCAGCATGTTTTGCAGGAATGAGAAGAAAAGGGTAACAGGTGAAGCAGCATTGGTGGCAATGTAATGTTATGAAAAGCATTTACGAACCATGAGCCTTAACATGCATTTGTGTGATAATATGGCCAATGTTATGGAATGAGCCAATCATGTGCCAGTTCATGGGTGGAACCAGATGTTCTAGTATAGTACTTAATTAACAATGATTTCACTACCCTGTACTCGTGTTATTTCTGGATAAGGGGTGGAGAACCAAATACACAGCGAGAGTGCTTTCACCTATTTTAACCCCTTAATGTACAGTATAGCTTTATTACCAGAGACCTTTCAGCATTTTTCGCCAAATGATATCCTATTACAGCTTACTGAGAAAATAGAATATATTTTCCACCCCAGAAAGGGCATTTCCTTTTAAAGAATGACAAAGAAAAAACAAAAAAACAACACACCTGTGTACAGTATAATATATATATATATATATATATATATATATATATATATATATATATATATATATATATATATATATATATATATATATATATATATATATACACACACACATGCACATACACACACACACATATATATATATATATATATATATATACATACACACACATTATATATATATATATATATATATATATATATATATATATATATATATATATATATATATATATATATATATATACACACACACACACACACACACACACACATATATATATATATATATATATATATACACACACACACACACACACACACACATACATACATATATATATATATATATATATATATATATATATATATATATACACACATACATACACACACATACACACACATACACACACACACACACACTGCTCAAAAAAATAAAGGGAACACTAAAATAACACATCCTAGTTCTGAATGAATGAAATATTCTTTGTTCTTTACATAGTTGAATGTGCTGACAACAAAATCACACAAAAATGATCAATGGAAATCAAATTTATTAACCCATGGAGGTCTGGATTTGGAGTCACCATCAATATTAAAGTGGAAAAACACACTACAGGTTGATCCAACTTTGATGTAATGTCCTTAAAACAAGTCAAAATGAGGCTCAGTAGTGTGTGTGGCCTCCACGTGCCTGTATGACCTCCCTACAACGCCTGGGCATGCTCCTGATGAGGTGGCGGATGGTCTCCTGAGGAATCTCCTCCCAGACCTGGACTAAAAGCATCCACCAACTCCTGGACAGTCTGTGGTTCAACATGGCTTTGGTGGATGGAGCAAGACATGATGTCCCAGATGTGCTCAATTGGAATCAGGTCTGGGGAACGGGCGGGCCAGTCCATAGCATCAATGCCTTCGTCTTGCAGGAACTGCTGACACACTCCAGCCACATGAGGTCTAGCATTGTCTTGCATTAGGAGGAACCCAGGGCCAACCGCGCCAGCATATGGTCTCACAAGGGGTCTGAGGATCTGATATCAGTACCTAATGGCAGTCAGGCTACCTCTGGCAAGCACATGGAGGGCTGTGCGGCCCCCCAAAGAAATACCACCCCACACCATTACTGACCCACTGCCAAACCGGTCATTCTGGAGGATGTTGCAGGCAGCAGAACGTTCTCCTTGGCGTCTCCAGACTCTGTCACATGTGCTCAGTGAGAACCTGCTTTCATCTGTGAAGAGCACAGGGCGCCAGTGGCGAATTTGCCAATCTTGGTGTTCTCTGGCAAATGCCAAACGTCCTGCACGGTGTTGGGCTGTAAGCACAACCCCCACCTGTGGACGTCGGGGCCTCATACCACCCTCATGGAGTCCGTTTCTGATCGTTTGAGTAGACACATGCACATTTGTGGCTTGCTGGAGGTCATTTTGCAGGGCTCTGGCAGTGTTCCTCCTGTTCCTCCTTGCAAAAATAGGATTTTGGTACTTACCAGGTAAATCCTTTTCTTTGAATCCATAGGGGGCACTGGAGTACACTTGGGATATGACGGCTTCCATAGGAACAAGGCACTGAATAGTTAAATTTAGAACTCTCCTCCCCTCCATATCCCAGAATACCTCAGTGTTTTTTACTGAGCCGAACAGGAGCTATAGAGAGGTTGACAATGGAGAATTACATATAACATAACGGACAACAATAAAGTTGACACAACGTGACTGACAACTAAACAGTTGGCACTATAACCGCTAGAACTTGAAACTTTGAACCAGTCGGTGAGAATGTGTTACCATAAGATCCTCTGAACTTACCACAAACCAGGTAAAACTGCTCTGGGTGGGCGTCCAGTGCCCCCTATGGATTCAAAGAAAAGGAATTACCTGGTAAGTACCAAAATCCTATTTTCTTTTTCATCCACTAGGGGTCACTGGAGTACTCTTGGGACGTACCAAAGTTTCCCCCGTGGGCGGGAGAGCTGTTTGGCACCTGTAACACTAGGCGGCCAAAGCTAGATGCTGATGCCGCAAACGTATCAAACTTATAAAAGCGCACAAACGTGTGCACTGATGACCATGTAGCCGCACGGCAAAGCTGCGTCGTAGAAGGCCCACGACCAGCTGCCCACGAAGTTACCTCAGAACGTGTGGAATGAGCTGTTACTGATGTAGGCGGCTGTAACCTAGCATGAAGGTAAGCCTGACGAATGGTCAGTTTAATCCATCTGGATAAAGTCTGCTTAGAAGCTGGCCAACCCATCTTGGCAGCATCATAGAGAACAAACAACGTATCCGTCTTCCGAACTGTAGACGTTCGGGATACATAAACGCATAATGCGCATACCACATCCAAGGTTCCAGAATTTCCTGTCAACATAGGAACTACTATTGGTTTATTGATATGAAATGATGATACTACCTTTGGTAAGAAAGTGGAATTCATCCGAAGTTCCGCTCTGTCATCATGAAACACTAAATACGGTGGCTTGCATGACAAGGCACCCAAATCTGAAACATGCCTTGCCGAAGCTTAGGCTAGTAGAAAAATTGTTTTCCAAGTGAGAAACTTTATATCCACTTGTTGTAAGGGTTCAAAATATGAAGACTGTAAGAAATCTAAAACCAGATTCAAGTCCCATGGCGCTGTAGGTGGAATGAATGGAGGCTGTACTCTGAGGACTCCTTGCAGAAAAGTGTGTACCGACGGCAATAGAGCCAATCATCTTTGAAAGTAAATTGACAACGCAGATATCTGCACCTTTAGTGTAGATAAACGCAGTCCTCCATCTAACCCTGTCTGTAGAAATAACAATATGCGGGATAACTTGAAAGATGAAGTCGGAAACTTCCGATCTTCACACCAAGCTATATAGACCCGCCAAATTCTGTAATAATGAGCTGCCGTAACCGGCTTCCTAGCTCGTAACATGGTTGGTATAACCGATTCTAGAATGCCCTCTCTTCTTAAGAGGGCGGTCTCAACAGCCACCCCGTCAAACGCAGCAGCGCTAAAATCGGGGTAAAGGAACGGAACCTGTTGTAACAGGTCCGTACCTAGTGGGAGCGGCCAAGGATCGTCTGTGAGTAGTCCGCGGAGATCCGAGAACCAAGCTCTCCGAGGCCAATGAGGCGCCACTAGTATTACTATGACGAACTCTCTTTTGATCCGTTTTAGCAACAGAGGGAGCAGCGGAAACAGATACACGAGGCTGCACGGCCACGCGATGGTGAGAGCATCCACCGCCACTGCCTTTGGATCTCGCGTTTTGGACACATACTGGGGCGTTTGGTGATTGTGGCGAGATGCCATCAGGTCCACTTGAGGGTAACCCCACCTCTGGACCAACATGTGAAACACTTCTGGATTTAATGCCCATTCTCCTGGATGAAAATCCCGACGGCTGAGATAATCCGCCTCCCAGTTGTCCATTCCCGGAATGAACACTGCCGACAATATCACTTGATGATGCTCGGCCCAATTGAGGATTCGAGCTACTACCCGCATTGCCATGCGGCTTCTCGTTCCTCCTTGTTTGTTGATGTATGCGACCGCCGTCGCATTGTCTGACTGCACCTGAACAGTCTGAGACCGAAGCATGTGCACTGCTTGTCGTAGCACATTGTAAATTGCCCGGAGATCCAGGACATTTATAGACAGCAATCTTTCGTGATCCGCCCAGAGACCCTGGAGCTGATAATTTTGAACTACAGCTCCCCAACCTCTGAGACTCGCGTCCGTCGTTAGAATTATCCAATTCCAGGCGCCGAACCATTTCCCTGCGGTAAGATTGTGTACTTTGAGCCACCAGAGTAGAGACACTCTGGCCCGTGGCGACAACCTCACCCTGTGGTGAATCTGCAGATGCGAGCCCGACCACTGTACGAGCACATCCAGTTGAAAAGGACGTGAGTGAAATCTCCCGAACTGAAGCGCTTCGAAAGCCGCCACCATTGTGCCTAAGAGGCGAATGCACAAATGTACCGAGACTGTGTGTGGCTTGAGCACTAAATTTACCAGATGACGAATGACCTGTACTTTCTGTTCTGGTAGGTAAATTCTTTGATTTACCGTATCGAGAATCATACCTAGGAATTGAAGTCGTTGAGACGGAATCAGATGCGATTTCTTGAAGTTGACAATCCAACAGTGCTGAACCAGTACAATGTACGTTAGCAACGCATGTTGGAGGAGCATCTGGTGAGACGGAGACTTGATGAGCAAATCGTCCAAGTACGGAACTATTATCACTCCCAGGGATCTGAGATGAGCTATCATCACAGACATCACCTTGGTGAATACCCGAGGCGCTGACGAGAGGCCAAACGGTAGAGCCTGAAACTGATAATGGTTCTGCCGTATTGCAAACCGCAAGAACCTATGATGAGGTGGCCAAATCGGAATGTGTAAGTAAGCATCCTTGAGATCCAGTGCAATCATGAATTCCTGTGGCTCTAAACCTGCAATTACTGACTGCAGAGATTCCATCTTGAATCTGTAGTAAGTGACGTACTGATTGAGACCCTTTAAGTTCAATATTGGCCTGACCGAGCCATCCGGCTTTGGTACCACAAACAGACTGGAATAATAACCCTGACCTTGTTGGTGTACAGGGACCGGAATCAAAACTGCTGCATCCAGCCAAGACTGAATGGCAATTTGCAGAACCGCCCTCTTGTCGTCCGACACAGGCAGTCCTGTCTTGAAAAACCGCAGTGGCGGGAGACATTCGAACTCTATTTTGTAACCTTTTAACACTAAATTGCGGATTCACCCATCTGTGGACGTCTGGAGCCATGCCAACTGGAACGTCTGAAGGCGTGCTCCCACAATTGGAGATCCGAGATGGTCTGAGAGCCTGTCATGCCACTGGCTTGTCAGTGACCTTAGCGTCCTGACGACTGGTGTTGGTTTGTTGGAAACCACGTCCTCGACCTCGTCTACCAGGCGTGGCTGTTCCACTGCCATGCCCGCGAAAGGACTGTGGTCTAAAGGATTTGAACGCAGGTCCAGAGTATCTTCGTCTAGGTACTGTTGGAGGCAATGGTAAGAAAACAAACTTTCCTCCCGTGGCCTCAGAAATCCATTTGTCCAATTCAGGACCAAACAACTTCTCGCCACCGTAAGGTAACGCCTCTATACCTTTTTTGACCTCCGCTTGCCAAGACCGCAGCCAGAGTGCTAGTCGTGCTGTAACTAGCGAGGATGGAAGGCGAGAAGTGAGCTGACAGACGTCAGTAGAAGCTGTACATAGATAATCAGCAGCTTCCCAGATTTGATCAGCGAGAAGTATAAGGTGATCGTCACTTAAGGCAGACTTGAGTTCTGTTATCCATACTATTAACGCCTTAGTTACCCAAATGCCAACCAACCCAGGTCTAAACAACACTCCTGCTGCTGTATACATGGACTTTAGCATAGCTTCTATTTTACGGTCCGAAGGGTCTTTAAGCGTAGTAGCAGTTGGTACTGGTATGGTTAATTTCTTTGTAAGTTTAGACACAGACGAATCCACCAATGGCGGATTCTCCCATGTAGCTGTCACAGACTCTGGAAACGGGTAACTAGACTTAAATCTGCGAGGTATAGAAAACCGTTTATCCGGATTCTTTCGTGTTTCTAGTAACATCTTATTAAGAGATTCCGAAACAGGAAAACACATTGGAGTTCTCTGTCGTTTAGTAAAGACGACCTCATCATTTGTCAGAGGCTCCTCAGTTTCTGTAAACTTCAGAGACTGACGCACCGCTCTGATGAGATTATCAATGCCCAGGCTGTCAAAATCGTCACTATCTGACTGCTGGTCTACTTCGCCCTCCTCACCGTCATCTTGCACAAAGAGGTCTGGCATAGAATCGTCAGAATGCAACATAGCAGAAACTGGTAAATCAGAAGACAAATGAAATTTCTCCCTTTTACCCAAAGTGGACTTGGACTTTTGGCAAGGCTGAGACCCCTTCCGGTAGTTCTAGCAGTCTCACCCTAGACTCAGATCTTGCCGCTTCCCGCTCTTGTCAAGCGGCGGCCAATTCTGATTGCAATCCAGCCATAACCTGTGTTAGCATAGCCCATGGAGGGTCCGGGGATGAAACCGGCTTTGTAACCGAAGTCAAACTTGTATTCGTAGCTGAATCCACAAAACACACTGTACATGTGGCAGATCCATCCGGTAACACATTCTTACAGACATGGCAGTGAAACTGCTTTTTTGTTTATGCTGGTGCCTTACTCATTATGCAGACAGACAACACAAAATACAAAGACAGACAACTTGCACGACTCAGTAAAATTGTACTAAGGTGTCTCTCTCTCTCTATTATATATATATATATATATATATATATATATATATATATATATATATATATATATATATAAAAATTTCGGCAGCACTCCCAGTCTTAGAGAATAAATGTCCGGTGCCCTCCTAAACCCGTATGGCAGCGGGTCAAATATAACGTCCTGTCGGCGGCACTCCGGTAATACAAATACACAACAGCAGGTCTGCAGAAACAACGTTTCGAAGCTTTAATCACTTCGTCCTCAGGTTATAACAGTAACAAAACACACGTACCTTATATCCCCTCCCAATGTGCGGTGAGCTCCGGCGTGGACCCGGCGTTCAGACGCCCACAGATGACGTCATCCTGCCGTCCCTCATACCAAAAGCGTCACTCTGATATCAACACAAAATACAGCATGTAAAACACACAGTGAAAATAACATTACATGACATAAAATTAAAAACAAATGTAGCTCAGGCACAGATACAGTGATTAAATGCATGAACCAAATTGAAGTATCACAGTGTAAGCATGAAATATCCAACACTGATCTCTGATGCACGATCTAACCTACTACCACAGACCATAATCTAACTTGGCTATAAAAAGCAATGTAGCCCCAATGTCTCATTGAGACCCCTTGGTGCCAGTGTTTGAAGCTCATGAATCCATTTCGACTCCTTCTGCAATAGCCGCAGTGACCTATTCCCCCCCTCTCACATTGGCCGGTACATGATCAATAATATATTTTAAGCATGCTATACTATGTCGTGCCAAGGCAAAGTGACGTGCCACCGGTTGATCGCTAGTTCCATTTAAAATGGCCTTTCTGATAGCCAGTTTGTGGTTGGCCATGCGTTCCCTCAGTGTGCAGTCAGTTTTGCCGACATAGTGTAGGCCGCAAGGGCAGCTGATCAGGTAAATGATGAACTTAGTCGTACACGTAAGTCTAAAATTAATAGTATATTTCCTCCCACTGAAGGGGTGATTGAATGTACTCCCAGTCAGAAGTGATCTGCACGTAGTGCAATTCAGGCACCTGAAACAACCCTTACGTAGGGACAAGAATGTATTCTGTTCACTTTGTCTGGATAATAAACCGGTAACATCAGTTTTCACCACCCAATCTCGAAGGTTTCTTCCTCTGGTATAGGTGGGCATAATCGAGGTCTCAGACAGGTTCAGATCCCTGTCAGACTGAATCATAGGCCATAAAGATTTAGCAGCCTTGGCAATCGCCCCACTCTTAGTGTTAAAGTGATTTACCCAAGGTAAGCGAGAATTAGTAGTTTTTTTCACTTTCTGTGATAGCAGGGATTGCCAATTCATACTAAGGGCTTTCTTTTTGGCCTCCAACAATTTATCAAGAGGGTATCCCCTCTGTCTAAATTTAATAATCATACCATCAATCTGGGCTACAGCATTCTCTTTCTCACTACAGATCCTCACAGCTCGTAAAAACGGAGTATGGTAACCCATATTTCGATGGAAGGGGGTGAAAACTTGAGAAATGAAGTAAAGTGTTACGATCTGTACTTTTATGGTATAAGTCAGTAGCTAAAATACCATTCCTACACTCTACCAATACGTCCAAAAAATTAACACTATCCCTACTCATATCAAAAGTAAATTTGATGGGGTGTCCTGACTGATTATGTATGTTGATGAAGTTACTCAATTTCTCCTCAGATTGTGACCAGATGACGAACACGTCATCTATGTACCGTAAGTACAAAATAATGGCTTCAGAAATAGATCTATTATCGAAAAAAAATTCTTGCTCTGCTGCAAACATATATGAATTCGCATACGACGGGGCCACAGGGGACCCCATCGCACACCCTGCTGTCTGCAGGAAAAACCTGCCATCAAATATAAAATAATTGTGAGTCAGGGTCATTTCCAACAAATCTAACACAAAGTCCACATCTGGCCCAATATATAGGGGATTTCCCTCAATTAGCTTACGCACTGCCAGTAACCCAGCATCATTGGGAATCACTGTATAAAGACTTGCAATGTCTATACTGCACAACACACTGTTACAAGGGATATTCCCTAACTTTTGTAAATGATTAATGAAAGAAGTCGTATCAAGTAAATATCTATTCTTGTTTACAATACATGGTTGCAGCAATGTGTCAAGGTAGGTGGCTACATTCTGAAACAGCCCATTACGTTAAGCCCATTAAGTAGCAGAGATGTCCGTAATAGCCGGAACCACAATAGGTTGGTTGATGTGAAACGTGGACACCACCTTAGGAAGAAATTGCTGACGAGTTCTGAGTTCAGCTCTGTCCTCATGAAAAATTAAGTAGGGACCCTTGTGAGACCATGCCCCTAGCTTCGACACACGTCTTGCTGAAGCCAAGGCCAACAGTGTGACGGTCTTCCACGTAAGGTACTTTACGTCAACCTCCTGTAACGGTTCAAACCAGTCCGATTAGAGGAACTGTAGCACCAATTTGAGATCCAAGGAGAAACCAATTGTTTTTGAAAGAAAATGGACAAGGCCGAAATCTGGACCTTTATGGAGCCCAGACGTAGGCCCACATCCACTCCTGCCTGCAGAGAAAGCAGGAAACGTTCCAAGGGAAATCCCACAGCAGAATATTTTCTGCCCTCACACCAAGAGACATATTTCTTCCAAATACAGAGGTAATAAGACATTACCCCCTTCCTAGCTTGGATCATTGTTGGGAAAACTTTGTAAGGGATCCCTCTTCTGACTAGAATCAGCCATTCAACTTCCATGCCATCAAACGTAGCAGTGGTAAGTCCAGATAGACAAATGGGCCCTGTTGCCGAAGATCCTCACAATGAGGTAGAGGCCAAGGATTTTCGAGGAGCATCTCCAGGAGGTCCGTGTACCAGGCCCATCTTGGCCAGTCGGGACCAATGAGAATTGCTTGACCTTTTCTTTTTTATTCTTTTCAGCATTCTTGGGATCAGAGGAAGGGGAGGAAACACGTACACCATCTGATAGACCCATGGAGTCGTCAAAGCAGCCACCGCCACTTCCTGTGGGTCTCTCGACCTGGAATACCGCTTGAGCTTCTTGTTGAGAAGAGAGGCCATCATGTCGATGTGTGGATAGCCCCACCGACGTGTCAAGCACCTGAACACCTCCGGGTGAAGGCCTCACTCCCCCGGGTGCAGATCGTGTCTGCTGAGGAAGTCTGCTTCGCAGTTGTCTACTCCCGGAATGAAGACCGCCGACAACGCCACAGCGTTTTTTTTCTGCCCAGAGGAGAATTCTCGGCACCTCTGACATTGCTGCTCTGCTTTTCGCTTCGCGCTGTCGGTTTATGTACGTCACTGCCATCACATTGTCCGACTGGACCTGAATGGCTCGATCCTGAAGAAAATAAGAGGCCTGCAAAAGGGCGTTGTATATGGCCCTGAGTTCCAGAATGTTGATTGGAAGGGTAACTTCCTGACTTGACCATCTTCCTGGAAACTGCACCCCCCTGGGTGACTGCTCCCCAATCTCTGAGGCTTGCCTTCGTGGTTAACAGGATCCAGTCCTGAATTCCGAACCTCAGACCCTTGATGAGGTGAGAAATCTGTAGCCACCACAGAAGGCAGATCCTGGCTTTTGGCAATAGACAGATTCTCTGGTGCATGTGAAGGTGCGATCCGAACCATTTGTCCAACAGATCGAGCTGGAAGGGTCTTGCGTGAAACCTCCCGTATTGAAGTGCCTTGTAAGAGGCCACCATTTTCCCCAGAAGTCAAATGCACAGATGCACTGATATTCGGGTTGGCTTCAGGACATCCCGAAACATCGACTGGATTACCAATGCCTTTTCCAACGGAAGGAACACTTTCTACGACTCCGTGTCCAGTATCATTCCCAGGAATGGGAGCCTCAGTGTTGGCTCTAGGTGAGATTTCGGAAGGGTCAGAATCCACCCGTGATCCTGGAGAAGTTTGGTTGAGAGGCCAATGCTGTCCAGCAACCTCTCCCTGGATGGCACCTTTATCAGATCATCATCCAGGTACGGAATTATGTTCACTCCCTGCTTGTGAAGGAGAAACATCATCTCTGCCATCACTTTGGTGAATACCCTCGGTGCCGTGGAGAGACCAAATGGCAGGGCCTGGAACTGGTAGTGACAGTCCTGAAGTGCAAACCGTAGATGAGCCTGATGAGGCGGCCAGATTAGATATCAAGGATGCGATACCTTCACATTCCGGAGACATAAGGAATTCCCCTTCCGCCATACCTGATCACCGCATGCAGAGACTCCATCCTGAACTTGAACACTTAAGAACGGATGGTTGTACCAAACCGTCCGGTTTCGGTACTACAAACAAGTTGGAATAGTACCCCTTGTTGTGCAGATGAGGTGGAACTGGGACAATGACTTGAGCCTGTACCAGTTTTTGGATGGCCTGCTGTAAAGTTGTGAAGCTGGTAAGCCTGATTTGAAGAATCTGTGAGGTGGGAGGTCTTGGACCTCCAGTCTGTATCCCTGGGAAATAAGATCTATGACCCAAGGATCCTGGCACGAACTTGACCAGATGTGACTGCAGAATTTTAGTCGGGCTCCCACCTGACAGCCCTCCAGGCCTCGCGGTCCACAGTCATGCTAAAGGCTTTGAGGAAGCAGAGCCTGTGCTCTGTTCCTGAGCACCTGCCGTTGCTGGTTTGCATGGTTTACCTCTTGCACCTCTGAAAGACGTAGAAGCGCCTCTGGATTTTCCCTTAAACTTAGCCGTCCGAAAGGACTTTAAATTTTAATCTGAAAAAGCTTTCCTGGTTGGGAGAGCTGCGGAAGGAAGATATGTAGACTTACCCACAGTAGCTTTGGAGATCCATTTGTCTAGTTAGTCTCCAAACAAGGCCTCTCCTGTGAATGGCAGGCCTTCCATGGAGTCCGCATCAGCAGTCCACTGCCGTAGCCACAAGCCCCTGCGTGCTGACACTGCCATAGCGGTGGTGTGCATTAAGAAAACCAATCTCTTTTATGGCCTCAACCATAAAGTCTGCAGAGTCCTGTATATGCTGCAGGAGTAAAACATCCCCCCTAGATAAGGAATTTAACCCATCAATTAATACCCCTTTCACACCGCAGCTATAACCCAGTAAATTGCCATTTTTTACCTTCCAAAACGGTTCTAGCTGCGGTTTGAAAGGGCCACTTTGAATTTACTGGTTACAGATTACTGGTATTTTAAAACTGTTAAAAAGCAGGGTCCTACACGGTTCAGACCAGTTTCATTGTGCAATGTGAAAGGCTCAGAAACGGTATTTCCAAACCACAGAAGGTGATAGGCTGTCTCCATGCGTGATGTCACCAGGCAGAAGCAGGAAATAAACTGGAGGAAACACACGAGAGTGAAGAAGCATTTTATTATACAGAATACAGTTTTAAATGGCAAATTGGAGTGATGAGGAGGTTAGGGAGCTGCTCAGGATGAGAGGGGATGAAGAAATTGCTAGACAAATCACTGGGACAGTGAAGAATGCAGTAATCTACAAAAACATGGTAAAGATGCTTAAAGCTGCAGGGTTCCATCGTACGACTAGCCAAATTATTAATAATTATTAATAATGTGTGGGTCAGAAAAGTCAATTTAAAATGACCACTGTTTTCTATGGGAGAAACGGGTTCAGTGTGAAAGGTACCAAAACGGTAATATACCAGTTACAACATGCGATGTGAAGGGGGTTTAACTGCTCAAACCCGTTTTAAGAACCATTTAAAGAACCATTTCAAAAGCAGGGTTTGCGATGTGAAAGCGGTATAAGTTACCTGACCATTTAGCAATGGCTTTTGTGATCCACGCACATGCATTAGTGGGTCTTTGGGCCACCCCAGCAGCTGTGTAGTCTCAATTTTACGATCAGCCATATCTTTTAGGAAGGCTGCACCAGGGACAGGCAAAACAATTTTATGTTACAGCCTAGAGACTGATGCGTCCACTATCGGTGAATTTTCCCAATTTTTCCTATCCTCTAGGGGAAAAGGAAAAGATGAGAGCAACCGTTTAGGGATTTGAAATTTCCTATCAGGAGTAACCCATGGTTCTTCAAACAGGGTATTCAATTCCTTTGACGCAGGAAAAGTAACTGAGGACTTCTTTTTTACATTTAAATAAGATTCCTCACACTCCTCTGACATCTTATCAAGAATCTGCAGAACATCTCTGATATCCTCTATAAGAGCCTCTGGAGCAGATGTATTAACCTGGAGAAGGCATAAGGAAGTGATAAACCAGTGATATGTGCAGGGTGATAAAGGCACCAGCCAATCAGATCCTGTTAATTTACATATTGGAGCTGATTGGCTGGTGCCTTTATCACCTTGCACATATATCACTGGTTTATCACTTCCTTATGCCTTCTCCAGGTTAATACATCTGCCCCTCTATTCCCTGTGACAGAGTAGCATTCCCCCCCTCCAAGTCCACCTCACCCTCCTCCATATCTGACCCGTCAGCGTCGGACTGCAGGATATGGGCCAGAGATAGTTTTTGCGGACAAATGGGAGGGGACTGAGGATGCTGGTTTGGGGACTGAGTCTCTATTCATAAACTCATCCAGAGTCTGTCTTAAGTATTGCATCTCTTTCTCATTGCAGGATAGCTTTGTAGAAATATTTGAGATCATTCCCTTAAAGGGAAGTAACCCAATCCGGTTCAGCCCCTCTATTCTGTGAAGGTGCACTGCCCTGAGTACCCAGTAGTGAGCCCCCTGGTGAAGAGGAACACTCTCCTGTACAAGAAACACACCCTGCCTGACATAATATATATGTGACAGAGCGCGCGCACGCACACACACGAAAAAGGTTAAGCACAAGTAACCCACAAAAAGCCCTTCAGGGAGACACAGTTATTTGGAGCCAGCCCCCACTGCGCCCTTTTTCGCTAATGCCATGCTTAGCTGGGTCGCAGACTAAGTACCCTGATAGGGGACTTGGTACTCTAAAAATCGCTCCCCCCCCTGCTATGACCCCCTGGTACAGCTGAGGTTATCTGGAGTCTCTCCGGAGGAGCTGCGCATCCCTGTCAGTCAGCGTCTGTGTCCACTGCAGAGGGAAAATGGCACTGGTCAGCTGCTGGATCCTTTCATAGTGAAGGCCCGCCCCTTCAATGGCACGCAGTCTTCCCACTTTTTTTTTATACTGGCTGAGGTAATATGGTGCTTAAAATAGAGAGAAAACCGTTTTTAAGGCTATTTTTGCCAGTGTGGGTACTGTGTACAGTGTACTGAAACGCAGCTGTGTACTGTGTCTGGAGACACATTCCACCCCGTTTAGAAGCCGCGCGTCTCCGTACCCTCATGCCACCATAATGGCCGGCGACCCGCTAGTCGGGACGCCAGCTTAGTACTCACCACTCTTCTTTTTCTGGCTCTGTTAGGGATGGCGGCGTGCTGCGGGAATGTACGCTCGCCGTGGTGGGGATTGCGAGATTGCGAATAGTTCCCTCAGGAGCTCAGTGTCCTGTCAGCGGGGAACAGGACCATTAACCCTTCAAGAGGATGGGACATTCTTCTCCCCCATCGCGGGACCGTCGGCCAGTGTGTATGGGCGATACGTCTGTGAACTCCGTCGTTCACAGACGTATCGCGTCGGCTGCGCAGCACAGCCGACGGCCAATTTATCTAACGATATATTGGCGCGTCGCTGTGTGTGTACGGGGCGGTCGTCGGCATATCGGGGCCAATTAAATACCCCCCGGCAGCGAGACTTATCACCCGCCAGCACGGGCCATATTGAATATCCCTTATACTCTGTAGGTTATCATCCTTAAAAAAATTAAAAATAAAATAAAAATCCTTTCCTTCATTTATTAATGCAATTGAAGTGTGTATATAAAAAAAAAAAAATCCTTCATATTAAAAAACTGCCTATTTTACATAGAAATTCATTGACAACTAAGATGGTTTAACAGCAACATTTTCCAAAAATGCATATTCCTCAGGTTCCTAATCAGTGAGGAGTGAAGTATTCTTAGTCTTTCTATGAAACCACTTCACAAAATTGCACAGTCAACGTGTGAATGTCAGCCAGAGGCTTAAACTGGGCCAATCTCTTGCTCTGTGGGCGAGACACCAGCCCTTCCAAACCTTCAGAAAGGATTCTATGCTCCACATGTCATCCCCCCAACGCGTCCACACCATTCTGCTTCTGGATGCTGCGGCACAGCGAGACCTGTCCACTTTGCGCTGCTCAGACGATTAAATGTTGCTGACTTTGGTATTTGCTGATGCATCCAGCAGCACTGGGGCAGGTGCTTTGTGCGTCCGTTCACGTCTGACATATCTCTGCTTCCGAACTGAAAGAACAAGATTAGTCTTGAAGCACTGACGTAATATACATAGAGGTGACACAAAAACAAAAGTGAGCAGTCACAGTGAAGGACATTAATACTTATCAAAGCATGTGCACTGCAAAGTTAAATATAGCAAAAATACCTGAACTAAAACGGTTTTGCATACCAGGTAAAAGTTCATTTTGCAAAGCTCTACAACAATAACTAGCCACACAGTTGGAGGTCTGGTCATTGGTAAGTTTGTTAGGGACCAGGAGGGTAACCAGACTGCAGCGGCTCAGTGTATCTTAGGTGTACTTGGTAGTATAACCTCATTTTGTTACAACACATGAGAAACTGTTCAGCCAAGATGATCTAAAACAATCACACAAAATTACCTTGTGCTACTGGTTTGCAGGTTGCTCTACTATGGAAATACTGTACAGGCTGCTAGCAGCAAACACTGGTGCACTGACCTAGTAGAACTTAAGGTCAACTCCCCCCAAAATGGAAAAGTAAGTATTGGATGAAATATCACATTCAGAAAGTGGCACCTGTCATTCAGGAAGTTCCACAGGTCAGGTGTCCTGCACACTCATGCCAATCTCCTCAGAGGAAGTGTGTTGTTGGTGTACAGAGATGCCTGTTGTGAACCACGGTCATAGGATGTGTCAGAGGGTGTGTACAGGAACCAGAAGGGCAGCGAGTGCAGGGAGACCCACCAAATCTAGTATTTACTGCACCCCAGGTAGTAAGCTTTTGGGATGGGGAATACCTTGTGATTCTTTGCTAAACACAACTACACATTTAGGGTGGAATTATTCTTTAAAAAGTTGCAGCCATGAACATTATGCAGCTTTATTTATACACACTAAGGCTGAGTTACCTGAGGAGCTCTGATCGGGAATCATTGATGCCTAGAAAAAAAATGATAATTAATAAAAATAGAATAGGAGCATATGGTACACAACTACAATCAGCAGCAGTTGCAGACGCCAAATATCTTATCTACTCCAAGACATATCTCGTTATACTGTAGTCTGAAGAGCAGATGGCTGCTTATGTGGATCTGAGCAGTCAGGAGGCAGCCAATTTACCAGCTGTCAGGATATAAACGCCGGAATCTTAACACCCGGTGAAATAAGGGCGGTCGGAGGGGGAATATAACCCTGTGGCGACCAAAGGTCGCCACCGGGCTCATAGCATGGCAAGCGCAGAGAGCCCGTGAGGGAACACGCTGGGCTTGTCGCCGGTATCCCGGCATCTGTCTCCTGAATGCCGGTATCCCGACAGCCGGCATGTCATACTGATCCCAAGCAGTCTCCTAATGTAAGATCAGAGTGTTTGCATTCTATCGGGTATTACCACTAAAAGGGGCCTACACACATACTATATAGTCCATATAGCACCGTGTGGAAACACCTTGCAATGCTGATACGTAGTCTCGCGAGATCGGCCTCACAAGGAAAAATATAGTGTGCAGGCAGTGCAGATACTGACTATATTGGAGGTTAATGCCTCCGGACACAACATAGGGGGTGATTCAGACCTGATCGTAGATGTGCTAAATTTAGCACATCTACGATCAGCCACCCTGACATGCGGGGGGACGCCCAGCACAGGGCTAGTTCGCCCCCCATGTCTGTCCCGTACTCTACCAATACAAAAGCATTGCACGGCGGTGATGCTTTTGTACTGGAAGAGTAGCTCCCAGCCATCGCAGCTCCTGCGCGCTGGGAGGGAGCTACTCGTTGCAGCGAATGCGTGTGACGTCACACAGCCGCTGCGCCCCCCAACGGTCCGGGCACGCCTGCGTTGCCTGGGCCACGCCCCCTAAACACAGCCGGCCCACCCCCTCCCGACCTGCGACCGCCTCTGCCCGTCAATCGGGCAGAGGTGATCGCAGGGCTAAGACAGCCGTCTGCTGTCTGGCATGCGCAGTTCAGGCCTGATCGCTGCTGTGCGAAAACGCACAGCACCGATCAGGTCTGAATTAGCCCCATAGTCAATACCGGCTGTTGCACAGTGTATATGCCGCAATAGGCTACATTTACTAAGAGGAGGCTTTTGCTCCTGACAACTCCTGATGTGTTCCTGAGAGAGAGAGAGAGAGAGAGAGAGAGAGAGAGAGAGAGAGAGAGAGAGAGAGAGAGAGAGAGAGAGAGAGAGAGAGAGAGAGAGAGAGAGAGAGAGAGAGAGAGAGACTGAGGCACGAGACACTATTTACAGAAAATAGGTAATAGAGATAAGTGTGCCATCTTACCATTTCACTAGGCTCAAAGATTGATGCTGAAGAAAATAAAAAAAAGGTCACTTTTTAAAACATTTATAGATCCTGTTGGTAAATACTGATGTATACTCTAAATATACACATGGAATATAGTTTCTGGCAGAAATTTCTGAAGTTTACATTTTAGCTTGTTCATAGGAAATCTAGAAATCCAATTTTGGACTCTATGGAGAGATTAGATTTTTGAGAAAATTAGCACCCATCTAAAGCGGCCGGGAACTAATTCATTTGTTTTGGGCAATCAACCCCGAGGCTGTACTTAAAGTAGAACTTTGGGTCTGGGAGTGAGTACAGTTTGCACCATAACGGATGCCTGCCCAGCACTTTGCATGGGAGAAGCTGCTTCACGCAGCTAATCCCAATACCGTGCACTCATATGTGGGAATATGGCCCCTATAAACAGGGCAGGGCTGATTGTGCAAACAAATGAATTAGTTCCCAACCACTTTAGATGGGAGATAATTCTCTCAAACAGCTGAACTGCCCCCTATGAACCATGACTGTTCAATTTGTATTTACTATCACAATTTCAGAGGGATCCCTTGTATTTATCAGATGAGAATGAGCCAAAGTGTATTGTATTCTATTTTACGGTCTGCATTTACTAACAGGCTGATAACACAGGATCAAAATGGTGTTGCTCAAGTCAAATAAGGAAAAATAAAAAAATAAAAAAAATAATATACCACCACAAAAACACTCCCCACCCTAAAAAAACAACAAAACAAAACAGAGGGAAAGCATGACACTGCATCACTTGACGTATTACAAGCTAAGGCCTGATGAGGAGATAACGTGCACCTGTTTGTGGGGCTTATCTTGCCTGTTTTTACACTATGCATGCTCCATAACCAAGGCGATGCAGAGCTGTGTGCATTGCTAAAGCATCTCCAGTAACAAGGATGACTGAAGAGACATACTGTAAATGGGCTGTAACCTGGCAATCCTATCTAGGTAGAGCTCAGTTAGGGTGTGTTACTGCAAATGCGGGCTGTGCAGACTTAGGGTGTTATTCAGGATGGATCGCATAAGCGATCACCTGTGCAGTTAACCAATTTTGTGCAGAACAGGTCCTGCGATCACATTTCTGGGAGTGGCAGGGTCAAGGACTGCGCCGCGAGACGCAGTTTCCTTGGCCTCGCAAACTGCCCTGCAGTGACAAGCTTGAGTATGCTGAGGCTTACTCAGCCTGCCATCGTGATGTTTGATTCCAGGCTGCAATGCGGTCACCGCGCTGTGATCGCAAATGCAGCAAAGAGGTGTCTATACACCTGCTCCTGCATTGCTATGGATTGCATTTGCAAAGCTGTTCGCTATTGCAATCTATGCTGAGTAAGGTCCTTAGACAGGAGTGTAAGCATGTTTTCACCTAATAGACAGAGGGGAATCTCCTATCAGACACAGGTCTATGGGTCACTTGTTGGTGGGCAGCACCAGGCTGCTTGTTTCAGTATTGTACTCGCCTGTACCATACACCACCTTGAGAGGAGTGTAAGTGGGTAGGACATGCAGACTTCCCCTGTCCTACTTAGTAAATATGTATACATAATTAAAATGTTACCATTCATCGCTTATTTATTATTAATATAATGCATAATGAGGGCTTCTAACCAAACAATTAAAATAATAAAAATAAACAGAGGGGGGTGGCCATTACTGTTGTGCCCTGATTCCTAAATCAGACCCTGAATTTATGGTTGCTACAAGTGAGGACATTGATGAGGGCTGTTAGCACCAAGTGCTTACAACTCTCCATACAGGCAAATATACACATCCCTCATGTGGTCTTGTAACATATAATTAGCACTATAAGGATATGTGAAGAGTACCTCTATTCCGCCGGTAGAAGATTTCCGGCAGCATGTGTGAGCGCTTGAGGTAAAAGAACAAGGCCACAGAAAGGACGAGGAAAAGGCCGATGAAGAGTGTTCCCAGCAGGAGAGACGCAGCTATCCCAGGATTACCTGTAAATAGCCATTAACAGAATGCGTACACATAATGCAGAATGGTAACAACCCGCAATAAAGTAAACATTTATTTTTCTCTTCCTGGAGGAGGACGAGAGCATTTAATACATGGTGGCAAGTTCGTGCCTCCTCAGGACGGCGTGCGTCAGCATGAAGTGTTCCTAGTCTTACCCCTACCATCACACAGCAGGCTCAGCCGACTGTTACAATTACTATAAAATTTCATGAAAATGCAAACTTAGAAGAATTACACAAAATGGGCATGAACAAAACACAATTTTGAAGATGTAAATGGGATTTGTTTTGTTGTGTGCAAGGAAAGCCACGTCTTATTAAGCTCAGAAAAAATTCCAACATCTCCAAATGAAGCCAAGTAGAAAAGCAGTAATAATACATTGGGCTCTCACCTTTCCAGGTACACACGGAGTCACAGCGTGTACACACACATTACTTTCTTCACACTTACACTGTTCATGTGTGTGATTAGCTTATCACAAAATGATAAGTGCATTGGTCTTGGCTGATCATAATTCTGCACAGGTAAGCTAAGGCCACAGACCGATGCTTTGTGCTGGGCACTGTGTAGCAGCCATCAGCATCCTCACCACAAAACACAGCCGAGAACACGACTTTACGGTTCCCAGAATTGTTCTCTGGTAAGAGGAAGCCTCAACACGGCAGCTTTTATTCCAGTCACTGAGCCAGTATAGAAGTTGCACATGGCAACCAATCAGCAGCTACGTATAATTTTATGGAATGCACTTGATAAAACGTTACTTCAATGCAGATTGGTTGCCATGGGCAATTTCTCCACTAGCTCACTGCTTCATATATCTCCCCATTTGTTCTACAGGACCATCTCGGCTACAAAAACCCAATGCTCCAATATATACTAAGGGGTAACTCAATGGTGGATGCTATTAGCATTTTGACTGAGTCTTTGGACACAGCAGGGATGAAAAATATGCCTGTGCCAGTACCCGAACGGCCAGGGCATCTCTGCCCGATCTCGCAGAGGAGGACCTGCAGGACTGAGCCTGAGCACGTGCAGATCTCTCACCATCTGTGCATCAGGCCCTAAGTCATTACTGGTAATTCAGCAAGAAAGTGAATACAATATAGAACTTTCATACTTACTTAAGTGATGAGGAACAGATGGGGTTATGCTGATATTGGTGTGGATTTCCAATGCGTCAGCGGTAACTAACAAACAATTAAAACATCAACAATGAATGCATCAGAACACAAATAAACAACTTCTATAAAGGGCAGCATCAAAATGAGTGAAAGTTAGAATTATTCAAGCTTAATTTAACACGTCCATCCGGATAACTGCGGTTACAGCGTGCAGGAAAAAATGGCATATCTGGGCTTAGCACATATAGCAGATAAAAGGTTAGGTCTCATTCAAACAAATCCATTTGTAAGCCACCGAGATCCAAACCTTACTGCCAAGGGCACAAAGAGCACCCTATGAGATTTCTTGGTTGTATCGCTGTATGCTCAAAAATGTGCCCTGTACATACGTACAGCAAGTCGCCATTTTGTAAGTGGAATATTAAATTTATACGCTGTATGCCCGACAGACCGAATACTGCTAGTCACAGCCATACACTGTGCAATGATGGGCTGACCAGCTGATAGTCTATTGACTGGGCTGATTATTGCACAATGTATGGCCACCTTTAGCCCTGATTCTGGACGATGGAAAAACAAACAAAAAAAAAACACAAAAAATAAATTACAGACACGTAAACGCCCAAACTCACTATATACTAGGCTCAAATGGTCCCTAGCAGCAAGAACAAAAGCAGACAGTGCTTGGGGTGACTAATTCAGTTATACACCAGGAGCATGGATTCTATGGGAAACACCCTCATTATCCAAACTAATGAAATGATCCATATCATGGAAGTTTGTTTGAAAACTTTACAAGACTGAGAAAGTGTTCCAGCGGCAAGTACAGTCCTCTCCTGGGATCCTGTAACATTTTCATTTATTTTGGAAGAATGTTTGTATAAATGCGTAAACTTCTTGATGATAGGTAAGGGTTACGCAATGTATGTTACGTTGTCACCAATAGCCTTTAATGTCTTTTTTTAACCCTTGTCTATTTCTGCAAAGCAGAAATTCCAGATCATCCACTGGTCACCTATTACAGAAGGGAAATTAGACACTGGTTCCTGAACAAATAGAAAAATCCTGCATCTCCACTTGGGATAAGGACAAGCAGAAGCAGATCATCCCAGGTGCCTGACTGAGGGGTAAATGAATACCCTACGACTTGCAGTCACCAGAGAGAACCTGGTGAGAATGCCTCACGTTTTAAAGGGGTGGTCTTCAGTATGCCGACTGACGGGATCCCGGCGCACAGTATACCGGCGCCGGAATCCCGACAGTCGGCATACAGACACTTATTCTCCCTCCAGGGGGGTCGTGGACCCCCACGAGGGAGAATAAAATAGCGTGGTAGCGCGCCACCGTGCCCGTAGCGTGGCGAGCCCGCAAGGGACTCATTTGCGCTCGCCACACTGTCAGTAAGCCGGCGGTCGGGCTCCCGGCGCCGGTATGCTGGTCGCCGGGAGCCCGACCGCCGGCATACCATACTGAACCCCTTTTAAAGTTGCCATCCTTTAAACAAAAACAAAAAACAAAAAAAAGGCAAAAGCAAACTGGCTTTGCCTTTTAAATTACTGCACTTGGGCAGACTCACCAGAAACTAATGTTCATCATGCATTAAAATTATGCTTCAAGTCCAAATCAAGACAAAAATAGGAGAGTAATCCTTAGGACTCGTATACGTGGGTCAGGAACAAGGATCTGTGTAGCACTTGCCGGTTTACCATCCAGCAATGACCTATTATATCAAATTAGCTTTGGAACATTTACCTAATGTTCATTAGCTACACAGAGACCTTGTATTGCACACTGAATATACAGTATATTAACCCTAATCTTACTCTAACCCCTAACCCTAATAACTTAAGCATGGATATCACTAAAACCTGGACTGTTAAGGCCCATACACATTAGACGATGTCGCTCTGTGAGCGACATCGTCTAACGTCTCCCCCTCCCGGGCCGGTTGGCGGCCGCCTGTACGCACTAAGCGATATGACCGCTCATATCGCTCAGTGACGTCACGCCCCCGCCAGCCCTGCATGAAGGTCGTGGACGACAGTCCACATCCTTCATGCATGCCCTACCGACAGCGACGATCGTTGCCGACCCGCGGGGCCGCGCATCGGTCGTCTCTGGCGGCATAGACACTTAACGATATAATGAGCGACGTCGCTCAAGGAGGGGGAAAACGAGTGACGTCGCTCATTATATCGTTAAGTGTGTATGGACCTTTAGTGTGCCTTCAAGACTGGTTGTGAAACACTGCTCTAACAAAGCAACAGGCAGCTCCATAATTCCCCTGAAATGCAAAGAGTTGCTTTCCCAGACATCTTCCATGCACAGAAGACCACCACCTGACATTGGAAATCTTTTACTTGGCAAATGTCCAGTGGCAGCTGCTGCACAGACCACACGTTGCAGGGTGGGAGCCAGTCAGTACATATATTACATACAACATTGCATGTATGTTTATATGTGCTGGCTGCCTTACCTGCGGATCAGCAGCACCGCTGTGTTTCACTGACCTGCCACAGCACGGGACACAGCATTCAGCTTGTCTATCTTCTATAAGCTGCCCTGAAACTCCTGTGAAACTAGCCAATGGAAGTCTGGGGGGCGGGCTTATAGAAGATAGACAAGCTGATCGTTGTGTCCTGTGCTGCAGCAGGTCAATGAAACACAGCGGCGCTGCTGATCCCCAGGTAAGGCAGCCAGCACATATATTACATACAACATTGCATGTCTGTGGTATGTGTGCTGACCGGCTCCCCCTGCAATGTGTGGTCGGCCCTGCAGCCTCCTCAGCAAATGTCTCTAATTTAGTAGCGGACACACAAGCCGTGTGTTTTTGATAGAAACCGGTTTTCTTCACTCAGATGAGCACAGAGAAGCAACATTTAATAAGAAGCATCTCCAGGGTCACAGATACCAAATACTTTCACTATGATGTAAATGAGGAGCAGGACGGCCAGATTGCTCATCTGTAAACCTACTGTACGTGCCATACATACAGACAAACACGAAGACGGACATTTTCTTCATCAATAACATTTACAGACATGGCTTGTTACCCTTCCCACAAAACAAACATTTACTTTCTTGGGGAAAACCTGAAACAGACTAAATTAATTGACATCCCTTATTGTTTATTCCATATTTAATAGAAATTAGACTTTGAACTTGATTTCTGACTTAATAGAATGTTTAAAAAAAAAAAAAAAACCCCTAACAAATGAAAATGGTATGGACAAAAATGATGGGACCAATAATCTAATTTTTGTTTAATGACAATCAAGCAATTCCTGCAGCTCTCAATGAGACTTCTGCACTTGTCAGCAGGTAATTTGACCTACTTTTCCTGAGCAAGCTGCTTCAGCTGTCTCACTTTGGCGAGTGCCTTCTCTAAAGTGCATGTTTTAGCTCTTTCCATAGATGTTCGATAGGATTCAGATCAGCGCTCATAGAAGGCCACTTCAAAACAGTCCAATGTTCTGTTCTTATCCTCTCTTGGTCAAAAAGCTCCAGTATTGACTCATCTGCCCAAAGGACATTCTCCCAGAAGAATTGTGTCAATATGCTTTTCTCCGGCAGGGTCCACAGGTTATCCACAGGATAACAATGGGATATGATGAAGCGACAGCGGATTTGCACCAATCGGTCAAAGCTTTCCGGCCTCCCAGGATGTAACGGGCCCTTCCATATATCCCCGCTTCCTGGCTCAGGCAAATCAGTTTTTTGTTTGGTGTGGCAGGAGTCGGACCATGGTCAGAGGGCTGCTGGTTTTAGCAGTCCTAAGCTTATTTTATTTTTATAGTCTTACTATTTTTTCTGAGCAATCTTTCTAAACAGCATCTTATACGTACCTTAGAAAAAGTCACTATCAACTCTCCACTAGGTCGCGACAACGCTTACCAATGAGTACAGTGCTGTTTTGGCAGGCGTCTGTGTCAGATATACTAGCAGGTGCAGCAGACGTTACCAGGCTGTGGCCGGGCACGGGCAGAAGGCAAGGCGTTGGTTCCGCTTAGAAGGAGAATACGGACACAGCCGCACTGTTTTGGGAGGAGACTACCAAACAGTCGCTGACGCGGCTGCCACCTCGAGTGCACCAGCGCTAGGCCTTAGGGATCATAGACTCCAGGAATAGTATGAGGCTGCCATCCCTAGGGTTGATGTCAGCAGTGGGGAGCCAGACGCTCTCCTAGTCGTCCCTCTCCCCGATTCATGACCAGTTTCCTCCGAGTCTCCCGCCATGAACTGTTTCCCGGTTCAGTCTCAGACACTGTACACGAAGGGGACCCAGTCACAGCATAAGCGGCTGTGTGACCGGTGCGTCTGTGTTCACTATAGGCTCATGGAGCAGCAGTGTACACTAGTAGCGTCTGGATCCACTCAGCATTCGCTAGCGTATTGATCGGTCCTGGAAGCGAGGAGAGTCTCCCTGTATCCCACTCTACAGAGTACGGGTAATGCAGCACTAAGTCTCTATCTACCTTTTTGAGTATGAATAGTTAGATAAGTGCCTATTCCATACGAGTCTGTGTAAGTTTACGGTTTCTTTCACAAGCGTCTGAATACGGTAGATCTGTTTAAACATGATTTAGTAATATGTTCTCCTACATACTTGAAATGTAGTTGTAGTTGATGATGTGCTCATATTGCTTATTATACTAATGTATTACATGTCACTGACTGCTAATGTGATTACCGACTTTACTACATTCTGTCAGTTTTGTTTTACTCCGATCCTCAATGCTGGTGCATGAGTAGGGTCGGATTGTATGTCACTTTAAAAAAGTTAAAGTGATTACAGTCAAATTGTGTAGTACACTGTGGAAGTGTTAATTATTTATCATGTCTAAGAGCGACAAAGGTGAGGAAGATACAGCAACACCAACACTCATATCAGGTTTGTCTTGCAAAGCTGTTTTATCCTCTCGGGATCTGGTTCAGGATGGTTAGCGTGCAAATTGTTTTAGCTTTCACCAGGGGTTCTTGAAAAATGTAAGGCAGTTTCAGGTGCAGGTTGATCCACCTTGGGCTATGTTTGCACAGACTATCTAGTATAGCTGAACGGATAATTCCTCCAACTCCTGTACAAAGGATAGGTTACATGATTAACCCTTACATGCCGCTTCCCACTTGTGGTGTATCACTTCCAGCAGCAGCCTCTCAAAAGAAACGGGCTGATAAGCCGGTGGTAAGTAAATCTTCATCCTCACAGGCTACACATGGTTCAGATGAGGATTCATCGGAGGATGAAAGCTCAATTAATTCTACTTCGGCATACGATGAAGAGGAAGGTCTCAGCTCAATGGATATAGCAGAGTTAAAGCAATGAAAGCCATTCTATCCTTAGAGGATTCAGCAGAGCCTCTGTTAAAAACCAAGGCACCTGTGTTTAAACGTCCCAAAACAGTTAAGACTGAGTTTCCAGGGTCAGATCAGCTGCTGGAAATAATGGGAGGGGCTTGGGCTATGCCTAATAAGTTTAGAATACCTAAGAAATGCAATTCCAATTATCCTCTTCCAGCTGGGGATTGTTTAAAAAGGGAGGTGGCTCCTAAAGTAGATATGCATGTGATTCGATTAGTGCGAAAATCTACATTACCTTTGCCTTCAAGATCATTAAATGATGTCACGGATAGGAGAGAGTGGAAGGTTTTCTAAAAAACATTTTTTTCCTGTCTGGGGCAGTCATAAGGCCAGCCATGGCTTCAGCTTGGATGGCAAAGGGAGTGGCTGCCTGGGCTGATGCTTTGGAGGGGGATTTTCCAATAGCATCTAGAGAGCAAAAATCCCATATAGCACATATAAAACAGGCTGCAATGTTCTTGGAAGAAGCAGCATTGGATATGGGTACTATTGCCTCCAGGGTATAAGCTTCAACAATAGCTGCTCACAGAGCAGTTTGGCTACGTACGTGGAAAGCCAATTCAGAATCTAAACGGGGGTACTCACGGAGCGATCGCTGCTTAAAATCTAAGCAATCTTACTAGATTGGGTGGAATGAGCGCCCCCCCCCCCCCGTCTTCTCCCCCCACACGCTCAGCACACATCGCGCTGTGCTGAGCAGCGGGAGAGATGTGTGCTGAGCGGTTCGCTCAGCACACATCTCTCCCACATCGGCCAGTGAGTACTGGCCTTAAGAAAGTTTTGGAATCTTTGCCCTTTTCTGGAGATATTCTTTTTGGTAAAGAATTGACAGATATTTTGGAGTCAGAAGCAGACTCAAAGAAGGTTAAGTTTTCTTACAAATACAACTTCAAACCTAAAGTTCCGGCCTTTCGGTCTCGAGGAAAAGATAAAAAGGTAAAAGTAATAGCAGGCAGTCCCAATACAACAAGTCTGATAAGACTAAAAAGCATTGGGCTACCAGAGGACTGGTTAGTAAAACAGATAATCCTTCAGCCTGATCGTGCAGGCCTCCACCTGGGGGACCCCAGGGTGAGGGGGCGACTTCTTCAGTTTGCACAGAACTGGCAGCAGACTACAACAGACGCCTGGGTGCAGGAAGCGGTATCTCTAGGTTATGCTTTTGCCTTCAAGTACCCTCCGCTAAGGATTTTTTGTACAAGCCTGTCTCTGGTAGAGACGAGGGCCAGGGATTTGCAAGAGGCAGTTCAGAAATTGCTTCAGTCAGGAGTAGTCATTCCAGGTCCTCCTGCACAACGAGGACAGGGTTTTTACTCCATCCTGTTTTAAGTTCAGAAGCCAAATGGGTAATTTTGGCCCATTCTCAAGCTCAAAGTGCTGAACAAATACATTTGGGTACCTCGGTTTCACGTGGAGACTTTACGTTCCATCATTTTGGTCATGGAGCCAGGGGATTATATGATATACAGGATGCTTACCTAAATGTTCGTATAGCACTGTCCCATCAGTGCTCTCTCAGGTTTGCTATCCTCCAACAGCATTTTCAGTTCCAGGCCCTACCATTTTGGTTAGCCACAGCCCCCAGAGTATTTACCAAGATTATGGTGGTAATGGCAGTTTATCTCCGACAGAAGGGGATAAGAATTTTTCCATACCTCGACGATCTTTTAATCCTGGCACAGTTGCAGGAATTTCTCCTATGTCATCTGATACAGACAATAACGTGTCTGCAGAAGCACGGGTGGCTCATAAATTGGGCAAAATCTTCTCTGGTTCCGTCACAGCGGAGGACTCACTTGGGGGGTGTACTGGAGGGCCCTTTTGGATATCAGATTGGGAAATTCTGACGACAGATGCCAGTCTCCAGGACAAAGGACATTCTTTGGGGAAAACCGGTCCAGATCCGCTCGGACAATGCGACGGCAGTTAGCGTACCTCAATCATCAGGGAGGAACTCGCAGCCGAAAAGTGATAAAGGAGGTAAGTCACATACTAAAAGTGGTCAGAACTTTATCTTCCAGCCTTGTCCGCAGTATTCGTTCCGGGAGTCCTAAACTGGGAAGCAGACTTTCTCAGTTGACATGCCATTCGGGCAAGCGAATGGGCTCTACACCCAGAGGTCTTCTAGACTCTAGCAGACAGGTGGGGGTTGCCAGAGATAGATCTCATGGCATTCTGTCTGAACAACAAAGTGCTCGCATGAAGGTCAAGAACAAAGGATCCCAGAGCGATCTCTGTGGATGCCCTGTCTGTGAGATGGGACTTTAATCTGGCTTATGCGTTTCCTCCAAATCACCCTATTACCAAGGGTGGTGAGAAAGATAAAGGGAAAGGTGCCGTGATACTAATAGCTCTGGCCTGGCCCAGAAGGAATTTGTACACAGATCTGCAGAGAATGTCGATGGATGCGTCACTTCTGCTACCTCAACGTCCAGATCTACTAATGCAGGGTTCTTGTTATCACAGACATCTGGATCGACTTTCTTTGACGGCGTGGCTCTTGAAACCTCTATCCTGAAGTCAAGAGGATTCTCACAACAGGTAATTCAAACTATGCTCAGAGCAAGGAAACCTTCCTCAGCTCGCATTTAATCACCGAACATGGCAAACCTATATTCATTGGTGCAGTGAACGCAAAAAAATGGAAGTCTTTAGTTTCTAGAGTCTTAGCATTCCTTCAGGCAGGAATGGATAAAGGATAAAGGCACTGACTGTATGGTTTCAAAAGAAAATTGCCAACTTACAGGATGTACATACAGGGAATGCTGTGCATTCAACCTCCTTTTGTTCCTCCTACAGTGCCTTGGGACTTAAGTCTAGTCCTGAAAGCTCTTCAAGTTGCCCCATTTGAACCACTTAATAAAGTGCATCTTAAATGGTTGACAACTAAAGTTCTCTATCTACTGGCTATGGCATCAGATAGAATAGTATCATATTTAGTGGCTTTATCATGTCGTTCCCCATTTCTGATTTTTTATCCATATAAAGCAGTTCTAAGAACTAGATCTGGGTATCTTCCTAAGGTGGAGTCTAAATTCCACCTTAATGAAGAAAATAAGAATTTACTTACCGATAATTCTATTTCTCGGAGTCCGTAGTGGATGCTGGGGTTCCTGAAAGGACCATGGGGAATAGCGGCTCCGCAGGAGACAGGGCACAAAAGTAAAGCTTTCCGATCAGGTGGTGTGCACTGGCTCCTCCCCCTATGACCCTCCTCCAAGCCAGTTAGGTACTGTGCCCGGACGAGCGTACACAATAAGGGAGGAATTTTGAATCCCGGGTAAGACTCATACCAGCCACACCAATCACACCGTACAACTTGTGATCAAACCCAGTTAACAGTATGATAACAGAGGAGCCTCTGAAAGATGGCTTCCTAACAATAACCCGAATTAGTTAACAATAACTATGTACAATTATTGCAGATAATCCGCACTTGGGATGGGCGCCCAGCATCCACTACGGACTCCGAGAAATAGAATTATCGGTAAGTAAATTCTTATTTTCTCTATCGTCCTAGTGGATGCTGGGGTTCCTGAAAGGACCATGGGGATTATACCAAAGCTCCCAAACGGGCGGGAGAGTGCGGATGACTCTGCAGCACCGAATGAGAGAACTCCAGGTCCTCCTTAGCCAGAGTATCAAATTTGTAAAATTTTACAAACGTGTTCTCCCCTGACCACGTAGCTGCTCGGCAAAGTTGTAATGTCGAGACCCCTCGGGCAGCCGCCCAAGATGAGCCCACCTTCCTTGTGGAGTGGGCCTTTACAGATTTAGGCTGTGGCAGGCCTGCCACAGAATGTGCAAGTTGGATTGTGCTACAGATCCAACGAGCAATCGTCTGCTTAGACGCAGGAGCACCCATCTTGTTGGGTGCATACAATATAAACAACGAGTCAGATTTTCTGACTCCAGCTGTCCTTGCAATATATATTTTTAATGCTCCGACAACGTCCAGTAACTTGGAGTCCTCCAAGTCACTTGTAGCCGCAGGCACTACAATAGGCTGGTTCAGATGAAATGCTGACACCACCTTAGGGAGAAAATGCGGACGAGTCCGCAGTTCTGCCCTGTCCGAATGGAAAATCAGATATGGGCTTTTGTAAGATAAAGCTGCCAGTTCTGACACTCTCCTGGCCGAAGCCAGGGCTAGTAACATGGTCACTTTCCATGTGAGATATTTTAAATCCACCTTTTTTAGTGGTTCAAACCAATGAGATTTTAGAAATTCCAAAACCACATTGAGATCCCACGGTGCCACTGGAGGCACCACAGGAGGCTGTATATGCAGCACTCCCTTAACAAAAGTCTGGACTTCAGGAACTGAAGCCAATTCTTTTTGAAAGAAAATCGACAGGGCCGAAATTTGAACCTTAATAGATCCCAATTTGAGACCCATAGACAATCCTGATTGCAGGAAATGTAGGAATCGACCCAGTTGAAATTCCTCCGTCGGAGCACTCCGATCCTCGCACCACGCAACATATCTTCGCCAAATGCGGTGATAGTGTTGCACGGTTACTTCCTTCCTTGCTTTAATCAAAGTAGGAATGACTTCTTCCGGCATGCCTTTTTCCTTTAGGATCCGGCGTTCAACCGCCATGCCGTCAAACGCAGCCGCGGTAAGTCTTGAAACAGACAGGGACCCTGCTGAAGCAAGTCCCTCCTTAGAGGTAGAGGCCACGGATCTTCCGTGATCATCTCTTGAAGTTCCGGGTACCAAGTCCTTCTTGGCCAATCCGGAACCACTAGTATCGTTCTTACGCCTCTTTGCCGTATAATTCTCAATACTTTTGGTATGAGAGGCAGAGGAGGAAACACATACACCGACTGGTACACCCAAGGCGTTACCAGCGCGTCCACAGCTATTGCCTGCGGATCTCTTGACCTGGCGCAATACCTGTCCAGTTTTTTGTTGAGGCGAGACGCCATCATGTCCACCATTGGTCTTTCCCAACGGTTACCAGCATGTGGAAGACTTCCGGATGAAGTCCCCACTCTCCCGGGTGAAGGTCGTGTCTGCTGAGGAAGTCTGCTTCCCAGTTGTCCACTCCCGGGATGAACACTGCTGACAGTGCTATCACATGATTCTCTGCCCAGCGAAGAATCCTTGCAGCTTCTGCCATTGCACTCCTGCTTCTTGTGCCGCCCTGTCTGTTCACATGGGCGACTGCCGTGATGTTGTCCGACTGGATCAACACCGGTTTTCCTTGAAGCAGAGGTTCTGCCTGGCTTAGAGCATTGTAGATTGCTCTTAGTTCCAGAATGTTTATGTGAAGAGACGTTTCCAGGCTCGTCCACACTCCCTGGAAGTTTCTTCCTTGTGTGACTGCTCCCCAGCCTCTCAGGCTGGCGTCCGTGGTCACCAGGATCCAATCCTGTATGCCGAATCTGCGGCCCTCCAATAGATGAGCACTCTGAAACCACCACAGAAGAGATACCCTTGTCCTTGGAGACAGGGTTATCCGCTGGTGCATCTGAAGATGCGACCCTGACCATTTGTCTAACAGATCCCTCTGGAAAATTCGTGCATGGAATCTGCCGAATGGAATTTCTTCGTAAGAAGCCACCATTTTTCCCAGGACTCTTGTGCATTGATGTACAGACACCTTTCCTGGTTTTAGGAGGTTCCTGACAAGCTCGGACAACTCCTTGGCTTTTTCCTCCGGGAGAAAAACCTTTTTCTGAACCGTGTCCAGAATCATCCCTAGGAACAGCAGACGAGTTGTCGGCATTAACTGGGATTTTGGAATATTCAGAATCCAGCCGTGCTGTTTTAGCACTTCTTGAGACAGTGCTAATCCCCTCTCTAGCTGTTCTCTGGACCTTGCCCTTATTAGGAGATCGTCCAAGTATGGGATAATTAATACGCCTTTTCTTCGAAGAAGAATCATCATCTCGGCCATTACCTTTGTAAAGACCCGAGGTGCCGTGGACAATCCGAACGGCAGCGTCTGAAACTGATAGTGACAGTTTTGTACAACGAACCTGAGGTACCCCTGGTGTGAGGGGTAAATTGGAACGTGGAGGTACGCATCCTTGATGTCCAAGGACACCATAAAGTCCCCTTCTTCCAGGTTCGCTATCACTGCTCTGAGTGACTCCATTTTGAACTTGAACTTCTTTATGTACAGGTTCAAGGACTTCAGATTTAGAATAGGTCTTACCGAGCCGTCCGGCTTCGGTACCACAAATAGAGTGGAATAATACCCCTTTCCCTGTTGTAGAAGAGGTACCTTGACTATCACCTGCTGATAGTACAGCTTGTGAATGGCTTCCAAAACCGTCTCCCTTTCGGAGGGGGACGTTGGTAAAGCAGACTTCAGGAAACGGCGAGGCGGATCTGTCTCTAGTTCCAACCTGTACCCCTGAGATATTATCTGCAGGATCCAGGGATCTACCTGCGAGTGAGCCCACTGCGCGCTGAAATGCTTGAGACGACCGCCCACCGCCCCCGAGTCCGCTTGAGAAGCCCCAGCGTCATGCTGAGGCTTTTGTAGAAGCGGGGGAGGGCTTCTGTTCCTGGGAAGGAGCTGCCTGTTGGTGTCTCTTCCCCCTTCCTCTGCCTCGTGGCAGATATGAATATCCCTTTGCTCTCTTGTTTTTAAAGGAACGAAAGGGCTGCGGTTGAAAAGTCGGTGTCTTTTTCTGTTGGGGAGTAGCTTGAGGTAAAAAGGTGGATTTCCCGGCTGTAGCCGTGGCCACCAAATCTGATAGACCGACTCCAAATAACTCCTCCCCTTTATACGGCAAAACTTCCATATGCCGTTTTGAGTCCGCATCGCCTGACCACTGTCGCGTCCATAAACTTCTTCTGGCCGAAATGGACCTAGCACTTACCCGTGATGCCAGTGTGCAGATATCCCTCTGTGCATCACGCATATAAAGAAATGCATCCTTTATTTGCTCTAAAGACAGTAAAACATTGTCCCTATCCAGGGTATCAATATTTTCAATCAGGGACTCTGACCAAACTACTCCAGCACTGCACATCCAGGCTGACGCTATAGCTGGTCGTAGTATAACACCTGTATGTGTGTATATACTTTTTTGGATATTTTCCATCCTCCTATCTGTTGGATCTTTAAGTGCGGCCGTCTCAGGAGAGGGTAACGCCACTTGTTTAGATAAGCGTGTGAGCGCCTTATCCACCCTAGGAGGTGTTTCCCAGCGCGCCCTAACCTCTGACGGGAAAGGGTATAAAGCTAATAACTTCTTTGAAATTAGCATCTTTTTATCGGGGGCAACCCACGCTTCATCACATACATCATTTAGTTCTTCTGATTCAGGAAAAACTATAGGTAGTTTTTTCACACCCCACATAATACCGTTTAGTGGTACCAGTAGTATCAGCTAAATGTAACGCCTCCTTCATTGCCAAAATCATATAACGTGTGGCCCTACTGGAAAATACGGTTGATTCGTCACCGTCGCCACTGGAATCAGTGCCTGTGTCTGGGTCTGTGTCGACCGACTGAGGCAAAGGGCGTTTTACAGCCCCTGACGGTGTTTGAGGCGCCTGGACAGGCACTAACTGATTGTCCGGCCGTCTCATGTCGACAAACGACTGCTTTAGCGTGTTGACACTATCCCGTAATTCCATAAATAAAGGCATCCATTCTGGTGTCGACCCCCTAGGAGGTGACATCACCATATTTGGCAATTGCTCCGCCTCCACACCAATATCGTCCTCATACATGTCGACACACACGTACCGACACACAGCAGACACACAGGGAATGCTCTTAACGAAGACAGGACCCCACTAGCCCTTTGGGGAGACAGAGGGAGAGTTTGCCAGCACACACCAAAAGCGCTATATATGACAGGGATAGCCTTATAATAAGTGCTCCCTGTATAGCTGCTTTTATAATATAATTTTTGCCACTATTTTGCCCCCCCTCTCTTGTTTTACCCTGTTTCTGTAGTGCAGTGCAGGGGAGAGACCTGGGAACCGTCCTGACCAGCGGAGCTGTGTAAGGAAAATGGCGCTGTGTGCTGAGGAGATAGGCCCCGCCCCTTTTCCGGCGGGCTCGTCTCCCGCTCTTTAGTGTATTCTGGCAGGGGTTAAATATCTCCATATAGCCCCGGAGGCTATATGTGAGGTATTTTTTAGCCAAATAGGTTTTCATTTGCCTCCCAGGGCGCTCCCCTCCCAGCGCCCTGCACCCTCAGTGACTGCCGTGTGAAGTGTGCTGAGAGGAAAATGGCGCACAGCTGCAGTGCTGTGCGCTACCTTTAGAAGACTGAGGAGTCTTCTGCCGCCGATTCTGGACCTCTTCATGTTTCAGCATCTGCAAGGGGGCCGGCGGCGAGGCTCCGGTGACCATCCAGGCTGTACCTGTGATCGTCCCTCTGGAGCTGATGTCCAGTAGCCAAGAAGCCAATCCATCCTGCACGCAGGTGAGTTCACTTCTTCTCCCCTAAGTCCCTCGTTGCAGTGATCCTGTTGCCAGCAGGACTCACTGTAAAATAAAAAACCTAAGCTAAACTTTCTCTAAGCAGCTCTTTAGGAGAGCCACCTAGATTGCACCCTTCTCGGCCGGGCACAAAAATCTAACTGGCTTGGAGGAGGGTCATAGGGGGAGGAGCCAGTGCACACCACCTGATCGGAAAGCTTTACTTTTGTGCCCTGTCTCCTGCGGAGCCGCTATTCCCCATGGTCCTTTCAGGAACCCCAGCATCCACTAGGACGATAGAGAAATTGTAGTCCCAGTTTTTCCAGGTACTGGGCCTTTCTGTGGGAGATGCATCACTGGACATGGTCCGTGCATTAAGGATCTACGTGGATCGTACCAGTGCCATCAGAAAATATATTCTCTCCATTCTCTACGGATTTCACAAGAGAGGATGGTCTGCTGATAATCAGACACTGGCAAGATGGCTTCGGATGATTTCAGAAGCATATTCTCAAGCTGATCTCCCTGTCCCGGCTAATGTCTCTGCTCACTCTACTCGTAAGGTAGGTCCATCATGGGCAGCACAAGGTGGTGCTTCAGCAGAACAGATATGTAAGGCAGCCACATGGTCTCCCATTAACACATTCATTAGACATTATGCCATGGATACCTTTGCCTCTCATGACGCTGAATTCGGGCGAAGGATTCTCCTGTCCAATCAGGAGCGTCCCCACCACTAAATTGCTTTGGGAAATCTCATTGTTATCCTGTGGATAACCTGTGGACCCTGCCGGAGAAATATACGTTATGGTAAGAACTTACCGTTGATAACGGTATTTCTCCTAAGTCCACAGGAATCCCACCCTGACGCACCTGATTTGAGGATCCTTTTACTCACTAACCTCTTCCTTCTTGTATGGAAGGGTGTGCATGTGTGTGTTCTGATCGCCTGATTAGCGCCATCTATGATGCTCCTGCCTTGAGCTTTGGAATACAACTGATTTGCCTGAGCCAGGAGGCGGGGATATATGGACGGGCCCGTTGCATGCTGGGAGGCCAGAAAGCTTTGAACGATTGGTGCAAATCCGCTGTTGCTTCGTCATATCCCATTGTTATCCTGTGGACTTAGGAGAAATACAGTTATCAACGGTAAGTTCTTACCAGAACGTATATTTTTTCCAAAGTGGGGGTATATTTACAAAGATTCGTGTTTTGGCCGTTTTGAAGGGTGTTTGAACTCGAATGGTATCGGGTGCATTTTACTGCAACTTTTTGAATCCTGATACGATCATTCACTAAGCTGCCGAGTTTTGCTCAATCGTTTTTTCCGATGTCGATGCGATTCGTAATATCAGGCAGTGTTTTACGGGAGTGATGAGTAAAACACTGCCTGACAAAACACAAGGAATCCCGGCCGGATCTGTGAGATCCGTGCAGGGCTTCATTGTGTACCTTAAAAAGTTGTTTAAAGTCTTAAAAATTCAGAAAAAAATTGCGTGGTGCCTGGTCCTGGTTCCAAAAATACGGGGGACAAAAAGCGTAGGGGTCCCCCGTATTTTTGAAACCAGCACCGGGCTCCACTAGTCAGGTACACAATGCCACAGCCGGGGGACACTTTTATACTGGTCCCTGCGGCCCTGGCATTACATACCCAACTAGTCACCCCTGGCCGGGGTACCCTGGAGGAGTGGGAACCCCTTAAATCAAGGGGTCCCCCCCTCCAGCCACCCAAGGGCCAGGGGTGAAGCCCGAGGCTGTCCCCCCTCATCCAAGGGCGGCGGATGGGGGGCCGATAGCCATGTGAAAAAATGTGAATATTGTTTTTAGTAGCAGTACTACAAGTCCCAGCAAGCCTCCCCGCAAGCTGGTACTTGGAGAAGCGGTTGACCGAAAGTAACCTCACCGCTGACCGCAAAGTTCCCACCATTGGCTACAATGGAGCGCATAGGCGCTACATTGTATCTGTGCAGTGTGCTGCCTGACAGACACTACAGGAGTACACAGCCAATCAGGAGAGTGCCACGACGTGGCGCTCCCTGATTGGCTGAAGGGACCCTCTTTGACAGGAGTCAGAGGGGGTCCTGGCAGTCAGGGAAAGGGGTCCCATGTGTAAACATGGGACCCCTTTCAGTGCGTGGTCGGGTGTCCGTTTTATTATTTTGCCAAGTACGTGGATTATACAAAGGTCTGATTCTACACTGGATTATGCGAGTATAATTTTTTTCACAGGTACCCCAAGGATTCTACATGGAGAAGAGGACAGAGCCTCATGGGAACATAGGTATGTATGTATGTATGTATGTATGTATGGATGGATGGATGGATGGATGGATGGATGGATGGATGGAGGTGTGCATGTATGTAATAAACTTATACTTTCACGGTGTGTGTGTCCTGTTTTTTTGGGGGTATTTTTTTTAGTAGTAGTATTACAGGTACCAGCGGGCCCGGTTTTCCACTGCATGCTGGTACTTGTGGTTCTCCAAGTAACAGCTTGCGGGGGAGGCTTGCTGGGACTTGTAGTACTGCTACTAAAAACAATACTCACATTTTTTCACAAGGCTATCAGCCCCCCATCCGCCGCCCTTGGATAGGGGGGACAGCCTCGGGCTTCACCCCTGGCCCTTGGGTGGCTGGAGGGGGGGGGACCCCTTGATTTAAGGGGTTCCCACTCCTCCTGGGTACCCCGGCCAGGGTGACTAGTTGGGTATGTAATGCCAGGGCCGCAGGGACAAGTATAAAAGTGTCCCCCGGCTGTGGCATTATGTACCTGGCTAGTGGAGCCCGATGCTGGTTTAAAAAATACGGGGGACCCCTACGCTTTTTGTCCCCCGTATTTTTGGAACCAGGACCAGAGCCCGGTGCTGGTTGATTAAATATGGGGTATCCCCTGTCATCCCCCCCCCCCCCATATTTTTTCAACCAGGACCGGCTCAAAGAGCCCGAGGCTGGTTATGCTTAGGAGGGGGAACCCCACGCAATTTTCTCAGTTTTTACAGTAAACAGACCCTTTCCCATAGATAACCATACACAGATCTCACTGATCCGTGCATGGTTATCCAAACTCGACTGGAAAAAGCAGGTCTATTTTTTTGCTGCTTTTTTTAACGAATCTAAAAAAACCAGACCCGCACTTGAGCACTCAGAAACTAACACCCAAATACGAATGCCCGTATTGTATGAAATAACAGCCGTGTTTGACCGATGGTCTATTCATTCGTATTTCGGAACTTTGCAAATCAAACCATTACGAATAGTCCAAACACTGCCGAGATTGGTGCTTAGTGAATTCCCGGATTGGGACTTAGAAAAATAAACACAAATCGGACAAACTCGGATTCTTAGTAAATACTGGCCCTGGAGTCCTTCTGGACCTTCTTCCACGGAGCCCATTGTTACTCAAAAGCATTGGATGGTGTGATCAGACCTTGGAATTTAGCTTGTATCTCTTTGGAAGTTTCACTTGGCTCTTTTTATATTATTCTAAACATCCTTCTGTTTAATCTGGGGTTAATTTTCCTCTTGTGGTCCAGGAAGGTAAGCTACAGTTCCAACGGCTTTAGTTTTCTTAACAATGGGTGTCATTCCGACCCGTTCGCACGCAGCGGTTTATTGCTGCGGTGAGAACAGGTGCGGAATGCGCATGCGTGGCGGGCGCAGTGCACGACATTGCCCGGCGACAGGGGTCGCCGGGTTACATCGCGTCTTGAGAAGGAAGCAGTCGCAGAGCGGACCGCAAAGAAGATTGACAGGAAGGAGGCGTGACAGGGCAGATCCGGACCATTTGGAGTCGTTTTTAGGGAGTGGTGAGTGTAACGCAGGCGTATCCAGCAGAACGGAGGAGTGACGTCAAAGCCGGGCCCATCATCGCTGGATCAATCGCACAGGGTAAGTATGTCCAGGGCTAGTCTTCTTTTGCTTGAAATCTTTTTAGCTTAGCAGGGCTGCACAAGCGATCGCAGTCCTGCCAAGCTAAAATACACACCCCCATAGGCGTGTACTAGTTGATCGCAGCAGCAGCAAAAAGTTGCTGGCTGCGATCAACTCGGAATGACCACCAATATTTGCAACTGTAGTCACAGGAACATCAAGCTGCTTGGACACAGTCTTACAGCCTTTAACATGTTTAACTATAATTTTCTTTCCAATCTCTTCAGACAATGCTATCCTTTGCTTTAGTACATGTTCAGTGTGGTGCACACCATGATACCAAACAGTAACTATTTTCTTCTATTAAATAGGCTGAATGTCAAGTTAGAAGATTTAAGACATGTGATGCTTATTTCAAGAAAGCAATAAGTTTGAAATAGCACTATACTTCAATTGTTTTTTATCTTTTCTAAGGGGCACCAACAAATTCATCCAGGTCATTTTAGAATATGTTTGGAAACTAAGCAACAATTTCTGTTTTCAGTTTCTTTGCGTTATTCTAGGACAGTGAATTTCAACCTTTTTTTACTTGCGGCACACCGAACAATATGTTAAAATTGCGAAGGCACACCATCAGTTCCCCACAGTAAAAAACAAAAACAAAAAAAACCACATTTGCCCTCACAGTGAAAAAAAAAAACCCCCACACATACATTGGCTTACACAGAAAAAAAAAACAATCACATCGCTCACCACATAAATCCTATTGCTTCCCACATGAATTATTCACATTGTTCCCCCCCATAAATCCTTTTGCTCCCCACAGGAGAAATAACAAATATTAGCCCCTACCAGTCAGCTGTCCTCCTCCCTGTCCCTCAGTGGCGGGGATTGTTCATAGTGCAGTGCTGCGAATACTGAGCAGCGGCTGGTTGAGCAGGTGTGGATGTGGGTGGGCAAGCAAAGCTGTGTATGCAGGCGGGAACTGGAATATGTGTATGCAGGCGGGTAGGCGGGTGGGCTGGCTGGGTGGTGAGACGGGCCGCCGTGACCTATGATATTACAACGCCGCGTCTTCAAAACATAGGTCACGGCCGGAGCATGACTGATCCTCTAAGAGGACCCCGGGCCAACAGGTCACTCTGAAGGTGCAGGAAGCTGCTCTGGCTCCGCGGCACACCTTGCAACTGGTCACGGCACACTGGTTGAAAAAGTCTGTACTAGGACATAGCAAAGGCATGCAGATATACAGGAGACATAGCTTGTAATTTAATAATTTTCCAGCTGGAATGTAGCATTGTTTCAATGAGCTGTACCAACAAATTTGTCCAAGTCCGTATAAAAGTAGTTTTTCATAATATAATGTTCTGCAACTGTCTATAGATTGCAATGTTTTTATAAATAGCCCAGAAGTTATTTTTATATTACACAGAGTATTGGTCAGAAAGAAAATGTGCAACATTTGCAGACAAACAATATAGGCGTATACTACACTGTCAGGTTGATTGACATGTCTATCTATGCAAGTGTTAGATCTGTGTGTGGCAGCTCTTGTCTAACTGGATGCACTGCTTCAGCAGCCACATGTAGTGCAAGCACACCAACAGATGACAGGCGTGTCATGGTTTTACTCAAATAGCATTGAGAAAGGACGGGGAGGTGGCACAATACAAACATCTAGTTACAACTGGTTTTCAGGTTTGGAAAAGTAAACCGTATAGTAAGGATAATAACTGCAACATGGCTTCAGAATAACTTACTATTTCTGCACTCTGTCAGATTGTGAGAGATTTCCATGTTGGTCTCATTAGCACATTTAATGCAGGAAGTGCTTCCGTTACTAGACCAGACACGGTAACATCCTAGTAGAAAGGAACACAACAGTTACAGGAGGTTATTTAGGAATAAATAAAATGACTACAAAAAACAAAAACAAAACACAACAAGATATAAAACACAAAAATAATTGTTATGTTAGACTTCCTGTTGATAAAAGAAAATAAGAATTTACTTACCGATAATTCTATTTCTCGTAGTCCGTAGTGGATGCTGGGGACTCCGTCAGGACCATGGGGAATAGCGGCTCCGCAGGAGACAGGGCACAAAAATAAAGCTTTAGGATCAGGTGGTGTGTACTGGCTCCTCCCCCTATGACCCTCCTCCAAGCCTCAGTTAGGATACTGTGCCCGGACGAGCGTACACAATAAGGAAGGATATTGAACCCCGGGTAAGACTCATACCAGCCACACCAATCACACCGTATAACTTGTGATCTGAACCCAGTTAACAGTATGACAAACGTAGGAGCCTCTGAACAGACGGCTCACAACAAATAACAACCCGATTTTTTTGTAACAATAACTATGTACAAGTATTGCAGACAATCCGCACTTGGGACGGGCGCCCAGCATCCACTACGGACTACGAGAAATAGAATTATCGGTAAGTAAATTCTTATTTTCTCTAACGTCCTAAGTGGATGCTGGGGACTCCGTCAGGACCATGGGGATTATACCAAAGCTCCCAAACGGGCGGGAGAGTGCGGATTTGGCTGTGGCAGGCCTGCCACAGAATGTGCAAGTTGAATTGTGCTACAAATCCAACGAGCAATCGTCTGCTTAGAAGCAGGAGCACCCATCTTGTTGGGTGCATACAATATAAGCAGTGAGTCAGACTTTCTGACTCCCGCCGTTCTTGAAATATATATTTTCAATGCCCGGACCACATCCAACAACTTGGAATCCTCCAACTCGTTAGTAGCCGCAGGCACCACAATAGGCTGGTTCAGGTGAAACGCTGACACCACCTTAGGCAGAAAATGAGGACGCGTCCGCAGTTCTGCCCTGTCCGTATGGAAAATCAGATATGGGCTCTTATATGATAAAGCCGCCAATTCTGATACTCTCCTGGCTGAAGCCAGGGCCAGTAGCATGGTTACTTTCCATGTGAGATACTTCAGCTCCACCGATTTGAGCGGCTCAAACCAATGGGATTTGAGAAAATCCAAGACTACATTAAGATCCCACGGTGCCACTGGGGCCACAACCGGGGGCTGTATATGTAGTACTCCTTTTACAAAGGTCTGGACTTCAGGAACTGAAGCCAATTCTTTCTGGAAGAAAATCGACAGGGCCGAAATTTGAACCTTAATGGACCCCAATTTGAGGCCCATAGACAATCCTGTTTGCAGGAAATGTAGGAATCGACCCAGTTGAAATTCCTCCGTGGGGGCCTTCCTGGCCTCACACCACGCAACATATTTTCTCCAAATGCGGTGATAATGTTGTGCAGTCACCTCCTTCCTGGCTTTTACCAGTGTAGGAATGACCTCTTCCGGAATGCCTTTTTCCTTTAGAATTCGGCGTTCAACCGCCATGCCGTCAAACGCAGCCACGGTAAGTCTTGGAATAGACACGGTCCCTGCTGAAGCAGGTCCCGTCTTAGAGGTAGAGGCCACGGATCCTCCGTGAGCATCTCTTGAAGTTCCGGGTACCAAGTTCTTCTTGGCCAATCCGGAGCCACTAGTATCGTTCTTACTCCCTTCTGCCGTATAATTCTCAGTACTTTTGGTATGAGAGGCAGAGGAGGGAACACATACACTGACTGGAACACCCACGGTGTTACCAGAGCGTCCACAGCTATTGCCTGAGGATCTCTTGACCTGGCGCAATACCTGTCCAGTTTTTTGTTGAGGCGGGACGCCATCTTATCCACCATTGGTTTTTCCCAACGGTTCACAATCATGTGGAAGACTTCTGGATGAAGTCCCCACTCTCCCGGGTGTAGATCGTGTCTGCTGAGGAAGTCTGCTTCCCAGTTGTCCACTCCCGGAATGAATACTGCTGACAGTGCTATCACATGATCTTCCGCCCAGCGAAGAATCCTTGCAGCTTCTGCCATTGCTGTCCTGCTTCTTGTGCCGCCCTGTCTGTTTACGTGGGTGACTGCCGTGATGTTGTCCGACTGGATCAACACCGGCTGACCCTGAAGCAGGGGTTTTGCCAGACTTAGAGCATTGTAAATCGCTCTTAGCTCCAGTATATTTATGTGAAGAGACATCTCCAGGCTTGACCATACTCCCTGGAAGTTTCTTCCTTGTGTGACCGCTCCTCAGACTGGCATCCGTGGTCACCAGGACCCAGTCCTGTATGCCGAATCTGCGGCCCTCTAACAGATGAGCACTCTGCAACCACCACAGAAGAGACACCCTTGTCCGTGGCGATAAGGTTATCCGCTGATGCATCTGCAGATGCGATCCGGACCATTTGTCCAGCAGATCCCACTGAAAAGTTCGTGCGTGGAATCTGCCGAATGGAATCGCTTCGTAAGAAGCCACCATCTTTCCCAGGACTCTTGTGCATTGATGTACAGACACTGTCCCTGGTTTTAGGAGGTTCCTGACAAGTTCGGATAACTCCCTGGCTTTCTCCTCCGGAAGAAACACCTTTTTCTGAACCGTGTCCAGAATCATTCCCAGGAACAGCAGACGTGTTGTCGGGGTCAACTGAGATTTTGGAAAATTCAGAATCCACCCGTGTTGTTGCAGCACTACTTGGGTTAGTGCTACTCCGTCCTCCAGCTGTTCTCTGGACCTTGCCCTTATCAGGAGATCGTCCAAGTAAGGGATAATTAATACGCCTCTTCTTCGCAGAAGAATCATCATTTCGGCCATTACCTTGGTAAAGACCCGAGGTGCCGTGGACAATCCAAACGGCAGCGTCTGAAACTGATAATGACAGTTTTGCACCACGAACCTGAGGTACTCTTGATGTGAAGGGCAAATTGGGACATGCAGGTAAGCATCCTTTATGTCCAGGGACACCATAAAGTCCCCTTCTTCCAGATTCGCTATCACTGCTCTGAGTGACTCCATCTTGAACTTGAATTTTTGTATGTACAGGTTCAAAGATTTCAGATTTAGAATAGGTCTTACCGAGCCGTCCGGCTTCGGTACCACAAATAGCGTGGAGTAATACCCCTTTCCCTGTTGTAGGAGGGGTACCTTGACTATCACCTGCTGAGCAAACAGCTTGTGAATGGCTTCCAATACCGTCGCCCTGTCTGAGGGAGACGTTGGCAAAGCAGACTTTAGGAACCGGCGAGGGGGAGACTTCTCTAATTCCAACCTGTAACCCTGAGATACTACCTGCAGAATCCAGGGGTCCACCTGTGAGCAAGCCCACTGTGCGCTGAAATTCTTGAGTCGACCCCCCACCGTTCCAGAGTCCGCTTGTAAGGCCCCAGCGTCATGCTGAGGGCTTTGCAGAACCCTGGGAGGGCTTCTGTTCCTGGGCAGGGGCTGCTTGCTGCCCTCTCTTACCCCTTCCTCTGCCCCTAGGCAGATATGACTGTCCTTTTGTCCGCTTGTTCTTATAGGACCGAAAGGACTGCGGCTGAAAAGACGGTGTCTTTTTCTGTTGGGAGGGGGTCTGAGGTAAAAAGGTGGATTTTCCGGCAGTTACCGTGGCAACCAGATCCGATAGACCGACGCCAAATAATTCCTCCCCTTTATACGGCAATACTTCCATATGTCGTTTGGAATCCGCATCACCTGACCACTGTCGCGTCCATAAACTCCTTCTGGCAGATATGGACATCGCATTTACTCTCGATGCCAGAGTGCAAATATCTCTCTGCGCATCTCGCATATAAAGGAAAGCATCCTTTAATTGCTCTATAGTCAATAAAATACTGTCCCTATCCAGGGTATCAATATTTTCAGTCAGGGAATCCAACCAGACGACCCCAGCACTGCACATCCAGGCTGAGGCGATGGCCGGTCGCAGTATAACACCAGTATGTGTGTATATACTTTTTAGGGTAGTTTCCAGTCTCCTATATGCTGGATCCTTGAGGGCGGCCGTATCCGGAGACGGTAACGCCACTTGTTTTGATAAGCGTGTGAGCGCCTTATCCACCCTAGGGGGTGTTTCCCAGCGCGCCCTAACCTCTGGTGGGAAAGGGTATAATGCTAATAACTTTTTTGAAATTAGCATTTTTCTATCTGGGTTAAACCACGCTTCATCACATACATCATTTAATTCCTCTGATTCAGGAAAAACTACAGGTAGTTTTTTCACCCCCCACATAATACCCCTTTTTGTGGTACTTGCAGCATCAGAGATATGCAAAGCCTCCTTCATTGCCGTGATCATATAACGTGTGGCCCTACTTCAAAATACGTTTGTTTCATCACCGTCGACACTAGATTCAGTGTCTGTGTCTGGGTCTGTGTCTGTGTCGACCGACTGAGGTAAAGGGCGCTTTACAGCCCCTGACGGTGTCTGAGACGCCTGGGCAGGTACTAACTGGTTTGCCGGCCGTCTCATGTCGTCAACTGATTTTTGTAATGTGCTGACATTATCACGTAATTCCATAAACAAAGCCATCCATTCCGGTGTCGACTCCCTGGGGGGTGACATCACCATTATCGGCAATTGCTCTGCCTCCACGCCAACATCGTCCTCATACATGTCGACACACACGTACTGACACACAGCAGACACACAGGGAATGCTCTTATCGAAGACAGGACCCCACTAGCCCTTTGGGGAGACAGAGGGAGAGTTTGCCAGCACACACCCAAGCGCTATAATATATATATGGGAACAACCTTATATAAGTGTTGTTCCTTATAGCAGCTTAATTATATCCAGTATATCGCCAAAAAATGCCCCCCCTCTCTGTTTTACCCTGTTTCTGTAGTGCAGTGCAGGGGAGAGTCCTGGGAGCCTTCCTCACAGCGGAGCTGAGCAGGAAAATGGCGCTGTGTGCTGAGGAGAATAAGCCCCGCCCCCTATTTCGGCGGGCTTTCCTTCCGTGGATTTAGATAATTGGCATGGGTTAAATACATACATATAGCCTTAATGGCTATATGTGATGTATTCTTTTGCCTTAAGGTAATAAAATATTGCTGCCCAGGGCGCCCCCAGCAGCGCCCTGCACCCTCCGTGACCGCTTGGTGTGAAGTGTGTGACAACAATGGCGCACAGCTGCAGTGCTGTGCGCTACCTTCATGAAGACTGAAGAGCCTTCTGCCGCCTGTTTCCGGACCTTCAATCTTCAGCATCTGTAAGGGGGGTCGGCGGCGCGGCTCCGGGACGAACCCCAGGGTGAGACCTGTGTTCAGACTCCCTCTGGAGCTAATGGTGTCCAGTAGCCTAAGAATCCAATCCATCCTGCACGCAGGTGAGTTGAAATTCTCTCCCCTAAGTCCCTCGATGCAGTGAGCCTGTTGCCAGCAGGACTCACTGAAAATAAAAAAACCTAAAAAACTTTTTCTAAGCAGCTCTTTAAGAGAGCCACCTAGATTGCACCCTGCTCGGACGGGCACAAAAACCTAACTGGGGCTTGGAGGAGGGTCATAGGGGGAGGAGCCAGTACACACCACCTGATCCTAAAGCTTTATTTTTGTGCCCTGTCTCCTGCGGAGCCGCTATTCCCCATGGTCCTGACGGAGTCCCCAGCATCCACTTAGGACGTTAGAGAAATAGCGTTAAGTCCACAGGATCACATTGGGACATGAGGTAGCGACAGCGGATTGGCACCAAACGATCAAAGCTTTCGGCCTCCCAGCATGCAACGGGCCCGTCCCTATATCCCCGCCTCCTGGCTCAGGCAAATCAGTTTTCCAAAGCTCAAGGCAGGAGCATCATAGAGAGCACTAATCAGGCGAGAAGAACACATGCACACCCTTCCATACAACATGGAAAAGGTTAGTGAAAGGATTCTCAAATCAGGGGAGTCAGCATGGGATCCCTGTGGAGTTAGGAGACGTACCGTTATCAACGGCAAGTCTACCATAACGATTGTTTCTCTGGCAGGGTACACAGGTTATCCACAGGATAACATTGGGATGTCCCAAAGCAATTTAGTGGTGGGGACGCGCCTGATTGGACAGGAGAATATTTCGCCCGAATTCAGCGTCATGAGAGGCAAAGGTATCAAAGGCATAATGTATAATGAATGTGTTAATGGAAGACCATGTGGCTGCCTTACATATCTATTCTGCTGAAGCACCACGTTGTGCTGCCCATGATGGACCTACCTTACGATTAGAGTGAGCAGAGACATTAGCCAGAACAGGGAGATCAGCTTTAGAATACGCTTCTGAAAATCATCATCCGAAGCCACCTAGCCAGTGTCTGCTTATCAGCAGGCCATCCTCTCTTGTGAAATCCGTAGAGAACGAAGAGAGTATCTGTTTTTCTGATGGCACTGGTATGATCCACGTAGATCCTTAATGCACGGACTACGTCCAACGATGCATCTCCCGCAGAAAGGTCCGGCTCCTGGAAGGCCGGGACTACAATTTCTTCGTTAAGGTGGAATTTAGACACCACCTTAGGAAGATGCCCAGATCTGGTTCTGAGAACCGCTCTATCTGGATAACCCCCCCCACAAAAAAAAAAAAAAAAAAAAAAAACAGAAAAAAGGAGGGTGACATAAAGCCCCTAAATTTGAAACTCTTCTAGCTGAAGCAATAGCCAGTAGAAAGAGAACTTTAGCGGTCAACCATTTAAATGGGGCAACCTGAAGGGCCTTTAGGACTAAACTTAAGTCTCAATGCACTGTAGGAAGAACAAAAGGAGGTTGAATGTGCAGCATTCCCTGGAAAAAAGTGTGTACATCCTGTAGGATAGTAATTTTCTTTTTGAACCATACAGTCAATGCCGACACTTGCACTCTCAAGGAAGCCACCCTTAGACCTTTGTCCATTCCTGCCTGAAGAGATGCTAAGACTCTGGAAACTCTGAACGACCTAGGGTCAAATTTCCAGTCACTGCACCATTGAATATAGGCTTCCCATATTTGGTGATAAATGCGAGCTGAGGAAGGTTTCCTTGCTCTGAACATTGTTTGAATTAACTGTTGTGAGAATCCTCTTGCTTTCAGGATGGAAGTCTCAAGGGCCACGCCATCAAAGACAGTCGATCCAGGTACTTGTGATAGCAAGGACCCCGAGACAGATCTGGATGTTGAGGGAGTAGGAATGGAGCATCCCTCGACATCCTCTGCAGATCTGTGTACCAATGTTTTCTGGGCCAAGTCGGAGCTATTAGTATCACGGTGCCCTTTCCTTGTTTTACCTTTCGCATTACCCTGGTTAACAGGGCGATTGATGGAAACACATTGGCCAGACAAAAGTCCCATCTCACTAACAGGACATCCACAAAGACCGCTCTGGGATCCTTTGTTCTTAACCCGTATGCGGGAACTGTGTGTTCTGATGTGACGCATTGAGATCTATCTCCGGTAACCCCCATTTGTCTACCAGAATTTGGAAGACCTCTGGGTGTAAAGCCCCTTCGTTTGCACAAATGGCGTGTTGACCGAGAAAATCTGCTTCCCAGTTTAGGACTCCCGGAATGAACACTGCGGACAAGGCTGGATGATGAAGTTCTGCCCACTTTAACGTGTGACTTACCTCCTTTATTGCATTCTGGCTGTGAGTTCCTCCCTGATGGTTGAGGTACGCTACTGCCGTTGCATTGTCCGAGCGGATTTGGACTGGTTTCCCCTGAAGGTTGTCCTTTGCCTGAATAAATGCCATATATATGGCCCGAGGTTCCAATATATTTATTGGCAGGCAACTTTCTTCCTTGGTCCACTGCCCCCTGGAAGCAACTCCTTCCTGACACCGCTCCCCAGCCCTGAAGACTGGCATCCATTGTCAGAATTTCCCAATCTAATATCCAAAAGGTTCTCCCTATGTCCAGATAGCATGGTGGCTGCAGACATCCTAATGAATTCCTTACTTCCAGAGGAAGGACCATAGTCTGACTTTTTATTGTTTGAGGCAAACCATTCCATTTGGAAAGGATCAGACGTTGCAGAGGCCTCGAATGGAACGGAGCATACTCCACCATGTCGAATGTCGACACCATCTACCTTATCACACGCATTGCAGCGTGAATGGATACTCTGTGTAGCAGCTCCTGAATCCTTGACTGAATTTTGGATAATTTTGTTCAGAGGTAGAATTACTCTAAAGACCTGAATCCAGCACAGCCCCCAAATGAGTCATCCGTTGTGATGGAACCAGGGACGACTTTGACCAATTTATGAGCCAACCGTGTCTCTGTAAACAAGCTATTGTACGTTTCAGATGACACTGAAGCAATTCCTGAGACTGTGCCAGGATTAATAAATCGTCGAGGTATGGAAAAATCCCTATCCCCTACTGACGGAGATAAGATGCCATTGCCACCATAATTTTGGTGACTTCTGTGGGAGCTGTGGCCAGTCCAAATGGTAGGGCCTGAAACTAAAAATTATGCTGGATGATAGCAAACCTGAGATAGCGCTGAAGGGACAGTGCTATAGGAATATGTAGGTAAGCATTCTGGATATCCAGGGATACCATAAAATCCTCTCGCTCTATGGATAAAATAATGGAACGTAAAGTCTCCATATGAAACCAAGGCACCCAAATGTACTTGTTCAGCACTTTGAGACTAAGTATGGGCTGGAACGACCCATTTGGCTTCTGGATTAGAAACAGGTTGGAATAAAAACCTTGTCCATGTTGCACAGGAGGAACTGAAATTATCACTCCTGACTGAAGTAACTTCTGAACTGCCTTTTACAAAGCCCTGGCCTTCGTTTCCACTGAAGATGGGCTGGTACAAAAAAAAAAAAAAAAACTTTGAAGGTGTTTCTTTAAAGCAAACACATAATTGTGAGATACAGTACCGCTTCTTGCACCCTGGCATCTGTGGTAAATTGCTGCCAGATCTGTGCAAACTAAAGAAGTCTGCCTCCCACCCTGGGGTCCCCCAGGTGGAGGCCCACACCATCAGGCTGATGGCTCATCTTCTGATTTGGAAGCCGGTCCTCTGGTAACCCAATGCTTTTCAATCTTACCAGACTTATCAGAGTGAGACTGTTTGCCATAATCCTTTCCTTTTGCTTTCCCTTGAGTCCCAAGGGGCCGAAAAGCTGGAAATCTAGGCTTGGATTTATGTGTGGAATGAAACTTGACTTTCTTGGAATCTGCTTCTGACTCCAAAATACTGCTTAATTCTTTACCAAAAAGAATATCTCCAGTAAAAGGCAAAGACTCCAGAACCTTCTTGGATTCTGAGTCAGCTTTCCATGTACGTAGCCAAACGCTCTGTGAGCTGCTACTGCCGAGGCGTATGCCCGAGAGGCAATTGTACCCATATCCAAAGCTGCTTCTTCCATAAAAATAGCCGCCTGTTTGATATGTGCAATATGGGATTTTTGCTCTCTAGGTGCCATTGAAAGAACATCCTCCAACGCATCAGCCCAGGCTGCCACTGCTTTCGCCATCCAGGCTGAAGCCATGGCTGGTCTTATGATTGCCCCAGATAAAGAGGAAAAAAAAAAAAAACAACACATTTATTTTCCTATCCGTGACATCATTTAATGATGTTGAAGGCAGAGGTAATGTAGATTTTCGCAACAATCGAATGACATGTGTATCTACTTTAAGAGCCACCTCCCTTTTTAAACAATCCCCAGCCGGAAAAGGATAATAGGACATCCAGTTCTTTGGAATCCTAAACTTCTTACTGGGAGTAACCAAGCCTCTTGAATAATTTCCGTCAGCTGATCTGACCCAGGAAACTCCGTCCTAACTGTTTTGGGACGTTTAAACACAGGTGCCTTAGATTTTAACAAAGAGACTGCTGCCTCCTCTAAGGATAGAATGGCTTTCATAACACTAATGAGCTGAGGCCTTCCTCCTCGTTTCTGTATGCAGACCCAGAGTGCGATGAGTCCTCATCCTCTGATGAGTCCTCATCTGAAACATGTGTAGACTGTGAAGAGGTTTCATGTCTATGTGATTTACTTACCACAGGCCTTTCAGTCTGCTTTTGTTAAGAGGCTGACAATTCCTGTGGTGGATGTGACAAACCCCAGGTGGAATGTTGCATGTAAGGGTTAATAGGGTAACCCATACCTGGTATAGGAGCTGGCATTATCCGCTCAGCTATACTGGATAATGTCTGTGCAAAATTAGCCCATGGGGGTTCAACTTGAACCTGTGCCTGCCTCGGATTATTTAAGAGAGACTTTGGGGAAAGCTAAAACAATTTGCACATAGTCCATTTTGAACCAGATCCTGAGAGGTTAAGCTTTACAAGACAAACATGAAATGAGTGTTGGTGCTGCTGTGGAGGGTGTATCCTCCTCACCCTTGCCTCTCTTAGACATGATAAATAAATCACACACCTGTACAGTGTTGCTACACAATTTGTGACTGCAATCACTTTAAATTTTGTTAAAGTGACATACAATCCGATCCCTCCCTGCTTTGCACCAGCATTGAGGACCGGAATACACAGAAAACTGACAGAATAATTAGTAAAGTCAGCAATCAGTCACAGGTTATACATTAATATAATAAGCAATATGAGCACATAATCAACTACAGATACAGTACATTTCAGGTATGTAGGAGAAAATAGGATTTTAATACCTACCGGTAAATCCTTTTCTCTTAGTCCGTAGAGGATGCTGGGGATGCTTCAAGAACCATGGGGTATAGACGGGATCAGCAGGAGACATGGGCACTTTAAGACTTTAAAAGGGGTGTGGACTGGCTCCTCCCTCTATGCCCCTTCTCCAGACTCCAGTTATAGGAACTGTGCCCAGGGAGACGGACATTGAGGAAAGAATTTATTGTTAAACCACAGTGAGCATTTTACCAACTCACACCTCCAGTATGCCGCAGAACGTGGCATTCAATAGAACACCAACCGACGGCATGAAGAATATGCAGCCATACGCTGACATAAAACATAACACAACCTATGTGTGTAAACACAACCAGTAACAGCATAATGCATGCTATGGCCTGAATATCGTCAGCAACAGGCTGACTTAAACACAACACACCATGTGTGTAAACATACCCAATGACTGCAGATACATTATGCACTGGGACGGGCGCCCAGCATCCTCTACGGACTAAGAGAAAAGGATTTACCGGTAGGTATTAAAATCCTATTTTCTCATATGTCCCAGAGGATGCTTCAAGAACCATGGGGTTTATACCAAAGCTCTAGAACAGGCGGGAGTGCGCGGATGACTCTGCAGCACCGATTGACTCAACAAGAGGTCCTCCTCAGCCAGGGTATCAAACTTGTAAACTTCGCAAAGGTGTTTGAGCCCGACCAAATAGCAGCTCGGCAAAGCTGTAATGCCGAGACCCCTCGGCAGCCGCCCAGGATGAGCCCATCTTCTGGTAGAATGGGCCTTCACCGATTTCAATAACGGCAATCCCGCCGTAGAATGAGCCTGCTGAATCGTATTACAAATCCAGCGTGCAATAGTCTGCTCGGAAGCAGGCGCCCCAATCTTGTTGGGAGCCCACAGGACAAACAGAGCCTCTGTTTTCCTAACCTGAGCCGTTCTGGCGACATAGATTTTCAAAGCTCTGACCACATCGAGAGACTTCAATTCCGCCCAGGCGTCAGTAGCCACTGACACCACAATAGGCTGGTTTACGTGAAACGATGAAACCACTTTTGGCAGAAAATTGCTGATGAGTTCTCAACTCCGCTCTATCTGCATAGAAGATTAAATAGGGCTTTTGTGAGACAAAGCCACCAATGCAGACACCCGCCTTGCGGATGCCAAGGCCAACAGCATGACCACTTTCCAAGTAAGGAATTTCAACTCAATCTTACGTAAAGGTTCAAACCAATGAGATTGCAGGAACTGCAACACCACATTAAGATCCCCTGGTGCCACTCGGGGCACAAAGGGAGGTTGGATGTGCAGCACGCCCTTCACGAAGGTCTGAACTTCTGGAAGGGAGGCCAATTCTTTCTGAAAGAAAATAGATAAGGCCGAAATTTGTACATTAATGGAGCCTAACTTTAGGCCCGCATCCACACCTGCTTGCAAAAAATAGAGCAAATGCCCCAGCTGAAATTTTTTCGTAGGAGCCTTCTTGAATTCACACCAATACACATTTTCTCCATTCGCAGTTACTTCTTTTCTAGCCTGAAGCAGTGTGGGAATGACTTCACTGGGAATACCCTTTCTGGCTAGGATATGGCGTTAAACCGCCATGCTGTCAAACGCAGCCGCGGTAAGTCTTCATACACGCATAGTCCTTGCTGTAACAGGTCCTCTCGTAGAGGAAGAGGCCAGGGATCTTCTATGAGTAATTCTTGAAGATCTGGATACCAAGCCCTCCTTGGCCCGTCCGGAATAAAGAGGATCACCTGAACCTCTGTTCTTCTTATGATCTTTATTCCTTCGGAAAGAGTGGAAATGTAGGGAACACATAGACCGACTGAAACACCCACGGTGTCACAAGAGCTTGAGGGTCCCTCGACCTGGAACCATATCTCTGAAGTTTCTTGTTGAGGCGAGACGCCATCATGTCTATTTGAGGAATTTCCCAAAGACTTGTCACTTTTGTGAAAACCTCTTGATGAAGACCCCACTCTCCTGGATGGAGATCGTGTCTGCTGAGGAAGTCCGTTTCCCAGTTGTCTACACCCGGAATGAAGACCGCTAATAGATTGTTTACATGCCTTTCTGCCCAGCAGAAAACTCTTGTGGTTTCTGCCATTGCCGCTTTGCTCTTCTTTCCGCCCTAGCGGTTTACTTACGCCACTGCTGTTAAGTTTTCTGACTGAATTAAGACGGTCAGAATGCGAAGATGTTCTGCTTGCAGAAGGCCGTTGTAAATAGCCCTTAATTCCAGAATGCTTATTGCAGACAAGCTTCCCGGCTTGACCTTTTTTCCTGGAAATTCTTCCCCTTGAAAGACTGCTCCCCAGCCTCAGAGACTTGTATCCATGGACACCAGGATCCAATCCTGGATCCCGAACCTTCGTCCCTCTAGGAGGTGAGAACTGTGTAGCCACCACAGGAGAGATATTCTGGTCCTGGAAAATAGGATTATTTTCAGGTGCATGTGCAGGCGAGACCAGGACCACATGTCCAACTGGTCCCCTGGCATTTAACCTGCTCACCGAATGGCCTCGTAGGCCGCAACCATCTTCTTCATCAACGGAACGGATGGATTTACACTGTTGCAAATCTGATCCGACTCTGGATCCTCGGATCTCATTCCACTGGAAAAAAAACAAAAAAAAACAAAAAAAAAAACTCTCAACAGTTCTGTATCTACCCTTATTCCCAACTCCGACATCCGCGTCATTGGGATCAACAGCGATTCTGGCAAGTTCAGGCGCCAACCACTGTGTTGAAGAACTGTCAGAGAGAAAACAATGATTTGCACCACTTGTTTTTTGACCTCTACGTAGGCAAGAGAGCGTCCCAGTACAGAATAATAATGGCTTTTACTATTGAAGGAAAACCATCATACTGCCATCACTCTGGTGAATTGGCAATAACAATCCTGAATAGTAAACCCAGGTAAGCCTAATGCGGAAGAAACCGTACTTAAACCCTCTTTCTCCTTTTACAGATTGGAGATCCCTGCCCTGAGAGATTCCATCTTGTAGTTCAACTTCTTAGGTAGAAATTTTTGTGATTGTTCTGACCGAGCCGTCCGGGCTCAGAAGCACAAAATAAGCTTGAATAACAGCTTTTTGTTGTGTGACCGGGACAGCAGGACAATGTCCTGAACCTGACCCAACTCTTGTATGGCGTCGCATACTACCTCCCCGTCCAGAGGAGAATCGGTAAGATCCATTTGAAAAATCAGTGAGGGGAATAGTCTGGAAACTCCAGTATGTCCCCCTTGGGAGTCTATTCTTAACTCACCGGTCCATGTCCATTCCAGGACTGACTGAAGAGTATTAAACGCGGTCCCACCGGTGTTTGCTCCTGCAAGATAGACCCAGCGACAAGCAATGGACGTGGTAGAAACAGAGGATGATTTCTGCTTCTGCGAACTTAAAAAAGGCTGCTGACCTCTTACCTTTTCACCTTCCTCTACCTGCAAAGAAGGGGAAAAAAACGTATCCATCCAGTCAAAATGACTGCATCCTACAAAAATGCGTCACCAACCGTTGTGAGGGAACATAGCTCAAGAAGGTAGACTTACCAGTGGTATCTGCCGATATCAACTTAACAAAGCCATCCCTAAACCAGGTTTCACCTTCATAGGGAAGATACTCCAGTACTTCTCGGAGTCAGCCTCAGTATTCCATTGGTGAATCCACGTCTTCCTAGTCGAGACCGCCATGGAAGTGGCCCGTGAACCCAAGAGTCCTACATCCCTTGTAGTCGCACGGCAGTATGCTGCAATGATATAGACATGACTCAACTTCAGGAGTACCCCGCATACAACTACTCCCCCATGTGCATGTAATGCTAGTATAATCAACGTACATGCGGACACATAATTAGAGTATCACATATCTTCCTGTATACAATCCAGGAATATACAATCAGGAAACATTATGGTCGACATTAGAAACATTATTCGAGTCGATCTCAGGGAGTAGTAACTGAGCAAAATAACATTTTTGCGATCCCGAGGGGTCCGAGAGAAATCTATTCTATGAATAGGACTCCCTCCATAAATATTATTGCGTCTGTGATCGTGCCACAGACCAATGTAACCTTACTATACATACAGGTATAGCACTTTCTGATATCACATTATCATGTCAATATCCACCCAGTCAGATATTGTTGGTGCCAACAGTGTCACCCCCCACGTCTGTGTCTCCCATATAGTTTCTCTCTGGAAAAATCTCTCTAGTGACATGTACCAAGTACTATTAGGAGTCGACAGCGCCGACAGTCATTCCCTTTGTGGCAGAGCACTCAGCCTCAGATATGCCGACACACGTGTACCAAACACCCACCGACATTACACTGGCTATAAGGGATAGACCCCAGTACATTCTGTCATGGAAACACAAAAGGAGTTTACCAGCTCATTTACACAGCGCTCATGATATAGTGTGCTTTTATTTTTAACTTATATTGCACCAAACAACTGTGCCTCCACCCCCCCCCCCCCTCGTTTTCACTCTGAGATATACAGCAGTGTTTTGGAAGGACCAGCATCTCTGTGAGGAGAAAATGGCGCTGGTTAGAGCTATGAGGGCTAAGCCACGCCCCCTTCATGGCACGCTTCAGCCCCACTATTTTCTTTATTTTTATACTGGCGGGGGTCTTTATTTAATGCCCAGGCACTTAATCTCTCTCTTGCCAGTCTCTATCTGAGGTATACATGCTGCCCAGGGCGCCCCCCCTGCGCCCTTGTAGTGCCGCTTGTGTGCGGGAGCAATGGCGCGGTACCTCAGACACTAAACTCTTCTGCAGTCACTGAAGTCTTCTGTTCTTCTTTTACTCACCCGGCTTCTTTCTTCTGGCTCTGCAAGGGGGGTGACGGTGCAGCTCCGGGAACGAGCAGCTTGGCGTACCAAGTGATCAGACCCTCTGGAGCCAATGGTGTCCAGTAGCCTAAGAAGCACAGCCTTTGAACTCACAGAAGTAGATCTGCTTCTCTCCCCTCAGTCCCACGATGCAGGGAGCCTGTTGCCAGAAGTGCTCCCTGAAAATAATAAACCTAACAAAGTCTTTTCCGAGAAACTCAGTAGAGCTCCTCAGTGTGTGACTAGTCTCTCTGGGCACAGAATCTAACTGGAGTCTGGAGGAGGGGCATAGAGGGAGGAGCCAGTTCACACCCCTTTTAAAGTCTTAAAATGCCTATGTCTCCTGCAGATCCCGTCTATACCCCATGGTTCTTGAAGCATCCCCAGCATCCTCTAGGACGTATGAGAAACATATTACTGCATTGCCTTATATAGGAGTTGTCGAAGTCGGAAAAAGAAGACAATACAAACCACACACAGATTGGTGCTTCTCGGTGGTAGCGCAAGGACGCAATAGACGTATATGGATGCACCATGCTTCTTTACCGTACATCATGCATAGAGTCGCACGGCGTGTGTGTTGCTGCGTGGTGGGTGTACATACGGTAAAAGGCGCAATCACTGAGAAACGCCATAAAGACGCACACAGACACATTTCATACAACACAAATTACACATAGATAAAACATGTCCAGCAACAGACTTGTATTATATGGCATTTATATAATAGAGAGTAAAAAAGAAAAGAAAAAATAATTTTTTTTTTATATGTATATATAATTTGGGACGGAACAAGTTAATTATATCATGCTTAGTGTCAAAATGATCAGGAGAATGTGTGGATTAATTTGATAGCTATAGGTAAATTGTAGCACATTGCAACGATTAGTTATGATTAAATGTATGACATCTAAAGTCACTCTTATGGGAACAAAACTTCCTGAAGAAAGCATGTGTGCATAAAACCAGTGGCTAACCCCTAGAACTGCACCTTCAAACTGGACATTGCTTGCATATGAACTGACCAATACACACAAGGAATGAGAGACCTCTCTCTCCTGGGCTAATGGAAGGAGACCGAAACCAACAACCTGTAACTCCCACTTTTTGATATAGGCAGTTTTGTAAGGCATAGTTAGTTGCTGTTGGTGCGATTCTAAAATGGAGACTACTGTACACTGAGCATGGGGTGACGTATACTGGCTGTAACGGATTCTTATGCAACTGCTTCTTTTATAACTGTAACTATATTATGTAATATATATATCTATATCTAGCACAAATTGATGGGCGGCACTCCAAGGATTTGAAAAGAAAACATACAGCTCACCAAGCTTGTTAGATCAATGTTTCAGGTGCCTTTATTTGCACCTTTCGTCCTGACGAAAGGTGCAAATAAAGGCACCTGAAATGTTGATCTAACAAGCTTGGTGAGCTGTATGTTTTCTTTTCAAATCCTTGGAGTGCCGCCCATCAATTTGTGCTATTTGCTGGGCTTTGTAGTGCCACGGGAGGGCACCCGGGTATTTATCTCCTGCTGTTGGAGTGCCAGTCACACGTGTTTGATTAATATATATATATATATATTTTATATAATATATATTTATTTATTTATTTATTTATATATTTGTGTATTATCCGGCACTCAGGATGAATGAAGATGTTTATGCCAGGGTGCCCTCCTCTATTGGCATATATATAAGGATCCTTCCCAAGTCCTATACAGAGCCTTGCAGAAGGTAACACAGGCGGCACTCCATGGTCTTGTTAAATAAATCTGTATTGGAAAATTACAGCATGGTGCAAAAGCAGCAACGTTTCAAGACCATTACGGTCTTTTCATCAGGCTGTGCATCATAAATGGTGATACAAGTGGTTTAGTCACTTGTATCACCATTTATGATGCACAGCCTGATGAAAAAACCATAATGGTCTTGAAACGTTGCTGCTTTTGCACCATGCTGTAATTTTCCAATACAGATTTATTTAACAAGACCATGGAGTGCCGCCTGTGCTTCCTTCTGCAAGGCTCTGTATAGGACTTGGGAAGGATCCTTTTATATATATATATATATATATATATATATATATATATATATATATATATATATATATATTTATTTATTTATTTATATATTTATTTATATTATTATATTATATATCCATATCACACTGAGTGATATACTGTACATGTTATTTTGTATGCATACCCTTTTAATATTGAATATATATATCTGAGCGTTGGACCTCAGTATACAATGTGTGAGTACTTACTTTCTCTTAAGGGACATAGTGCTGCAACGTTCAGCGCACTATTATTGTATATGGTAATAAGATGCGCTTTGCCTCCGCAGTATACAGTATATTAACGCTGGCATTTAAATGTTTATTAGAAATTCACAGAGTCTAACCGTATTCAGTCGCACAGTGAAAGAAACAGCAGTAATCGTTTACAGACTCCTATACATCAGGCACTTATCCAACTATTTGTACCAAAGGTAGATAGAGACTTAGTGCTGTATCACCCGGCTCAGGAGAGTGGGATACAGGGAGACTTCACCCCGTTTCCAAGATCAATCAATACGTTAGTGAACGCTGAGTGGATCCAGAGGCTATTAGTGTACACAAATGCCCCGTGAACCTACAGTGAACACAAACGCCCAAGTGAACTGACGCACCATCCACAGCCGCCTATGCTGCGACTGAATCCTTTTAGATACACAGTATATCAGACGGAAGCGGGAACTCAGTTCACGGTGGGAAACTCGAAGTAAACTGGTCATGAACCGAGGGGAGGGGCGACCAAGGGAGCGTCTTACTCCCCACTGCTGACATCAACCCTAGGAATCGCAGCCTCATACTACCCCTGGAGCCCATGATCCCTGAGGCCTAGCACTGGTGCACCCAAGGTGACAGCTACCAACTGTTCGGTAGTCTCCATCCCGAAACAGTGCGGCTGTGTCTCGCGCTTCCCCTACTAAGCAGAACCGATGCCTTACCTTCTCCCCGTGATCCGGCCACAGCCTGGTGACGTCTGTTGGACTTGCTAGTGCATCCTACACAGACGACCGTCGAAATAGCACTGTACACGTGGGTAAGCGTTGTCGCGACTCGGCGGGGAGTTGTTGGAGCGACTCTTTCCAAGGTACGTATAAGACGATTTTTATAAAGATCGCTCAAAAAAACATAGTAAAACTATTTTTAAAAAAAAGCTTATGGCTGCTAAAGATGGTCCGACTCATGCCACACGAAAAAACAAACAAAACTGATTTGCCTGAGCCAGGAGGCAGGGATACAGGGACGGGCCCATTGCATGCTGGGAAGCCGAAAGCTTTGATCGTTTGGTGCCAATCCGCTGTCGCTACCTCATATCCCAATGTTATCCTGTGGATAACCTGTGGACCCTGCCGGAGAAACAAAGGTTACATGTTAAATCTGTTTCTACATTCCACTGCCACCTTGGGGTTGTGCTCAAGTTATAGGTGCTGGCACTTAATAGTTTACCTTTTATAGTATAAAGCTCCAGCCTCTTAAGGACTTCTCAGTTTTTGTGCGACAAAGAAGAAAGATAGGGTGCAAACAAAAGAAAATAAACTCCCCCTCCCCAAAAAATATACGTTATGGTAAGAACTTACCGTTGATAAGAGTATTTCTCCTATGTCCACAGGTTCCACAGGATAACAATGGGATATGATGGAGCGATAGCGGATTGGCACCAAACTATCACAAGCTTTCAGTCCTCCCAGGATGCAGCGGGCCTGTCCATATATCCCTGCCCACTGGCTCAGGCAAAAATCAGTTGGATTTCAAAGCATTTAGGCAGGAGCATTATGTAGAACCCTATTCAGGCGAGAACACCACATATGCACACCCTTCCATGCAAGAGGGAAGAGTTTATTGAGTATAAAGAGCCTCAAGTCAGGTGCGTCAGGGTGGGATCCCTGTGGACATAGAAGAAATACCGTTATCAACGGTAAGTTCTTACCATAACGTATATTTCTCCGGCAGGGTCCACAGGTTATCCACAGGATAACAATGGGATTTCCCAAAGCAATTTTTAGTGGGCTCCAGATCGGGCGTAAGGTTCTCCTGTCCAAATTCAGCCTCATGAGAGGCAAAAGTATCCAAGGCATAATGTCTAATGAATGTTTTAATGGAAGACCATGTGGCTGCCTTACATATCTGTTCTGCTGAAGCACCATGTTGTGCTGCCCATGAAGGACCTACCTTACGTGTAGAGTGAGCAGAGACGTTAGCCGTAACAGGGAGATCAGCTTGAGAATATGCTTCTGAAATAGTCATTCGAAGCCATCTTGCTAGCGTCTGTTTAGTAGCAGGCCATCCCCTCTTGTGAAATCCGTAGAGAATAAAGAGAGAATATGTCTTACTGGTACGATCCACGTAGATCCTTAATGCCGGACTACATCCAGCGACGCTTCTCCCGCAGAAAGTCCAGATACCTGAAAAGCCGGGACTACAATTTCTTTGTTAAGGTGACATTTTCAAAAAAGGAGATTTACATGACAGCGCTCCTAAATCTGACACTCTTCTAGCTAATGCCATAGTCCGTAGAAAGAGAACTTTAGCTGTCAACCATTTAAGATCCACTTTATTAAGTGGTTCAAACGGAGCAACTTGAAGGGCTTTGAGAACTAGACTTAAGTCCCAAGGCACTGCAGGAGGAACAAAAGGCGGTTGAATGCGCAGCATTCCCTGGAAAAAAGTATGCGCATCCTGTAAATTGGCAATTTTCTTTTGAAACCAGTCAGTCAATGCTGATACTTGCACTCTCAAGGAAGCCACCTTCAAACCCTTATCCATTCCTGCCTGAAGGAAATATAAGACCCTGGATACTCTGAAAGATTTTGGGTCCATACTTCTTTCACTGCACCAATGAATATAGGCTTGCCATATTCGGTGATAAATGCGAGCTGAGGAGGGTTTCCTTGCTCTGAGCATAGGTTTGAATTACCTGTTGTGAGAATCCGCTTGACTTCAGGATAGAGGTTTCAATAGCCACGCCGTCAAAGACAGTCGATCCAGATGCCTGTGATAACAAGGACCCTGCATTAGTAGATCTGGACGTTGAGGGAGCAGAATTGGAGCATCCATCGACAGCCTCTGCAGATCTATGTACCAATGCCTTCTGGGCCAAGCCGGAGCTATTACAATCACGGCACCCTTTGCTTGTTTTATTTTCCTCACCACCCTGGGTAGCAAGATGATCGAAGAAAACAGATATGCCAGATGAAAGTCCCATTTCACTGACAGTGCATCCACAAGGATCGGTCCGGGATCCTTTGTTCTTGACCCTTATGCTGGTACTTTGTTGTTCAAATGGGACGCCATGAGATATATCTCTGGCAAACCCCACTTGTCTACCAGAGTCTGAAATACTTCCGGGTGTAGAGCCCATTCGCTTGCTTGAATGGAGTGTCGACTGAGAAAGTCCGCTTCACAGTTTAGGACTCCTGGAACGAACACTGCGGACAATGCTGGAAGATGGAGTTCTGCCCACTTTAGTACGTGACTTACCTCCTTCATTGCGAGTTCCTCCCTGATGGTTGAGGTACGCTACTGCCGTTCCATTTGTCCGAGCGGATCTGGACTGGTTTTCCTTTCAGAGAGTGTCCTTTGCCTGAATCAGTGCCATGAATATGGCCCGAAGTTCCAACAGGTTTATTGGCAGGCAACCTTCTTTGGTCCATTGTCCCTGGAACCATAATTTTCCGGACACTGCTCCCCAGCCCTGAAGACTGGCATCTGTTCTCAGGACCTCCCAATCTGATATCCAAAAGGGTCTCCCCTTGTTTAGATGGGATGTCTGTAGCCACCAGGCTAATGAACTTTATACCTTTTCTGAAAGTACTATGGTCCGTTTCTTTATTGTCTGATGTACTCCATTCCATCTGGCCAGAATCAGACGCTGCAGAGGTCTTGAGTGGAATTGTGCATACTCCACCATGTCGAATGTTGACACCATCAAACCCATCATTCGCATTGCTGCATGAATTGATATTGTTTGTCTGTGTAACAACTCCTGTATTGTTAACTGCACCTTGGATATCTTGTTCCGAGGTAAAAATATTCTCTGCAGACTTGAACCCAATACAGCCCCCAAGTGAATCATTCGTTATGACGGAATCAGAGATGACTTTGCCCAATTTATGAGCCATCTGTGCTTCTGTTGACAAGTTTTTGTCTGTTGAAGATGGACCAAGAGCAATTCCTGGGATTGTGCCAGGATTAAAAGATCGTCAAGGTATGGAAAAATTCTTATCCCCTGCTTGCGGAGATAAGCTGCCATAACCCCATAATCTTGGTAAATACTCTGAGGGCTGTGGCTATCCGAAAGGGTAAGGCCTGGAACTGAAAATGTTGCTGAAGGATGGCAAACCTGAGGTAACACTGATGAGACAATGCTATAGGAACATGCAGGTAAGCATCCTGTATATCCAGAGATACCATGTAATCCCCTGGTTCAATGGCAAAACTATGGAGCGTAACGTCTCCATGTGGAACCGTGGTACCCAAATGTATTTGTTTAACATTTTGAGATTGAGAATGGGCCAAAACGACCCATTTGGCTTCTGAAACAAGAACAGGTTGGAGTAAAAACCCTGTCCCCGTTGTGCAGGGGGTACTGGAATAATTACTACTGACTGAAGCAATTTCTGAACTGCTTCTTGCAGGGCTTTGGCCTTTGCCTCTATTCGAGACGGACTGATGCAGAAGAACCTTCGAGCAGGCTGCTTCTTGAAAGGGAAACCATAACCCAGAGATACCGCTTCTTGCACCCAAGCATCTGTTGTTGACTGCTGCCATATGTATGCAAACTGAAGTCGGCCCCCTACCCTGGGGTTTCCTAGGCGGAGGACCGCACCATCAGGCTGATCGCTTTTCTTCTGGTTTGGAAGCTGGCCCTCTGGTAGCCCATTGCTTCTTTGCCCTACCAAACTTATTGTATTGGGGCTGCTTATTTTTTCCTTTTGTTTTTCATTGCGACCGAAATGGCCGAAAAACCGAACCCTTAGGCCTGGGGTTATAATTGGCAGGAAACCGGACTTTCTTGGATTCTGCTTCTGACTCCAGAATATCTGTCAACTCCTTACCAAACAGAATATCCCCAACAAAAGGCAAAGATTCCAGAACCTTCTTAGATTCTGAATCAGCTTTCCATGTACGTAGCCAAATTGCTCTGCGAGCAGCTACCGTTAAGGCTGACGCTTTGGAAGCAATTGTACCGATATCTATTGCCGCTTCTTCTAAGAATACCGCAGCCTGCTTCATGTGAGCTATATGGGATTCCTGCTCCCTAGTAGGTGCTGAAAGCCCATCTTCCAGTACCTCAGCCCATTCAGCTACCATCTTTGCCATCAAAGCTGAAGCCATAGCTGGCCTTATGACTGCTCCTGACAGAGAAAATATGTTTTTCAAAAACCCATCCACTCTTCTGTCGGTGACATCATTTAATGATGTTGACAGTAAAGGCAATATAGATTTTCGCACTGATCGAATGACATGCGTATCTACCTTAGGAGGCACTTCTCTTTTTAAACAGTCCCCATTTGGAAAAGGGCAATAGGAATCCCTTTTTTTGGAATTCTATATTTTTTTTATTGGGTGTAGCCCAAGCTTCCTCCATGATTTCCGTCAGCTGATCTGACCCTAACTGTTTTGGGACGTTTAAACACCGGTGCCTTAGATTTTAAACACCGGTTCTGCTGAATCCTTTAAGGATAGAATAGCCTTCATTGGTCCAATTAATTCAGCTAGATCCTCTGAGCGGATATCTTCTACCTGTTCTTCATATGCTGAAGCAGAGTATATAGAGCTATCATCATCTGATGTATCATCCTGTGTAGCCTGTGAATTTGATGATATATTTACACTCCGTTTATCAGCTTGTTTCCTTGGAGAAGCTGTTGGGGATATACCGTAAGAAGGGAGCTGCATGTATGGGTTAATAGTGTACCCTACTCCTGGGATTGAAGCTGTAGGGATTACCCGTTCAGCTATACTGGACAATTTCTGTGCAAACATAGCCCAAGGTGGATCTACCTGCCGTTGAACAGGGATCTGCCTTGCAATCTGCTGAAACGCAAAACAATTTGTACATAACACATCATGTGCCAGATCCAGAGAGGAAAATCCCACTTTGCAGGACAAACATGTTATGAGTGTTGGTGTTACTGTTTGTTACTGTTAATGTAACCTCGTCACCTTTGCCGCTCTTAGACATGATAAATAATCAGGTTTTCAGTTTTTCACAATTTGTGACTGTAATCACTTTACCATATTAAAGTGATATCAATCTGACACCCATCCCATGCACCAGCATTGAGGCTCAGAAGAAACCACTGACATATATAAAGTCAGCAATCACACTAGCAGTCAGTCACGTTAGCTATTAGTCATATGAGCATGTCATCAACTACAAACACATTTCAAAGTATGTAGGAGTACATATTACTGAATTCTGTTTTATTCAGATGTTTGCGAAGAAAACCACAGTAATGTACACAGACTCATATGCAATAGGCACTAAACAACTATTCATATCGACAAAAAGTAGATAGAAATTTAGTGCTGTATAACCCGTACTCAGTAGAGTAGGATACAGGGAGACTCACCCCACTTCCAAGATCGATCAATACGTTAGCGAACACTGAGTGGATCCAGACGCTACTAGTGTACACTGCCGCTCCGGGAACTTTTAGTGAACACAGACGCACTGTGCATGCAGATGCACTGGTCATACAGACGCCTGTACTGCGACCGCGTCTCCTCGCGGTAGCGCTTAGTGTACACAGACGCAGCGGCTACGCTGCGACCGAGACGGAAGTGAGGCAATCAGTTCATGGCGGGAGACAGACGGAAACTGGTCATGAACTGGGGGGGAGGGGCAACCAGGAGAGAGTCTGACTCCCCACCGCTGACATCAACCCTAGGGATCGCAGCCTCATACTAATTGTGGTGCCTTATGATCCCTAAGGCCTAGCGCTGGAGCACCCGTGGTGGCGGCACGCCAGCTACTGTTTGGTAGTCTCCTCCCAATACAGTGCGGCTGTGTCCGTTATTCCCCTTCTAAGTGGAACCGATGCCTTACCTTCTCCCCATGCTCCGGCCACAGCCTGGTAACGTCTGCTGGACCTGCTAGTATATCCGACACAGACGCCCGTCGAGACAGCATTTGTACCGTGGGTAACTCTCCGCCGGGTAAGCGTTGTTGCAACCCGGCGGAGAGTTGTTGGAGCGACTCTTTCCAATATGCGTGGAAGACGCTGTTAGGAAAGATCACTCAGAAAACGTAATAAGACTATAAAAATAAAATAAGAAAGCTTAGGGCTGCTAAAAACAGCAGCCCTGTGACCATGGTCCGGCTCCTGCAGCACCAAACAAAAAACTGATTTGCCTGAGCCAGTGGGCGGGGATATATGGACCGGCCCGTTGCATCCTGGGAGGACTGAAAGCTTGTGATAGTTTGGTGCCAATCCGCTATCGCTCCATCATATCCCATTGTTATCCTGTGGACATAGGAGAAATACTGTTATCAACGGTAAGTTCTTACCATAACGTATATTTTTTGGGGAGGGGGGGGGAGTTTATTTTCTTTTGTTTGCACCCTATCTTTCTAGTTCTTTGTCACACAAAAACTGAGAAGTCCTTAAGAGGCTGGAGCTTTATACTTTTTATCCATTTTCCAGTATTTGAGAAAATAGGTAAATGTCATTTGCTCCCATACATTACCAAAACTTTTGTTCCAACCAGCCAACTAGTGGGATGGTTGGACAGCTAATCTTAAAATGTATGGCCAGCTTTAATCAGCTCCTGTAGGTTCTAGAGATAGTCATTTATTCACCTGTGAACTGAATGAATTATGGGTGTGCGTGTCTCAGACAGGCAGAACAAATGCTATTAAAAGAACACAACTTTCCTAAGGTGCAACAATAAGTTATGCCTATAATTCATATTTCACCCTTGGGACTTATTCACACATCAAACAAAACAAAAAAGAAGGTAGGTCTAATCAGAGCACATTACTATAAGGATTTATTTTAAATTGTTTAGCTTTTTTTTTTTTTTTTTTTTTTTTTAAATCAATAGACTAGCAGTGAGAAGGAAAGAAATTTCATGTGATTAGTAAGAAAAAGCTGTGGGTCGCTTCACCCGTCACACACTTTAGTGCATTTCAGTTAGCTAGGTTAAATAATCTTCCATACCAATAATTATTACAGTCTTATTTAGATTTATATTCTAAAATTCCAATAAAGATCCACAAGCTGAAGAATAAAAATTCACAAAGTTGAATTCTCAGTTTACTACAGAACTCGATAGTTACATACTGTAAATCTGCAACTTTTGCTGTAGTTGTAATTTATTGCAACACTAGGGTATTCATCGCGCCCTACGGGCGCTCTTCTCACCGTCGTGAGGGGCTATGCCCCCTTAACCCTTGCACGCTCTTGTGGCGTGCAATAGTTGTATTATATGGAGTATTACCTCCAAACATAATTGTGTGAGTGGTTAAATATTGCACGGACAAGGGTTGTAGCCCCTTGCAACAGCGTGAACAGCGCATGCAGGGCCGGATGAATCACCTAGTAGGTGCTGTGGTTGGGGGAGTGGCGGGTGCGGGGGAGACGCGGATGGGAGAGGAGTGCCTCGGATGGGGGAGGGGTGGTTGTAGGGGTGGTGCGGGAGCCGGGGGTCCTGAGCCACCGCGAGTGGGGGTCCGAAGCCACCGCGGGTGCAGGGGTGCTGCGGGTGGGGGAGGGGGTCCGGAGCCACCGTGGGTGATGGAGGGGGTGTGCGCAGGTGCGGCGTTGGCGCATGTGCAGTTCTGACCTGATCGCTGTACTGCAGTGAACTGCAGCGAGCGATCAGGTCAGAATGACCCCCATAGGACACTGCAGTAAAAGGATTTTTTCCCCCTATCTACAGCGCAGAGACTTGCTGCAGATGCAGTGACATACCCTCCAGCTGCACCTTTTTGGCAGGTACAGTCCCTTTTTTTTTAATGGTCTGTACTGATTTTTGACTCTCCAAACTTCCATTGAAAGTATAGGAAAAGGGGCGTGGTCACATCACTACCCATGACCACGCCCCCTTTTCGAATTTGTAGCGATGTTTATGTGTAAATTGTTGGAGGGTGTGTTGCTGCAGATGCAGTGGGCCTATTTTGAGGTGTGGGCTTGGAGCTGCAGCTCTATCAACCCCATTGTTAATCCTGCTCTGGAAACACAGAGCAGCCAAAGGACAGAGCCTCCCATTGGATGTAACCTGTGTGGCAGGGCGTTTCTCACCCAATCAGCTGTGGACTGGGTGTGATAGACCTACTGCTAACCCAATGAGAGCTCCTAGCCACGCCCAGCGTTAGAGGGACAGGCACAGAGTCACAGGGCTATTATATAGGAGATTGGTGCTTATTACAGAACAAAGCAGGCTTATGGGGTCCATACATCTACGGGATGGTTAGCTGTTGTGCCAACACCCATCTAATCATCTAAAAATGCAGACCATCAATGACTGGCAAACCATCTGCAGAATACAGTATGTAGGAAAATCTAACTTGCAAAGCCCAATAATTTCTTTGGTGGAAATCAGCGAATTGAGTTATATTTCACCGATTCCCTGACCCAGGCATCAGCAGAACAAGGAATTACCCCAACAGCATCCTGATGTTAAAATTAAATCAAGCATATTGAAGATCAATCCACAATCACCTCTAAGAAAACAGAGTTCCTGTCAAATGAGATCATGGCAAAAGTCCAGCTCAGCTTTTCTGTACAGTGGGGATGTTCTCCCAGTGAAGATGCATTCAGTTTGCTAACTTCTTTGCAGATAGAGTATCCTTCATCTGGGCTGGAATCCCCACAGTGCCAAAGGAGTGCCAAATTTACAAGCCTGCCAATGCAAGCCACCTGTCTTCATGGACCATCTTTGACCCAAAGAATGTAAGAGACATTGTTGAAATTACCCAAATGTTGCATCCCACCACCTATGATCTGGACTCTGCTTCAACCACGCTTCTAATACAATGCATGGACATACTTGGCACTGCATTTACAAAAATACTGCAATGCTCTTTGCAGGCAAGCATTTTTCCTGGACAGCTAAGGTAAGCAATTGTTAGACCTCTTCTTAAAAAATAATAATTTAGATCCAGACTGCATGACCAACTACAGACTGGTATAAAGCCTTCATTTTCTATGACAGGTTAATGAGAAAGTGGTTGCAACTCAACTAGAATTCAGACTCTCAACCCATGATATTTAGAATCCATTCCAGTCAAGATCCAGGAAAAAAACACAGCACTGAAAAAGCCCTGGTATGTGTGCTTATGGGTAGTGTGAAGACACAAGACAGAGGCGACTGTTCAATCCCAATCCTTCTGGATCTCACTACAGCATTTTAATACAGTGGACCATGGGACTCTGTTTGAACGCCTAAAAAACTTCTGTGGACTGGATGGCACAATCCTTAATTGGATCAAATCATTTCTAACTGGCAGGTAATAGGGGTCCTCTGGATTATACTCCTCACCAGTGCCACTGCCATGCGGTGCTCCACATGGTTCTATACCATCTCCCATGCTTTTGCAGTACACATGCCATCAGTGGGTGAAATAATCAAATATCATAGCCTTGTCTACCACTTCTACGCAGATGATACACAACTATGCCCGTTGTTTGTTCAAAGTACTGATAACCCAACAACGCTAAATGGTCATCTAGCTGAGCTCCAGGTGTGGATGAGTGCCAGTTGGCTGCAACTCAACCCTGATACAACAGAGGTCCTTATGAAAGTTCAATACTGCAGCATAGCCAACCAACAGGACTTACATGTGCAGAATCTTGGTGTGGACCTGACACTTAAACATCAAGTATTAGACACTTTAATCATCACTCTTTTATCTGAGGAACATAGCCATAAACAAGCACTTAATTCCCTCAGAAGATCTAACTGAAGTCATACATGCACTTGTATTATCACATATAGACTACGGCAATGCCCTCTATTTGGGTCTCCCAGCAGAGAAAGTGCACCACTTGCAACAGGTACAAAATGCAACTTCCAGACAATTAACCAACCAGTCCCGTTGCAGCAATATCACCACAATTCTCTATTCTTTTCACTGGCTGCTAGTAAGATAGCAAATCTATTTAATGGTTGGTTTACTGACTTTCAAAGCCCTACATAACCTGGGCCCAAGGTACCTGCAGAAGCTTCTTATCCCTTACTGTCCCTCTCGATTACTGCAGTCTGTAGATGAAGTACCTAGAATCTCAAAGAATCCATATGGATTTGTGGCTCAGATACTATAGAACTCCCTGCCCCCAGTGAGAGTCCCACACTCTGGAAGGCTTCAAAAACAGACTCATGACTTACTGGTTTACTCAGCATTTCACGTATGTCCTTTTAGTTCCTACACAATATACTACCCAAATGCTTTGCGCTCTCCTATTAGGCTTATTCTCAGAGCCGGCCATAGGCAAACTAGGCAATTGGCTAGGGCATTTGATATGCCTAGGGGCATCAGCAGCTTCTGCTGATTAAAATGATATGCAGCATGCCTATATTCTGTGTGTAGCATTTCATATGCAGATACAGCCACAGTCTCACACAGTATATAGGCATGCTACATATCATTTTAATCAGCAGAAGCTGCTTGTGCATCCTAGCCACATAGCAATGCAAATAAGATGCATTTTCATAAAAATTTTTTGCCCGACGTTAGCATTGAAGCAAGATTTATGAGGACACATCTGTATCCAAGCAGAGGTCACAGTGTTAGTGGCAGTGTGAGTGCTGTGTGCATGTGAGTGGGTTGATTGTGCAGTAGTGTTCAGAATATGTGTAAGGAGCATTATGTGTGTCATGTAAAAATGCATTAATAATGTGCAACATATGTGTAAGGGGCACTATGTGTGTCATTATGTGTATAAGGGCATTAACAATGTGCAACATATGTGTAAGGGGCACTATGTGTGTCATTATGTGTATAAGGGCATTAATATTGTGCGGCATATGTGTAAAAGGGTACTACTGTATGTGTGTCATTATGTGTATAGGGGCACTAATAATGTGCAGAAAATGTGTAGTAGGCACTGTGTGTGTCATTATGTGTATAAGGGCATTCATAATGTGTGGCATATGTGTAAGGGACATTATGTGTAAAAGGGCATTAATAAAGGTTGTCATAATGTGTAAGGCGCATTATGTTTATAAGGACATTAATAATGTGTCTCATACGTGTAAGGGGCATTACTCTGTGGCATTATGTGTATAAGGTGCTCTACTATGTGGCGTTGCATATAGAAAGGGCACTACTGTGTCATCTAATGTGAATAAGGAGCAATAGGGTGTGATGTAATGTGAACAAGGGGCTCTACTGTGAGGAGTAACGTTTATAAGGTAAAGTGAGACTACTGTGGGATGTAATATGAATTATGGACACTATTGCATGATCAAATGTGAATAAAGTTGCAGTACTGTGTGGCGTAATTGGAATTGGGGTTACTATTGTGTGGCCATGCCCCTTGCCAGCAAAAACACACCCCTTTTTGGGCTGAGCACCAAATGTGCGAACTGTTCCTATTTAAAATATAGGTGGTACATACACCAAAACTGCTATGGGTGAGGGGTGATGGTGCTGGGAAAGAGGTGCAAGGTCAGAGGCGGAACCAGCGGTGGTGCTAGGGGGCATCAGCCAAAATCTTGCCTAGGGCATCATATTGGTTAGGGCCGGCTCTGCTTATTCTGTATTTGTGCTGTAAATGCAAATGTAAAGCATTTGTCCTAATGGGCGAAAAGTGCTACTTAATTATTATATATAGGCCCCATTATTGTCCATCGGGTAAGATACATATCTCACACAATCATCTTATGAATAACATTAAATATGAGCTCCGCTTAGCGGTGAGTTATAAATAAATTAGATCACAATTCTGTGTAATAACTAGTATATTGCTGAAAAGTATCTGATCAGACTGTGAACCAATGCTAAATAACACTTGTAATCCAGAATAATGCAGGAATATGGGGAAAGGACTACACTAGGTGAGGTACTTAATAAAATGTTGTTCTAAACTACTCAAACACTGTACAATTTTTAGGGTTTCCATTACTAAATAAGCATATGATTAACATGTATTAATTTAGTGATAGAATACTCCACAATTAGAAAAAAAAAAAAACCGTAACATGATTATTTATAGGTAGATCTGTGGTTTTGGTCCTATCGGATAATTGGGACGCTGATGTATGGCCCGCATAAAAGGTCTGTGCTCACATTGGTAATAATAAATAAGTTTATCATCTATAGATAAGTACTAGGAATCAAGTTAAACATCTCAATGTATTTAAAGTGTAAGGAAGTTAAAGACTCAAACATGCATTAAAAAAAATGCAAACATAAAATAGCTATTACCTAATATGTTTGACTTTCAGTATTCCATAAAAATGTACAGAGGAACAAACAGATATTTGGGTATTATCTAGAGAAGGGTACACTGTACTTAGCCAGCCTCTACATAAATGCAAGAACAACACTGTTTACTGATAGAGTTTCAGTACAGCAATTAAGCTAAATACCTAGAACCTCTTTCCGCTCCGTGATTTGTAGTCGTCTTTGGTGTTAATTAAATACATATTTATTTATGCAGCTACTCTTAATGATATGCAGCTTTATTAGCCATTATATAATCAATATGGTCATCACACAGCTTTTATACTTGCGTAACATGCTGTCATTGTGTTTGTTAATGAGACTTTCTGTAATTAATTGGCAACATGTTGCTTCTGTCATTTGTTCAAAACCAGCCTCTTCATAATTACCTGGACTGCATCTTTCACCCATGGGGCAGGAGTCATTTAAAGCAAACCTTGCACTACAGCAGTCAGATACCTAATACAAGCAGATAAAAGTTCATAAGGTAAAGAGAATGATGCCTTATATAGCTATAACATATATACATATGCAAAACTACAAAAACAGACCCACAATATTTTATATAACATACTGTATGTATATACATACACACTGTGAAACAAGTCTGAGTCAAATTATTAACATTAGAGAAGACAAACTGCTTTATGGCTGGAGGTGGGAAATCAGATTACCCTTATTGCTATTCTTTTTTTTTTGTATCCAAAGCAATGTACACATATACGTGGCTGTGAGTTGAGATAATCCATAACATTGTATTAACAGCAATATTGTGCTGTAACCTTATCAGACTAATGAAAGCCAATATGGATTGGATACTGTACTTCAATCAATCAAGTATTGCAGAACCAGTTTCTTCTAGATGACATAATACAGAGCAGCGGTAATTTACTGCGCAGGGGGAAAGGGTGGTAGCCTCTGGCTTTTATGCCCAAGGATATACAATTACAGCCCTTTATTCTCACAGTAAATCGGTCACTAACCTGTGTTAATCCATAGGATCCAGGGGGAAAAAAAACCCAGATATGAGTTAGCACGCGCAATAAGGGTTGCTGTTGAGCCTCCCTCAGGTTAAAAACAGAAATCTGCGTTAAGTGCAGCTTGCGGGCTGACGTAGGCTGTAACTGAATAGCCCATGCAGACCAATTAGCCTACTGTTAATTACCATGGCTAATCGTATCCTGCCTTAATTGACATTTTGGGCGGTATTCAAATGATATATCACGCCCAATCTCCTTTCTAAAATGATCCCCGTTATCGTGCATGTTGCGCCCATTGTAATCAGGTTTAGCTGTGTAAAAGGGTTGGGTGCCTTGCTACCCCTGGGGTAGCAAGCTGAAATTATGATACCACGCCCCCGAGGGCAGAAACAGAACAGGTGTGGAAGGTGGTGAAAATAATTTAATGCTGCCCTTTGTTTGTAAATGTGGGATGCCAAATCCATTGGGAGCTCAGAAAATTTCCATGTTTTGCATTGCACTTCCTTGTCCTGCACCCTAAACTAAAGCATTGGGTTTTTTTTTTTTTTTATTTCTCAGAGATCTTTACATAAATTAAGCAAGGAGGACAATTTTCGTTACCCTATGACATGCTTAATACAGCTGTAGTCACAGAATATTTGTATGGAATAAAGTCCTGTGCCTGGAAAATAATAAGAATTTACTTACCGATAATTCTATTTCTCATAGTCCGTAGTGGATGCTGGGGACTCCGAAAGGACCATGGGGAATAGCGGCTCCGCAGGAGACTGGGCACAAAGTAAAAGCTTTAGGACTAGCTGGTGTGCACTGGCTCCTCCCCCTATGACCCTCCTCCAAGCCTCAGTTAGGATACTGTGCCCGGACGAGCGTACACAATAAGGAAGGATTTTGAATCCCGGGTAAGACTCATTACCAGCCACACCAATCACACCGTACAACTTGTGATCTGAACCCAGTTAACAGCATGATAACAGAAGGAGCCTCTGAAAAGATGGCTCACAACAACAATAACCCGATTTTTGTAACAATAACTATGTACAAGTAATGCAGACAATCCGCACTTGGGATGGGCGCCCAGCATCCACTACGGACTATGAGAAATAGAATTATCGGTAAGTAAATTCTTATTTTCTCTAACGTCCTAGTGGATGCTGGGGACTCCGAAAGGACCATGGGGATTATACCAAAGCTCCCAAACGGGCGGGAGAGTGCGGATGACTCTGCAGCACCGAATGAGAGAACTCCAGGTCCTCCTCAGCCAGGGTATCAAATTTGTAGAATTTAGCAAACGTGTTTGCCCCTGACCAAGTAGCTGCTCGGCAAAGTTGTAAAGCCGAGACCCCTCGGGCAGCCGCCCAAGATGAGCCCACTTTCCGTGTGGAATGGGATTTTACAGATTTTGGCTGTGGCAGGCCTGCCACAGAATGTGCAAGCTGAATTGTACTACAAATCCAACGAGCAATCGTCTGCTTAGAAGCAGGAGCACCCAGCTTGTTGGGTGCATACAGGATAAACAGCGAGTCAGATTTTCTGACTCCAGCCGTCCTGGAAACATATTTTCAGGGCCCTGACTACGTCCAGCAACTTGGAATCCTCCAAGTCCCTAGTAGCCGCAGGCACCACAATAGGTTGGTTTAAGTGAAATGCCGAAAACACCTTAGGGAGAAATTGAGGACGAGTCCTCAATTCCGCCCTGTCCGAATGGAAAATCAGATAAGGGCTTTTACAGGATAAAGCCGCCAATTCTGACACGCGCCTGGCCCAGGCCAGGGCCAACAGCATGACCACTTTCCATGTGAGATATTTTAACTCCACAGATTTAAGTGGTTCAAACCAATGTGACTTTTGGAATCCAAAAAAAAAAAAACTACTTTGAGATCCCAAGTGCCACTGGAGGCACAAAAGGAGGCTGTATATGCAGTACCCCTTTTACAAACGTCTGAACTTCAGGGACTGAAGCTAGTTCTTTTTGGAAGAAAATTGACAGGGCCGAAATTTGAACCTTAATGGACCCCAATTTCAGGCCCATAGACACTCCTGTTTGCAGGAAATGTAGGAATCGACCCAGTCGAATTTCCACCGTCGGGCCTTACTGGCCTCGCACCACGCAACATATTTTCGCCAATTGCGGTGATAATGTTTTTGCGGTTACATCCTTCCTGGCTTTGATCAGGATAGGGATGACTTCATCCGGAATGCCCTTTTTCCTTCAGGATCCGGCGTTCAACCGCCATGCCGTCAAACGCAGCCGCGGTAAGTCTTGGAACAGACAGGGTCCTTGCTGGAGCAGGTCCCTTCTTAGAGGTAGAGGCCACGGATCCTCCGTGAGCATCTCTTGAAGTTCCGGTTACCAAGTCCTTCTTGGCCAATCCGGAGCCACGAATATAGTGCTTACTCCTCACCATCTTATCAATCTCAGTACCTTCGGTATGAGAGGCAGAGGAGGAAACACATACCCTGACTGGTACACCCACGGTGTTACCAGAGCGTCTACAGCTATTACCTGAGGGTCCCTGGACCTGGCGCAATACCGGTCGAGTTTTTCCCAACGGTTTATAATCCTGTGGAAGACTTCTGGGTGAAGTCCCCACTCTCCCCGGGTGGAGGTCGTGCTGGGGAAGTCTGCTTCCCAGTTGTCCACTCCCGGAATGAATACTGCTGACAGTGCTATCCCATGATTTTCCGCCCAGCGAAGAATCCTTGCAGCTTCTGTCATTGCCCTTCTGCTTCTTGTGCCACCCTGTCTGTTTACGTGGGTGACTGCCGTGATGTTGTCCGACTGGATCAACACCGGCTATCCTTGAAGCAAAGGTCTTGCTAAGCTTAGAGCATTGTAAATGTCCCTTAGCTTCAGGATATTTATGTGAAGTGATGTCTCCAGGCTTGACCATAAGTCCTGGATATTCCTTCCCTGTGTGACTGCTCCCCAGCCTCGCAGGCTGGCATCCGTGGTTACCAGGACCCAGTCCTGAATGCCGAATCTGCGGCCCTCTAGAAGATGAGCACTCTGCAACCACCACAGGAGGGACACCCTTGTCCTTGGTGACAGGGTTATCCGCTGATGCATCTGAAGATGCGACCCGGACCATTTGTCCAGCAGGTCCCACTGGAAAGTTCTTGCGTGGAATCTGCCGAATGGGATTGCTTCGTAGGAAGCCCCCATTTTACCCAGAACCCTTGTGCATTGATGCACTGAGACTTGGCTCGGTTTGAGGAGGTTCCTGACTTGACATGAAGGTAAGCATCCTTGATGTCCCGAGACATCATGTAGTCCCCTTCTTCCAGGTTCGCAATCACTGCTCTGAGTGACTCCATCTTGAATTTGAACCTCTGTATGTAAGTGTTCAAAGATTTTAGAATCGGTCTCACCGAGCCGTCTGGCTTCGGTACCACAATAGTGTGGAATAATACCCCGTTCCCTGTTGCAGGAGGGGTACCTTGATTATCACCTGCTGGGAATACAGCTTGTGAATGGCTTCCAAAACTGCCTCCCTGTCAGAGGGAGACGTCGGTAAAGTCGACTTTTGGAAACGGCGAGGGGGAGACGTCTCGAATTCCAATATGTACCCCTGAGATATTACCTGAAGGATCCAGGGGTCTACTTGCGAGTGAGCCCACTGCGCACTGAAATTCATTGAGAACGGGCCCCCACCGTGCCTGAGCTTGTAAAGCCCTAGCGTCATACTGAGGGCTTGGCAGAGGCTGGAAAGGGTTTCTGTTCCTGGGAACTGGCTGATCTCTGCAGCCTTTTTCCTCTCCCTCTGTCACGAGCAGAAAAGAGGAACCTTTTGTCCACTTGCCAACAAAGGACTGCGCCTGATAATACGGCGTCTTATTTTGAGAGGCGACCTGGGGTACAAACGTGGATTTCCCAGCTGTTGCCGTGGCCACCAGGTCTAAAAGACCGACCCCAAATGTCCCCTTTCAAAGGCAATACTTCCAAATGACGTTTGGAATCCGCATCACCTGACCATTTTACTGGTAGAATTGGACAACGCACTTATACTTGATGCCAGTCGGCAATTATTCCGCTGTGCATCATGCATATATAGAAATGCATCTTTTAAATGCTCTATAGGCAATAATATACTATCCTTATCTAGGATATCAATATTTCCAGTCAGGGAATCCGACCATGCCAACCCAGCACTGCACCTCCAGGCTGAGGCGATAGCTGGTTGCAGTATAACACCAGTATGTGTGTAAATACCTTTTTTTTTTGGATACCCTCCTGCTTTCTATCAGCAGGATCCTTAAGGGCGGCCATCTCATGAGAGGGTAGAGCCCTTGTTCTTACAAGCGTGTGAGCGCCTTATCCCCCCTAGGGGGTGTTTCCCAATGCATCCTAACCTCTGGCGGGAAAGGGTATGCAGCCAATACTTTTTAAGAAATTATTAATTGTTATCGGGGGGAAACCCACGCATCATCACACATTTTATTTCTCAGATTCAGGAAAACTACAGGTAGTTTTTCCCTCACCGAACATAATACCCCTTTTTTGGTGGTACTCGTATTATCAGAAATGTATAAAACATTTTCCATTGTCTCAATCATGTAACGTGTGGCCCTACTGGAAATCACGGTTGTCTCTTCACCGTCGACACAGGAGTCAGTATCCGTGTCGGCGTCTGTATCTGCCATCTGCCTGACGGCCTATGAGACGTCTGGACAGGCACAAGCTGAGAAGCCGGCTGTCTCATGTCAACCACTGTTTTTTTATATAGAGCTGACACTGTCACGTAATTTTCAACAGTACATCCACTCAGGTGTCGACCCCCTAGGGGGTGACATCACTGTTACAGACACTCTGCTCCGCCTCCACATCATTTTCCTCCTCTTACATGTCGACACACACGTACAGACACCCAGCACACACACAGGGAATGCTCTGATAGAGGACAGGACCCACTTAGCCCTTTGGGGAGACAGAGGGAGAGTTTGCCAGCACACACCAGAGCGCTATATATGTATAGGGACAACCTTACAATAAGTGTCTATCCCTTATAGCTGCTTATATCTGTTATTTTGCCAAATAAGTGCCCCCCTCTCTTTTTTACCCTGTTAATGTAGTTGCAGGATGCAGGGGAGATTCTGGGAGCCTTCCTACCAGCGGAGCTGTGTGGGAAAAATGGCGCTGTGTGCTGAGGAGATAGGCCCCGCCCCCTTCACGGCGGGCTCTTCTCCCGCTTTTTACTGGAAAACTGGCAGGGGTTAAATACATCCATATAGCCCAGGAGCTATATGTGATGTATTTTTCGCCAACTAAGGTAAATTCATTGCTTTCATTGCTTTCAATGAATTCCACGCCCCCCCCCCAGCGTCCTGCACCCTCAGTGACCGGAGTGTGAAGTGTGCTGAGAGCAATGGCGCACAGCTGCAGTGCTGTGCGCTACCTTATGAAGACAGGAAAGTCTTCTGCCGCCGATTTATGGACCTCTTCTTGCTTCAGCATCTGTAAGGGGGCCGGCGGCGCGGCTCCAGGACCCATCCATGGCTGGGCCTGTGATCGTCCCTCTGGAGCTAATGTCCAGTAGCCTAAGAAACCCAATCCACTCTGCACGCAGGCGAGTTCGTTTCTCTCCCCTAAGTCCCTCGATGCAGTGAGCCTGTTGCCAGCAGGTCTCACTGAAAATAAAAAACCTATTTAAACTTTTACTCTAAGCAGCTCAGGAGAGCCACCTAGATTGCACCCTTCTCGTTCGGGCACAAAATCTAACTGAGGCTTGGAGGAGGGTCATAGGGGGAGGAGCCAGTGCACACCAGCTAGTCCTAAAACTTTTACTTTGTGCCCAGTCTCCTGCGGAGCCGCTATTCCCCATGGTCCTTTCGGAGTCTCCAGCATCCACTAGGACGTTAGAGAAAGATTATAAATAAGAGTTATGGTAAACTTACCATGGTTAAATCTTTCTGCGAGGTACACTGGATTCCACATGGAATAACATCGGGGTGTAGAGTTGGATCTTGAACAGAGGCACCAATAGGCTAAAGCTTTGACTGTTCCCAGGATGCACTGCACCGCCTCCTCTATAGCCCCGCCTCCAGGCACTGAAGCTCAGTTTCGTTAACCAGTCCAATGCAGTAGCAGGTAAGAGATGGTAGATGTTAGTCACATAGAACCACATTCTCACGACAGGAGAAGGGACCAGCGGCTAATGCCATACAAACCCAAAGAAGCCAAGTACGTCAGGGTGGGCGCCCTGTGGGATCCAGTGTAACTCGCAGAAAGAGTTACCATGGTAAGTCTACCATAAATCTCCTTTTCTGCAGCAAGGTACACTGGGATTCCACAGGGAACAACATCGGGGACGTCCTAAAGCAGTTCCTCATGGGAGGGTACGACTGTAGCGGGCACAAGAACCCGGCGTCCAAAGGAAGCATCCTGGGAGGCGGAAATATCAAAGGCATAGAACCTGATGCGCGTATTCACAGAGGACCATGTAGCCGCCTTGCACAATTGTTCTGTGGACGCGCTACGGCGGGCCGCCCACGAAGGTCCAACCGACAGAGTAGAATGGGCCTTGACAGCAGCATGAGCTGGGAGCCCAGCCTGCGCATAAGCTTGTGCAATCACCATTCTAATCCATCTGGCCATGGTCTGCTTATTCGCAGGCCAGCCACGTTTGTGAAATCCAAAATGTACAAAAAGGGAATCAGCCCTCCTGATGGAGGCAGTCCTTTCTACATAAACACGGAGAGCCCGTACCACATCCAAAAGATTTTTCTTTAGAGGACAGACCAGAAGAGGTCAAGGCCAGAACCACAATCTCCTGGTTAAGGTGAAAAGATGACACCACCTTAGGAAAATAACCAGGGCGAGTTTGAAGAACAGCCCGGTCACAGTGAAAAATCAGAAAAAGGTAGACGACAGGATAAAGCGCCCAAGTCCGACACCCTCCTAGCAGACGCAATAGCCAACAGAAAAACGACCTAAAGCATAAGGCATAAGGCATTTAAGGTCCACAGACTCAAGAGGTTCAAATGGACTCTTTCAGGGAATTCAATACAGACAGATCCCATGGAGCCACAGGAGGGACAAAGGTAGGCTGAATCCATAGAACACCCTGAGTGAAAGTGTTAACGTCAGGAATAGACAATTTTTCTCTGAAACCACACCAACAAGGCTGATATATGAACCTTGAGGGAGGCAAGACGAAGGCCCATCTAGGCCTTGTTGGAGAAAAGCCAAAAGTCTTGAAGTTTTGAAAGTATACGCATAATAATTCTTAGCAGCACACCAAACCCTGTAATAAATCCGAGCCGAAGCTGGTTTACGGGCTTTCAACATAGTTTGAATGACCGCCTCAGAGAATCCTTTGGCTCTCAGGAGTGATGCTTCAAGAGCCACGCCGTCAAAGCCAGTCTGGCCAGGTCTGGGTAGACACAAGGGCCCTGAATGAGGAGGTCTGGGCGTTGAGAAAGAAGAAGACGATGCTCTATTGAGAGACCCCGCAGGTCTGAGAACCAATGCCGTCTGGGTCACGCTGGAGCAACAAGAAGTAGTAACCATGCTTCTTGTTTGAACTTCCGTATTACCCTGGGCAGGAGAGACACTGGAGGGAATACATATGGCAGCCGAAAGTTCCATGGAATTGATTGTGTGTCCACGAACGCCGCTTGAGGATCCCTTGTCCTTGCTCCGAAGACCAGAACCTTGTGATTGTGTCGAGATGCCATCAGGTCTACATCTGGTAGGCCACACTAGTCTACTAGGAGTTGAAATACTTCGGGATGAAGACTCCACTCTCCAGCGTGCATGACCTGACTACCGAGGAAGTCCACTTCCCAGTTGAGAACTCCCGGAATGAAGACTGCCGATATGGCTGGAAGATGGTGTTCCACCCACTGGAGAATTTTTGACACTTCCATCATTGCCATGTGACTTCGAGTGCCACCTTGATGATTTATGTACACCACAGTGGTGGCGTGGTCCAATTGGACTTGAACAGGCCTGTTCTGTACCAGAGGAAGGGCCAGTGTCAACGCATTGAACACTGCCCGCAATTCCAGAATGATTTTTCGGGAGGAGAGATTCCTCCTTGGAGCAACACCCCCTCCAGGGTCTGTGGACCAACACAGCGCCCCAACCCTGCAGACTGGTGTCCGTTGTTAGGAGGACCCAGTTGGAGATCCAGAAGGGACGGCTCCTGCTCAACTGTTGGCCCTGTAGCCACCAGTTCAGCGACAGAGGAACCTCCGGAGTCAAGGAGATCATTTGAGACCTGATCTGGTGAGGCAGGTCGTCCCACTTGGAAAGGATTAACCCCTGCAGAGGGCGGGAATGCAATTGAGCGAACTCTACCATGTCGAATGCCGACACCACGAGGCCTAGTACTTGCATCGCCAAGTGTATTGACACTCTCTGGTGAGAGAGACAGTGTCTGATCCTGTCCTGAAGTTTCAGGACTCTCTGGAGACCAGAACAATCGTAGGTTGTGTGTGTCCAGCACTGCCCCCAGGTGCACCATGCTTTGAACAGGAACCAGCGAGGACTTCTTCAAGTTGATGATCCACCCGTGGGCTTGTAGGAATTGGGACAGTCAGTTCCAGATGGCTGAGGAGAACCTCTCGGGAGTTCACCAGGATCAGCAAGACGTCCAGATACGACATGATCCTGACACCCTGACGGCGGAGAAGAGCCGTCATGACTGCCATGACCTTGGTGAAGATCCGAGGAGCCGTGGTCAGTCTGAAAGGCAAGGCCCGGAATTGATAATGTAGGTTGCCAATAGCAAACCACAGATATTGCTTATGCGACATGGCAATAGGTATGTGCAGGTAAGCATCCTGTATGTCCAGGGATACCATATAGTCCTTGTGCTCCATAGCCAGTACAATAGAGTGCAGAGTCTCCATACAGAATTTGGATACCCTCACACATTTGTTGAAATATTTGAGGTTGAGTAGAGGCTGGGATGACCCATTTGGTTTCGGGACTAGAAACTGGGTCGAATAGTAACCCCTGCCTCTTTAGAGGTATCGGCACAATCACTCCAGTATCTAGGAGAGACTGTACAACCAAGAGTAGAGCTTGTGCTTTCAGAGGATCCGAAGGGATAACTGTCGAGTAAAACCGTTGAGGGGGAAGTCTCTTGAAAGAGATTGCGTACCTGTGAGACAACTTCCCACACCCAGGCGTCCGAAGTGGTCCTTAACCAGGCCTGGGCGAACTGCATAAGTCGGCATCCCACCCTTGGGTCCCCCAGGGGGAGGCCCGCCCCGTCATGCTGCAGGCTTGTCTTGTTTGGAAGCAGTCTGATGGACGGCCCAAGATTGCTTAGACTTGGTCTTGGTGTTTTTGGAAGTATGAACCTGTCTTGGATACGCCTGACCCTTTGCTTTACCGGGAGGTTGAAAGGAACAAAAAAGTGGTACTCAGTCTTCGGAGCAGAAGGATTAGTACTTCGGAGAAATGCAGTCTTGGCTGTTGCCAAGTCAGTTGCGATCTTGTTCAGATCCTCCCCAAATAGTATGTCCCCCTTAAAAGGGAACACCTCCAAGGTCTTTTTGGAGTCAAGGTCCACTTTCCAGGACCTTAACCACAAAATACGGTGAGCCAGGATAGACATAGTAGACGCCATTACACCGGCATCAGAGGCCGCCTCCTGAATATAGTGAGAGGCTGTAGTAATATACGACAGATATTGTCTGGCAGTGTCAGAAAAATTTAGAGGTAGCTCATCCTCAACTGCCTGAACCCATGCTTCAATAGATTTTGCAGCCCAAGAGGCTGCCATAGTGGGTCTATGTACAGCACCGGTAAGTGTGTAGATAGACTTCAGGCATCCCTCCACACGCTTATCAGTCAGTTCCTTCAGTGAAGCCACAGTGGTGACAGGCAGAGTAGAAGACACCACTAGACGGGCGACATGAGAGTCCACCGGCGGTGGAGTTTCCCACTTGTTACTCAACTCCGCAGGGATAGGATAACCAGCCAACATCCTGTTTGACAGGGAAAATGTATTTCCTGGAGATTAACTGGATTCCTGGCGTATGTCAATTAAGAGTTAGGTAAAACTACTTTAGCAACCTTCTGAAGTTTAACCTTATCATCAGGTTTCTTAGACGTAGCAGGAGGTTCAATCTCATCATCAATCTGGAGAATCAGCTTGATAGCCTCCACTAGTTCAGGAACATCAACCCGAGTTGTAGATTCCTCATCAGAAACAAGTGTATCAGTATCTGAAGGCTCAGTATAATCCCCATACTCATCGGAAGAATCATCTGAAATATTAGTTGATTGTGGGGGAAGAAATGGCCCGCTTAGTGGGTCCCAGTAGGGTGAGGGTTAGGTTTGTGTTTAACCAAGGACTGATTTAATTGCTGTAACTGGATTGACAGAGTATCCTCCCATGGCGGATTAACTACAGGGACAATATGTGGTTGTAATGGCACAGGAGGGCTCACAGGGGGCGCAAGTCATGTTACAAGCGTAGTCAGAATAATTAAAAATGCAGCTCAAGGTGGATCCTGATTTGCCACAGGAGCTGCGGGCAGACTGGAAGGTGCAGAGCACCCAGTGCCTGAACTCTCAGCTGAAATCCTTTCCTTCGGTAAATCCGTGGCGCCAGCACTGCATGATGCAGGAGCGTCTGCAGATTTCCTGCCCTGCATAGCAGACATTATTGGGAATTTAGTCTTACAGCGTAACAGTACAATGTAGCCAGACAAACAATACCCGACAAAAAAACCCTGTGTTATGTGATCGCAAATGCAGAGCACAAACAGAGGATTTAAGGGGTATGAGGTTACTGAAACACAGTGAAAAATACAAAAAACAGTATATCCTGTGGAACACTATATGGCAGGGGTGGCCAACCAGTCAGTGACAAAGAGCCAAAAAACCTTGTTAGGTACGTCAAAGAGCCGACATCGAGCCGATGGCACACATGCAAAAATGGAATGTGGCCTTGTGCCTGCTAGACCACACCCCTGGTATAAAATACATTGAAAAAGCCAGAACGACATAAAATAATTTTTTTTAAAGCCAGATTCATTGAAAAAGCCACTTTCACAAAAAATAATTGAAAAAGCCAGATTCACATAATAAACTTCAGCTCCTCCATGTGTCACTCCAGCCAGCTCCCCCATGTGTCACTCCAGCCAAGACCCTGCTGTGTCACTCCAGCCAAGACCCTGCTGTGTCACTCCAGCCAAGACCCTGCTGTGTCACTCCAGCCAAGACCCTGCTGTGTCACTCCAGCCAAGACCCTGCTGTGTCACTCCAGCCAAGACCCTGCTGTGTCACTCCAGCCAAGACCCTGCTGTGTCACTCCAGCCAAGACCCTGCTGTGTCACTCCAGCAAGCTCCCCCATGTGTCACTCCAGCCAGCTCCCCCATGTGTCACTCCAGCCAGCTCCCCCATGTGTCACTCCAGCCAGCTCCCCCATGTGTCACTCCAGCCAGCTCCCCCATGTGTCACTCCAGCCAGCTCCCCCATGTGTCACCCCAGCCAGCCCCCCATGTGTCACCCCAGCCAACACCCTCCTGTCACTCCAGCCAGCTCTTCCATGTGTCACTCCTGCTAGCACCCTCCTATGTCACTCCAGCCAGCTCTCCCATGTGTCACTCCAGCCAACACCCTGCTGTGTCACTCCAGCCAGCTCCCCCATGTGTCACTCCTGCTACCACCGTCCTATGTCACTTCAGCCAGCTCTCCCATGTGCCACTACTTCCAGCACCCTCCCACGTCACTCCTGCCAGGACCTTCTCCTGCGTCACTCCAGCCAGGTCTCCCATGTGTCACTACTGCCAAGACCCTGCTGTGTCACTCCAGCAAGCTCCCCCATGCGTCACTCCTACTACCACCCTCATATGTCACTCCAGCCAGCTCTCCCATGCATCACTACTTCCAAAACCCTCCTGTCACTCCTGCTACCACCACACGATTTAGAGTGTTGGGAGCCACATTTGAATAAAGAAAGAGCCACATGCAGCTCAAGAGCCACAGGTTGGCCACCGCTGCTATATGGTATATGAGACCTTGACGCACTTAGCCCCCCAGAGTAAAGAATATAGTGATAGCAGTATGTGTGATACACAGAATAGAAACCACACAGCAGCTATAGGCACACACAGTTCCAGTTACAATGCAGAAATTATTACATATAGGGGGTAATTCTAAGTTGATCGCAGCAGGAAAATTTTTAACAGTTGGGCAAAAACTATGTGCACTGCAGGGGAGGCAGATATAACATTTGCAGAGAGAGTTAGATTTGGGTGGGTTATTTTATTTCTATGCAGGGTAAATAGTGGCTGCTTTATTTTTACACTGCAATTTAGATTGCAGATTGAACTCACCACACCCAAATCTATCTCTCTCTGCACGTTATATCTGCCTCCCCTGCACTGCACATGGTTTTGCCCAACTGCTAAAAATTTTCCTGCTGCGATCAACTCAGAATTACGCCCATAACCAATAAAACTGCACTGGACTAGTAATACTACATATAGGGGGTCATTCAGAGTTGTTCGCTCGTTGCCGATTTTCGCTATATTGCGATTAGTCGCTTACTGCGCAAGGTTCGCAGAGCGCATGCGCTTAGTTATTTTACACAAAAGTTAGGTATTTTACTCACGGCATAACAAGGTTTTTTCATCATTCTGGTGATCGTACTGTGATTGACAGGAAGTGGGCGTGTGCGAAAAAACGCTGGCGTTTCTGGGAAAAACGCGGGAGTGTCTGAAGAAACGGGGGAGTGTCTGGGCGAACGCTGGGTATGTTTGTGACGTCAAACCAGGAACGAAACTGACTGAACTGATCGCAATGGCTGAGTAAGTCTCGAGCTACTCAGAAACTGCTAAGAAATTTCTATTCGCAATTCTGCTAATCTTTCGTTCGCAATTCTGCTATGCTAAGATACACTCCCAGATGGCGGCGGCTTAGCGTGTCCAATGCTGCTAAAAGCAGCTAGCGAGCAACTCTGAATGAGGGCCATAGAGGAGATGTATGTATGTATACAGATATAACAATGCACAGTAAACACTGGACGTATCTCACATAATACTTGTACTAAATATTCATATAGTAGTGCACTTGTTCTTAACCAATGCTGTCTAAACGACATGTATAATACTTAAGTGACCTGTAAATGGACAGCGCTGATGGGACATGCAGCTTTATAGAGGAGACAGTGCCCAGCAGTCCCAGGAGCAGCGCAGCTATGTGAAATGGCACCCAAACGCTGACAGGGAGTGAGGGAGAGAGAGAAATGCAGCTCCAGGGCGGGAACACCTGCTGTAGATGGCGCCTGGAGCTGGGGGAGGGGCTACATGTCAGAGCCTTATCCCCTCTGCTGGACTTCACCACCAGGTACTATGGAGCCTATAACAAACAGATTTTGTAAATCGGACCTGTGCTCCCTGCCCTGGTGGATATAGTGGGGTCCCTGCACGGCCACAGTGTCCACGCCAGCGGCGCGGTCCATCTCCTGGGACCGTGAACGGATCGTGATTTACCGGCAGGTCCCACCTGGGGGGACCCTCTTACCTCCTCCCTGAAGTGCAGCCACGCGATCCAGGAGAGCAGCATCGGTGATGTGTGCCTGATGACCGGAGCGCCTCCGCTGTAAGTACCCGGGAACCAGGCCGCAGGAGTATACAGTGCCGCTGAGGGAGGTGATGGAGCCGCAGCACAGAATGTCAATATGACATACACTGCATCTAGTGCTTGTGCTGCGGCCCTTGAAGTCTTCTAAAAAAAGCTCTTTTCAGGGCTGCCTAACGCAGCACCCCCTGTTAGTGACCTGCACTGCAGGCACCAACTTACAAACTGAGCTCCAGTGCCTGGAGGCGGGGCTAGAGAGGAGACGGTGCAGTGCATCCTGGAAACAGTCAAAGCTTTAGCCTGTTGGTGCCTCGGATCAAGATCCAACTCTATACACTGATGTTATTCCCTGCGGAATCCCAGTGTACCCCGCTGCAGAAAAAGAAAAGAAACCATAAGAAAAAAAAAAAAAAAAAAAGCTTGGGGCTGCTTGAAAGCAGCCCCACTGTTAAAAGGTGTATCCGGCCTTGGCTGGGGGCAGGGCATAGGGGAGTAGAGACTGAAGCATCCTGGGAACTCAAAAGCTTTAACTGTTTGTTGCCCAATCCTCCCCAACCACCTACACTGAAGGTATTCCCTGTGGAGACTATGGACCCTGAAGAAGAAAAAAAAAAAACACATTACATTATTATACGTTGTGGGAAGTTGCAGCACTGAGAGGGCAGTGGGGATGCATAGCAGTGTTACAGATGGGGGGGTGATTGCAATGACCGTCCCCCTTTGGATCTGCCACCTGGCTGAAGGGGACAAATCCTCCTCCCTTCCTAGTGCGCGGCGCCAGTATCTTTCCTCTCACCACCCTGGCCGGAGTGCGTGCACAGAGCAATAACAAAATCTGAAAATGGACACCCAGTCTAAAGAAAGAACAAATATGCACAGACAGCTTAATTTCTATGCCCATCATTCTAGCAACTATATCACTTCAGAGAGATGCAAATACAACATTCTTTATAATTTTTTACACATAGGATTACAGTTTCTCATTGGACATATTTCCCAAAGGGGCGTTGGAAGGGGCTACAGAACAATTCTGCTAAGAGAGTAGTATACAAAAATGTGACCTATAATAGGTTGTGTACATACTGTGCTGCTCCACAGTGACAAGCTGCATTCTTTAGCAGGTACCAACTCAGACGCTGCCACTTGTGGGCTTAATGAATACTCATGCAGATGCAGGCCTTTGAAGTCACAAGGTACTAGTGGCAATGCTGAATCCCAGAAGGTCAAACCAGGAATCTCTCAGCATACCATGTGCTGCATTCATAGCTATGTGCTTCTTGCGCATCCAGAACTCTAAACTGCTTAGCAGCTGAATGACAACTTGCACGACACCATCGAGACATGCTGTACCACATCATGTAACATCCAATTGGGTTGGGTACAAAATCACGGCAGCAGAATCCCGACGGACAGAATCCTGTCAGATCCTAGTATGTTCACCTTAGCCTTAATCCCAACCCCTCTCCTGCAGCCTAACCCCATCCCCTGTACTTACCTGCTGTCAGTCTTCAGATTTTGACCACATCTCCATCCAATTATGCAAATATGAAAATTTAGTTTTACATCTACAGCTGTGTCCTCCTACATCGTTGCTGCCGTTTAAACAGCCCTTCTTGTCGTGTCTAGTCGTAAGCGTGTTTATTGACGCCGGGAATCTTTTTGTATATTTTCCCCCGAAAATGCTTCTTATGTGCATTACTATGTGAATAAGACGCACAAGCAGACCCTGCAGGATATGCAGTGTGCCTACAGTATAGTCTGTGTGTGACTGCGGCTGTATATGCATAATGTAGTATTTTGTATGCAGATACAGCCGCTGTCACACACAATATAGGCACGCCAAATATTTTAATCAGCAGAGTCTGCTTGAGCGTATTATTCACATAGCAATGTAAATAAAAAAGCACTTTCTTTTTTTTTTTTTTTTTTTTGCTGAGAGACACCCGACGTTAGCACAGCTGCCTGCGTACTGCTGGCTCACTGGCAACAGGCATCTTGCGGTGCACGGTGTATGGAGGCTAGATGTATGAGGATACATCTGTAGAAAGTTAATACAGCAATGTTATGGGGTTTTTTTGGGGTTTTTTTTTTAAACCGAACAATGGCATTTTGGCACATGTTCTACCCCTATCCCTAACCATCCCCTCAGTGGTAAACCTAACCCTCCTGTCCCACAGCCTAACCCAAATGGCACATGTCAACATTCTGAGAATGTTGGCATCATGTGTCGACATTATATGGACATTGTAAATGCCGACCTAATAACTACATTCTGGATGGGAGGCCTGTGAGAATGTGTAATGGGACCATGGACAGTCATTGTATGGGGTTGGTTTATTAGCACAGGGGTAATGAACAATGCAGACATTTATGCTGGAAGATGTCTCTCAGTTTCTCATGCATTCCTGTGAGATGACAAGTGTAACATAAGGGTCAGTGCACATAGACCAATAAGTGGAGCGGCATTATACATACCAGAGAGTTCACCAGTTCTCCCATGGAATCCATGATAAGCTCGCCCAGGAGAAGGATACAGGGCACAGCCATCCTAATACAAGAAGAGCGGTGTCAGACACAGGTACTGACATCAGGCGATAGGAGGTCAGGGACAATAGGGCTATTCATAGTCTTACATGCCATTGTATATTTTACCTTCTTCACATTACCTAATATCTCAGTACAAAAGCTAAAACACTGCGTACCTTGGGGATGAAGCCAGAATCTTCACCTCTGCATTTTAGTGCCAATGAGGCTTTTCAGGGCTGGTTGCTATGTAGTCAGGGAGGTTATCAGTAAGCTTCTGGATGAGTGTCACACACAAGGGCCTGCCGTTAAAAAAAAATCAAAAAAAAAAAATCAATGGACAGCCGGTAACAAGAGTTAAATCACCAGGGCATGCTGTCTGCGAGTGACAGGAAGATGGGTCAGGGGGAGCAAGTCCCAACTGCTGCATGCAGAGTGCAGCAACAGACAAAGGGCACATATACCATTCATACAGGGACTACACCACTGTCTTCCTATTACATATAAGAAACTGAAATACTTGGGAGGAGCACAGATTGCGGTGCTAGGGTGAATGCAGGGTGAGTGGTCTGTTACCAATTACACATCTAACATACTTACAAAATATAAAAGAGTTGAACCTGTTTGGTCTTCTAGATTTGTGTTTGTGTGTGGATGCAGATCTACAAAACAGAAGCTGCCATATTGTAGTACTACTGGAGAACTTTCTAGCAGTGATTATGGTCACTGGTTACTAATAAATGATGTGGCAAGAACAACAAATGTTTATCGTGCATGATGGCAGCATATGTACATTACACATTAACCACTATGGATTTTTGTAGATAAACACTACACACATGCCGTAGTTAGCACCTGCATACTGGCCCAAGATTGCCATGTGGTTGCGTCGAAACCAAAGGTGACGTCCAACAGTGACGTCAAACAGTGAGAATGAATGGTGTGTGTGTGTGTGTGTGTGTGTGTGTGTGTCTGTGTCTGTCTGTCTCTCTAGCAAGTCACTACTGGAGCACACCGAGGGCCCAGTGTAAAAACTGCATGAGATTCAACTTAGCAACTAAAGATGTGCACACTCTATACATTCATGCAATATATTGTTCAGACACCGATTGGAATGATTTAGAGTGTATGATGTGTAACCCCCCAATCTGTCGTTCCATGAATCGTCCCATTGGCTGTGCTGCACATCCAATGGGGCAATTCCACAGCTGCTGCGGTGTAGTTAACATGCAGTATATGTAACAATATATTGCCCTGTCATACAGAGGAACTTTTAGGGTGTGCAGCAGATGCAACTATGGGGCACAAAGTAAACCTGACCCCCATCACTCTACTCTCCATTTTTGTGTTAATTTCATTACAGGTTGAGTATCCCATATCCAAATATTCCGAAATACGGAATATTCCGAAATACGGACTTTTTTGAGTGAGACTGAGATAGTGAAACCTTTGTTTTTTGATGGCTCAATGTACACAAACTTTGTTTAATACTCAGTTATTAAAAATATTGTATTAAATGAACTTCAGACTGTGTGTATAAGGTGTATATGACACATAAATGAATTCTGTGAATGTACACACACTTTGTTTAATGCACAAAGTTATAAAAAATATTGGCTAAAATGACCTTCAGGCTGTGTGTATATGGTATATATGAAACAAATGCATTCTATGCTTAGATTTAGGTCCCATCACCATAATATCTTGTTATGGTATGCAATTATTCCAAAATACAGAAAAATCCGATATCCAAAATTCCTCTGGTCCCAAGCATTTTGGATAAGGGATACTCAACCTGTATTAAAAAAATTCTGAATTCAATATTAATGAGGACTTCACAGATAAATACACTGTTTTGATGGTAAATAATTTTGCCTACACAAAAGAATTTAAAGCAGATGGTTTACCTACACTGATTCTTAGCTGAACTATAGTAATATTCACATGCTGCATATCAAAGCTGTAAAAAAAAGTGCTTTAGGAGCTTACATCTCCTACTGGGAGAGGGACAGCTCCCAGCCGCTCACACAGGATTCCTGCATGACAGTGCGCAGACATGCTTGCCGAGTGCAGAGTAAATGGGACCGAATGGCCAATGGCGGAGCGGTGAAATCACAGTATACAGCAACCAGTCTGTTTGATAGGAAATTGCTATACTGATACTTAGGCCACAGAGGATTACAGCGGGAGGACAGCTGACAGTAGCAACTACAAGCTCTGTTAGGACTATAATTAGAGATGGAAGCAATTTAATGCTTTCACCGGAGGTAAAATATTCTTAAATCCCTTTGCCAAGTGCTGCGATACTTACAGAGTCCATAGAGGTTTGAAATAACTGCTTGCTGCATGTTCCGTACACTGAGGTTTGTAGCTAAGGCTACCTCCGGCACACAGTTACTAAATGGCTGCTCAGACGTCTCACCTGTCCTCTGCAATAAAAGGGTTAAAAAAAATAACCGCTTTTAGTTGCCAAGTGTAAAATGCCCTTGAGAATATTTTAAATCACATTTTCAATCTCCACAAACATAACAGCACCATGAGAACTTCTGGATTGTACGTATGGGGAGACCTTAAAATATGGGGCAGTATATATACTCAACGCCTTGGTAATTATACATTCTGATAGATCATCATATGAACATACAAACTTAAGGAAGAGTATATTACTTATGAAAACGGATGAAGTTTAATAAATACAGTAATAGTCATTTCCCCAATAGGTCTCTCTAGATTAAATAACTTGCTATGAGAGCGGTTTGTGTTTTTCCTACATGCTGAACAAAAAGGGCCTGACAAGAAATATATAGTTTGAGCAATTCTGAGAATTGATCATTAGACTATCTGTATAGATATCTAAAGTACGGCGCAGACACTCACTATGTGGCAGATGTATTAAGCCTGGAGAAGTGATAAAGCAGTGATAAGTTAAAGGTGATAACGCACCAGCCAATCATTGCGGGTTTGAAAAATGAAAGTGGATTGGCTGGTGTGTTATCACCTTTCACTTTTTTATAACTGCTTTATCACTTCTCTAGGCTTAATACATCTGCCACAATGTATGGACTGCACCTGGGTGAAAAGGCCTTGTAAACAAACTATAGCCCCATACGAAAACGCACATGCATTCAAAATTACTGAAAAAGTGCCCAATTACAAACTTTCAACTCTTGAAAATAAGATTTTACTTACCGGTAAATCTATTTCTCGTAGTCCGTAGAGGATGCTGGGACTCCGTAAGGACCATGGGGAATAGACGGGCTCCGCAGGAGATAGGGCACTTTAAGAAAGCTTTGGACTCTGGGTGTGCACTGGCTCCTCCCTCTATGCCCCTCCTCCAGACCTCAGTTAGGGAAACTGTGCCCAGAGGAGATGGACAGTACGAGGAAGGATTTTTGTAAATCTAAGGGCGAGATCCATACCAGCCACACCAATCACACCATATAACTTGTGATAAACTTACCCAGTTAACAGTATGAACAACAACATAGCCACGGTTCAACCGAAAAACTATAACATAACCCTTATATAAGCAATAACTATATACAAGTCTTGCAGAAAAAGTCTGCACTTGGGACGGGCGACCAGCATCCTCTACGGACTACGAGAAACAGATTTACCGGTAAGTAAAATCTTATTTTCTCTAACGTCCTTGAGGATGCTGGGACTCCGTAAGGACCATGGGGATTATACCAAAGCTCCCAAACGGGCGGGAGAATGCGGATGACTCTGCAGCACCGATTGAGCAAACAGGAGGTCCTCCTCAGCCAGGGTATCAAACTTATAGAACTTTGCAAAGGTGTTTGTCCCCGACCAAGTAGCTGCTCGGCACAACTGTAATGCAGAGACCCCTCGGGCAGCCGCCCAAGAAGAGCCCACCTTCCTAGTGGAATGGGCCTTAACCGATTTCGGTAACGGCAATCCTGCCGTAGAATGCGCCTGCTGAATCGTGTTACAGATCCAGCGAGCAATAGTCTGCTTTGAAGCAGGAGCGCCAACCTTGTTGGCCGCATACAGAACGAACAAAGCTTCAGTCTTCCTGATTCTAGCCATTCTGGTCACATAAATCTTCAAAGCCCTGACTACATCCAAGGACTCGGAATCCTCCAAGTCCCGTGTAGCCACAGGCACGACAATAGGTTGGTTCACATGAAAAGATGAGACCACTTTTGGCAGAAAGTGAGGGCGAGTCCTCAACTCTGCCCTATCCACGTGAAAAACCAAGTATGGACTTTTATGTGATAAAGCCGCCAATTCGGAAACACGTCTTGCCGAAGCTAACGCCAACAACATGACCACTTTCCACGTGAGGTATTTCAACTCCACAGTTTTGAGTGATTCAAACCAAGGTGACTTGAGGAAACGCAACACCACGTTAAGATCCCAAGGCGCCACCGGAGGCACAAAGGGAGGCTGAATATGCAGCACCCCCTTCACAAAGGTCTGTACTTCAGGAATAGAGGCCAATTCTCTTTGAAAGAAAACGGATAAGGCCGAAATCTGGACCTTTATGGATCCTAAATTTAGGCCCAAAGTCACTCCTGTTTGAAGGAAGTGAAGTAGACGGCCCAAATCGAACTCCTCCGTAGGAGCAGCTCTGGCCTCACACCAAGAAACATATTTCCGCCATATACGGTGATAATGTTTTAACGTCACGTCTTTCCTAGCCTTGATCAGGGTAGGAATGACTTCCTCCGGAATCCCTTTTTCCACTAGGATCCGGCGTTACACCGCCATGCCGTCAAACGCAGCCGCGGTAAGTCTTGGAACAGACAGGGCCCCTGCCGCAGCAGGTCCTGCCTTAGAGGAAGAGGCCACGGATCCCCTGCGAGCAACTCTTGCAGCTCCGGATACCAAGTCCTCCGTGGCCAATCCGGAACAATGAGTATTGTTCTGACCCTGCTTCTTCGTATTATTCTCAACACCTTGGGTATAAGAGGAAGAGGAGGAAACACATAGACCGATCTGAACACCCAAGGTGTCACTAGTGCGTTTACCGCTACCGCCTGAGGGTCCCTTGACCTGGCGCAATACCGCTTTAGCTTTTTGTTGAGACGGGATGCCATCATGTCGATTTGAGGCAGTCCCCAACGATCCGTGATCTGTGCGAAGACTTCTTGATGAAGTCCCCACTCTCCCGGATGCAGGTCGTGCCTGCTGAGGAAGTCCGCCTCCCAGTTGTCCACCCCCGGGATGAACACCGCTGATATCGCGCTTACATGGCCTTCCGCCCAGCGTAGAATCCTGGTCGCTTCTGCCATGGCCATTCTGCTCCTTGTTCCGCCTTGGCAGTTTATATGAGCCACTGCCGTGACATTGTCTGACTGAATCAGAACCAGTTTTCTCCGAAGCAATTCCTCCGCTTGACGCAGGGCGTTGTATATGGCCCTCAACTCCAAGACGTTGATGTGGAGACAAGACTCTTGGCTTGACCAGAGACCTTGGAAATTTCTTCCCAGTGTCACTGCTCCCCAGCCTCGGAGGCTTGCATCCGTGGTCACCAGGACCCAGTCCTGAATGCCGAACCTGCGACCTTCTAGTAGGTGAGCACTGTTCAGCCACCACAGGAGAGCTACCCTGGTCCTGGGAGACAGGGTGATCCTTTGATGCATTTGTAAATGGGACCCGGACCACTTGTCCAAGAGGTCCCATTGAAAAGTCCTTGCATGGAACCTGCCGAAAGGGATGGCCTCGTAGGAAGCCACCATCTTCCCCAGGACCCACGTTCACTGAAACCTTTTTTTTTGGTTTTAATAGGTTCCTGACCATGGCTAGGAGTTCCTGAACCTTTTCGATCGGAAGAAAAATCTTTTTCTGGTCTGTGTCTAGAATCAGCCCCAAAAAGGTCAGACGCGTTGTAGGGACTAGCTGGGACTTCGGTATATTGAGAATCCAGCCGTGTATCTGCAACGTCTTCATGGACAGGGACACGCTGTCCAGCAACCTCTCCCGAGATCTCGCCTTTATGAGGAGATCGTCCAAGTATGGGATAATTGTGACCCCCTGCCTGCGCAGGAGCACCATCATTTCCGCCATTACCTTGGTGAAAATTCTCGGGGCCGTGGAAAGCCCAAACGGCAACGTCTGAAATAGGTAGGGACAGTCCTGCACTGCAAATCTCAGGAACGCCTGATGCAGGGGGAATATCGGAACATGAAGGTAAGCATCCTTTAGGTCCAGGGACACCATCCAATCCCCCCCCTCCCCTCCAGGCTGGCGATGACCGCCCTGAGTGATTCCATTTTGAACTTGAACCTCTTCAAGTACAGGTTCAGAGATTTCAGGTTTAAAATGGGTCTGACCGAACCGTCCGGTTTCGGGACCACAAACAGGGTTGAGTAATATCCCTCTCCTTGCTGGAGATGAGGAACTGTGACAATCACCTGTTGAATACACAATTTTTGGATTGCTGCCAACACTAGCTCCCTCTCTGACGGGGAAGCCGGCAGAGCCGATTTGAAAAATCGGCGAGGAGGCAAGTCTTCGAATTCCAGTCTGTATCCCTGAGAAACAATCTCTAACGCCCAGGGATCCACCTGCGAGTGAACCCAGATGTGGCTGAAAAACCGAAGACGAGCCCCCACCAGATCTGCCTCCCCTCGGGAAGCCCCAGAGTCATGCGGTGGACTTTGCAGACGCAGGGGAGGACTTCTGCACTTGGGAACTAGCTGTGTGCAGCTTTTTTTCCCCTGCCTTTCCCTCTGGCAACAAAGGATGATCCCCGTACCCTCTTGTTTTTATTGGAACGAAAGGACTGCATTTGATAATGAGGTGCCTTTTTTGTATGCTGCGGGGGGACATAAGGTAAGAAATTTGACTTACCAGCTGTAGAGACAAGATCCGAGAGGCCGTCTCCAAACAACTCCACCCCTTTGTAAGGCAAAGACTCCATATGCCGCTTTGAATCGGCATCTCCCGTCCACTGTCGGGTCCACAAGAGCCGCCTAGCAGAAAGACATAGCATTTATTCTGGAGCTTAATAAACAAATGTCTCTCTGAGCATCCCTCATATACAAGGCAGCATCTCTGATATGCTCTATGGTCATATGAATGGCATCCCTATCTAAGGTGTCAATTTCCGTAGATAAGGAATCTGCCCATGCCACAACCGCACTACAAACCCAGGCCGACGCCATAGCCGGTCGAGCAATAGTACCGGAATGATTGTAAATGTGCTTTAAGGTAATTTCCTGCCTGCGATCAGCAGGTTCCTTGAGGGAAGCCGTATCCTGAGAAGGCAGTGCCACCTTTTTGGACAAACGTGTCAGCGCCTTGTCAACTTTTGGCGAAGATTCCCAGCGTATCCTATCAGTTTGTGGAAAAGGATACACCATGAGAATCCTTTTGGGAACTTGTGGTCTCCTATCCGGAGATTCCCAAGCCTTTTCGCACAAGTCACTTAATTCAAATGAGGATGGAAAAGTGACTTCAGGATTTTTCCCTTTATACATGTGTACCCTCGTGTCAGGGACAGGGGGTTCCTCAGTAATATACAAAACCTCTTTAATGGCAATAATCATGTACCCTTTGCCACCTTCGGCTGTAATTTTGCATCTTCATAGTAGACACTAGAGTCAGTATCTGTGTCATCGATCTGGGATATGGTGCGCTTCTGAGACCCCGAAGGACCTGGCGCCCCAGGGACAGGCTTGGACTGGCTACCTGACTGATCCCTAGCTTCTGCCTTGTCTTACCTTTTATGCAATAGATTGACATTTGCATTCAAGACATTCAGCATATCCACCCATTCCGGTGTCGGCGTTGCCGACGGCGACCCAACATTCAAGCACTCCCCCTCCGCATTAAGCGAGCCTTCCTCGTCAAACATGTCGACACACGCGTACCGACACTTCCCACGCACACAGGGAACCCCTTTCCTGAAGACAGTATCCCTGTCAAGGCCCTTTGGAGAGAGAGAGAGAGAGAGTATGCCAGCACACACCCCAGCGCAATGACCCTGGAGACCAACACAAAATGTTTTTCCCCAGCAGCGCTGTATAATATGTAAACCGCCAATTATGTGCCCCCCCCCCCCTCTCTTTTAAGCACCCTTTCACAGTGTGTAAGCAGGGGAGAGTCCGGGGAGCTTCCTCTCAGCAGTGCTGTGGAGAGAAAATGGCGCTGGTGAGTGCTGAGGGAGAAGCCCCGCCCCCTCGGAGGCGGGCTTCTGTCCCGCTCAAACTTAGTAAAATATGGCGGGGGCTCTTTTATATACATGTACAGAGCCCACCTGTACATGTATATAGTCTTTTTGCCATGCAGAGGTTTCTATTGCTGCCCAGAGCGCCCCCCCCTGCCAGCAGTGCTCCCTGTGAAAAAGTAGTAAAAGGTAGAAAAAAATCCAAACAAAAATGCTTCTAGGCAGAGAACTCTGGAGAGCTCTCTGCAGTGCACCCATCTTGCTCTGGGCACAGTGTAAAACTGAGGTCTGGAGGAGGGGCATAGAGGGAGGAGCCAGTGCACATCCAGAGTCCAAAGCTTTCTTAAAGTGCCCTATCTCCTGCGGAGCCCGTCTATTCCCCATGGTCCTTACGGAGTCCCAGCATCCTCAAGGACGTTAGAGAAATAAGGATTTGGCTTCTGAACACTCCAAGCTACAGTAAAATGGCTGGACAACTCGAAAGCACATTAACAATTGCTTCCATTTTGGACCAGCACCATTCTACAAGACAGCAGAGGGGGAGGAAACATGAAAGAACTAAAATGCAAAGACATCCGTTCTCTTTGTAGGTTGATAATGTGTAACATAATTGTGACATTAGCCTCATTATGTTGGATTGCTTTGACAATTAAAGTCAACAAGACAATCAGTGAGCATTTCGCAGGGCATTTTTCAGACCTGTGTAAACTGTGAACTGTAAATAGTTGGCAAACACTTAACTTAAACATGCCTTTAGTACCCCCAATCAGTCAGTACATGAAAACTTAATGAAATCAAAGAACTTCCTTTAAAAAAAAAAAAAAAAAAAGGGTTCTTTTGCACAGACTGAATAGTCATTCACATGCTAAAACACTGGCAATGTCTAATGTTCATTTTTCTGTGGTTGTGCAATTATATAGCTGTATATCAATTTTTTGTGTTACAGTAAATAATACATTTCAGACTGCACAAACAAGATGTACATCTGCAAAATGCACAAGTCCCTGGAAGCGTCTACCTGGAGGAAACCACCTCAGTGCTATATAAGTCGAGCAGCAGTCCACAGTGTACTTCCTTCCTGTATGCAAGAGCCAGGTTATGTTCTTATGCATTTTCTTGACAGGAAATTGAAAAACTAAAATCTAAGCACGTCTCAGAAGTATTTTCTGTAACAACTTGCATTTAATGGTTTGCAAAATAAATGAAAAAAAAAAAAACCCTGTAAAAACTAGTTGTTTTTTTCAAAAGGTTGAGGGCAGTTCTGAGTGGCAGGGAGATTACAAGACCAACCTAAATACAACAGTGATGGCTAAACAACCGTGTTACCAGGTCAGACCTGATAATTCAGAGATCGGGCACGAGTCTAAAGTCAAATAAAAGGAATCCATTCTCTTGCGTGAAATCCATTCCCTTACATGGGCCGTCCATTTGCCTCATTGAAGGAGGTATTTTATTTTTTTGGACACTATTGTACAAGATCACCTTTGTGAAAACCCCTAACACAAGGACCCTCAAATTTCAAGCATTATAATGTTTAACTAATGGGCTCTACACACTTGCCGATGTGTGCGGTCGATACGAACAATCGAGTTCAGTTATGAACAATGCACATTGTTCATATCGCTCAGTGTGTAGGCATCAACTATGAACGATGCGCGGCCCCATCGCCGTATCGTCTGTCAGGCACCTCTGCGGCAAATCATCAAATGTGTAGGGGACTTAAGTCAATTTAGACACCACACCTGAATATTAAGTGAGCACTCACCATCATTAATAAAAGAAAATTAAACAAAATTGCATGTAAATAAGGATATTTTTTTTTTTTCATACGGCCACATTTATTTTTTAAAGGACCCCTACATGGTCTCACAGGCTGACCCTACCTACTAAAAGTGTACTCTACTGTGCTACAATCAATGTGGGGACTGGAGAAAAAGTAATAGATCTAAAGCTATAACTAACTCGTATACTGTATGTGCATTTCTATGGAGTATTTGAACTTGAGACTTCTTTATTTTATTATGCCATATAGAACAGCATATAGGTAATCATTTATTCAAAGCTGAATGTTTAGTCCCTAATAAAGCAATATAAATGGTCTCAATCAGTTGCCCAGCCGCTCTTAGCATACAAAAAACAAAAAAAAGGCTTGGGAATTGGGTGTGCTTTGAAACTTGACAGTAAAGGCCAGTACTCGCCGCTCAGCACACATCTCTCCCGGCGCTCAGCACAGCGCGAGACGGGGGGGCCGCTCACTTCACCCAGCGGGTGAAGTGAGCGACCCGCTAGATTGGCCTGCATGCAGGCCAATCTAGCAGCAGCGATAGCGATGCGCGGGGCTGCGCATCGCTATCGCTGAGGGGGCTACACACGGAGCGATCGTGCTTAAAATCTAAGCAATCTAGTCAGATTGCTTAGATTTTAAGCAGCGATCGCTCCGTGAGTACCCCCCTTTACAAAAACCTCTTGCTATACCAGCACTACTTGATTATCTTAATATCATCTAACAGAAACTTCTTCTACTGCAGACATTCCGTCATTCTGTATTCTGCTTAGGAATTAGGTTTCCTATATGCATTAGCTTATACTTTTAGATATAGTAATCTTTAATGTTTCACACTTTAGTCCATTACTTTACTTTCTTGAGATCACTAAGGATTTCATTTACCTCAAAACAAGAAATCACTGTTACAGATCTTTGTATCGGCTACAAAAATAGACATACCTTCCCTTGTAGACCACAAGTGATCTCACTAATGACTATACTACACAAAACAGGACACCACACTGGTCCCTGAGGGGCAGATGTATTAAGCCTGGTGAAGTGATAAAGTGGAAAGAGATAAAGCACCAGCCAGTCAGCTCCTAACTGTCATTTTTCAAACCCAGCCTGTAACATGTAAGTTAGGAGCTGATTGGCTGGTGCGTTATCACCTTCCACTTTATCACTTCACCAGGCTTAATACATCTGCCCCTGAATTACTAAACACTGGTTTCCAGCCCTTCCATGGAGCTTACTTTATTTCCTACTTTTGCCAATCCCTTGTTTATTTCACTATGTGACTCCAATCTGAGACTTTCAGTTTCTTAATTCCTTTATTGTTGCCACAGCTTGTTATCTTACCGCAGCAATCCCACACTGCCCCGAATCTTATAATGTGCTTGACTCCAAATGCTGGAAAAACAAAACCCGAAAATAGGATTTTAATTACCTACCGGTAAATCCTTTTCTCGTAATCCGTAGAGGATGCTGGAGTTTCATTTAGTACCATGGGGTATAGACGGGTCCTTTGGGAGCCACTGGCACTTTAAGAGTTTAACAGTGTGGGCTGGCTCCTCCCTCTATGCCCCTCCTACCAGACTCAGTCTAGAAACTGTGCCCGAGGAGACGGACATACTTCGAGAGAAGGAAATACAGATAGTGGTGAAATTCACACCAGCTCACACCGAAACGGAAAAAAATAAATAAATAATAAAAAAAAAGCAACCTGGAGAAACCATGCTAACCAGCATGCACCATGAAGAAATCATGCAAAACCACATGAAACATGAAGAAACCATGCTAACCAGTAGGCAACACGAAGAAACCATGCAACACGAAGAAAACATGTTATCTAGCATGAAACAGGAAGCAACCATGCCAATCCACATGTAACCTGAAAAAACCATGCATGAAAGAGGAATAACAACAGCTGAACCAATACTTAACCAAGTAGCAAGGCAGGAAAACGAAACATTGATCGGGCGCCCAGCATCCTCTATGGACTACGAGAAAAGCATTTACCAGTAATTAAAATCCTATTTTTGCTTACATCCTAGAGGATGCAGGGTTTCCATTTAGTACCATGGGGACGTACCAAAGCTCCCAGTACGGGAGGGAGAGTGCGGAGTATCCTGCAGGACGGAGTGACTAAACTTTAAGTATTGAACTTGTAGAAGTTCAGCAAAACTGTTCGACCCTGACCAAGCAGCTGGTCGGCAAAGCTGCAAAACCGAGACACCCCGGGCAGCTGCCCAGGAACAACCCACTGTACGAGTAGAGTGGGCCTTAACAGATCTTTGACACAGCAGGCCTGCCGTACAATAAGCATGCTGGATTGTAAACCCGATCCAGCGAGCAAATGTCTGCTTAGAAGCTGGACACCAAACCATGTTGGGACCATAAAGGACAAACAGAGCGTCCGACTACCTGTGACGAGAAGTCCTCTTTACAGAAACTATCAAAGCCCTCACAACATCCAAGGACTGTGAGGTAATTGAGGAGTCAGTAGCCACTGGCACCACAATAGGTTGGTGATATGAAAAACAGACAACCCCCGGAAGAAATTGCTGATGTGTTCTGAGCTCAGCTCCATCTTCATGGAAAAACAAGTAGGGGCTCTTGCATGACAATGCCTCCAATTTCGACACCCATCGAGCAGATGCCAATGCCAACAGTGTGACCACCTTCCAAGTTAGAAACTTGACGTCCACCTCCTGTAAAGGCTCAAACCAATCTGACTGCAGGAACTGCAGCACCACATTAAGATCCCAAGGTGCCGTAGAAGGCACAAAGGGTGGCTGGATATGCAGAATCCCTATCAATGAAGTCTGAATCTCAGGGAGAGCAGCCAATCGTTTCTGGAAGAAAATGGACAAGACCAAAATCTGGACCTTTATGAAGCCCAAGCGTAGGCCCACAACCACACCTGCATGCAGAAAGAGGAGAAACTGTCCTAGTTGAAACTCCACCGTAGGAAACTTGTTGGATTCACACCAAGACCTGTACGTTTACAAAATGCGATGGTAATATTTAGACGATACCCCCTTTCTAGGCAGCATCAGGGTAGGAATGACCTTGTTCGGAATGCCCTTCCGAGCCAAGATCTGGCGTTCAACCCCCATGCCGTCAAACGTAGCCGTGTGTAAGTCTTGATAAACAAACGGCCCCTGTTGCAGAAGGTCCTCGCGAAGAGGAAGATGCCTCGGATCTTCCAGCAGTAACTCCAGAAGATCCGCGTACCAAGCACTTCTTGGCCAGTCCGGAGCAATGAGGAGATCGCCTCAACTCTTGTTCTTTTTATTAGCTTGAGAATTCATGGGATGAGTGGAAGTGGAGGGAGCACATACACTGACTGGGACACCCACGGAGTTACCAGGGCGTCCACCGCCACTGCTTGTGGGTCTCGTGACCTGGAACAGTATCTCCGAAGCTTCTCGTTGAGGTGAGAGGCCATCATGTCTGAGGCACACCCCATCGGCTTGTTACCTCTGCGAATACCTCTGGGTGGAGGCCCCATTCTCCTGGATGGAGATTGTGTCTGCTGAGGAAGTCTGTTCACCAGTTGTCCACTCCCGGAATGAAGACTGCTGACAGCGCCTGCTTCTCTGCTCAGGGGAGGATTATGGTCACCTCTGACATTGCAGCCCTGCTCTTCGTTCCACCCTGCCTATTAATATAGGACACCGCTGTAACGTTGTCCTACTGAACCTGAACGGCTTGTTCTCGCAGAAGATGTGCCGCTTGTAGAAGGTCGTTGTACACGGCCTTCAGATCCAGAATGTTTATTGGAAGGAGAGATGCCTGAACGGACAGCTTTCCTTGGAAGTTTTCCGCCTGAGCGACTGCTTTCCAACCCCTGAGACTTGCATTTGTGATTCGATGAATCCAATTATGAATCCTGAACCTGCGGCCTTCGAGTAGGTGAGAAGTTTGCAGCCACCAGAGGAGTGAAATTCTGGCTTTCGGCAACAGGCGTATCCGCTGGTGCATGTGAAGATGAGATCCTGACCATAAGACCAGGAGATCCAGTGGGAAAGACCGTGCAAGGAATCTTCCGTACTGTTGAGCCTCTTAGTAGGCAACCATCTTCCCCAGAAGGTGAATGCACTGATGAACCGATACCCGGGCTGACATCACGGACCATTGATTGGATCACCTGCGCTTTCTTCACCGGTAGAAAACACCCTCTGCACTTCAGTGTTGAGAATCAGCCCCAGGGAGAGAAAAAAAAAAAAAACCTCCTTATCGGCTTCAAATGCGAAAATTGGAAGCTTCAGCATCCACCCGAGATCCAGGGGACAGTTGATTTGAGAGAGCGCAACACTCCGTAACAACATCTCCCTGGAGGATGTTAAAGTCACCCAGATATGGAATTATGCCCACTCCTGGTTTGTGGAGCGGGAGTATAAAGGCTGCCATGGCCCTGATGAACACCCCCGGTGTTGCGTAGAAGCCAAGCTCAGTGTTTGGAACTGGAAGTGACATAGTTGTAGTGCAACCCTAGATAGGCGGCCAGATTGGAATGTGAAGTATGCACCCCTGATATCCCGGAATACCAGGAATTCCTCAACATCTCAAGCAGAGGTCACCACTACCAGACTCCGTCCTAAATTGAACACCCACTAGTAGGGAATCAATGACCCCAGGTTTGAATAGTAACCCCTGTTACGTAAATGAGGTGGAACTGGAATAATGACATTAGTTCGACAAATGATAAGATAGCTTCTAGCAGTAGTGCACTTTCTGCCTGAGAAGCTAGTATGCCTGATTTGAATAATCTGTGAGGCGGGAATACTAGAAATTCTAGTCTGCACCCCTGGGCAACCCAACTGTTTCCACGGGTCTAGGCAGTATATTGCCTAGATGTGTTACTGAATCTCTTTAGTCTCGCTCCCACCTGCCTGATCCCCAGGCAGCGAAGTCCACCGACAAACCGAAGGGTTTGAAAAAGTCCGAATTTGAAATCAGTCCCTGGGAACCTGGCGGTGCAGGTTTTCTGGATTTCCAACGTCCTCTAAAGGAAGTGGAGGAATATGTGGAATCATGTTTGAAGGAATTGCAGTGTAGGTGTAGAATAAAATTTCCTGGTCTGTGCAGCTGCGGAAGGAAGACATACCGACTTAACCGCAGTTGACATGGATAATCACGTATCCCGTGCGTCCCAACAGGGTCTTACCTGTGAAAGGTGGACCTGTCATACCTTACTCGGATTCTGTATCCGCAGTCCATTGGTGTAGACTCCGTCCCCTGCGTGTCGAAACTGCCAGAGCAGTGGTCCCTGCATTATGCAGGTCAATCTCCTTCATGGCATCTCACCGTGAAGCCTGTAGAATCCTGTATGTGACACAGAAACAAGTACAAGTCACTTCTACACATAGAATCTAAATCATCAAGTAAGGAGCCTGACCACATTACAATAGCCCCAGAGATGTATGCAAGTGGGTCTCCGAGTCACACCTGCAGCAGTGTACAGTATTAGAGATTAGTCTCAATAGGTGATCAGCCTTTATGGAGGTTGTACCAGGGACAGGTAAGACAACCATATTTGACAATTTAGACACTCTATAGGGATGTGGATAATAACTCTGGGTGTACTCAGGTTTTCCCAAATAAGGAGTTCAACACCCTACACAGTGGGAAGGCATTCATTATATACCTATAATAACATTCCTCATCCCTAATAGCTTCAAACATATGTTGGAACCCTCATATATATGCATTATATGGGCAAGTGTACGCTTTCTAGGGTACGGAGATGGGGTGAGAGGTACAGCAGTGGGATTTTAAACCCCACTTTTCTCAAAACTGCGACTTCTACCCAGTATGGGATATATTGGAAGCAATATATTCTTAAAGTACACCATATGGAGGCTACCCCAGGGGGATCAGCCACCGAAGCCTGAGATGTGTACAGTTTTGAGCATGGTATAGACTTCCCAGGAAAAGATATACATTCTGCAGTACAGGACAAAGTCCCTTAAACATGGTAAAGTGGATTACACATATACAGGAAAATATAAACACAGTTATCTTCAGAGAGTCACACAGCACAAGAAGCCAGCCACAGCGTGAAGATAAAAAAAACCCTGCTGACTAGCGTAACCTTAACAGGGTGGCTAGTACATAATATCACTCCCCCCTTTTATAACACCTTTTACCTCAATGTAGTTATGTGGAGGACAGCGTTCCCTGTCAGCGTGTGTCTGCAGGGAGAAAATGGCGCTGGATCCGCTCTGAGGAGAAGCACCGCCCCCTGTAATGGCACGTCTTCCCGCACTTAGAGATTATACTGGCCTGAGGTAATTTTTGCAGCAAACAGTGGGTTAGACCTTGAAAGCTATGTTTGACCAGTGTAGGGTATCGCGCTGGCCCAGGACGCCCCTCACAGCGCCGTACACAGTGTGCCGCTGAGCCTTCCGGAGCGCAGCCTGTCAGAGCTGTGCTCCCACCCATGTGCCGCCATTCCCGCCGGGGACCCGCTTACAGGGACTCCGGCGTCAGGTTCACCACTCTTTCTTCTGGCTCTGTTAGGGGGTGGCGGCATGCTGCGGGAGTGAGCGGTCGTCTCGGGCAGCTAACGATCATCACCCTCAGGAGCTCAGTGTCCAGTCAACGGAGACAGGGGCCATTAACCTCAAGGGTTGGATCCTACTCCCCCCCCCCCCCCCCCCCCTCCCCAAGTCCCACGAAGCAGGGAGGCTGTTGCCAGCAGCCCGCCTGTAAAATAAACTCTAGAAAACAATAAAACTCCTAGGAGCTCCCCTAGCTCTGACCAGCTCCTCCGGGCACATTTTGAAACGGAGTCTGGTAGGTGGGGCATAGAGGGAGGAACCAGCCCACACTGTTGTTAAACTCTTAAAGTGCCAGTGGCTCCCAAAGGACCAGTCTATACCCCAAGGTACTAAATGCAACCCCAGCATCCTCTAGGACGCAAGATAAGTTTCTGTATTCAATAAAGAACTATAGCTAATTTACAGTTTGCAATGTGTTTGTTTACATAGCTACCCCTTCAGTATTCACATCTTCCTATTCCTCCTTTTATTTTCTGGTATCCGGACTGTAGGTCGACCATGAAAAGGTAGACAGTCATTAGGTTGACCACTAATGGTTGACATGCATTATGTTGACATGATCAAAAGTTCGACACACATATGGTCAACGCAGCTTTTTTGGGGTTCTTAGCATTTTAAATCAACCTTTTCATACTCTACCATCCACATAGACTATGATTGGGAATAATAACCTTGCCCGAAACATGGCGAGTGAATCTAGCAATGCAAGGGGGCGCGGTATACTAATTGGAGTTCCATGTGCTTTGACGGCGATAACTACACCAAAAAAACACACCTTTAAAATGTTGTGTCAACCTTTTTTTTGTCGAGCTTTCGTCATGTCGACCTTTACTACTGTCTACCTTTTTCATGTTGACCTAATGACCCTGTCGACCATCAGTGGTCGACCTAATGACTGCAGCCCTTTAGCTTATAGATCAAATGATCCACATCCTTATTTTCCATCTATTAGTATATCCAATGAAGTCATCTGCAATATATCCTTCTGTAGGCGCTTTAGCACATCTTGTGTGTAGTCTTTTAATACTAGCTATGTTAATCTGATTTCTCCTCCTCTATATTTAGTATGTATAGTTATTTATAGCACAACTTTTGTCACTACCTGGAGAACCATGTTGTTTTCTCTTCCTTGTACCAACATAACGAGCACAAAGCTCTCATGCATTTAATAATGTTTTTATTTGCAGTCCCCTTATCAATTTCCAGCATCAAAGTTCAAGGTGTTGACTCGGCCTCGAAATTCCCCAGATCTCAGTCTGATCGAGCACCTGTGGAATGTGCTGGAAAAAAAAGTCAAAGCGATGGAGGCCTCACTTCACAACTTAAAGGATTTGCTTCTAACGCCAGATACCACAGAGTTCTCACGTCAGGTTCATGTGTCGATGGGTTTGGTGGCACGAGGGGGACTTACACAAAATTAGGTAGGTGGTTTTAATGTTATGGCTGGTGTGTGTGTGAGATATAATTTTTTTTATTTATTTAGAACTTATTTTAATCAAATGGATTTAACCAACTTGTCAGAAAAAAATAATTTTTTTGTCTGTTTTTCAGCCTTTAGGGGCAAATGGTCATTTGCTCCCACACATTGCCAGATTTTTAATTCAGCCAGCGAACTGGTTGGTTTGTTGGAAAGATATGTCCATCACTGTTCTATGGCTCAGTAAACAGGCAGGCAAGAGATATGGAACAGCCCTTCCCCATTGGCGCACACAGGGGGGGGTTCCCGAGTACCTGGAAACCCCCCCGATGAGACAATTTAGTATTTTTTAAACGGAGACTGCATTGTCTCCATCTCAGGAAAAGCTGCGTTCGCAACCGCGGACTTGCTGCAGTTGCAGAGAGCTCTCTGCATAGAGAATGTCCGGGGGGAGCTGCTGGCTGCGCATGCTCAGCCACAGCAGCTCCCTCCGTCCTCACACAGTGCCGCGCGGAATCAGCACAGGGATCACTGATCTGTTTAGTTTCCATTGCTCGCAGGCAGCACCCTCTCCCTGCGCGCCTCTCCCCAGCCCGCCCTGTTGCTGCAAGGATCTGCCTGAGCGCTTGGTGGAAGGTAAATGCGCCTCTTCTGTAACATGTGCTGCGGCCTGCCATATGGACTGCTGCTCCTGCACTGCCCCCATGTAACGCTGGAACACAAGACCTGCAGCTCTCAGTCCATGCCATGGAGAAGGAGAGACCAGGCCTTGCCCTTCTGTGGTGGGTGCTGCTGGGCTAGACATGTGCTGCGGGGCAGAGCAATGGACACTGTGGTAGTATCCAAATCGGTACCCTCCTTGGGTAATTAGCCCATGTACAGCATGCAGAGAACAGGCGGCACTCAGGAGACGATCAACTTGAGTTTTAGAAGTGATACTTTAATTCAACATACGTGTCGGCCTGAACTAGACTGTTCTCTAGTAGAATACTTTGAAGATTAACATGGTTTTTCCTGGTTTGCTATGGTTTATTAGATTGTATTGTGAATGGCAGCACTGCCCACCGTTTAATACCTTAAGCTATTTATTGATGTGGACAACGTTCCTGACCGTGGCTTTGTCCTCTTCATTACATTATGACTTTGTTTGATCTGTCCACTTATTGCTGATCCACTGCTGCAGACATGACAGGTTCTGATTTGTGTTGCATTAGTTTAGATAATTACCTATAACCATGTGGCATTTATGGGTGTATTAATTGTAATTGTACAGTACACTTCTTTTTGTTACATAATGGCGCCTGATACTTTGTAACATTTGTTTTAATGCCGTAACTGACACATTCTGCTACTAGCTGATGCATGGCACTGACTAGCATTGAATTAATGACCTCTATATTTATGCTGCTTAATGACACAGGCTGAATAGTTTTTATAACAATACTGTTTTGATATGTTTAACAACTGCCAATTTGTTACTAGTTGTGCAATGGTTAGCATTACTGCCTCACAGCACTGAGGTCCTGGGTTTGATTCCCACCATGGCTATAACTGTGTATATTCTCCCCATGCTTACGTGGGTTTCTTCCGGGTACTCGGGTTTCCTCTCATAATCCAAAAATATACTAGTAAATGAATGGCTCCCGACAAAAAATAATCCTAGTGTGTGCGTGTATACTGTACATAGACAGACTAGGTGGGCCAAGTGGATCTGCCTTCACATTCTATGTTTCTGTGACACAAATTGTCAGCAATCATTAATTATTAGATGATGCTTGGTATATTTCTCTAACGTCCTAGTGGATGCTGGGGACTCCGTAAGGACCATGGGAATAGCGGGCTCCGCAGGAGACGGGGCACTCTAAAGAAAGATTTAGTACTATCTGGTGTGCACTGGCTCCTCCCTCTATGCCCCTCCTCCAGACCTCAGTTAGAATCTGTGCCCGGCCAGAGCTGGGTGCTCCTAGTGGGCTCTCCTGAGCTTGCTAATAAGAAAGTATTTTAGTTAGGTTTTTTATTTTCTGAGAGTTTCTGCTGGCAACAGACTCTCTGCTACGAGGGACTGAGGGGAGAGAAGCAAACCTACTCACGGCAGCTAGGTAGCGCTTCTTAGGCTACTGGACACCATTAGCTCCAGAGGGATCGAACACAGGTACCTAACCTTGATCGTCCGTTCCCGAAGCCGAGCCGCCGTCCCCCTCGCAGAGCCAGAAGAACAGAAGCAGCAGAAGCATGAAGACATCGAAATCGGCGGCTGAAGACTCCTGTCTTGACTTAAGGTAGCGCACAGCACTGCAGCTGTGCGCCATTGCTCCCACAGCACACTGCACACTCTGGTCACTGTAGGGTGCAGGGCGCAGGGGGGGGCGCCCTAGGCAGCAATTAATTACCTTTTTGGCAAAAATAGACATATATACAGTCTGGGACTGTATATATGCCTGAGCCCCCGCCATTTTTTACACATTAAAGCGGGGCAGAAGCCCGCCGCTGAGGGGGCGTGGCCTTCTTCCTCAGCACACCAGCGCCATTTTCTCTTCACAGCTCCGCTGGAAGGACGCTCCCCAGGCTCTCCCCTGCAGTATACAGGTGCAATAGAGGGTAAAAAAAGAGAGGGGGGGCACATAAATTTAGGTGCAGAAATATATTTAACAGCAGCTACGGGGTAAACACTAAGGTACAGTGTAATCCCTGGGTTATAGCGCGCTGGGGTGTGTGCTGGCATACTCTCTCTGTCTCCCCAAAAGCCTTTGTGGGGTCCTGTCCTCAGTCAGAGCATTCCCTGTGTGTGTGCTGTGTGTCGGTACGCCTGTGTCGACATGTTTGATGAGGAAGGACACGTGGAGGCAGAACAAGTGCAGCTGAGTGTGGTGTCGCCGCAGACGGTGCCGACACCTGATTGGATGGATATGTGGAAGGTGTTAAAATAAGAATTTACTTACCGATAATTCTATTTCTCGGAGTCCGTAGTGGATGCTGGGGTTCCTGAAAGGACCATGGGGAATAGCGGCTCCGCAGGAGACAGGGCACAAAAAGTAAAGCTTTAGGATCAGGTGGTGTGCACTGGCTCCTCCCCCTATGACCCTCCTCCAAGCCAGTTAGGTACTGTGCCCGGACGAGCGTACACAATAAGGGAGGAATTTTGAATCCCGGGTAAGACTCATACCAGCCACACCAATCACACCGTACAACTTGTGATCTAAACCCAGTTAACAGTATGATAACAGCGGAGCCTCTGAAAAGATGGCTCACAACAATAATAACCCGATTTTTGTAACTATGTACAAGTATTGCAGATAATCCGCACTTGGGATGGGCGCCCAGCATCCACTACGGACTCCGAGAAATAGAATTATCGGTAAGTAAATTCTTATTTTCTCTATCGTCCTAGTGGATGCTGGGGTTCCTGAAAGGACCATGGGGATTATACCAAAGCTCCCAAACGGGCGGGAGAGTGCGGATGACTCTGCAGCACCGAATGAGAGAACTCCAGGTCCTCTTTTGCCAGGATATCAAATTTGTAGAATTTTACAAACGTGTTCTCCCCTGACCACGTAGCTGCTCGGCAGAGTTGTAATGCCGAGACCTCTCGGCCAGCCGCCCAAGATGAGCCCACCTTCCTTGTGGAATGGGCCTTAACCGATTTAGACTGTGGCAGGCCTGCCTCAGAATGTGCAAGTTGAATTGTGTTACAAATCCAACGAGCAATCGACTGCTTAGAAGCAGGCGCACCCAACTTGTTGGGTGCATACAGTATAAACAGCGAGTCAGATTTTCTGACTCCAGCTGTCCTGGAACATATTTTCAGGGCCCTGACAACTTCTAGCAACTTGGAGTCCTCCAAGTCCCTAGTAGGTGCAAGGCACCACAATAAGCTGGTTCAGGTGAAACACTGACACCACCTTAGGGAGAGAACTGGGGACGAGTCCGCAGCTCTGCCCTGTCCGAATGGACAAACAGATATGGGCTTTTTTGAGAAAAAACCACCAATTTGACACTCGCCTGGTCCAGGCCAGGGCCAAGAGCATGGTCACTTTTTATGTGAGATGCTTCAAATCCACATATTTGACTGGTTTTAAACCAATGTGATTTGAGGAATCCCAGAACTACGTTGAGATCCCACAGTGCCGCTGGAGGCACAAAAAATAAGAATTTACTTACCGATAATTCTATTTCTCGGAGTCCGTAGTGGATGCTGGGGTTCCTGAAAGGACCATGGGGAATAGCGGCTCCGCAGGAGACAGGGCACAAAAAAGTAAAGCTTTACTAGGTCAGGTGGTGTGCACTGGCCCCTCCCCCTATGACCCTCCTCCAGACTCCAGTTAGGTACTGTGCCCGGACGAGCATACACAATAAGGGAGGCATTTTGAATCCCGGGTAAGACTCATACCAGCCACACCAATCACACCGTACAACTTGTGATCTAAACCCAGTTAACAGTATGACAACAGAAAGGGCCTCTTAAAGATGGCTCCTTAACAATAACCCGAATTAGTTAACAATAACTATGTACAAGTATTGCAGATAATCCGCACTTGGGATGGGCGCCCAGCATCCACTACGGACTCCGAGAAATAGAATTATCGGTAAGTAAATTCTTATTTTCTCTATCGTCCTAAGTGGATGCTGGGGTTCCTGAAAGGACCATGGGGATTATACCAAAGCTCCCAAACGGGCGGGAGAGTGCGGATGACTCTGCAGCACCGACTGAGAGAACTCCAGGTCCTCCTTTGCCAGGGTATCAAATTTGTAAAATTTTACAAACGTGTTCTCCCCCGACCACGTAGCTGCTCGGCAGAGTTGTAATGCCGAGACCCCTCGGGCAGCCGCCCAAGATGAGCCCACCTTCCTTGTGGAGTGGGCTTTTACAGTTTTAGGCTGTGGCAGGCCTGCCACAGAATGTGCAAGTTGAATTGTGTTACAAATCCAACGAGCAATCGACTGCTTAGAAGCAGGTGCGCCCAACTTGTTGGGTGCATACAATATAAACAGCGAGTCAGATTTTCTGACTCCAGCCGTCCTTGCAATGTATATTTTTAAGGCTCTGACAACGTCCAACAACTTGGAGTCCTCCAAGTCGCTAGTGGCCGCAGGCACCACAATAGGTTGGTTCAGATGAAATGCTGATACCACTTTAGGGAGAAAATGCGGACGAGTCCGCAGTTCTGCCCTATCCGAATGGAAGATTAGATAAGGACTTTTATAAGATAAAGCCGCCAATTCAGATACTCTCCTGGCAGAGGCCAGGGCTAGTAACATAGTCACTTTCAATGTGAGATATTTCAAATCCACCTTTTTCAATGGTTCAAACCAATGGGATTTGAGGAAATCTAAAACTACATTTAGATCCCACGGTGCCACCGGAGGCACCACAGGAGGCTGTATATGCAGTACTCCCTTGACAAAAGTCTGGACCTCAGGGACAGAGGCCAATTCTTTTTGGAAGAATATTGACAGGGCCGAAATTTGAACCTTAATGGATCCCAATTTGAGACCCATAGATAATCCTGATTGCAGGAAATGTAGGAAACGACCCAGTTGGAATTCCTCCGTCGGAACCCTCCGATCCTCGCACCACGCTACATATTTTCGCCAAATGCGGTGATAATGTTTCACGGTGACTTCCTTCCGTGCCTTAATCAAGGTAGGAATGACTTCTTCTGGAATGCCTTTCCCTTTTAGGATCTGGCGTTCAACCGCCATGCCGTCAAACGCAGCCGCGGTAAGTCTTGAAAAAGACAGGGACCCTGCTGTAGCAGGTCCCTTCTCAGAGGTAGAGGCCACGGTTCGTCCGTGAGCATCTCTTGAAGTTCCGGATACCAAGTCCTTCTCGGCCAATCCGGAACCACTAGTATTGTTCTTACTCTTCTTTGCCGTATGATCTTCAATACCTTTGGTATGAGCGGCAGAGGAGGAAACACATACACTGACTGGTACACCCAAGGAGTTACCAGTGCGTCCACAGCTATTGCCTGTGGATCTCTTGACCTGGCGCAATATTTGTCCAGTTTCTTGTTGAGGCGAGACGCCATCATGTCTACAATTGGTCTTTCCCAACGGTCTATTAACATGTTGAAGACTTCTGGATGTAGACCCCACTCTCCCGGATGAAGATCGTGTCTGCTGAGGAAGTCTGCTTCCCAGTTGTCCACGCCCGGGATGAACACTGCTGACAGTGCTATCACGTGATTCTCCGCCCAGCGAAGAATCTTGGCAGCTTCTGCCATTGCACTCCTGCTTCTTGTGCCGCCCTGCCTGTTTACATGGGCGACCGCCGTGATGTTGTCCGACTGAATCAACACCGGCTTTCCTTGCAGGAGAAGTTCCGCCTGGCTTAGAGCATTGTAGATTGCTCTTAGTTCCAGAATGTTTATGTGAAGAGACTTTTCCAGACTCGTCCATACTCCCTGGAAGTTTCTTCCTTGTGTGACTGCTCCCCAGCCTCTCAGGCTGGCGTCCGTGGTCACCAGGATCCAATCCTGAATGCCGAATCTGCGGCCTTCTAATAGGTGAGCCTTCTGCAACCACCACAGAAGTGACACCCTTGTCTTTGGTGACAGGGTTATTCGCAGGTGCATCTGCAGATGCGACCCTGACCATTTGTCCAACAGATCCCTTTGGAATATTCTTGCATGGAATCTGCCGAATGGAATTGCTTCGTAAGAAGCCACCATTTTTCCCAGGACTCTTGTGCATTGATGTACTGACACTTTTCCTGGTTTTAGGAGGTTCCTGACCAGATCGGATAACTCCTTGGCTTTTTCCTCTGGAAGGAAAACCTTTTTCTGAACCGTGTCCAGAATCATTCCTAGGAACAGCAGACGAGTTGTCGGGATTAAATGGGATTTTGGAATATTCAGAATCCACCCGTGTTGTCTTAGCACCTCTTGAGATAGTGCTAAAGCTGTCTCCAGCTGTTCTCTGGACCTTGCCCTTATTAGGAGATCGTCCAAGTATGGGATAACTAATACGCCTTTTCTTCGAAGAAGAATCATCATCTCGGCCATTACCTTGGTAAAGACCCGAGGCGCCGTGGACAATCCGAACGGCAGCGTCTGAAACTGATAGTGACAGTTTTGAACAATGAACCTGAGGTACCCCTGGTGTGCGGGGTAAATCGGAACGTGTAGATACGCATCCTTGATGTCCAAGGATACCATAAAGTCCCCTTCTTCCAGGTTCGCTATCACTGCTCTGAGTGACTCCATCTTGAACTTGAACTTTTTTATGTAGAGGTTCAAGGACTTCAGATTTAGAATAGGCCTTACCGAGCCATCCGGCTTCGGTACCACAAATAGAGTGGAATAATACCCCTTTCCTTGTTGTAATAGGGGTACTTTGACTATCACCTGCTGAGCGTACAGCTTGTGAATGGCTTCCAACACCCTCTCCCTTTCGGAAGAGACGGTTGGTAAGGCAGACTTCAGGAAACGATGAGGAGGATCCGTCTCTAATTCCAACCTGTACCCCTGAGATATTATCTGCAGGATCCAGGGGTCTACCTGCGAGTGAGCCCACTGCGCGCTGTAATTTTTGAGACGGCCCCCCACTGTCCCCGAGTCCGCTTGAGAGGCCCCAGCGTCATGCTGAGGTTTTTGCAGGAGCCGGGGAGGGCTTCTGTTCCTGGGAAGGAGCTGCCTGTTGGTGTCTCTTCCCTCTTCCTCTGCCTCGTGGCAGGTACGACAAGCCCTTTGCTCTCTTATTTTTGTAGGAGCGAAAAGGCTGCGGTTGAAAGGTCGGTGCCTTTCTCTGTTGGGGAGTGACTTGAGGTAAAAAAGTGGATTTCCCGGCAGTAGCCGTGGCCACCAAGTCTGATAGACCAACTCCAAATAACTCCTCCCCTTTATACGGCAAAACCTCCATGTGACGTTTTGAATCCGCATCGCCTGTCCACTGTCGTGTCCATAAGGCTCTTCTGGCTGAAATGGACATAGCACTCACCCGAGATGCCAGTGTGCAAATATCCCTCTGTGCATCACGCATATAGATAAATGCATCCTTTATTTGTTCTAACGACAGTAAAACATTGTCCCTATCTAGGGTATCAATATTTTCAATCAGGGATTCTGACCAAACTACTCCAGCACTGCACATCCAGGCAGTTGCTATAGCTGGTCGTAGTATAACACCTGCATGTGTGTATATATTCTTTTGAATAACTTCCATCTTTCTATCTGATGGATCCTTAAGTGCGGCCGTCTCAGGAGAGGGTAACGCCACTTGTTTGGATAAGCGTGTGAGCGCCTTGTCCACCTTAGGGGGTGTTTCCCAGCGCGCCCTAACCTCTGGCGGGAAAGGGTATAATGCCAATAACTTTTTTGAAATTATCAACTTTTTATCAGGAGCAACCCACGCTTCATCACACACGTCATTTAATTCTTCTGATTCAGGAAAAACTGTTTGTAGTTTTTTTCACACCATACATAATACCCTGTTTTACGGTATCTGTAGTATCAGCTAAATGTAACGTCTCCTTCATTGCCAAAATCATATAACGTGTGGCCCTACTGGAAAATACGTTTGAATTTCTACCGTCGTCACTGGAATCAGTGCCCGTGTCTGGGTCTGTGTCGACCGACTGAGGCAAAGGGCGTTTTACAGCCCCTGACGGTGTTTGAGGCGCCTGGACAGGCATTAATTGATTGTCCGGCCGCCTCATGTCCTCAACTGACTGTTTAAGGGAAGATAAACCATCACGTAATTCCACAAATAAAGGCATCCATTCTGGTGTCGACCCCCTGGGGGGGTGACATCTGCATATTTGGCAATTGCTCCGCCTCCACACCAATATCGTCCTCATACATGTCGACACCACGTACCGACACACACCGCAAACTCACAGGGAATGCTCTAATGAAGACAGGACCCACTAGCCCTTTTGGGGAGACAGAGGGAGAGTCTGCCAGCACACACCACAAAGCGCTATATATACAAGGGATATCCTTATATTAAGTGCTCCCTTATAGCTGCTTTAATATATATATATATAGCCATTAATGTGCCCCCCCTCTCTGTTTTACCCTGTTTCTGTAGTGCAGTGCAGGGGAGAGACCTGGGAGCCGTTCTGACCAGCGGAGCTGTGACAGAAAATGGCGCCGTGTGCTGAGGAGATAGGCCCCGCCCCTTTTTCGGCGGGTTCTTCTCCCGCTATTTTTCCAGTCAGGCAGGGGTTAAATATCTCCATATAGCCCCTATGGGCTATATGTGAGGTATTTTTAGCCTTGTATAAGGTTTATATTTGCCTCTCAGAGCGCCCCCCCCCAGCGCTCTGCACCCTCAGTGACTGCCCAGTGAAGTGTGCTGAGAGGAAAATGGCGCACAGCTGCAGTGCTGTGCGCTACCTTATGAAGACTGAGGAGTCTTCAGCCGCCGTTTTCCGGACCTCTTCACGCTTCAGCATCTGCAAGGGGGTCGGCGGCGCGGCTCCGGGACCGGACTCCACGGCTGGGCCTGTGTTCGATCCCTCTGGAGCTAATGGTGTCCAGTAGCCAAGCAGCAAATCCACTCTGCATGCAGGTGAGTTTACTACTTTCCCCCTAAGTCCCACGTTGCAGTGATCCTGTTGCCAGCAGGACTCACTGTAAAGAAAAAAAACCTAAACTAAACTTTCTCTAAGCAGCTCTTTAGGAGAGCCACCTAGATTGCACCCTTCTCGTTCGGGCACAAAATCTAACTGGAGTCTGGAGGAGGGTCATAGGGGGAGGGGCCAGTGCACACCACCTGACCTAGTAAAGCTTTACTTTTTTGTGCCCTGTCTCCTGCGGAGCCGCTATTCCCCATGGTCCTTTCAGGAACCCCAGCATCCACTTAGGACGATAGAGAAAAGGGGTTTGTATATGCAATACTCCCTTGACAAACTTCTGGACTTCAGGAACTGAAGCCAATTCTTTCTGGAAGAAAATTTACAGGGCCGAATTTGAACCTTAATGGACCCCAATTTGAGGCCCATAGACACTCCTGTTTGCAGGAAATGCAGGAAACGACCGAGTTGAAATTTCTTTGTGGGGCCTTCCTGGCCTCACACCACGCAACATATTTTCGCCACACGTGGTGATAATGTTGTGCGGTCACCTCCTTTCTGGCTTTGACCAGGGTAGGAATGACCTCTTCCGGAATGCCTTTTTTCCCTTAGGATCCGGCTTTCCATCGCCATGCCGACAAACGCAGCTGCGGTAAGTCTTGGAACAGACATGGTACTTGCTGAAGCAAGTCCCTTCTTAGCGGCAGAGGCCATAAGACCTCTGTAAGCATCTCTTGAAGTTCCGGGTACCAAGTCCTTCTTGGCCAATCCGGAGCCATGAGTATAGTTCTTACTCCTCTACGTCTTATAATTCTCAGCACCTTAGGTATGAGAAGCAGAGGAGGGAACACATACACCGACTGGTACACCCACGGTGTTACCAGAACGTCCACATCTATTGCCTGAGAGTCTCTTGACCTGGCGCAATACCTGTCCCGTTTTTTGTTCAGACGGGACGCCATCATGTCCACCTTTGGTATTTCCCAACGGTTTACAATCATGTGGAAAAAACTTCTCAATGAAGTTTCCACTCTCCCGGGTGGAGGTCGTGCTGAGGAAGTCTGCTTCCCAGTTTCCATTCCCGGGATGAAAAACTGCTGACAGTGTTATCACATGATTTTCCGCCCAGCGAAAAGTCCTTGCAGTTTCTGCCATTGCCCTCCTGCTTCTTGTGTCGCCCTGTCTGTTTACGTGGGCGACTGCCGTGATGTTTTTCCCACTGGATCAATACCGGCTGACCTTGAAGCAGAGGTCTTGCCAAGCTTAGAGCATTACAAATTTACCCTTAGCTCCAGTATATTTATGTGGAGAAAAGTCTCCATACTTGATCACACTCCCTGGAATTTTTTCCCTTGTGTGACTGCTCCCCAGCCTCTCAGGCTGGGCTCCGTGGTTACCAGCATCCAATCCTGAATGCCGAATCTGCGGCCCTCTAGAAGATGAGCACTCTATAACCACCACAGGAGAGACACCCTTGTCCTTGGATATTGGGTTATCCGCTGATGCATCTGAAGATGCGATCCGGACCATTTGTCCAGCAGATCCCACTGAAAAGTTCTTACGTGAAATCTGCCGAATGGAATTGCTTCGTAGGAAGCCACCATTTTTACCAGGACCCTTGTGCAATGATGCACTGTTTTTAGGAGGTTCCTGACTTGCTCGGATAACTCCCTGGCTTTCTCTTCCGGGAGAAACACCTTTTTCTGGACTGTGTCCAGAATCATCCCTAGGCACAGCAGATGTGTCGTCGGGATCAGCTGCGATTTTGGAATATTTAGAATCCACCCGTGCTGATTGTAGCAGTATCCGAGATAGTGCTACTCCGACCTCCAACTGTTCCCTGGACTATGCCCCTATCAGGAGATCGTCCAAGTAAGGGATAATTAAGACGCCTTTTCTTCGAAGAAGAATCATCAATTCGGCCATTACCTTGGTAAAGACCCCGGGGTGCCGTGGACAATCCAAACGGCAGCGTCTGAAACTGATAGTGACAGTTCTGCACCACGAACCTGAGGTACCCTTAGTGAGAAGGGCAAATTTGGGACATAGAGGTAAGCATCCCTGATGTCCCGGGACACTATATAGTCCCCTTCTTCCTGGTTCGTTATCACTGCTCTGAGTGACTTCATCTTAATTTGAACCTTTGTAAGTGTTCAAAAAAAAATTTTTAGAATAAGTCTCACCTAGCCTTCTGGCTTCAGTACCACAATATAGTGTGGAATAATACCCCTTTTCTGTAGTAGGAGGGGTAATTTAATTATCACCTGCTGGGAATACAGCTTGTGAATTTTTTCCCATACTACCTCCTTGTCGGAGGGAGACTTGGTAAAGCAGACTTCAGGAGCCTGCGAAGGGGAAACGTCTCGACATTCCCATCTGTACCCCCGGGATACTACTTGTAGGATCCAGGGGTCCTGTACGGTCTCAGCGCCATGCTGAGAACTTGTCAGACGCGGTGGAACGCTTCTGTTCCTGGGAATGGGCTGCCTGCTGCAGTCTTCTTCCCTTTCCTCTATCCCTGGGCAGATATGATCTTATAGGGACGAGAGGACTGAGGCTGAAAAGACGGTGTCTTTTTCTGCAGAGATGTGACTTAGGGTAAAAAACGGTGGATTTTCCAGCAGTTGCCGTGACCACCAGGTCCGATGGACCGACCCCAAACAAGTCCTCTTCCTTTATACGGCCATACTGTGCCGTTTGGAATCTGCATCACCTGACCACTGTCGTGTCCATAACATCTTCTGGCAGTTATGGACATCGCGTTTATTCATGATGCCAGAGTGCAAATATCCCTCTGTGCATCTCGCATATATAGAAATGCTCTATAGTCAATAAAATACTGTCCCTGTCAAGGGTATCAATATTTTTAGTCAGGGAATCCGACCAAGCCACCCTAGCTCTGCACATCCAGGCTGAGGCGATCGCTGGCCGCAGTATAACACCAGTATGTGTGTATATACTTTTTATTATATTTTCCAGCCTTGTCAGCTGGTCCTTGAGGACGGCCCTATCTATAGCCGGTACCGCCACTTGTTTTGATAAGCGTGTGAGCGCCTTATCCACCTTAAGGGGTGTTTCCCAACGCGCCCTAACTTCTGGCGGGAAAGGGTATACCGCCCATAATTTTCTATCGGGGGGAACCCACGTATCATCACACACTTTATTTAATTTATCTGATTCAGGAAAAACTATGGTAGTTTTTTCACATCCCACATAATACCCTCTTTTGTGGTACTTGTAGTATCAGAAATACGTAACACCTCCTTCATTGCCTTTAACGTGTGGCCCTAATAAGGAATACGTTTGTTTATTCACCGTCGACACTGGATTCAGTGTCCCTGTCTGTGTCTGTGTCGACCGACTAAAGTAAACGGGCGTTTTAAAACCCTTGACGGTGTTTTTGAGACGTCTGGACCGTACTAATTGTTTGTCGGCCGTCTCATGTCGTCAACCGACTTTGCAGCGTGTTGACATTATCACGTAATTTCCTAAATAAGCCATCCATTCCGGTGTCGACTCCCTAGAGAGTGACATCACCATTACAGGCAATTGCTCCGCCTCCACGCCAATATCGTCCTCATACATGTCGACACACACGTACCGACACACAGCAGACACACAGGGAATGCTCTATACGAAGACAGGACCCACTAGCCCTTTGGGGAGACAGAGGGAGAGTCTGCCAGCACACACCAAAAAGCGCTATATATGACAGGGATAGCCTTATGATTAAGTGCTCCCTTATAGCTGCTTTTATATTAATATATATATATATAGCCATTTATTTTGCCCCCCCTCTCTGTTATACCCTGTTTCTGTAGTGCAGTGCAGGGGAGAGACCTGGGAGCCTTCCTGACCAGCGGAGCTGTGACAGAAAATGGCGCCGTGTGCTGAGGAGATAGGCCCCGCCCCTTTTCCGGCGGGCTCGTCTCCCGCTATTTAGTACATTTAGGCAGGGGTAAATATCTCCATATAGCCTCTGGGGCTATATGTGAGGTATTTTTAGCCTTTTTAAAGGTTTTCATTTGCCTCCCAGGGCGCCCCCCCCCAGCGCCCTGCACCCTCAGTGACTGCCGTGTGAAGTGTGCTGAGAGGAAAATGGCGCACAGCTGCAGTGCTGTGCGCTACCTTAAGAAGACTGCAGGAGTCTTCAGCCGCCGATTCTGGACCTCTTCTTGCTTCAGCATCTGTGAGGGGGCCGGCGGCGTGGCTCCGGTGACCATCCAGGCTGTACCTGTGATCGTCCCTCTGGAGCTTCATGTCCAGTAGCCAAGAAGCCAATCCATCCTGCACGCAGGTGAGTTCACTTCTTCTCCCCTCTGTCCCTCGTTGCAGTGATCCTGTTGCCAGCAGGAATCACTGTAAAATAAAAAACCTAAGCTAAACTCTCTAAGCAGCTCTTTATGAGAGCCACCTAGAATTGCACCCTTCTCGGCCGGGCACAAAAATCTAACTGGCTTGGAGGAGGGTCATAGGGGGAGGAGCCAGTGCACACCACCTGATCCTAAAGCTTTACTTTTTGTGCCCTGTCTCCTGCGGAGCCGCTATTCCCCATGGTCCTTTCAGGAACCCCAGCATCCACTAGGACGATAGAGAAATGATAATGTAAACTCCTTGCATAACAGATTGGATAAAACTGTAACCTTGGGACAGTCAGGGTCTCAACCCGTGCCTGATCCTACAGCGCAGAGGCCGTCAGGGTCTCAAAAGCGCACACTATCACAGATAGTTGACACAGATGTCAACACGGAATCGGATTCCAGTGTCGATGACGATGAGGCAAAGTTGCAGCCTAAAATGACTAAAGCCATCCGCTACATGATTGTAGCAATGAAGGATGTATTACACATTTCTGAGGAAAATCCTGTCCCTGACAAGAGGATTTATATGTATGGGGAGAAAAAGCATGAAGTGACTTTTCCCCCTTCACATGAATTAAATGAATTATGTGAAAAAGCGTGGCATTCCCCTGACAGGAAGGTGATAATTTCCAAGAGATTACTTATGGCGTATCCTTTCCCGCCAACGGACAGGTTACGCTGGGAATCCTCCCCTAGGGTAGACAAGGCGTTGACACACTTGTCTAAGAAGGTGGCCCTGCCGTCTCAGGATACGGCCGCCCTAAAGGATCCTGCGGATAGAAAGCAGGAAGCTATCCTGAAGTCTGTTTATACACATTCTGGCACACTGCTGAGGCCAGCAATTGCTTCGGCCTGGATGTGTAGTGCGGTAGCTGCATGGACGGATACTCTGTCTGAGGAGAAAGATACCCTGGACAGGGACACTGTTCTACTGAAGCAAGAAGGTCAGAGGTGCGTCCTTTCTTGCCAGAGGCAGGGGTAGAGGAAAAAAGCTGCACCATACAGCTAGTTCCCATGAACAAAAGTCTTCCCCGGCTTCCACTAAATCCACCGCATGACGCTGGGGCTCCACAGGCGGAGCCAGGAGCCGTGGGGGCGCGTCTCCGACATTTCAGCCACCAGTGGGTTCGCTCACAGGTGGATCCTTGGGCTATACAAGTTGTGTCTCAGGGATACAAGCTGGAATTTGAGGTGACGCCCCCTCACCGTTACCTAAAATCGGCCTTACCAACTTCCCCCATGGAAAGGGAGATAGTGTTGGCGGCAATTCACAATCTTTCTCCAGCAGGTGGTGGTAGAGGTTCCCCCCCCTTCAACGGGGAAGGGGCTACTATTCCACTATGTTTGTGGTACCGAAACCGGACGGTTCGGTCAGACCCATTTTAAATGTCAGCTCTTCCGGGCACAGTTTCCTTAACTGAGGTCTGGAGGAGGGGCATAGAGGGAGGAGCCAGTGCACACCAGATAGTACTAAATCTTTCTTTAGAGTGCCCAGTCTCATGCGGAGCCCGCTATTCCCATGGTCCTTACGGAGTCCCCAGCATCCACTACGGACTACGAGAAATAGAATTACCGGTGAGTAAATTCTTATTTTTGATAGTGATGTGCCATTTTCCACCTCTCTTTTTGGAACTTATATAAACTAGTATTTACCCTAGCTTGTACACACTTCAGTGATTTTGCTTGTTATATATTTGATGTTTACATATGACAACCAATGGTTTTCAAAGCCGAAGGCTAATATTACAATCAATTTAGCAACTGACTTTGGTCACATTTCACAAATGTTATATGTTTTCAGTCACCAACTTATGAGTGCTCATCCCATCCTATCTAAAGGCAACCTTAAATGGTCGAGTTAAAATATTAACATATTACAGGTTGAGTATCCCTTATCCAAAATCCCACATTTTTGGGTCCCCTACTAAGATAATGACGTATGTATGTATGTATGTATGTATGTATGTATGTATGTATGAATGAGAGAGATTTATAAATAATATATATAATATCTTACTAGGGGACCCACAAATTTGGGATTTTGAAGTGTGTGTGTGTGTGTGTGTGTGTGTGTGTGTGTGTGTGTATATATATATATATATATATATATATATATATATAATATAATATTATTATTAATATAATATATAATGCATATATATATTATATAATGCCTATATATATATATATATATATATATATATATATATATATATATATATATATATATATATAAATAAAATATTACATATATATATATAAATAAAATATTACACACATATTATTATATATACACACATACATACATATACATACATACATACATAAATATATATATATCTGTATATATGTATGTGTATATATATGTATGTATGTATGTATGAGAGTGATTTATAAGTAATAATATATATAATATTTATATTATCTTACTAGGGGACCCACAAATTTGGGATTTTGAAGTGTGTATATATATATATATATATATATATATATATATATATATATATATATATATGTATGTGTATATATATAATATATGTGTGTAATATTATATATATATATATAAAATATTACACATATATTATATATACACATATATATATATATATATATGTGTGTATATATAATAATATATGTGTTTTATATATATATATATATATATATATATATATATATATATATATATATATATATATATATATATATATATATATATACACACACACACACACACACACACACACACATACATACTGTATACATACATGCACACACCACAGACGAAATCCCCCTGACTAAATCCCGCGTTTGCCTCTGTTCCCAGGACTTTAATCAATACAGGGACATAAATGATGAGTATTTGTATGCATTTAATATTGTACATCATTTCCTTAATTGCCACCATTAGCAATATACTTCTCTTTAAGTGACAGAGGCATGTCATTGTCTACTGAATGTACCAATTTGATCAGATACTATTGATCCGTAGACCACAAAAGGGGCAGTTTTATTAAAAGTGGATGTTTCTAGGTGTATATAGGGTAGGGCTCAAATGGTCGTGATTTCATATGAATAAATTTTGGAAGGAATCCAGATGGAGTCGGGTCTACCATTTCTTTTGCAGCCCCCTCTTTCCTCGACTACAGTCTGCTCCTCACTAGGAGCCTTTGTTTCTCTAGTACAGGGGTGGGGAGCCTCCGGCCCACGCAAAGCAGTTTGTTCCGGCCCACCCACTTGGGTCAGCGAGACACGCCGCCGCTCAGTCCAGCGTGTCTCAGCTGTCAGGGCAGGGAGTAGAGCACAGCTACATGTCCAGCGGCAGGTAAGATCTCAAGGCACGCCACCAGACAGAGCAGCAGCGGTGAGCAGCACAGTGGGATGGGGGGGGGGGGGGTACTCTGGTGGCATTTGTGGACCTGGCACTGCACTATTGGGGGCATAGGTGTATCAAGTCCCATTTTAATTGGCCACACCCATTTTTTGGCACGTGCACTCAGTACCTCTAAGGGGCCGAACTACTGGGGGGCAGGGTAATTTTTAAGTTCAGAATTTTTGTATGGCCCCCCCAAAGGATTTTTATAAATATCCAAATGGCACTTGGTAGAAAAAAAGATTCCCCACCCCTGCTTTAGTACCTGGATACATGTGGTCGCTTTTGAAAAAGGTATTTTCCTTCCAAACCCTACTATCACAACTCACAGATCCATATCATTAGCATCTGGAGGACACTACTTACACAAGCTCCTTTCCAAAGAAATGAAAAACTATCTGCATTGCTACCATGTCACTGGCAGATAAATGGTTAGTACCAACATAGGAAGAACAGACAGGCATAGTGCAATCCTGTTAAAAAATAAGATTTTACTTACCGATAAATCTATTTCTCGTAGTCCGTAGTGGATGCTGGGGACTCAGTCAGGACCATGGGGAATAGCGGCTCCGCAGGAGACAGGGCACAAAAGCAAGCTTTTAGGATCACATGGTGTGTACTGGCTCCTCCCCCTATGACCCTCCTCCAAGCCTCAGTTAGGTACTGTGCCCGGACGAGCGTACACAATAAGGAAGGATCTTGAATCCCGGGTAAGACCCAAACCAGCCACACCAATCACACCGTACAACTTGTGATCTGAACCCAGTTAACAGTATGATAACAATGAAGTAGCCTCTAAAAAAGATGGCTCACAACAATAATAACCCGATTTTTGTAACAATAATTATGTACAAGTAATGCAGACAATCCGCACTTGGGATGGGCGCCCAGCATCCACTACGGACTACGAGAAATAGATTTATCGGTAAGTAAAATCTTATTTTCTCTAACGTCCTAGTGGATGCTGGGGACTCCGTCAGGACCATGGGGATTATACCAAAGCTCCCAAACGGGCGGGAGAGTGCGGGTGACTCTGCAGCACCGAATGAGAGAACTCCAGGTCCTCCTCAGCCAGGGTATCAAATTTGTAGAATTTTACAAACGTGTTCCCCCCTGACCACGTAGCTGCTCGGCAAAATTTTAAAGCCGAGACCCCCTCGGGCATCCGCCCAAGATGAGCCCACCTTCCTTGTGGAATGGGCATTGACAGATTTTTGCTGTGGCAGGCCTGCCACAGACTGTGCAAGCTGAATTGTACTACAAATCCAACGAGCAATAGTCTGCTTAGAAGCAGGAGCACCCATCTTTTGGGGTGCATACAATATAAACAGCAAGTCAGACTTTCTGACTCCAGCCGTCCTGGAAATATATATATATATATATATAATCTATTTTTAGGGCCCCGACAACGTCTAGCAACTTGGAGTCCTCCAAGTCCCTAGTAGCCGCAGGCACCACAATATGTTGTTTCAGGCGAAACGCTGACACCACCTTAGGAAGAAACTGGGGACGAGTCCGCAGTTCTGCCCTGTCCGAATGGAAAAACAAATATGAGCTTTTTTTAAGACAAAGCCCCCAATTCTGACAATCGCCTGGCCGAGGCCAGGGCCACAACATGGTCCCTTTCCATGTGAGATATTTCAAATCCACAGATTTGATCGGTTCAAACCAATATGATTTGAGGAATCCCAACACTACGTTGAGATCCCACGGTGCCACTGGAGGCACACAAGGGGCTGTATATGCAATACTCCCTCGACAAACGTCTGGACTTCAGGAATTGAAGCCAATTTTTTCTGGAAGAAAATCTACAGGGCCGAAACTTGAACCTTAATGGACCCCAATTTGAGGCTCATAGACACTCCTGTTTTCAGGAAGTGCAGAAATCGACCTAGTTGAAATTTTTTCGTGGGGCCTTCCTGGCCTCATCCACGCAACATATTTTCACCACATGTGGTGATAACGTTGTGCGGTCACCTCCTTCCTGGCTTTGACCAGGGTAGGTATGACCTCTTCCGGAATGCCTTTTCCCTTAGGATCCGGCGTTCAACCGCCATGCCGTCAAACGCAGTCGCGGTAAGTCTTGGAACAGACAAGGTCCCTGCTGGAGCAGGTCCTTTCTTAGAGGCAGATGCCACGGTTCCTCTTGGAACAGACATGGTTCTTGCTGAAAGCAAATCCCATCTTAGCTCCCGAGGCCATTAGTCCTCTGTGAGCATCTCTTGAAGTTCCGGGTACCAAGTCCCTCTTGGCCAATCCGGAGCCACGAGTATAGTTCTTACTCCTCTACGTCTTATAATTCTCAATACCTTGGTTATGAGAAGCAGAAGAGGGAACACATACACCGACTGTTACACCCACGGTGTTACCAGGACGTCCACAGCTATCGCCTGAAGGTCTCGTGACCTGGCGCAATACCTGTCCCGTTTTTTGTTCGGGCGGGACGCCATCATTTCCACCTTTGGTCTTTCCCAACGGTTCACAATCATGCGGAAAACTTCCCGATGAAGTTCCCACTCTCCCGGGTGGAGGTCGTGCCTGCTGAGGAAGTCTGCTTCCCAGTCGTCCACTCCCGGAATGAACACTGCTGACAGTGCTATCACATGATTTTCCGTCTAGCGAAAAATCCTTGCAGTTTTGACCACTGCCCTCCTGCTTCTTGTGCCGCCCTATCTGTTTACGTGGGCGACTGCCGTGATGTTATCCCACTGGATCAATACCGGCTGACCTTGAAGCAGAGGCCTTGCTAAGCTTATAGCATTACAAATTTGCTCTTAGCTCCAGTATATTTATGTGGAGAGAATTCTCCAGACTTGATCACACTCCCTGGAAATTTTTTCCCTGTGTGACTGCTCCCCAGCCTCTCAGGCTGGCCTCCGTGGATACCAGCATCCAATCCTGAATGCCGAATCTGCGGCCCTCTAGAAGATGAGCACTCTGTAATCACCACAGGAGAGACACCCTTGTCCTTGGATATAGGGTTATCCGCTGATGCATCTGAAGATGCGATCCGGACCATTTGTCCAGCAGATCCCACTGAAGAGTTCTTGCGTGAAATCTGCCGAATGGAAGCGCTTCGTAATAAGCCACCATTTTTTACCAGGACTCTTGTGCAATGATGCACTGACACTTTTCCTGGTTTTAGGAGGATCCCGATTAGCTCGGATAACTCCCTGGCTTTCTCCTCTGGGAGAAACACCCTTTTCCTGGACTGTGTCCAGAATCATCCCTAGGACCAGCAGACGTGTCGTCGGAACAACTGCAGTTTTGGAATATTTAGAATCCACCCGTGCTGTCGTAGAACTACTTGAGATAGTGCTACTCCGACCTCCAACTGTTCTCTGGACCTTGTTCTTATCAGGAGGTCGTCCATTTTCTTTGAAGACGAATCCTCATTTCGGTCATTACCTTGGTAAAGACCCGGGGTGCCTTGGACACTCCAACGGCATCGTCTGAAACTGATAGTGACAGTTCTGTACCACGAACCTGAGGTACCCTTGGTGAGAAAAGCAAATTTTGGGACATGGAGGTAAGCATCCCTGATGTCCCGGGACACCATATAGTCCCCTTGTTCCCAGTTCGCTATCACTGCTCTGAGTGACTCCATCTGGATTTGAACCCTTGTAAGTGTTCAAATTTTTCAGATTTAGAATCGGTCTCACCTAGCCTTCTGGCTTCAGTACCACCCTATAGTGTGGAACAATACCCCTTTCCTTGTTGTAGGAGGGGTAATTTTATTATCACCTGCTGGGAATACAGCTTGTGAATTGTTTTCAATACTGCCTCCCTGTCGGAGGGGGACATTGGTACAGCAGACTACAGGAACCTGCGAGGGGGGAAACGCCTCGACATTCCAATCTGTGCCCCTTTGATACTACTTGTAGGATCCAGGGGTCCTGTACGGTCCCAGCGTCATGCTGAGAACTTAGTAGAAGCGGTGGAGGGCTTCTGTTACTGGGAATGGGCTGCCTGCTGCAGTCTTCTTCCCTTTTCTCTATCCCTGGGCAGATATCTTATAGGGACGAAAAGACTGAGGCTGAAAAGACGGTGTCTTTTTCTGCAGAGATGTGACTTAGGGTAAAAAACGGTGGATCTTCCAGCAGTTGCCGTGGCCACCAGGTCCCATGGACCGACCCCAAATAACTCCTCCCCTTTTATACGGCAATACATCTTTGTGCCGTTTGGAATCTGCATCCCCTGACCAGTGTCGTGTCCATAAACATCTTCTTGCAGATATGGACATCGCATTTACTCTTGATGCCAGAGTGCAAATATCCCTCTGCGCATCTCGTATATATAGAAATGCATCCTTTAAATGCTCTATAGTCAATAAAATACTGTCCCTGTCAAGGGTATCAATATTTTTAGTCAGGGAATCCGACCAAGCCACCTCAGCTCTGCACATCCAGGCTGAGGCGATCGCTGGTCACAGTATAACACCAGCATGTGTGTGTATACTTTTTAGGATATTTTTCTGATAAGCATGTGAGCGCCTTATCCACCCTGAGGGGTGTTTCCCAATGCGCCTTAACTTCTGGCGGGAAAGGGTATACCGCCAATAATTTTCTATCGGGGGAAACCCACGCATCATCACACACTTCATTTAATTTATCTGATTCAGGAAAAACTACAGGTAGTTTTTTCACCTCACACATAATACCCTTCTTTGTGGTACTTGGAGTATCAGAAATATGTAACACCTCCTTCATTGCCCTTAACGTGTGGCCCTAAAGGAAAATACGTTTGTTTCTTCACCGTCGACACTGAAATCAGTGTCCGTGTCTGGGTCTATGTCGACCGACTGAGGTAAATGGGCGTTTTTACAAGCCCCTGACGGTGTCTGAGACGCCTGGACCGGTACTAATTTGTTCGCCGGCCGTCTCATGTCGTCAACCCACTTGCAGCGTGTTGACATTACCACGTAATTCCATAAGTAAGCCATCCATTCCTGTGTCGACTCCCTAGAGAGTGACATCACCATTACAGGCAATTTGCTCCGCCTCCTCACCAACATTTTCCTCATACATGTCGACACACACGTACCGACATACAGCACACACATAGGGAATGCTCTGATAGAGGACAGGACCCACTAGCCCTTTGGGGAGACAGAGGGAGAGTTTGCCAGCACACACCAAAATGCTATAATTATACAGGGACAACCCTTATATAAGTGTTCCTCCCATATAGCATTTAATATATATGTATATCGCCAAATCAGTGCCCCCCCTCTCTGTTTTAACCCTGTTTCTGTAGTGCAGTGCAGGGGAGAGCCTGGGAGCCTTCCCCTCAGCCTTTCTGTGAGGGAAAATGGCGCTGTGTGCTGAGGAGAATAGGCCCCGCCCCCTTTTCGGCGGGCTTCTTCTCCGGAGATTGTGAAGTCTGGCAGGGGTTAAATACATCCATATAGCCTCAAGGGCTATATGTGATGTATTTTTCGCCATACAGGTATTCTACATTGCTGCCAGGGCGCCCCCCCCCCCCCGCGCCCTGCACCCTCCGTGATCGCTGTGGGAAGTGTGCTGACAGACAATGGCGCACAGCTGCAGTGCTGTGCGCTACCTGAGGAAGACTGAAAAGTCTTCTGCCGCCTGGTTCCGGACCTCTTCAATCTTCAGCATCTGCAAGGGGGTCGGCGGCGCGGCTCCGGGACGAACCCCAGGGCGAGACCTGTGTTCCGACTCCCTCTGAAGCTAATGGTGTCCAGTAGCCTAAGAATCCAATCCATCCTGCACGCAGGTGAGTTGAAATTCTCTCCCCTAAGTCCCTCGATGCAGTGAGCCTGTTGCCAGCAGGACTCACTGAAAATAAAGAACCTAAAAACTTTTTCTAAGCAACTCTTTAAGAGAGCCACCTAGATTGCACCCTTCTCGGACGGGCACAAAAACCTAACTGAGGCTTGGAGGAGGGTCATAGGGGGAGGAGCCAGTACACACCATGTGATCCTAAAAGCTTGCTTTTGTGCCCTGTCTCCTGCGGAGCCGCTATTCCCCATGGTCCTGACGGAGTCCCCAGCATCCACTAGGACGTTAGAGAAATAAAAGATTATTAATTGGTCCCACTCACAGAGATGGTATAAAATCACATGTAAAATTCCAAAGGGGTTCTGCAATCCATATTCTTAAGCTTTCTTGTTGGTACACCTCTTAAAGAGAATAATAGTGATAGTGCAACACCGTCTAAGACTCAGACAAATGAATTTAATAAAAATGCACTCCTCAGGATGCTCCTGAGGAAGGATATAATCCGAAAGCGCTTGAGCAAGGAATCCGTGCTGGACGAGGACCTAGGAACTGGAGGTGCGATTTGGGACGTGTGTGGACGCCGGAGTTACCGGGACTTTTGGTGACTATACATTAAAGTTTCATCTTGCAGTATCCGGTCCCACGGAAATCTTTTCAGCACATGTTTACATGTTTTTTCCATTTTCATGTTTGTGAGTGCATTTTTATTAAATTAATTTGTCCGAATCTTAGATGGTGTTGCACTATCACTATTATTCTCTTTAAGAGGTGTACCAACAAGAAAGCTTAAGAATATGGATTGCAGAACCCCTTTGGAATTTTACATGCAATTTTATACCATCTCTATGTGAGTGGGACCAATTAATTAAAGGATCTTTTATTTTTTAACAGGATTGCACTATGCCTGTCTGTTCTTTTTTTCAGTATTGATCTGTTTACTTCATTCGCAAATACCTGTTTGATGTGAACCTTTTTGTGTAAGCACAAGTTAAATTTACTCTAGAGGTGTAAAGTAGCGCCACGTGGAATCACAAATTCTCCAATATATGTTATTTTTAGAATCACGGTGAAAGATTCTGTTTGCTTCCAAGGGCTGCTATCAGCATATAAGCGCACTAGGGGTCTTCTTATTTTCTTTAGTACCAACATAGGTTATATAACCTCTACCTCTGCACAGTGACCCACAGATTCAACAATATTTAACAAGAGCTCCTAGAAAGAAAGGATCTCTGCTTACTACAATACCAGTTGTGGGTCACAAGGCACACATGTAAAATATATTGAAATCTGGTCAGTGTGTAACAATGCTTTCCTGTAAGCATAACTTGGTGAGGAGTATTCTGGTGCCGCCATAAGGTCACTGATGCATTATATTGATTCAGCCTATACAATTGGTAGCATCGCTTTACTTTAAGCCAGTGGTTCCCAAACTGTGTGCCGTGGCACCCTGGGGTGCCTCGGGTTGGTGGTCCAGAACCAATTCAAATTCTGCATGGTCAATGTAAAAAGCAAAACCAGTGTTAATGGCTGCCAATCATAAAATATATTGACAATCAGAAGCAAATCTTGTCCCTCACCACATAAGTTACCCTAAGGATGACCTAAAAAGATAATTTACATAATTTAATATTTCTTTCTACATTTTTCAATAAGAAACTATTGGCTTAGGGGTGCCGTGCAAAAAATTCTGAAACTCTAGGGTGCCGTGATTCAAAAAAGTTTGGAAACCACTGCTTTAAGCACTTGTGAACCACCTGCAGTCCTAAGAGGGCAGTCTTCTGCCACAAGTATGCCAGGTACGACTGAGGGGGATTATCTAATTATCCAGATGGATCGCCTGTAAAAAAACAAACAAAAAAAAAAACACACACACTTCTCCTGAAAACACACAGGTTCAGTGACACCTGTGTGTTTTCGTGTGAAACAGCCCCGTTTTCGGATAAAAATGGGGCTGTTTCCGGGGATTCTGCTTCGCCTGCCAGAGGCAGGTGAAACAAAATCCTCGAAAAGCCGGTGAGTGCTGCGGCTTATCGGGGCTAGATAGCCCCCAGCGGGACAATTAGCCCCAGTAAATTACCAGGGCTAAATGGATATACCCCTAAGAGTCAAAATGAACAAGGCTTCCTCACTGAGAAAGAAAACCTTGTGACATCACTGCAGTAAATTCAGAAAAACCTCCCCCAGCTAGGAGCAGACCCACAGTGTGCACAAGACACCAGTGATGTGCGACCAAGTGAGACAGGGCAGGCAGTCTCATCTGTCATAAGTCAGTATACTCTAGAGATTTTACTATAAAAATTATTAGAATAATACAAAGAAGATATTTATAACTTGTAATATAGTTGTATTATTCTTTATAATACAATCATCTTTGCATTAGTCTAATCAAAGTCCTAGTCGTATTATTTTAATCATTTTTATGTTTGCAAATCTGGCTGTGATATTAGCCAGTGCCTCCCCAGCCACTGACCTAGTCTATATCTTTTCTTTCCTGCATGCCAGCACTAAAAGCCCATGGAAAACAAACGGTCCCAGTTAAAAAGAATGGTTGAAATTATTATTACCATTATTTATATAGCGCACACATATACCACAGAGCTTTACAGAATATTTGGCCAGTCCCTGCCACAGTGGAGCTTACAATCTATATTTCCTACCACATGTGCATACACACAGTTAATTTTGTTGGGAGCCAATTAACCTACCAGTATATTTTTGGATTGTGGGCGAGAAGCTGGAGTAAACCCTCGCAAGCACTTGGAGAATATACAAACTCCACACAGTAAAGGCCATGATGAGAATCGAACCCATGACCTCAGTGAAGCGAGGCAGTAATGCTAACCATTACACCACCCGTGCTGCCAAAATATCCTTACAATACTTTCAACAATAAAAAAAATAAAAAAAAAAGGATACAAATACAGTATATTACATTTTATGTAACCAGATTTGCATTAATTGTGCAAACATTAAAGAAAACACACTTTGTCACTAATGTTGCCTATTTGTTCTAACACAGACCATGGAGAAAATTCTCTGTTGCCAAAAGAAATAACCCTACCAGTTAAAAAAAACAAAAACAAAAAAAAAAAAAACACAAAAACAAACAGCCCGTACACAAACAGGATGGATAAAGGGCCCACTGCCCATTACTTCTCAAGTCTGGGCCCACTCTGCCAACAGGATATTTTCCCAAATATAACCTCACTTATACCCCTTTCACATTGCCAATGCCAGATCCCACCCGGGAATTGGAAATGGGTCCTTCCTGAGTGGGATCAAGCATTGGACAATAATTGTAGGCTTCCGACCACGCAATTTGCCGGGTTGGTAGCCATAGCGTTGGGGGGCGGAGGCGGGGCTGGGAGATGAGCTCATCTCCGTGACGCCTATCCCTATGTAGTGAACGGGTTCCGGGTCGGAACCCGTTCACACTGCCACTAACACAGTATTCAACACAGCTTTATTCCCGGGTTGAATTACGGGGTCAGGCGACCCAGGAATTCGACCATGGCCCTTTCACCCCGCACACCGACCCGACAATATGCCGGGTCGATACCGGATTATTTGTGCGGTGTGAAAGGGGTCTAAAGGGTCTATTCACGAAGCAGTGAAAACAGAGCAGTGGAGAAGTTGGTTATGGCAACTAACATCTCACTTACATTTTATAAAATGTACTTGATAAAGGATTCCTTCAAAGCTGATTGGTTAAAATAGGAATCTTCTCCACTGGTCCTTTTCATGAATAGACCCCATATTCACAGGTCAAATAATTCTGATGCTTATATTAAGTATATGGAGCTGCAAATGCCCCACGGTGCCATACATAGGGGTAAAATATACAAGAAAGCGCATAAGCACAAAATGGTACAGACAAGAACATACATTTACACATACACTTGGTTACATAATTGCAGTGTTCAGATTACAGAAGTCCATATAGAACTCAGAGGAGCCCTGCCTGTGTTAGCCTATAATCTACTGTAGTACATATGGCTCGGATCAGAAATATTGTATTAACATTAACTTACAGATAAAGCCACAGTTAACCCAAATGGGTTTAGCATATTCTGAAACATTTACGCATTCCAACCTGACAACCTTTCCTTGCTGAATAATGCCCACTGGAAATACGGATTCAGGACTTTCTATTTCTCGCTTTGCAGGCTACAAGCAGATATGTGGCTGACTCTGCCTGGTCTCATGCTTTCAGACTAAATCATGTCCCTGAAGACATCATACCATGTCTTCAGCTCTATCAGACCCACCCATGAAACTAGGCCAGGCTCCAAAGCTCAGTTCTGCTGTTTGCAGCTTCCAGGCCAGGAACAATTTCATGCAGTTACTGGCCCAACAATGCATGATACAGTGTTTACAAGCACGGAAATACCTCTATACCTTTCTTACACAATGTGAGGTCATTAGGAATTTCCTCCCACTAAAGAATAAAAAAAAAAAAAAAAACAATATAACCTATGGTTTCATATGACCTTGATTGATAGAACATATTATCCCTGTACTGGAGGAACTAAACAAACATTTAAGACTATTATGTTTATATAGAAGGAAAGGTAACGTTTATGGAGAAGGATTTCTCTCTCTACTGGATATAAAATTAGTTTTTTTTCACTATTTCACCAGTAGAAACCAGTGCCTATGTAAGAAATAAACAACAACAACAACACGCATATGTGGGGAGACATTTAGGGCTCTCCTATATGGGGGTTTAGAATGTTAATGAGACGTACACACAGAAATCTTGTATTTAGTACTCCAATTTAACTGAGGATTAGTACCATGTTTTCAAAGCAGCATTGTGTATTCTACTTAGTAAGATTCCCATAGAATTTCACTGTGCCTCACAAAGTGTCAATGCCTTTATATCATACTTGCCTACCTGACCCTCTCCATGAGGGAGAAAATGCTCTGTTCCTGGACTTTCCTGGTAATGTAGGATTGCCATCACCTGTGGTGAGCTAGTTAATTGATAAGAAAGGTGTTTCACCACAGGTGATGGCAATCCTACATTACCAGGAAAGTCCATGAACAGAGCATTTTCTCCCTCATGGAGACGGTCAGGTAGGCAAGTATACTTTATATGCTGCCTGCAACAGGGGAGTCAAAACGCGTTTACAGGCAGATTTGCTTTTGTTATTGTTTGAATGTTCAACATTAACACACATTTAATGCTTTAAATAAACACTTGTGTAGTAGAATTATACATGCATCTTTAAAAACAGACAAGCATCTAGTTAACATTAATGACAGGCTACTCACTTCCCAAACAGGTAGACTTGACATACTATCCCTTTAAACTGGGGTGCTCACGGATTACACATGTTCTGAGGCCGATTAAAGTCAGGTTAAATACAGGCTTAAAGTCAGCCAGCCACAGAACCTGTGATATTCATTAGTGTCCCAGTTTAAATGTATAGGGGGTATTCAATTAGCCACAGTTAATTACCACTGCTAATTGTCCCGCCAGGGGCTATCCAATTAGCTCCGATAAGCCAGCACGAGCCGTGGTTTATCAGGGATTTTGTTTCACCTGCCTCAGGCAGGAGAAACCAAATTCCCGGGACCATCCCTGTTTCATTGAACCTGTGTGTTTTCGGGAGACAATGTTTTTTTTGGTTTGGTTTTTTTACAGGCGGCCAAATTGCATAGCCTGTAAAAAAAATACCGGTGAAACATCAGGAAAAATCACTATGTTGTCCATTTTCTGTGCCAGATGTATCTTCACCTGTAATTGGATACCCCCCATAGTATGGTAAGTCTACAAACAGGGGATGTTTCTTGTATTTCCTAACACATGCACTAGCTACTGTGTTTAAAGGCTTTATACAGCTCTCCCTTAATGTCTTTCTTTTTAAAATAGAAGTATCCCATAATATATTACCACTATCCTCTAAAGGGGGAACATGAAAAAAAGATGGGTATGAATTCATCAATTCAAACAGTGGATCAGTATGAAATGATCCCCCAACTACAGTACACACTCTATGAAGCAGCCATTTTGTTGGCTGAACCAATATTCATGAGAATACAGCATTCTTATGCATACATAGGCTTACCATACCATCCCTTTAAACAGGGATATTAATGAATTACACAAGTTCTGTGGCTGGCTGACTTCAAGCCTGCATGTCACCTAGTTTTAATCAGCCACAGCACCTGTGTAATCCATGAGTGTCCTGGTTTAAAAGGATGGAATGGTAAGCCTACATCAGTGTTTCCCAACCTCAGTCTATAATGCGACCTATCAGTCCAGGTTTAAGGATATCCATTCTTGAGAGCAGATGGTTTAGCTAAAGTACTCATTAAGTCACCTGTGCTCAAGTACGCCTAACCTGGACTGTGCCTTGAGGACTGAGGTTAGGAAACACCGGCCTACATTGTGTGTAGATGACCAAATGCTATTCATGAAGTAATACTATTGATTGAACGAGAGAAGATATGAATGCTTTAATATTAGTGCTATAATTCGTCAAATTATCTTCTTAAAAGATGGACAATATTTAATATAGTTTCTGAGGTTGAAAAAACACAATTTGTCCATCCAGTTCAACATATTTGTGGTCTCCTACACTGTATTATGTTTAAAACTAATTTTGTCTGTTTCTAATGTCGCCCGTTGTGTTTTTTACTTTTTTATATAAAACTATAGTGTGCGAGTATAATTTGTACTATATTTAACTACCATACATTGTGGTATATTCATGAAGCAGTGAAAAGTGTGGAGAAGTGAGCCAGTGGAATAGTTGCCCATGGAAACCAATAAGTGCTAGTGGGTCATTCCATGAAAATGGTCTTTTTATGTAACGTTTGTTACCAGTTTTCATGACAAGCTTTGCATCAAAATTAAAGCAGATCATGTACCAAACAAACATTTACTTTGCACAAAATATTCAAAACACATGCTCAAAAAAATATTTCACATGAAATATTTCAAAATGTAACATTTGTTACCCATACTTGCCTACCCTACCCTCTCCATGAGGGAGAAAATGCTCTGTTACTGGACTTTCCTGGTAATGTATGATTGCCATCACCTTTGGTGTCCTAGTTAATTGATAAGAAAGGTGTTTCACCACAGGTGATGGCAATCCTACATTACCAGGAAAGTCCAGGAACAGAGCATTTTCTCCCTCATGGAGAGGGTCAGGTAGGCAAGTATGTTGTTACCATGGAATGACCCTACTTATAATTTGATAGAATCCACTTCATAAATGTTACCTCAACACTGGTTGCTACAGCCAACTGTTCCACTCTTTCCTCTGCTTCATGAATAGACCCCATTATTTGGGACCAAAATAGGGAGTATGGGGTGGACTGTATCGCTAGAGTAAACATCAGATTGCACGAGTGTTTTGGTTTTCCCATTTTACAATGATTGGGGATCTATTTACGCATGTTACCTGCTAACTGGATGCACCTCACAAAGTGATAATCATTCCTGCTTCCAATTGTAATACTTTGCCCTTCATTATTTAAATTACATTTATACATCTAGAAATACTGTTAATTATTCCAGCCTCATCATTGCCATTATCACCCAATTAAAAAAAAAAAAAAGTGTAGTTATGTTTTCTGTCATACTTTTTCTTGCCCTCTTCCTTTATTCTTATAATGCTTAACCATTCTTGAGGCATGAGGCACATCTTTGGCCACTGCATACAGGCACCAGCTCTGCAGGAAGCGGCTTGCACACCTCCCAAACGTTCAGATCCAAGAATCAGGACCCAGGGCATGGTGATGGACTATGCTTTGGGCGTGCCCAGCGCTTGTAAAGCACCAGCCACTTCCTCTCAATGGAGCACCATAGGGCAGTACCACCAAATTGGGACAGCTGAAAGGTATGCACCAGCCATGTCTGTGTGCCATTAGCCAGGCATATAGGAGGGATGAGGGGGTACTAGAGTAAGTTTTGTTTTTTTTTCTAAAAAAAAAAAAAGTTCTCTCATATGCCAATGGGCAGCATTACTAATGAGCACTATATACCAGTGACATATGATCACATAAACTCACATTCGTTCAACCTGTAAAGCCGCTAGCTCAGTATGAGTTACTGGCACCCTTACCTCCGCACACAGAAGTCAGACTTTCAGCCCCCGCAGGCTCAGTCTCAGCTTTATAGTATCTCCCTCATGGGACATGTAGTCTCCCCAGCCCCTGACCTTACAAACCAGCAAGTTCACAAGCCTGTCAGTCAGACTACGCTTCCCATGATACCCCGCGGCGCCCTCGCCTACCTGTGCCTTTTTTCGCTCAGGTAACAAAGCAGCTTTCGTTTCACTCCCCTTCTCCCTCCGCCTTGGAATAGAACATGCTGGAGCGGGAGTACTGATGGGAAATGTAGTTCTCAGCCCCAGCAACATCGTGGTGCTGGGGAGAGTGAAGAACTCACTCCCAGAACGCACCGCGACAATGAGAGGAAAAGACAACTGACTGCGCACTGTGGCCGGCGCCCGCTGCTGCCGTTGCTAGGTTACCGCGACGCTTTATCTGCAGGAGAGCATGATGTGCTCATCATCTCAGGCGACTGTATCTTATCTTTTAGCTGGGCTGCAGCAATAGACTGCTGCTGTTTGTGCACGGCAGCTTTTATTTGAGTGTTACTTGCATAGTACATTTATAAAATGTTTTCACACAAGATCCATGATGTACATCAAGCTAATTCTCTGTCTGTGAACTTCAGCTGCTTGAAACCCGCAATTGTCATCTATAAGCCAGCTATGTCAGTGGTTCTGTACACAGCAGTATTCTCCCAGTTAGTTCCGCTTCGTTCAGATATTGGGGGTAATTCCAAGTTGATTGCAGCAGGAAATTTTTTAGCAGTTGGGCAAAACCATGGGGGTCATTCCGAATTGTTCGCTCGTTATTTTTTTCTCGCAACAGAGCGATTAGTTGCTAATGCGCATGCGCAATGTCCGCAGTGCGACTGCGCCAAGTAAATTTGCTATGCAGTTAGGTATTTTACTCACGGCATTACGAGGTTTTTTCTTCGTTCTGGTGATCGTAATGTGATTGACAGGAAGTGGGTGTTTCTGGGCTGAAACTGGCCGTTTTATGGGTGTGTGCGAAAAAACGCTACCGTTTCTGGGAAAAACGCGGGAGTGGCTGGAGAAACGGAGGAGTGTCTGGCCGAACGCTGGGTGTGTTTGTGACGTCAAACCAGGAACGAAACTGACTGAACTGATCGCAGATGCCGAGTAAGTGTGGAGCTACTCAGAAACTGCTAAGAAGTGTCTATTCGCAATTTTGCGAATCTTTCGTTCGCAATTTTGATAAGCTAAGATTCACTCCCAGTAGGCGGCGGCTTAGCGTGTGCAAAGCTGCTAAAAGCAGCTTGCGAGCGAACAACTCGGAATGAGGGCCCATGTGCACTGCAGGAGGGGCAGATATAACATGTGCAGAGAGCGTTAGATTTGGGTGGGGTGTGTTCAAACTGAAATCTAAATTGCAGTGTAAAAATAAAGCAGCCAGTATTTACCCTGCACAGAAACAAAATAACCCACCCAAATCTAACTCTCTGCAAATGTTATATCTGCCCCCCCTGCAGTGCACATGGTTTTGCCCAATTGCTAACAAACTTGCTGCTGCGATCAACTCAGAATTACCCCCATTGTGATGTCAGCCCACAGCACGCTCAATCTATTTTCTCTAACGTCCTAGTGGATGCTGGGGACTCCGAAAGGACCATGGGGAATAGCGGCTCCGCAGGAGACTGGGCACAAAAGTAAAAAGCTTTAGGACTACCTGGTGTGCACTGGCTCCTCCCCCTATGACCCTCCTCCAAGCCTCAGTTAGATTTGTGTGCCCGAACGAGACGGGTGCAGGCTAAGGGGCTCTCCTGAGCTGCTTAGTGTAAAAGTTTAAAGTAGGTTTTTTTATTTTCAGTGAGACCTGCTGGCAACAGGCTCACTGCACCGAGGGACTAAGGGGAGAAGAAGCGAACTCACCTGCGTGCAGAGTGGATTGGGCTTCTTAGGCTACTGGACATTAGCTCCAGAGGGACGATCACAGGCCCAGCCATGGATGGGTCCCGGAGCCGCGCCGCGGCCCCCTTACAGAGCCAGAAGAGTGAAGAGGTCCGGAAAATCGGCGGTAGAAGACGTCCTGTCTTCAATAAGGTAGCGCACAGCACCGCAGCTGTGCGCCATTGCTCTCAGCACACTTCACACTCCGGTCACTGAGGGTGCAGGGCGCTGGGGGGGGGCGCCCTGAGACGCAATAAAAAACCTTTTTTTGGCAAAAAATACATCACATATAGCTCCTGGGCTATATGGATGCATTTAACCCCTGCCAATTTTTCCATTAAAAAGCGGGAGAAAGGCCGTCGTGAAGGGGGCGGAGCCTATCTCCTCAGCACACTGGCGCCATTTTTTCCTCACAGCTCCGTTGGAGGAAGGCTCCCTGACTCTCCCCTGCAGTCCTGCACTACAGAAACAGGGTAAAACAAGAGAGGGGGGGCACTAAATTGGCATATTAATATATACAGCAGCTATATTAGGGAAAAACACTTATATAAGGTTATCCCTGTATATATATAGCGCTCTGGTGTGTGCTGGCAAACTCTCCCTCTGTCTCCCCAAAGGGCTAGTGGGGTCCTGTCCTCTATCAGAGCATTCCCTGTGTGTGTGTGCTGTGTGTCGGTACGCTGTGTCGACATGTATGAGGAGGAAAATGGTGTGGAGGCAGAGCAATTGCCTGTGTTAGTGATGTCACCCCCTAGGGAGTCGACACCTGACTGGATGGTCTTATGGAAAGAATTACGTGATAGTGTCGGCACTTTACAAAAGACTGTTGACGACATGAGACAGCCGGCAAATCAGTTAATACCTGTACAGGCGTCTCAAACACCGTCAGGGGCTATAAAACGCCCGTTACCTCAGGTCGATACAGACACTGACACGGACACTGACTCCAGTGTCGACGGTGAGGAAACAAACGTATTTTCCAGTAGGGCCACACGTTACATGATCACGGCAATGAAGGAGGTTTTGAACATTTCTGATACTACAAGTACCACAAAAAAGGGTATTATGTAAACTACCCGTAGTTTTTCCTGAATCAGATGAATTAAATGAGGTGTGTGATGAAGCGTGGGTTTCCCCCGATAAAAAACTGCTAATTTCTAAAAAATTATTGGCATTATACCCTTTCCCGCCAGAGGTTAGGGCGCGTTGGGAAACACCCCCTAGAGTGGATAAGGCGCTCACACGCTTATCAAAACAAGTGGCGTTACCGTCTCCTGATACGGCCGCCCTCAAGGAACCAGCTGATAGGAAGCTGGAAAATATCCTAAAAAGTATATACACACATACTGGTATTATACTGCGACCAGCAATCGCCTCAGCCTGGATGTGCAGTGCTGGGGTGGCTTGGTCGGATTCCCTGACTGAAAATATTGATACCCTGGACAGGGACAATATATTATTGACTATAGAGCATTTAAAGGATGCATTTCTATATATGCGTGATGCACAGAGGGATATTTGCACTCTGGCATCAAGAGTAAGTGCGATGTCCATTTCTGCCAGAAGAGGGTTATGGACGCGACAGTGGTCAGGTGATGCGGATTCCAAACGGCATATGGAAGTATTGCCGTATAAAGGGGAGGAGTTATTTGGGGTCGGTCTATCGGACCTGGTGGCCACGGCAACGGCTGGGAAATCCACCTTTTTACCCCAAGTCACCTCACAGCAGAAAAAGATACCGTCTTTTCAGGCTCAGTCCTTTCGTCCCCATAAGGGCAAGCGGGCAAAAGGCCACTCATATCTGCCCCGGGGCAGAGGAAGGGGAAAAAGACTGCAGCAGACAGCCTCTTCCCACGAACAGAAGCCCTCCCCCGCTTCTGCCAAGTCCTCAGCATGACGCTGGGGCCTTACAAGCGGACTCAGGCAAAAAGGTGGGGGCCCGTCTCAAGAATTTCAGCGCGCAGTGGGCTCACTCGCAAGTGGACCCCTGGATCCTGCAGGTAGTATCTCAGGGGTACAAATTGGAATTCGAGACGTCTCCCCCTCGCCGGTTCCTGAAGTCTGCTTTACCAACGTCTCCCCCCGACAGGGAGTCGGTATTGGAAGCCATTCACAAGCTGTATTCCCAGCAAGTGATAATCAAGGTACCCTTCCTACAACAGGGAAAGGGGTATTATTCCATGCTGTTTGTGGTACCGAAGCCGGACGGCTCGGTGAGACCCATTTTAAATCTGAAATCCTTGAACACTTACATAAAAAGGTTCAAGTTCAAGATGGAGTCACTCAGAGCAGTGATAGCGAACCTGGAAGAAGGGGACTATATGGTGTCTCTGGACATCAAGGATGCTTACCTCCATGTCCCAATTTGCCCTTCTCACCAAGGGTACCTCAGGTTTGTGGTACAGAACTGTCACTATCAGTTTCAGACGCTGCCGTTTGGATTGTCCACGGCACCCCGGGTCTTTACCAAGGTAATGGCCGAAATGATGATTCTTCTTCGAAGAAAAGGCGTCTTAATTATCCCTTACTTGGACGATCTCCTGATAAGGGCAAGGTCCAGAGAACAGTTAGAGGTCGGAGTAGCACTATCTCAAGTAGTACTACGACAGCACGGATGGATTCTAAATATTCCAAAATCGCAGCTGATTCCGACGACACGTCTGCTGTTCCTAGGAATGATTCTGGACACAGTACAGAAAAAGGTGTTTCTCCCGGAAGAGAAAGCCAGGGAGTTATCCGACCTAGTCAGGAACCTCCTAAGACCAGACCAAGTGCCAGTACATCAATGCACAAGGGTCCTGGGAAAGATGGTGGCTTCTTACGAAGCGATTCCATTCGGCAGATTCCACGCAAGAACTTTTCAGTGGGATCTGCTGGACAAATGGTCCGGATCGCATCTTCAAATGCATCAGCGGATAACCCTGTCTCCAAGGACAAGGGTGTCTCTCCTGTGGTGGTTACAGAGTGCTCATCTCCTAGAGGGCCGCAGATTCGGCATTCAGGATTGGGTCCTGGTGACCACGGATGCCAGCCTGAGGGGCTGGGGAGCAGTCACACAGGGAAGAAATTTCCAGGGCTTGTGGTCAAGCATGGAAACGTCACTTCACATAAATATCCTGGAACTCAGGGCCATTTACAATGCCCTAAGTCAGGCAAGACCTCTGCTTCAGGGTCAGCCGGTGTTGATCCAGTCGGACAACATCACGGCAGTCGCCCACGTAAACAGACAGGGCGGCACAAGAAGCAGGAGGGCAATGACGGAAGTGGCAAGGATTCTTCGCTGGGCGGAAAATCATGTGATAGCACTGTCAGCAGTGTTCATTCCGGGAGTGGACAACTGGGAAGCAGACTTCCTCAGCAGACACGATCTTCACCCGGGGGAGTGGGGACTTCACCCAGAAGTCTTCCACATGATTGTGAACCGTTGCGAAAAACCAAAGGTGGACATGATGGCGTCCCGCCTCAACAAAAAACTGGACAGATATTGCGCCAGGTCAAGGGACCCTCAGGCAATAGCTGTGGACGCTCTGGTAACACCGTGGGTGTACCAGTCAGTGTATGTGTTCCCTCCTCTTCCTCTCATACCAAAAGTACTGAGAATCATAAGAAGGAGAGGAGTAAAGACTATACTCGTGGCTCCGGATTGGCCAAGAAGGACTTGGTACCCGGAAATTCAAGAGATGCTCACGGAAGACCCGTGGCCTCTACCTCTAAGAAAGGACCTGCTCCAGCAGGGACCATGTCTGTTCCAAGACTTACCGCAGCTGCGTTTGACGGCATGGCGGTTGAACGCTGGATCCTGAAGGAAAAAGGCATTCCGGATGAAGTCATCCCTACCCTGATCAAAGCCAGGAAGGATGTGACCGTACAACATTATCACCGTATTTGGCGAAAATATGTTGCGTGGTGCGAGGCCAGGAAGGCCCCTACAGAGGAATTTCAACTGGGTCGATTCCTGCATTTCCTGCAAACAGGACTGTCTATGGGCCTAAAATTAGGGTCCATTAAGGTTCAAATTTCAGCCCTGTCAATATTCTTCCAAAAAGAACTAGCTTCTGTTCCTGAAGTTCAGACGTTTGTCAAGGGAGTACTGCATATACAGCCTCCTTTTGTGCCTCCAGTGGCACCTTGGGATCTCAATGTAGTTTTGGGGTTCCTAAAATCACATTGGTTTGAACCACTCACCACTGTGGACTTAAAATATCTCACATGGAAAGTGGTAATGCTGTTAGCCCTGGCTTCAGCCAGGCGTGTTTCAGAATTGGCGGCTTTATCCTATAAAAGCCCTTACCTAATTTTTCATACGGACAGGGCAGAATTGAGGACTCGTCCTCAATTTCTCCCTAAGGTGGTTTCAGCATTTCACTTAAACCAGCCTATTGTGGTGCCTGCGGCTACTAGGGACTTGGAGGATTCCAAGTTACTGGACGTAGTCAGGGCCCTGAAAATATATGTTTCCAGGACGGCTGGAGTCAGAAAATCTGACTCGCTGTTTATCCTGTATGCACCCAACAAGTTGGGTGCTCCTGCTTCTAAGCAGACTATTGCTCGTTGGATTTGTAGTACAATTCGGCTTGCACATTCTGTGGCAGGCCTGCCACAGCCAAAATCTGTAAAAGCCCATTCCACAAGAAAAGTGGGCTCATCTTGGGCGGCTGCCCGAGGGGTCTCGGCTTTACAACTTTGTCGAGCAGCTACTTGGTCAGGGGCAAACACGTTTGCTAAATTCTACAAATTTGATACCCTGGCTGAGGAGGACCTGGAGTTCTCTCATTCGGTGCTGCAGAGTCATCCGCACTCTCCCGCCCGTTTGGGAGCTTTGGTATAATCCCCATGGTCCTTTCGGAGTCCCCAGCATCCACTAGGACGTTGGAGAAAATAAGAATTTACTTACCGATAATTCTATTTCTCATAGTCCGTAGTGGATGCTGGGCGCCCATCCCAAGTGCGGATTGTCTGCATTACTTGTACATAGTTATTGTTACAAAAATCGGGTTATTGTTGTTGTGAGCCATCTTTTCAGAGGCTCCTTCTGTTATCATGCTGTTAACTGGGTTCAGATCACAAGTTGTATGGTGTGATTGGTGTGGCTGGTTTCAAAATCCTTCCTTATTGTGTACGCTCGTCCGGGCACAGTATCCTAACTGAGGCTTGGAGGAGGGTCATAGGGGGAGGAGCCAGTGCACACCAGGTAGTCCTAAAGCTTTTTACTTTTGTGCCCAGTCTCCTGCGGAGCCGCTATTCCCCATGGTCCTTTCGGAGTCCCCAGCATCCACTACGGACTATGAGAAATAGAATTATCGGTAAGTAAATTCTTATTTTATTGTTCGGGATAGCTTCATCAGACGGTTTGGGTCCAGGGTGACTGGCGTTTGGGATCTCGGCGTTCACCATACCGACGCCAGGATCCCGATCTTTAGATTGCTGTGGGGGGCGAGCGCAATTAAGCCCCTTGCGGGCTTGGTGGTTCGCTGCGCTCGCCACAGGTTCTATTCCCACTGTATGGGTGTCGTGGACACCCACAAGTGGGAATAGACCCTGTTAGTCGGCATGCCGACTGTCGTGCTTTGAATCGGCCGGGATCCCGTCGTCTCCCGATCGCCGGTCACCTAACTACATCTCCATCAAACGATGGATATTAAATCTACCCCTAGCTGATATTTGGGCCCTGTGACCCAGATTTACTGTATCAAGCCTTGTTGCGTGAGCTAATAAACACTGTGAACTGTCCATTCAGAGTTACCATTGATAACCTCAGGAGCGAGAAATTAGACTCCATATATTGAAAAGTATTATCATTTATTTATATAGCACATGGTAAGCATTCACAGTGGTCAATGATTGGCTTTTATCAGTATGATTTGGCCACAATGGAGCTTACAATTGAAATTGTGTACCAAGGGCACACAAACTTAATACAAGGAATTCATACGGACATGTAGGTATTGTTGCATTTAGTCATGTTGTGAGTGGTATCATAGACAACAAGGCATAGTATGGGGATAGGGTAGTATAGGGTAGGAAGTAAGAGTGTAGGCCCTTAGTAGACTTTAAAAAATTGGTTTGGGAGGACGGCTTCCCGACATGGTTACCAGGTGTAAAATTCTACTTATTGGCCCTGATTCAGATGCGGCCACAATGCTGATATTAGCAAAGGTATCGTTTGACTGCGCATGCTTCGCTATCGCACTGCACATCCGCCAAGTTAGTTTTGTGAGGACCCTTGCAGTGAGGAATCCTTTACAAATGATTGACAAGAGGAGGCCATTTTGGGGGAGGTAACGGGAAGTGGCTTGCAAAAACGCAGCATGTCGCGGCCATTTGTGTAGCTTTCTTTGCCTACATCTGCGATTTCATACGCAGACAACATGACGCCAGCATTTTAGTTCCCGCTGCCATTCCGCATGACCATTGAGTCACTCAGATGGTGTATGATGGAAGGATCTGCTACCACTGCTGCGTGTATTAGCAAGGCCACCAGTGGGCATCACAATACATTACCAGGCAGCAGCATTAGCATATTATCTCGTATTAAACTGCGTACGGAATCGCAGCTACGATTGCATTAGCGTCCGCCTCTCAATCTGGCCCATCATCTCCACTTGGCTTGTCATTTCCCCATATTTTGTGGTGAGCTTTAGGAGTTATATAACACAGGGTTTACATTTACAGGTATTTAATAGATGGACAGACATGCCGGATAATTTATTACAATGTCTTTTGAATGGTGGCGTCGGCCGAGCATGGAACATATAAGAGGCCAGTGGAGACTGTCATATGGACCCTGGGTGGTTTCACTGTGAAGGATATCGGGGTATTCAGATCCCAAAGGATCTGTGATGGGATGTACAAAGTTTATTGGTACTTTGTGCATGCGCAGGACCCGTTTTGTGCATGCGTGAACGGGTCCTGAAACGTAGCGCGCAGTCTGGCATCAGTCAGTGACTGACAGTCTGATACCGTTTAGGGGTAGGGAGGGGGTGGCAACAGCGTCCATTTTATCAAATGGAGGCATGTCACTGCTATTTAGGCGGAGGGAAGATGTCCGGGATCTCCCACGTAGGATGGAGATTTCCTGGCTTCTGCGGCGGGCAGCTTGCACGTCACCATGGGTGTTGCAAGCCACCCATTGGTGACTGAGTGAACTGATGCTGCGTCCTAGGACACAAGTTGGATCACTACTGTAGCAGGAGGCGTCTACTTGTAATAGACGCCTCCTGTTGTGTCAACATACAGCGCTATCACTGCTGCTTCCAATGAAGCAGCATTAATGGCACCTCCAACCACATCTGAATCGGTATCCGGTCTTTAGGTCGACAGCACTTAGGTCGACACTCAATAGGTTGACAACTATTGGTCGACATGCATTAGGTGGACATGGTCATTAGGTTGACATGGTCACTAGGTCGACATGGCAAAGGTCGACGTGAGTTTTTCACTTTTTTTTCCTTCATTTTTTTTACTTTTCATACTTTACGTTCAACGTGGACTAAAATTGTGAATAGTTACCTTGCCCGCGAGCCATGCGAGGGGATACGGTGCACTAATTGGGGTTCCTGGGTCACTTTATGAAGAAAACATCACCAAAAATATTTAAAAAACTCATGCCAACCTTTTTCCATGTCAACCTTGTCCATGTCGACCTAATACATAGTAACATAGTAATTGAGGTTGAAAAGAGGCAAAATGCCCATCGCAATCAACCTGTATTAAGTTGAGTTGATTTTAGTGTACCTGCTGAAGAATGTTTAATGACTAGTTTTCAACTACAAATCATGTTACACCTGGATTAACATCTTCAATATTTTAAATGTTGTAACCTTGGATATCCTTTTCAATCAGAAATTCATCCAATCCCCTTTTAAATGCATTTACAGAGTCCACCATTACCACTTTCCCTGGCAAGGAATTCCAAATCCTTATTGCCCTAACAGTGAAGAACCCTTTCCTCCGTTGCGTGCAGAATTTTCTCTCCTCCAGCCTCAGCGAGTGCCCACGTGTCCTAAACAGAGTTCTTTTAATAAATAATTCCTCTGATAACTCCTTGTAGTGCCCCTTTACATATTTGAAGGCATTAATAATGTCTCCTCTTAGACGCCTCTTTTCCAGTGTATACATGTTCAACCTAGTAAGCCTTACCTCGTAATCTAGTCCCTCTAGCCCTTTAATCAATTTAGTAGCTTGCCCTTGAACCATTTCGAGTTCACCGATATCTTTTTTTATACAGTGGTTCCCAAAACTGAATACAATATACCAGGTGCGGACGTACCAATGATTTGTATAGCGGCAGGATTACATCCTCGTCCCTTGTCTCAATTCCCCGTTTTATGCATGCTAACACCTTACTTGCCGTCTTTACTGCGCTTTGACATTGTATACGGTTATTACGTTTATTATCAATGAGTACCCCCAAATCTTTTACCAAAACTGTTACCACTAGACTTTCCCAGTTTAATATGTTGGATGCAAGTTTGTTTTTAGTCCCGAAATGCATAACCTTGCAGTTTTCTATATTGAACCTCATTCTCCATTTAGACGCCCAGATTTCAAGTTTAGATAAGTCATTCTGCAGAGACTCCACATATATTTCTGAATTAATTACCCTACACAGTTTAGTATTATCTGCAAAGATTGACACTGTGCTTTCCAGGCCTATTTCTAGGTCATTGATAAATATGTTGAACAGTAGTGGCCCGAGGACGGACCCCTGTGGTATTCCGCTGACTCCTGGTGTCCAGCTTGAGGACTTCCCGTTGACCACTACTCGCTGTACCCTGTTGTCCAGCCAGTTACTTATCCATGTACAAACAGTTTTTCCTAGGCCAAGCTCTTTTAATTTGATGATCAGTCTCCTGTGAGGCACTGTATTGAAGGCTTTCGCAAAATCTAAGTACACCACATCCACTGATTTTCCTTGGTCAAGATTGTCGCTCACTTCCTCGTAGAAGTTAACTAAGTTAGTTTGACATGATCTGTCCCTCACAAACCCATGCTGGTTCTTGCTAATAATCTTAGTGGTCTGCAGATACTCCTGTATGCTATCCCTTAGAATTCCTTCCAATATTTTCCCCACTATAGATGTCAAACTAATCGGCCTGTAGTTACCCGGATGATTTTTGGATCCCTTTTTAAATAATTGCACTACCTATGCTATACGCCAATCCTTAGGTACCATGCCCGATCTAATTGAACTATTGAAAATCAAGTATAGGGGTCTTGCTAGTTGTGACCTAATCTCCATAAGAACCCTCGGATGAAGTCCGTCCAGGCCAGGTGATTTATTAATCTTTATTTTGCGTAATCTCTCCCTGACTACTTCTTCACTTAAACAAGTATCCGAGAACTGCAAAACAGACTTCTGCAATTGATCTACTTTGATAAAAGATCTCTTTCGCTTAATCCGGACAGTCGATTTGATAATTTTGTGCTAAAATGGGGAAAATATATTTCTTCTTTAGATAACTTAACTAGTTCTGACATATGGAGAAATCTTTTATAATACCTGTAAAATACTGAATTCATTCATGAAGTTTTTCTTACCATTATCGCACTTACCTCTCTGATTTGGATGTAGTCTGTGATCTCACTTTGGTCCATACCCCTTAACTGTATTAAAAAGTTATCTCATAGAGATTTCTTGATCTCCTATACTCTTACCTTTCTCTGTACTTCACCAACCGGTAACCCCCCCCCTCCTCCTCCCTCTACTATCTTTCCCATTCCCACATTACCCTCCTATACTGTCTTGTCTATCCCCCCCCCCCTTTTCCAATGATTTATACTGGAATTGTTTATCTGTCTCTTTCTATTTGAGGATATGATTATTCCATCCATGATATTGTACTCTGTAATAATATTATTAGATGTGGCCGCACATCTATCTATTAGCCCACTTTATGTTAAAAAGCCCTCATATCTCCACAAGGAGCACGATTTTTTGATTTGTATATTTTTTTTCTTGGCTTTGCTGTATAATGCCTATTTGTCAAAAACCAAATAAAATCCTTAAACTAAACAAGTATCTAACCACGAATCCTTACTGTCACTATCACTATGCACTACTCCCACTGTCAGTTCTTCTCTGGTGAACACTGATGAAAAAAATTTGTTCAGTATTTCTGCTTTTGATTCGTCATCATTTAACAATACTCCAAATTCATCTTTTAGTGGACCTATGTTGTCCTTTTTTAATCTTTTATTGTTTAAGTATTTAAAAAAAAAAATTAGGATTGGTTTTACTCTCTATAGCAATTTGCTTTTCGTTTTCAATTTTAGCTGCTCTTATTGCATTTTTGCGTCTTTTTCATGTGTCCTAGAGGATGCTGGGGTCCACTTCAGTACCATGGGGTATAGACTGTTCCGCAGGAGCCATGGGCACTTGAAGACTTTTCTAGAGTGTGAACTGGCTCCTCCCTCTATGCTCCTCCTCCAGACCTCAGTTTAGAAAATGTGCCTTGGCAGACTGGTAGCACTCCAGTGGAGCTCTACTGAGTTTCCCTGAAAATACTTTGTTAGGCTTTTTATTTTCAGGGAGACTGCTGGCAACAGTCTCCCTGCTTCGTGGGACTTAGGGGGAAGAAGTAGGAACCAACTTCCTAAATATTTTCATGGCTCTGCTTCTTGCTGACAGGACACCATTAGCTCCTGAAGGGTACTGAACACTAGCTGCGGCTATGCGCTCACTCCCACAGCACGCCGTCACCCCCTAACAGAGCCAGAACTCAGAAGAACGCTGCGTGGACATGCTACCCATACACAGCGACCAGCAGGGTGCAGGGCGCGGGGGAAGGGTGCCCTGGGCAGCATGAAAACCTACTCTTATACTGGCAAAAGTAGCATATTATGCCGTGGCACAATCCAACACCCCCACCAGTATAAATATTTTAGTGAGAAATTCTGAGGGGAAATGTGCCATTACAGGGGGTGGGGCTTCCTTCTCAGTCAGCCAGCACACTGCTCAGCGCCATTTTCTCCACTCAGGCTGCAGGGGAAGAATCGCTGGTCCTCCTCCACTTCTGAACCAAGTATCGGGGTGTAAGTAAGGGGGGGCACAGTGTATTTGGTGCTGTATTGTATAATTTTACATTATAAAAGCGCTACAGATCTCTGTGGACATTTTATATTACACAGAGATTTTATATTGGCGCCGAGTTGTGAACTGGCAAATCCTTTCTGTGTCCTGACAGATTTTACTGCCCCGAAGTGTCTGTGGTGTGTTTGTGCACGTGTGGGGACATGTCTGAGGCAGGGAGCTTTTCCCCTGAGGGAGCCATTTTAGGGACACAGAGTTGTAATGTGGTGGCCCTGCCGGCACACCACAAGCCTGAATGGGTGAAAGAATTACGTGATAGTAAGAGACTGGATAAGTCTGAGTCTCATGCAGAAACCTGGAGAAAATCCGTGGAAGATGTGATTTTTAATAGTTCTGCTTTTTCATCCACAGGGGACCCCTCTGGGTCACATAAAAGGTCATTTGCACAAGTAGTACAAACTGATACCGACACGGACTCTGATTCCTGTGTCGACACTAGTGATTCCAGGGGAATAGATCCAAAATTAGCGAAAAATATTCAGTACATGATTGTTGCTATAAAGGAGGTCTTAGAAGTTACAGAAGACCCTCCTTTACCTCAGGAGAAGACTTACTTTTATAAAGAAAAGAAAATTAACGTAACTATTCCTCCATCTCATGAGCTGAACACTCTCTTTGAGGGAGTCTGGGTAAACCCTGAAATTTCAGATTCCCAAAAGAATTCAGGTAGCTTATCCTTTCCCGGCAGAGGATAGGAAAAGGTGGGAGTCACCCCCCGTTTTAGACAGTGCCCTGTCACGATTAACAAAAAAGGTGATTCTCCCTGCACCTGGGACGGCTTCCCTAAAGGAACCGGCAGACCGCAAGTTAGAGACTACGTTAAAATCTATTTATGTGGCCAATGGGACACTACTGAGACCTACCATTGCCTGTGCATGGGTGAGTAGTGCTATTGAAAAGTGGTCAGAAAACTTGTCATCAAATGGAATGCTGACGCAGATTCCAAAAGAAATATGGAGGCCCTCCCATATAAAGGTGAGGCCTAGTTTGGAGATGGGCTGGATGCTTCAGCTTCTGCGGCTACCGCAGGTAAGTCGACATTCTTGCCTTATGCTCCTGCGCCGGCGAAAAAGACACATCACTCTCAGATGCAGTCCTTTCTGCCCAATAAATACAAAAAGGGTAACGGTTCCCCTTTCTTTGCGGGTAGAGGAAGGGGAAAAGGAAAAAAGTCCGCCGCTTCTCCAGGATCACAGGAGCAGAAATCAACCCCTGCTTCTGCCAAATCTTCAGCATGATGCTGGGGCTCCCTTGCAGGAGTCCGTTCAGGTGGGGGCCCGTCTGAAACTTTTCAGTCAGTTCTGGGTTCAATCTGGCCTGGACCCGTGGATCTTACAAATTGTGTCCCACGGGTACAAACTGGAGCCTTGATCAGTTACATGCATTCAGCTGTGCCAGACTGCATGGAATAGGCACACTGCAGGAACATACTACACATTGGAGTTTTTTTTTTATCTTGTACTGCATGCATATGGTTTGATTCCATGAGTTTGTGATGTGATTATGAACTAAAGAAACTGCTACGGGAACATACAGCACGTTTTTCAAGTAAGCATACACGTAAACCTGAAATATCATAAAATCATACATTATAAGAAGACATATCCCATATAGGAATCCAAAGATACCTTTATATGCTTCATCTCACTGTTTTTATGTAAGCAAAAAAGTGAGCATTTCCATATAGGAATTCAAAGATACCTCTATATGTCTCATCTTATCATTTCTATGTAAGCAAAAAGTGAGCATTTTTTAGTAGATGCTTATTTCACTTTTTCGGGTGGTCCTGTAGTGTAAAGCACGAACCTTTTTTAGACCAATCCTATCAAAAATAAATTTTATTATAAGTAACATACTACACATTGGAGTGCTTTAATCTTTTTATTGCATGCATAAGTACTACGGTTTTGATTCCATGAGTCTGTGACGTGGATATGAATTAAAAGAAACTGCTACGGGAACATACAGCACGCTTTTCAAGTAAGCATACACGTAAGCCTGAAATATTAGAAAATCATACATTATAAGAAGGCATATCCCATATAGGAATCCAAAGATACCTTTACATGCTTCATCTCGCTGCTTTTATGTAAGCAAAAAAAGTGAGCATTTTGTTTTCTCCAGCGGATGTTGCACACTTTTCGGGGTGGTCCTGTAATATAACACACAAAGTGAAATTATTTCTACAATAGAACTTTCCCAACCCCTATTTCTTTGGATCTGAGGAACATACTACACATTGGAGTGTTTATTTATTTTTTTCGTTGCATGTATCAACTTTTTGGAGAGAAAATCACCATCACAGTTTGAAGTTTCCATTTGGTGGATGTTACAGAAACGGTTTTCAGTTGGTCTCTTACCCCATTGTCATAGCGCATGTGATATCATTTTATTTGCTTTGTCCTACTGTTGAATCTGGGAGATAACACCAGAAGATATCTTATTTTGCTGCTGTTACATATATAGCGCAGGAAACTACCCCTACTTTCTTTATCAATATAATTCCTTACCTGGACGATCTCCTGATAAAAGCGAGGTCCAGGGAAAAGTTGGTGCAGAACATTGCACTCTCCCTGACAGTACTTCAACAACACGGTTGGATCATAAATTTTCCAAAGTCACAGTTGGAACCGTCGACAAGATTATCCTTTCTTGGGATGACACTGGACACAGAAGTACAGAGGATATTTCTTCCAGTGGAAAAGGCTCTGGAAATCCAGAGAATGGCCAAACAAATTCTGAAACCAACAAGAGTGTCGATTCATCAATGCATTCGGTTGTTGGGAAAGATGGTAGCGGCTTATGAGGCCATACAGTTTGGCCGGTTCCATGCCAGAGTATTCCAGTAGGACCTGTTGGACAAGTGGTCTGGATCCCACCTACACATGCACCGGAAGATAATCCTGTCATCCAAAGCCAGAATTTCGCTCCTGTGGAGGCTATATACAGTTCTCACCTACTAGAGGGCGCAGGTTTGGGATTCAGGACTGGGTCCTAGTAACCACGGATGCAAGTCTCCGAGGATGGGGTGCAGTCACGCAGGGAGAAAGCTTCCAAGGAAGATGGTCAAGTCAGGAAAGCTATCTTCACATAAACGTTCTGGAGTTGAGAGCCATTTAAAACGGCCTTCTACAAGCGGGGCATCTTCTTCAAGATCAACCCGTACAGATCCAGTCGGACAATGTAACAGCAGTGGCGTACATAAACCGTCAGGGCGGAATGAAAAGCAGAGCAGCGATGGCAGAGGTGACAAAGATCCTCCTCTGGGCAGAAAGACATGCAAGAGCTCTGTCGGCAAATTTCATTCCGGGAGTGGACAACTGGGAAGCAGACTTCCTTAGCAGACACGATCTCCATCCAGGAGAATGGGGCCTCCACCAAGAAGTCTTCGCAGAGGTGACAGGTCTTTGGGGAGTTCCTCAAGTAGACATAATGGCATCTCGTCTCAACAAGAAGCTTCAGAGATATTGTTCCAGGTCGAGAGACCCTCAAGCAATAGCAGTGGATGCACTGGTGAGCCAGTGGTTGTTTCGGTCGGTGTATGTCTTTCCTCCACTTCCACTAATACCAAAACTGCTCAAGATCGTGAGAAGAACAAGGGTTCGTGCGATCCTCATTGTCCCAGACTGGCCAAGGAGAGCTTGGTATCCAGATCTTCAGGAGCTGCTAATAGAAGATCCTCGGCCTCTTCCTCTTCGCGAGGACCTGCTGCAGCAGGGGCCGTGCGTGTATCAAGACTTACCGTGGCTACGTTTGACGGCATGGCTGTTGAGCGCCAGATCCTAGCCCGAAAGGGTATTCCAAAAGAAGTCATTCCCACTCTGATTCAGGCCAGTAAAGGAGTAACGTCTAAACTTTACCACTGTATTTAGAGAAAATATGTGTCTTGGTGTGAATCCAAGAAGGCTCCTACGGAAGAGTTTCAGTTTTGACGTTTTCTCCATTTTCTGCAGGCAGGTGTGGATGCAGGCCTAAGATTGGGTTCAATCAAGGTCCAGATTTCGGCCTTGTCCGTTTTCTTTCAGAAACAATTGGCCTCCCTTCCAGAAGTTAAGACGTTCGTGAAAGGGGTTCTGCACATCCAACCTCCATTTGTGCCTCCGGTGGCACCATGGGATCTTAACGTGGTGTTGCAGTTCCTTCAATCGGATTGGTTTGAACCTCTACAGGAGATAGAGTTGAAGTTTCTCACTTGGAAAGTGGTCATGCTGTTGGCCTTGGCATCCGCAAGGAGGGTGTCTGAGTTAGGGGCCTTGTCTCACAAGAGTCCTTACTTGATCTTCCATGAAGATAGGGCTGAGTTAAGAACTCGTCAGCAATTTCTTCCGAAGGTGGTTTCTTCTTTCCATATAAATCAACCTATTGTGGTGCCAGTGGCTACTGACACCTTCGCTGCATCAAAGTCTCTGGATGTGGTCAGAGTTTTGAAAATTTTATATCGCAAGAACAGCTCGGATACGGAAAACAGAGGCTCTGTTTGTCCTGTATGCTCCCAACAAGATTGGGTGTCCTGCTTCTAAGCAGACCATTGCGCGCTGGATCAGAGGTACGATTCAGCACGCTCATTCCACGGCAGGATTGCCAATACCGAATTCGGTGAATGCCCATTCTACTAGAAAGGTGGGCTCATCCTGGGCGGCTGCCCGGGGGGTCTCGGTGTTACAACTTTGCCGAGCAGCTACTTGGTCAGGGGCAAACACGTTTGCTAAGTTTTACAAGTTTGACACCTTGGCTGATGAGAACCTCAAGTTTGGTCAATCGGTGCTGCAGGGTCATCCGCACTCTCCCGCCCGTACTGGAGCTTTGGTATAACCCCATGGTACTGAAGTGGACCCCAGCATCCTCTAGGACGTATGAGAAAACAGGATTTTAATACCTACCGGTAAATCCTTTTCTCCTAGTCCGTAGAGGATGCTGGGCACCCAACCCAGTGCATACTTTACCTGCAGTTGTTATTTTGTTAAAAATGTTTTCAGCACGGTTGCTGTACTGTTCATGCCCGGTGGCATGTGTTTTGTTGAATGCCATGTGTGCGGCATGGTTGAAGTGTGAGCTGGTATGAATCTCACCGCTAACTTAAAAGTAAATCCTTTCCTCGAAATGTCTGTCTCCCTGGGCACAGTTCCTATACTGAGGTCTGGAGGAGGGGCATAGTGGGAGGAGCCAGTTCACACTCTAGAAAAGTGCCCATGGCTCCTGCGGAACAGTCTATACCTCATGGTACTGAAGTGGACCCCAGCATCCTCTACGGACTAGGTTGAACTCGATGGACAATTGTCTTTTTTCAACCTCAGATACTATGTTACTATGTAAAAGGATTTACCGGTAGGTATTAAAATCCTGTTTTTATTGCATGCCTTGTAGTACTGGAATGAATCCTCCTTTCCATTAGATTTAAATGCTTTGAAAGCACGCTTCTTTTTATCGATTTTGGCCTTGACCTTCTTATTAAGCCACATCGGTTTGAGTTTGGTACTCCTGTGCTTACTGCCCATGGTAATAAATTTGTGAATTTTGCTATCTAGCAACCTTTTAAAGCATCCCACATTTCCGAAGTGTTCTTACCATGAAACAAAACAAAACACTCAATGTCGTTTAATGCACATCTCAGCATACTGAAGTTAGCCTTCCTAAAGTTAAATGTTTTTGTTGAACCCTTATAGCTGTTTCCTGAAACTGATGTCGAATGTGATCTCCCCAACTTTAGTATCCGATATGATGTCCTCATTATTTGTAATTACTAGATCTAGAATAGCTTATGAACACCAAGATGGCTGCCTCACCTTTTGCATGCTCCTGATCATCTCCATAAAACAGCTGAAATTCACCACAACTGACCTATAAATCATCATAAATATCCAAGGACTTACCTTTAACTTGTACTACTCTACGCGGACATCTCATCAAAACCAACGGATTGCATTCCTGCGCTGAGATACACACTAGACTGAAACCTCTGCAAATCTCCACTGAGAAGTCCTTCAGTTTGGAATCTACTGTACTCTGCATTGGACATCCCAGACAAGGTACTGTGGACCAGTGACGTGCGGTGAGGTCATTGGCTGGGGAGGCACTGAGATTTTATATTATATATTTTATATATATATATATATATATATATATATATATATACATACACACACACACACAGTGGTCGAAGTGGAAATTTTAAACTCGGGGTAAGGAAAAGTGAAGGTTGCAATCATGCACACGCCTCCGGAAAAGGGGGTGTGGCCACTCAAACAGGGGTGTGTCCTTCAGTGTAGTAGGACCCCTTATAATATCTAGTACTGGCGCCCCTTTCACCTGATACCACACAGTATATGCCGAAATTCACATTACAGCACACGTTATGAGCCAAAATTCACATTACAGCACACCGTATGACCTGAAATTCATATTTTACCACACGGTATGAGCCGAAATTCACATTGCAGCACACGGTATGAGCCGAAATTTACATTACAGCACACGGTATGAGCCGAAATTCACATTACAGCACACGTTATGAGCCAAAATTCACATTACAGCACACGTTATGAGCCAAAATTCACATTACAGCACACCGTATGACCTGAAATTCATATTTTACCACACGGTATGAGCCGAAATTCACATTGCAGCACAAGGTATGAGCCGAAATTCACATTACAGCACACGGTATGAGCCAAAATTCACATTACAGCACACCGTATGACCTGAAATTCATATTATAGCACACGGTATGACCCACAATTCAGGGACAGGGAGAGAGAGTGACAGCAGGGACAGAGAGATTGACAGCAGGGACTGAGAGAGTGACAGCAGGGACTTAGGGAAGCAGGGGAACATTACCTGATATGTGCAGCGGAGGTGCGGAAGGGACTGTGGTTGTCGGTGGCAGATGAGCCCATGGTCTGCGGGGGATGCGGCTGTACTAAGCTGTCCTACGTTGCTGCGGCATTGACGTCCCTCTGTTGTCTGCGGTGGTCAGCTTTCAGTGGCGGTGCAGCGTGCGGGACTGAGCGCTGGTCAGCAGTGGGCGGCGGGCAGCTGTGATACAAATATATAATTTTTTTTACATTTATTTTATTTCTTTTTCCCTGTCCCTGCAGTCCAAGTGATCTGGGCGTGAGCTGCAGTCCAAGTGATCTGGGGGTGAGCTGCAGTCCAAGTGATCTGGGGGTGAGCTGCAGTCCAAGTGATCTTGCCCAGATCACTTGGACTGCAGCTCACCCCCAGATCACTTGGACTGCAGCTCACCCCCAGATCACTTGGACTGCAGCTCACCCCCAGATCATCTGGGGGTGAGCTGCAGTCCAAGTGATCTGGGGGTGAGCTGGCCAGACACTTCCCACACCACCGCACAACTCCCCCAACCCACCCTGCGCCTCCTCGCCTGGGTGGTCAGGTACCAGCGCTGCCCGGCACCGCCGCTCTGTCCCCAGCTCTGGTGCTCCAGTTATCTCCGGAGCTGCCGCTGCTGTAGGCAGCTCCAACAACTGGTCCCACCGCCTGTAGTGGCGGCTCCACTGTAGCGCCGGGTCCCGCCGCAGCTGCAGCTCAATGCCTATGGGTGATTGGACCAGCGGATCCAGTACTGGATCCGCTGTCCAATCACATCTGCCTCGCTGCCAGGGGCGGGTTTCCCCTGTCAACGAGGCACTGACATATGTGCCGCTTCCACCGCAGTTTTTCAATGGGCTTTCACAGCCCAGTGCTTGGCCCCGCCCCCTTTCTCTCCCCCTTTCCAGCGGGAAGGTGACAATACGCTCCGGCTATCATCGCAGGCTATGGAAAACAGCTGCGGGAGGCTGCGCTATGCTGCGACGAGTACGCATCACAGCAACGCCACACTATGCAGCCTCCCGCAGCAAGGATGTTGGAGGACACTTTTGTATATATGCGTGTGGTGTGTAAATATATATATATATATATATATATATATATATATACAAACACACATACATAAATATACACACATATGTACATACAGTATATATATATATATATATATATATATATATAGACATTTTTTTGCAGAAGGAACTACAAATACAAGTACTGTATTGTGGAGCAATAATAATAAATACTTACAAGTATCTGGCACACGGAGAGAAAACAGCAGGAAGTTGAGGGACTGGGGACTGTCTGCAGCAGCTGCAGGCCAAGATATACGGCAAACTTTTAGTGCACAGCCCCATGACTCGTGGATCATTTGAAGGGGCGGAGCCAATTGCCAGAGGGGCGGGGCTAAAATCGCGGGCCGCGGCTACGGCTCTTTTACTTTAAAAGAAAAACTATCTGGTCTGCCAGGGGACCCCCCTGCGTGCGCTAGTGCAGCGCACACAGTCCCCTGTGTTCCACACCCACATCCCCGTGTGTCCCCGCAGACAGCGCGCACAGACCCCTGTGTTCCCCCTTCCCCTTGGTCCAGAGGGAACACAACTTACACAAGGGTCTGTGCGCGCCGTCTGCGGGGACACACAGGGAAGGGGGTGTGGGATCACCGGGGACTGTGTGCGCTGGCAGTGGGGACACCAGGGGGATGGGGGAACAAACTTACTGAGTCAGGGTAAGTCGGGATGCGGTGACCTCCTAAATGTCCAGGGTAAATGATAGGGCCGGCCATCCCACTGCCCAATGCCCCAATCATATGTTCTCTAGTCACAGGGGCGTGCTTTCAGATGAGCTGAAAGCACGCCCCTGTCAAAGCGGCACTGCTAGTAGGTGCCGCTTATTAGGCTTTTTTCAATGGGCTTTCACTGCCCAGTGCTTGGCCCCGCCCCCCGCTTCCGGAAATTTCTCGCTGACGGCTGGAGGCACCGTGAAAGGTGCCTCCGATTCACATTTAAAGTAGTTTTTTTTATAGGGTCACATTATTAAAATAATACACAGCCTAAAGAAGATACTTATGACACAGAATATGAGTCATAAGTATCTTCTTTGCATTATTCTACTCATTAATGACAGGGGAGGCACTGCCTCCCCTGCCTCCCCTGACTGCACGTCCCTGCTGTGGACTACAACCTATATTTGTCTCCATCCAGCCCCTCACTTAGACATCATTCACCTCTGTTCTCTGAGCAAAAAATAACTGACTTCTTGCATTAATTAACTAATATACAGCATAGTCAGGCTCTGAATCACTGAAGGGTCACTGCTCATTTCAATTTGCAAGAGAGCCATTCCACAGGACACATGTTATCACTACCCCCACAATAAATCTACTTCAAAGGCCTCTCACACTGAGATCTTTCACACCTACACAACAGGAATTGGATTCTAACACCTCTCCACAAGTCTGCTTTTGACTAAATCAGCAACAGAAAAAGCAGTTATTTTTATTTACAGTATCCCTTTCAAATATACCCATTGTATTAAGGAGCATCAATAGGTTACAGCAACAATGATTATAGCAATTACAATCTAAGATGGCTCCGCAGATGGCTGCCTCGGAGCTACGCAGCTCAGCCAAAATACCTATTTCCCCTTGTTTTCCCCTGCCCTTGTCTACCCCACCGGTGACCAAATACAGCAGGGAAGCCCTCCTAAGTTGGAGCGCTCCTGAGGTGCATACCACACGTTCGGGCCCGTCAGCGGGCGGATCAGCAGCCCTTGCAGCCCTCGCTGCCCTTGCTGACCTGTGTGGCAAGGATGCAAACATTGTGGACACCGAAGTGGATGACCGAGCAGCCACGCCCCCCCCCCTCCCGCAGCCCAGGTGGCGACTGGCGGGTGGATCGCCGGCACCTGGAAAAAGAATGACGGAGGCCCTCGTGTCGGCCCTAGTAGAAGGACCTGGACTCAGAGGAGAGGCTGTCGCGCAGGTGCCCTAGTGAGGTGGCGGTGGCGGCGAGGGCACCGGTCTGCACTTCCCGCGATCCTGCTTTCGAATGTGCGCTCACTGGCAAACAGGTTTGACGAATTGTCCCTCATTCTGGGCAGCACAGGGTCAGGCATTACAGGGTCGTCCGTCCTCTGCTTTACGGAGACGTGGCTTGACGACCATATTGCGGACAGCCCGATGTCTCTGCCGGGCTTCAGTCTCTTCAGGGCCGATCGCTCCAAGGTTCTCTCAGGAAAAACGAAGGGTGGTGGCATCTGCTTCTACATCAACGACGGATGGTGCACCAATGTCACGATCATAGGCAAATCATGTAGCCCTCACCTGGAGATGCTGAGTATCAACTGCAACCCCTTCTATTCCCCCCGGGAATTTGCCTCAATTGTCCTTGTGGGAGTGTACATCCCCCCCTCGCCTGCGCGAACGAAGCCCTGCACCACCTGGCCGTATGCATATCCGACACAGAACAAAAACACCCAGACTCTCTGCTTATAGTACTGGGTGACTTCAACAGAACTAACCTGAGCAAGGAGCTACCTAAGTACAAACAACAAGTCACGTGTCCCACTAGAGAAGGGCGCACCCTTGATCACTGCTACACTACCCTCAAGTCTGCCTTCCGGTCTATCCAGCGTGCTGCACTCAGCCTATCTGACCACTGCCTCGTCCACCTACTCCCTACCTATACACAGAAGCTGAGAGCGGTTAAGCCTGTCGTCAAGACTGTTAAGAAATGGACCAATGAGGCCAAGATGAAGCTCCAGGCCTGCTTTGACTGCACGGAATGGGGGGTCTTCGAAGCCTCGGCAACCGACCTGAACGACCTAGCAGACACTGTCACATCCTACATCAGCTACTGCAAGGACATGTGTGTACCTACCAAGACTTACCGCATTTACAACAACAACAAGCCCTGGTTCAATGCCCAGCTCAGGCAACTTCGTCGGGCCAAAGAGGAGGCTTATAGCAGAGGTGACAGAGCACTATACAACTGTACTAGGAACTCTCTGACTAAAGGAATCAGGCTAGCAAAAAGCGGTTCTCGGACAAGCTAATAAACGATCTCTCCACCAATGACCCTGTATCTGTATGGAAAGGAATGCAATCTATAACCAACTATAGGAAAACATTGACGTTCACCACCATGCACCAAGACCTAGCAGACGAACTGAACCACTTTTATTGCAGGTTCGCAAAAGAAGTCCCCTGCATCCCAATCACCTCTACAATGCCCCGAACACCGAAGGCCAACCCCAGGCACTGCAAGTCGCCCAAGAAGAGGTGGAGGCATTGTTCAAAAAGGCCAAACCCAGGAAAGCTCCGGGTCCTGACGGAGTGTCACCATCTGCCCTAAGAGCATGTGCGGGTCAGCTCGCCTCCATATTCACCAAGATCTTAAACAAATCGCTGGAGCTACAGAAAGTCCCTTCCTGCCTCAAAAGGTCTACTATCGTCCCTGTCCCCAAGAAACCCTCTATCACGAATCTGAACGACTACAGGCCGATAGCACTGACGTCTGTGGTCATGAAAACATTTGAGCGTCTGGTTTTGAATCACCTGAAAACTGTGACTGGCCCCCAACTGGACCCCCTGCAGTTCGCCTATCGATCAAATTGGTGTGTCGAGGATGCAGTCAACCTGGGCCTGCACCACATTCTACAGCACCTAGACATTCCCGGTACCTATGCAAGGGTCCTGTTTGTCGATTTCAGCTCGGCCTTCAATACAATCGTTCCCAGCATCCTCCACCCCAAATTACTTCGCCTAGGGGTCCCAGAAGCTACCTGTTCCTGGATAGTAGACTTCCGGACACAGGTGGTGAAAGCGGGGGAATTCACCTCTCAAGCACGGTCCATTAGTACAGGGGCCCCTCAGGGCTGTGTCCTCTCACCCCTGCTCTTCTCCCTGTACACAAATGACTGTACTTCAGAGGCGCAATCAGTAAAGATCATCAAATTTGCTGATGACACTACCGTCATCGGCCTCATCAAGGACAGGGACGAATCGGCCTATAGACAGGAAGTAGACCAGTTGGCCCAGTGGTGCATCCACAACAACCTTGAGCTCAACCCCCTCAAAACTGTCGAGATGATAGTGGACTTCAGGAAGAAGTCATCTAGTGCACCTCCGCTAATGATTGCTGACAGTGTGGTAGCGCTAGTGGACTCCTTCAAGTTTCTAGGGACCACAATCTCCCGGGACCTTAAATGGGGGTCCAACGCTGACGCCACTGTTGGGAAAGCGCAGCAGAGGTTGTTCTTCCTCATGCAACTAAGGAAGTTCAACACCCCACAGAAGCTTCTGCTCCTTTTCTACTCCGCAATTGTGGAGTCGGTACTGTGCTCCTCGATACTCGTATGGTACAGCTCCGCCAGCGCGAGGGACAGATGCAGGCTCCAAAGGGTGGTCAGAACCGCAGAGAAGATAATCGGGGCCCACCTTCCCTCAGTCCAGGACCTGTACCTGTCCAGAGCTAAAAAGCGGGCAATGAAGATAGTAAAAGCCACAGCATGTTTAACTTGCTTCCTTCAGGCAGGCTTTACAGGGCCGTACCCGCCAGGTCCTCCAGAAGCCTCCAAAGTTTCTTTCCCCAAGCGGTCCGCCTGCTGAACTCCTGAACATTGACTGACTAGACGTACATGTAACTAACTTGTGTCCCTACCGTATACCTATATGTGTGACTTTACTCCCCCCCCCCCCCCCCCCCACCTGCTTATCTGTTACCTACTTGGCTGTTGTATAGCAAACCGAAGACAAATTCCTAGTTTACGCAAGTATACCTGGCCAATAAAGCTGATTCTGATTCTAGTTGGGCCCTCGACTAATTGAGACAAGTAGTGATCTTTTAACATATTTAAGAACCTGTTGCCCCTGGCTTTAACACATGAATCATTACTCCAATTAATATCAGGATAGTTAAAATCCCCAATCACTAGGATGTCCCCCAATCCCGCAGCCCTTTCGATTTGCTGCAAGAGTTGTTCTTCCTCATGTATGTTAATATCTGGCTGTTTTGTAGCACGTGCCTATAATTAATTTTTTTGCATCAATGCCCCCACTTGAGATTTCAAGCCATAGTGACTCCATATTATCTCCAGTCCCCTCGTAAATAACCTCCTTTAAGTATGGTTTAGAGATGGTTTAACATAAAGATCTCCTCCTTTAACATAAAGACCTCCTCCTCTTTTGCTTGCCCTGTCCCTCCTGAAAAGAGAATACCCCTCCAAGTTTGCAACCCAGTCGTGAGAGTCGTCCCACCATGTTTCCGTAATACCTATAATATCATACTCAGCCTTTGATGCTCACAATTCCAATTCCCCCATTTTACCTTCTATACTTCTTGCGTTTTCAAGCATACATTTTAGTTTAGTGGTTCCCTTATCCGCTTGTTTTTTTAAAGGTATCCTATCATGGTTTACTAGAGCCTCCCTAGAGTTACTCTTATGGACTGTCCTTCTTGCTCCCTTTCCAGCCCCACCATACTTAATACGGCCCACCTTACTCGTCTCTTTGATCATCCCAGTGTTTCGGCCTAAATTCTCCACCCTGACATAAGTATTTTCCCTTATGCTACTTACATCCTTTTCTATATGCTGTAATGATGACACATAGATGTTGTTAGTAAATGTTTTTGCAATACATTTGTTAATACCCTTTTTAGAACTCATGCCAATACCCTTGCCCCTGCCGGCTGCTCATTCCCCCCCCCCCCCCCGCCCCCGTCCTTCTCCACCCCCATTTAGCCCACTATCGCCATCTTTACTATTCTCACTGCATGACCCGTAGTTTCTAACTAAACCCTCCCCCCAGGCTTCTAGTTTAAAAGCTCCTCCAACCTACTAACCATCCCCCCCCCCTCCCCCTCCCCCCCCAGCACCGCAGCCCCTTCCTCATTCAGGTGCAATCCATCGCAACAAAAAAGATGGCGCCTGACTGAGAAGTCCGCCCAGTGTTCCAAGAACACAACCCCCTCTTTCCTACACCAGTCTCTAAGCCACACATTTACCTCCCTAATCTCCCTCTACCTCCCTGGGCTAGCGCGTGGCTCCGGTAATATTTTGGAGATGACTGTGTCGACCTATTTCAGGTGTCGACCTAGTCACTGTTGCCCAATAGTGGTCGACCTAATGACTGTCAACCTAGATACTGTCGACCCTATGATCCACATCCATCTGAATCAGGCCCTATGTGTATTTGATATTTGCTGCATTTCTGTACATGCATATTTAGCATATGTGCTGAGTCAATGGGAAGGAGAAATCATGTATATTCTAAGTTAGCGAACATTCAGTCTGTTAGGGATAAAGTCTGGCAGAAAATATGTTATACATATTCATAAGCAATTATGGGAAATAAGGGGATCATGTGTGCATAGCTGATTATACTGTAGGTGAGCTAATTACACTGAGGCTATAGTAGCTGTTGTGCCTTCCCCATGAGAATATCATATGGAACCCGATGGACTAGTTTTTCCTGGGCTGGTGTCTCTGCCTAGGTTGCTATATTTTGTGCAGCTCTCCCTAATTGTCAGAAGAGACATACGAAGGAGCTCCTGCTCCACTGGTTTGCCTTGCACTCTTTGGTGTTTCATTTTGGCTGTGTACCTGTTGAGATCTACTGAGCCATCTTCTAGTGAGTACAGGTTTATTTTAGCAATAGTTGTTTCCCCTGCATGTCACCAGAGCCAAACCATTGGCCACTAAGATAGTTGAAGTATTCTTCTTGGTAGGATTACCAAAAATGATCCTCCTCACTGATCAGGGCACTGTTATGACCAGACTGTTACAAGTGGCCCTGAAGCTCTTGAAAGTAACTTCGGTGATAACTTCTGTCTACCATCCGCAGACTATCTATATGAATGCATTCTAAAATTAATTTCAAGACATTTTTTTCAAAGTGAGAAAGGATAAGACTAAATCCTCCCCTGTCTTTTGTTTGCAGTTTGTGAAGTACGAAAGGCTTTTATTGGCTTTTCACTGTTTGAGCTCCTTTATGGGCGAAAGGCTCAGGGAATCCATTTCCACCACCTGCCTTATAAGATAATTTATGGCACTCCATAATTGAACTTTTGACATTTGACCACCATTTAACAAGGAAGCTACTGTATGTGGCAGGGTGATAGAATACCACATCTGAAGAAGGGGTTAACTTTTGGGATTCGATAGATAGTTCCATATCTTTCCCATGGGATGCAATACCGGCAGCGGCATCCCGACACACATGATCCTGACACCTCTTTGGTCAGTACCATAACCCTAGTCACCATCCCCCCTGATGTCAACTCTCCCTTCCCGCAGCCTGACCCTAACCCTCCCACCCCCGCAACCTAACCCTCCCTGGTGGTGCCTAACCTACCCCCTCCCCTGCAGCCTAACCCACTGCCTGAGCTCCCCACTCCCTCTTCTAGGGATCAATAACTTGGTAGACTCCTGTCCCTCCTTTTTAAGGGTTCCTGTTCATTGCATGTCCTCTCTAATGGTTGCCTGTTTCTCTGTGATGGCGGGTCATACTCCCTCTGGTGGCTGGCCCCACTCCCCTTAAGCTTGGGCCCCTTCCACTGAACTCCCTGGTGGACCCTTCATGCCCCAGTCTGATACTTTGCTCACAACTATGTATCAGCTCCTAAATGTTAAGGGTGGAAAGTTACAGCTTCTAACAATCTGACTTATTTGTACTTTGCAGTTGTTTCAATATAGTTCTATTACACGATAAGATGCCATTAACATATCCTTATCCTAATTAATTATTTGGTTTGCTTATCCTTATCACCATTGGTGAGACTATAGGAGAGGTTCAGTGAATAACAGCAAGGATTCTGTTAAAGTCACTTCTTTGCCGACAGTCTAGTACATATCCCATGGCTGACACAGAGCTGAATATGTTGGCATTGTGGCTGTTCTTGTGTGTTTTCACACTGTGCATGTTCCCGAGCCGGATGCTGCAACTCATTCACATGTCCACTAGTAGTTGAAGACGCAAAACTGGGTGTTAAGGTGGCACACTTACAAAGGAAAATTTCAGAGAGGATTTGTTGGCAGAATTGCAGGCTATGCATAGTTGTACATAAGCATACTTCTACCTCTTTTAAGCTGGATCTTTTGTACCACAGATAGGGCAGGAATGCTCTAATTATGATGTAATATACTGCCCAGTATATTTGGTTTTACATTATGCAACACAGGGTTGCCACTTACAAAAACATTGTATGATGCACCAGAGTTGGTGTCCCATGCCCTTGTAAGAATATCTCAGCATGGCAATAGCAGATTAATATAATTAATAATAACATTTCTTTATTATTATTTTTTTTTGTCTATAGATATTTGCCTCTTAACAAACTACACTTCATCCATAACCTATTCCTCTGTCATTACTTCTGTTTCCTTGTCATAAATGATACTGGAAGCCTTCCGTTGACTCCACTTCCCCTGCTGAAGTCACTATTTGGGATCTCTCCTGCAGAGACACTCTTTGACCCAGAAACAGCCAATATGGTGGATTAGGCATCCTACTTACACTGCTTCTACTTTCAGTGTCATTGTCTGGAACCCGTCCTCTCATTATTCTTCAGAGTTCATGCATTACATCTATTTTCAAACTTAATTTCTGTGTAGCTGTCACCTATTTCTTTCCTGGACCTGTATCCAAACTCTTTGATAACTGTGCCACTTTTCTTTCTGGCTTCCTGTCACAGCGAGCCAGAGGTGGTGGCACCAGTTCCCCAGGGCAGCAGTGGTCCCATCACCTACAGGTGCCGGTCAGTACTTGCCGTAATGAAGATCCGTTCATTGGCGGTGTTCCCTTTCCTGGTTGATGTGAGGACCGCCGGCATCACCTCTTCTCTTTGGTTGTTGCTGCAGGTGGCTCTGTTACTCTCTGGAGTGTGGGTGACTCTGGTTACAGGTGGCTGTGGCCAGGGGTGTATCTAGGGATCCGAGCGCACCTGGCAAAGTAAGGGGCTGGCACCCCCCCCCCCAACCACCCCCTACACACATTTGAAATAAGGTGTGAGTATTGGAAATGGGGCATGGTCTTCTGGGGGAAGGGCGTGGACACAATAGTACCCCAATTCAAATGATGCCACACAGTAGTGTCCCTCATTCACATTACACCGCACAGTAGTGTCTCATATTCACGTTACACCATTCCTCCCCCCTAACCCTAACCCACCTTTCCCCCAGCTTAGCCCTAACCCCCCACCCCCCTCCCCAGCCTCTTCGGTGGTGCCTAACCCACCCTTCCTAATCTCCCACCCTCGCAGCCTAACCCTCCCACCCTCGCAGCCTAACCCTAACCCTCCTACGAGGCTTGTCAGTGGAGACTTGTCAGTCCCCGACCGCCGGGATGCCAAACACCGGCATCTTGACTGCATCCCAAATGAAATGCTAATGAGATGCTGTGAGATGAGCCTCAAATGGACCCAGCCATTAACCAAACACCATTAGTTGGATGGTAGCAGTGCTTCCTGTTAGAAGAAACATCAGGGTGCCATCACTACCAAGATAAAATGATCAATTATACAATTAACTGATATACATTTCCTTGAACCTGGCCTTGAAATAGGTAAGATTTGTATTTTCTTTATTACACTAAACAAGTTAAGGTTTTCGGTAACTTACTACTTACATATAACATGCATGACGATTGTGTAGTTTTCCAGGTACCACAGTCCCTTCTCCCAAACACTGACACTTTATTATTATCTTCAACAACAAATAGATCTATAGCACTGTGCTATATAACAATTGCTGTGTACCTGGTGAGAGTCTGTTACTGCCGTTGTGACTCCCTTGCTGTCGGGAGCTCCCAGCAACAAGGGCTGCTGGGAGCTGTAGTTTATTTTGAGTCTGATTACAAGTGCGGTGCTGCCAGACACCGGCGCTGCTCCAGCAGTAACAGACTCTCACCAGGTACAGTCTGACAGTACTATTTTTCTACCCTTTGGCTGCAGGTGGCACCACCAGGCGGCGCCCCCTTCTTGCCTGGCGCCCCTGGCGAGTGCCATCCTGGCCAATGGGCAGATACACCCCTGGCTGTGGCTTCCACAGGGATGTGCTCGCCACTCTGTTTGAAATTTAAAAGAACAGGTGCATCAAATGTGACATCACATTTGGCACCAAATTCAAACCTTCTTCCTATTTAAGGAAGTTTTTTTGGCATTATTCAGTGCCAGAATAACACCTGATCTCCAGCATCTGTTTTAGCTGATCTCCTGGCATACTTTCCTGTGTTCTGATCTTGTCTGTGTGACGATTCTCCTGGCCTACTCACTTGGTACTGCTTCTAATGACTTCTCGGTTCTAACTTTGGCTATTCCCTTGACCTGATTCTGCCAATCCCTTGGTATCACATTGCCCACCTGGTTCTGACCTGTTTCTGATGCCCACTGTTTGGTACACCTCACAGCGCCCAGTTTACTGCTTGAAAACCACTTGTACTTTAGAATGAGTTTTGACATTCCTTTCCACTAACAAAACCACTCTTATTGTAGTGGATTTCAAGATACCCATTGACAACCTCACTGCTGTTGCTTCACTCCTTAAGCTTACTTCTTCTAATGGTGTCATCCCGTTCCCCTCACATTGTGATAGTTATTACGTGTACCTCATGTGCTACCATCTCTGTGACATTTGAAGCTTCTTCCATTCCCTGAACACAATCTCCTTTCATTCTAACTCACAGGAGTCAAAGTGATCTTGAAGCAAAGAAGATTATGATCATGAAATAGGAGAAGCTTCAAATGTCACATAGATGGGAAAACATGAGGTCCAGGTAATACCTGTCATAATTTGTCAGACATGAAGTCTAATGCAACCAAACCTATGCACACACAGTGACGGCTAAATGACCTTGACCCTTTACTTTTGGAAGCCGCTGTGGAAAACCTTCACTCTACCATTTTACCCTTTACTGTCCTAATGCTACAAAAGTGCTACTGTTTTGCTATTCACCAATGTAGAAAATCTTGCTCCAATGTTGATGTCAATCCATTTCAAATTCATACTCTAAAGTCAAAATCATCTAACCCACCCTTAATTATTACTCTCTTGTAAATTCACGCTCCTTTTCTCCCTCAACCTGTCCCCTCAAACCCTTACCCTGCCATTTCTATTCATCCCTTATCCCTAATGCTTACCAACACTTACAGTAGCTCACTTCCTCAACCTGTCCCTCTCTACTGGCATTTTCTTGTCCATCTGTAAACATGTTCTTATCTTCCCTATCCTCTCTTGTACCTCTGTACTACTACCATCCCATTCCTCTCCTCCTCTTTGCTTTCAAAACTACTTGTGTAACTGCCTCACATACATTTTCTTCATTTACTCTGTTCTCGGCCATTATTATTTATTTATTATTTATTTATTAACAGTTTCTTATATAGCGCAGCAAATTCCGTTGCGCTTTACAATTTGAAATAACAATAACAAACTGGGTGATAACAGTCATAGAGGTAGGAAGGCCCTGCTCGCAAGCTTACAATCTATAGGGAAATAGGCATATGTACACAAGGAAAGGTGCTATCTATTGCATAGAATGAGAAGACATGTGAGGATATGTGTGGACTGTACAGAGTGGATGTAATTTGATAGGAAGGTTTATGAAAGTTATGTGGGCGGTTCAGGAATTTGATACGCTTGCCTAAAGAGGTGAGTTTTGGCCATCACCAATTGTGCTTCCCCTCCCTCCCTAAAGTGGCTAAAGTGCTACTCTTGAATAATCTGAAGGATTACTTCTGATCATAATACTTGACTGCATTTGACACAAGTTGACCAACCTAGTTTCTACTCCCTTTACTTCATTGGTCTCCAGAACACTCTTCTCTACTCCTCCTAGATTTACTTCCTATCTCTCTAATGGCCTAATTCAGGCCTGATCGCTCGCTAGGGTTTTTTTGCACTGCTGCGAGCAGATAGTCGCCGCCTATAGGGAAGTGTATTTCCACTTTGCAAGTGTGCGATCGCATGTGCAGCCGGCCGGTACAAAAAAGTTTTGTGCAGTTTCTGAGTAGCCCAGAACTTACTCAGCCGATGTGTTCACTTCAGCCTGTCCGGGGCCGGAATTGACGTCAGACACCTGCCCTGAAAATGCTTGGACACGCCTGCATTTTTCCAACCACTCCCAGAAAACGGTCAGTTGCCACTCACAAACGCTTCTTCCTGTAAATCACCTTGCAATCAGCTGTATGTACGGATTCTTCGTACAAACCATCGCTGGGCCACGATCCACTTTGTACTTGTACGATGCGCCTGCACATTGCGGTGCATGCGCAGTTCTGACCTGATCACAGTGCAGCGAACAAACCTAGCGTGCGATCAGGTCTGAATGACCCCCTATATCCTATTCTACCTATGTCTGTTGAGGTCCCTCAAAACTCTATTTGCAAACCCTGTGCTTCTTTCTCTTACACCTTATCTCTCTGTGAACTCTTATGATATTTCGGCTTCCAATTCCATCTCTATTCAGATGACACTCAAATATAATCCTCCACCATAAACTCTACCTCTCTATTATACCGTGGGGTAAATTTACTAAGACGGGAGTTCTATTTAAGATGGGATGTTGCCCACAGCACAGATTTTACTTCTCCTTTATCTACCACCCCCTAGCAGATAATACCTGGAATCTGATTGGTTGCTATGGGCAACATCCCTTCTTAAATAGAACTCCCATCTTAGTAAATTTACCCGCATGTGTCTAAAGGACCCCATCCACTAGTGCAATATGGCTACTTTTCATCCGATTCCGAGCTTTTGAAACAAGGGATCGGATGAAAAGTGTCACATCGCACGTCATTTTCCTCCAACTCCGATCCGAAGCGCATTCCCGTGCTCCTCGGATCGGAGTCGCAGATCGTTATGGCTGCCATGAATATTTATTGCAATCAGAGGTAAAAAGGTGCACATTGGAGTGCATTTGTACACCTGCGATCCTGTCGCAGATGATAGCTCGTAGGAGTCACTTGACTGGCACCTTGGACACACCCATCCACACGCCCAGCAGCAGCAGCAGCAGCAGCGGAGGATCAGCAGCAGCAGCAGCCATCGGTGGCCTGTTTATTTATTGCATTGCAAATTGGATTGCAAGTAGGTACCAGCTTCTAAACTAGCTACAATGGAAATGTTTTAAAACACTGTCCACCAATGTATCACACTGTCCACCATGTTTATAATGATATCACTGCACACTGCACCCTGTATGTATCCCCGTTCAATAAATCGGATGCAATATATCGGATGTGAAAAAAACCACTCAAGTAGCAAATCGTAATCGCAGGACTCCCGGGAAGCTGCCGGTAAGATCGGGGTAAATCGGATCAGACTTTTAGTTCATATAAGTCTCACTAGTGGACTACTTTGCCCTTAGCTTCTGTCCACTCTCAAATCATTGCCAAAACTTTCACCTTTGTCACTCAGGAAGTTAATAAATATCTTGTCTTTCTCATACGTCCTAGAGGATGCTGGGGACGACATCAAGACCATGGGGTATAGACAGGATCCGCAGGAGACATGGGCACTCAAAAGACTTTTCATTGGGTGTGAACTGGCTCCTCCCTCTATGCCCCTCCTCCAGACCTCAGTTTTAGAAATGTGCCCAGGTCGACTGGATGCACTCTGAGGAGCTCTACTGAGTTTCTCTGAAAAGACTTATGTTAGGTTTTTTATTTTCAGGGAGATCTGCTGGCAACAGTCTCCCTGCTTCGTGGGACTGAGGGGGCAGAAGTAGGAACCAACTTTCTAAAGAGTTTCATGGCTCTGCTTCTGGCTGACAGGACACCATTAGCTCCTGAAGGGAACTGAACGCTAGCCGTGCCTAGATGCTCACTCCCACAGCACGCCGTCACCCCCCTCACAGAGCCAGAAGTCAGAAGACAGGTGAGTGTTAGAAGACAGATCTTCAGTCAATAAAGTGACGGCTAAAGGTACCGCACGGCTGGCAGGAGCGCAGCGCGCTATGTTGCCCACACATACACAGGCACTGCAGGGTGCAGGGTGCGGGGGGGGGGGGCGCCCTGGGCAGCATGAAACCTATGGAAACTGGCATAAATAAGGGGCATAAGTTGCTGAGGCACAGTCCTACCCCCACCAGTATAAAAATTTACCTCATAAAAGCTGAGGAGAAACACACCATTGAAGAGTGGAGCTTCCTCCTCAGTCAGCCAGCACACTGCTCAGCGCCATTTTCTCTCTCTCCTCAGGTTGGTCCTCCTCCACTACTGAACAAGTATCAGGGTGCCAAACAGGGGGGGGGGCACAGTGAATTTGGTGCTATATAATTGTGTGATTAACATTATAAAAGCGCTGAATGTCAGTGGGCATTTTTACTGGCGCTGGGTTGTGAACTGGCAAATCCCATCTGTGTCCCTCTGACAGATTATACTGTGGGTCTGTCCTCAGTAAATCTCGGAGTGTCTGTGGTGTGTTTGTGCAGTGTGACATGTCTGTGGCAGGGAACTCTGTGGAGACATGTTAGGGACACAGAGGTGTAATATGACACCAAGAGCCTGACTGGGTGAAAAGGTTACATGATAGTGTGAATCATATCAGTAAGAGGTTGGACTGAATCTCATACAGAAAATGAAAATAATCTGTTGAAGATGTGATTTTTAATAGTTCTCTCTTTCATCCACAGGGACCTTTCTGGGTCACATACAAATTTGCACAAGTAGTACAAACTGATACCGACACGGACTCTGATTCCTGTGTCAACACTAGTGATTCCAGGGGAATAGATCCTAAGTTAGCAAAAAAAGCATTCAAAACATGTTTTAGCTATAAAGGATGTGTTAGCAGTTATGAAGCCCCCTCTTTTACCACAAGGAGAGGGTTTACTTTAGTAAAGAAGCAATGTAATTTTCCCTCCACCTCAGGTCTGATTTAACCTGAAAAGAAATTTCAGATTCCCAAAAGGAATTCAGGCAGCTTACCTGTTTCCAAAAAGGGTGGGAGTCACCCCGCATTTTAGACAGGGCCCTGTCATAAAAGAGAAAAGGTGTTTCTCCCTGCGCCTGGAATGGCTTCACTTAAGGAGCCGACAGACCGCAAGTGAGTGAGGTGATTTATTGATGTGACCAATGGGACACTACTCAGGCCTACCATTGTCTGTGAGTGGGTGAGTAGTGCTATTAAAAAGTGGTCAGAAAACTTGTCATTAGACATTGAAACAATAGATGGAGACGAGATACTCCTAACATTAGGTCATATCAAAGACGCTGCTGCGTACGTACTAGAATCCATGAAATATATTGGTTTCTTGGGATCAAGAACCGCTACCATGGCAGTATCGGCTCGGAGGGCGTTGTGGATTCGCCAGTGGAATGCTGATGTAGATTCCAAAATAAAATATGGAGGCTCTCCCGTATAAAGGTGAGGCCTTGTTTGGTGAGGGGCTGGATGCGTTAGTCTCAGCGGCTACTGCAGGTAAGTCGACATTCTTGCCTTATGCTCCTACACCAGCGAAAAAGACACATCACTCTCACATACAGTCCTTTCGGCCCAACAAATACAAAAAGGCCAAAGGTCTCCCCTTTTTTTGCAGGTAGGGGAAAGGGAAAAGGAAAGAAATCCGCAGCGTCTCCCGGATCTCAGGAGCAGAAGTCCACCCCTGCTTCTGCCAAATCAGCAGCATAACGCTGGGGCTCCCTTGCTGGAGTCCGCTCGGGTGGGAGCACGTTTGAAACTTTTCAGCCAAATCTGGATTCAATCTGGCCTGGACCAATGGGTCTTACAAATAGTGTCCCATGGGTACAAACTAGAGTTTCAAGACGTCCCCCCCATGCCGATTTTTCAAATCGACCTTGCCAGCTTCTCTTCCAGGAAGAGAGGCAGTAACAATGGCAATTCAAAAATTATGTCAGGATCAGGTCATTGTTCTGGTACCCTTGACACAGTAAGGAGAAGGTTTTTTTATTCAAGCCTCTTCGTAGTGCCGAAGCCGGACGGCTCGGTCAGACCGATTTTAAACCTGAAAATCTGAATCTCTGCCTGAAAAGGTTCAAGTTCAAGATGGAATCCCTGAGGGTAGTGATTTCCAGTCTGGAAGAGGGGGACTTCATGGTGTCAGTAGACATAAAAGATGCTTACTTGCATGTTCCCATTTATCCTCCTCACCAAGCTTATCTGAGATTCGCAGTAAAGGATTGCCATTACCAGTTTCAGACGTTGCCGTTCGGACTCTCCACGGCATCGAGGGTATTCACCAAGGTGATGGCGGAGATGATGGTCCTCCTTCGTTAAAAAGGAGTCAATATAATTCCTTATCTGGATGATCTCCTGATAAAAGCGAGGTCCAGGGAACAGTTGGTGCAGAACATCGCACTCTCCCTGTCAATACTCCAACAACACGGTTGGATCATGAATTTTCCAAAGTTGCAGTTGGAACCGACGACAAGATTGTCCTTTTTAGGGATGATTCTGGACACAGAAGTACGGAGAGTATTTCTTCCAGTGGAAAAGGCTCTGGAAATCCAGAAAATGGTCAAACAAATATTGAAACCAACAAGCGTGTTCATCCAGCCAGGATTTCGCTCCTGTGGTGGCTACACAGTTCTCACCTACTAGAGGGACGCAGGTTTGGGATTCACGACTGGGTCCTAATAACCACGGATGCAAGTCTCCGAGGCTGGAGAGCTGTCACACAGGGGGAAAGCTTCCAAGGAAAATGGTCAAGTCAGGAAGCCTGCCTTCACATAAACGTTCTGGAATTGAGAGCCATTTACAACGGCCTTCTACACTCAGTACATCTTCTTCAAGATCCCGTGCAGATCCAGTCGGACAATGTAACAGCAGTCGCGTACATAAACAGGCAAGGCGGAACGAAAAGCAGAGCGGCAATGGCAGAGGTGACAAGGATTCTCCTCTGTGCAGAAAGACATGTTAGAGCTCTGTCAGCAATTTTCATTCCGGGAGTGGACAACTGGGAAGAAGACTTCATCAGGAGACACGATCTCCATCCAGGAGAGTGGGGCCTCCATCAAGAAGTCTTCGCAGAGGTGACGAGTCTTTGGGGAGTTCCTCAAGTAGACATGATGGCATCTCGTCTAAACAAGAGGCTTCAGAGATATTGTTCCAGGTCGAGAGACCCTCAAGCAATAGCAGTGGATACACTGGTGACCCAGTGGGTGTTTCGGTCGGTATATGTTTTCCCTCCACTTCCACTGATTCCAAAAGTTCTCAAAATAATAATAAGAAAAAGAGTTTGAGCAATCTTCATTGCCCCAGACTGGCCAAGGAGGGCTTGGTATCCAGATCTTCAGGAGTTGCTCATAGAAGATCCTCAGCCTCTTCCTCCTTGAGAGGACCTACTACAGCAGGGGTCGTGTGTGTATCAATACTTACCACGGCTACGTTTGATGGCATGGGTGTTGAGCGTCAGATCCTAGCCCGAAAGGGTATTCCCAAGGAAGTCATCCCCACTCTTATTCAGGACAGGAAAGGAGTAACGTCTAAACACTACCACCGTATTTGGAGAAAATATGTGTCTTGGTGTGAATCCAAGAAGGCTCCTACGGAAGAGTTTGAGTTGGGACGTTTTCTCCATTTTCTGCAGGCTGGTGTGGATGCGGGCCTTAGATTGGGGTCAATCAAGGTCCAGATTTCGGCCTTATAAGTTTTCTTTCAAAAACAATTGTCCTCCTTTCCAGAAGTTCAGACGTTCGTGAAAGGGGTTCTGCACATCCAGCCTCCATTTGGGCCTCCAGTGGCACCATGGGACCTTAATGTGGAGTTCCTTCAATCGGGTTGGTTTGAGCCTCTACAAGAAATAGAGTTGAAGTTTCTCACTTGGAAAGTGGCGGGTGTCTGAATTGGGGGCCTTGTCCCACAAGAGTCCTTACCTGATCTTCCATGAAGATAGGGCAGAATTGAGATCCCGTCAACATTTTCTTCCAAAGGTGGTTTCCTCTTTCCACACAACCTATTGTGGTGCCAGTTGCTACTGACTTGTTCGCTGAGTCAAAGTCTCTAGATGTGGTTAGAGCTTTGAAGATTTATGTCGCTAGAACAGCTCGAATACGGAAAACAGAGGTTTTGTTTGTCCTGTATGTTCCCAACAAGAATGGGTGTCCTGCTTCCAAGCAGACTATTGCGCGCTGGATCAGAGGTACGATTCAGCAAGCTCATTCTATGTCTGGATTGCCATTACCGATGTCGGTGAAGGCCCATTCTACTAGGAAGGTGGGCTCCTCCTGGGCGGCTGTCCGGGGGGTCTCGGCATTACAACTTTGCCGAGCAGCTACTTGGTCAGGGTCAAACACATTTGCAAAATTCTACAAATTTGACACCTTGGCCGATGAGGACCTAAAGTTTAGTCAATCGGTGCTGCAGGGTCATCCGCACTCTCCCGCCCGTACTGGAGCTTTGGTATAAACCCCATGGTCTTGATGTCGTCCCCCGCATCCTCTAGGACGCATGAGAAAATAGGATTTTGATAACCTACCGGTAAATCCTTTTCTCCTAGTCCGTAGAGGATGCTGGGCGCCCGTCCCAGTGCGTAGTTTACCTGCAGTTTAGTTATTACAGTTACACAAGTTGTGTTATCTTGGTTTCAGCATGTTGCTGCAAGAAACACACGCCAACAGGCATGAACTATGTTGAATACCATGTGTGCGGCATGGTTGACGGTGTGAGTTGGTAGATATCTCACCACTAGTTAAGTAATTCCTTTCCTCGAAATGTCAGTCTCCCTGGGCACTGTTCCTACAACTGAGGTCTGGAGGAGGGGCATAGAGGGAGGAGCCAGTTCACACCCACTGAAAAGTCTTTAGAGTGCCCATGTCTCCTGCGGATCCCGTCTATACCCCATGGTCTTGATGTCGTCCCCAGCATCCTCTACGGACTAGGAGAAAAGGATTTACCGGTAGGTTATCAAAATCCTATTATTATGTTATTATCTCCCTCATTGACTACTGCAGCATCCTTCTTTCTGGCCCTAGCTTTTACAGTCTATCCTATTGATCTTTTACTCTGCCATTCCCTCACTCATACCTTCTCAGTCTCACCTACCAAGCCATCACCGCCACCTCTCCCTAATACAGTATATCTCTGACCTTGGTTTTTGTTGTTGTTGTTTTTTTCTCTACAAGTTGTATTTAAATTGTGCATATACATTTACTCCATACACCGCTCTATTTCTGGGAGTCTCATTGGGCTTGCGACAGGACACTCGCCCTGCACTGGTTTATCCCACCAGGGTGGAGACTGACTGCATGCACAAAAGCAGATCCCCTGCCTTTATCTACTTTTTCACTCATCTCTGACCGGACTTTCTGTAATCTCACCCATTCGTTCACTGTTCCCAGGAACACACGAGTGGGCAGTAGATGCAGAAGTAAGGCCAAATGTGTCTTTACGGATCTACTCATTCAGAAAGCAGTTATATCTATCATTTATGTCTATAATAGATATTACATCTTGGTCAAGTCTTCATTTACAGACTCATATCAGACATCTATAATAACAATCACTCATATGTGATACAGTATACTTTGTGAATCATCACTAGGTTGCCGATTATTTGCAATTAGCAATCCAGACTTGTTAAAAGTGCATCTTTTGGATACCACAAATATTGAACCATACATTATAGGACAATTGTACATATTTAGGAATCCGGAACCAAAAATATTTAGCCACATTTTTAGTATTTTTGTCTATTATTTATCACAATTATATAATTATTCATTTAATCTTCCCCCCTTTTTTATGCACATATTCAATAAATACAGCTATGAAAAAAGAGTGACGGACATTCATTATTGGAAGTCACCTACAACACTGGCTGTTACACACTATGTATGATTTTTCACTTGTAAATTGTATACTTTGAGTGTCCCAAGGGGTGACCTATCTTGGGATTAGAGAATCACTCATGTGGTCATATATATGATGCAACACTTACACCCTGAAATAATAAAATATGTTCCCCACTACAATTGTCACCCTTCCCTCCATATATACATATTTGTAGTGTCTGCTGATATTTTGGAAACTGTACCTATTTTTAACTTATACCAATAAAATGATTATGTTGTAGATATAAATATATTTTTCTTTCAAGCGTGCCCCAACAAAAAGAGTTTTCTTTTCTTTCTTTTGTTGCTTGTCACCACATACACTGCATCTCCTCCACCTCTCCATTCTGTCTGTGACCACTACTCTCTTCTCCTCTCCTCTCATATCCACCTCTCTCTCCTGCCTCCAAGACTTCTCCCACACTGCTCCCTACTTTTGGAACTTCCTACCTTGCCTAACCGACCTCATCTCTAACTTCCATCTTTTGAAACCCATCTATTCACTATAGCCTATCCTAAACCACATGAGACTAATCCCTCTACACGCTCTCTCTGCCATTAGCTCCTGTTGTCTCTACTTTATCCTCAGTCATGAGCAGTGCCCACTCTACCTTCTATCTTTTGTCTGCACCTTCCTCACATGTTCTTCTTATGTAAGTTTAACTAGTATTTTGCATGAATTGTAAAGCTGACTTTACAGTGCTGCAGAGCTTGTGGCACCCTCCAAATATACCATGATGATGATGTTAAAATGTTATAATAGGTTGTAGAATGTCTGCGTGCAGTACTCACTGTCTGCTGCCTCATTCTCACAATTCCTTTAGCTTCTCCCAGCACTACAGTGTCCGCTCCGCTGAGATTTGGAAATCATTGTGGTAGGACATAATGGCAAGAAATATGTGCGATGCCATTGGCAGATGTGTGCCGTTACAATAATAAACAAAGGATGAAAAGAAAAGCATTAGTATACACAAGCTGCCGAATTTCTTCAAAACGTTGAAGAAGAGATAATATCAATCTATGCCCAGCAACATCATATCAAATCAAATTGTATGAGCTAGTAGTTCCTTAAATAAAACATCTTTTATATCCTGTATGTATATGTAGGAGGATGTGTGTTCATTATGTGTGACAATTTTAGCGTGCCTCAGTATGGTAGAAGAGGAAGAGCTTATCTGTTATTTGTGAGTATTTCTTTATGGCAGGGTGGAGGGTTACTGTGCATAGGCATAGCACAAAAAAGCTATTTTTACTATCTCCTCTTAAGGGAAAGCAGTTTCATTTTATTCTTTGACAACTGCAAATGTTCAATGTAAAGACCTCTACACTAGAGATGAGCGCCGGAAATTTTTCGGGTTTTGTGTTTTGGTTTTGGGTTCGGTTCCGCGGCCGTGTTTTGGGTTCGACCGCGTTTTGGCAAAACCTCACCGAATTTTTTTTGTCGGATTCGGGTGTGTTTTGGATTCGGGTGTTTTTTTCAAAAAACCCTAAAAAACAGCTTAAATCATAGAATTTGGGGGTCATTTTGATCCCAAAGTATTATTAACCTCAAAAACCATAATTTCCACTCATTTTCAGTCTATTCTGAATACCTCACAATATTATTTTTAGTCCTAAAATTTGCACCGAGGTCGCTGTGTGAGTAAGATTAGCGACCCTAGTGGCCGACACAAACACCGGGCCCATCTAGGAGTGGCACTGCAGTGTCACGCAGGATGTCCCTTCCAAAAAACCCTCCCCAAACAGCACATGACGCAAAGAAAAAAAGAGGCGCAATGAGGTAGCTGTGTGAGTAAGATAAGCGACCCTAGTGGCCGACACAAACACCGGGCCCATCTAGGAGTGGCACTGCAGTGTCACGCAGGATGTCCCTTCCAAAAAACCCTCCCCAAACAGCACATGACGCAAAGAAAAAAAGAGGCGCAATGAGGTAGCTGACTGTGTGAGTAAGATAAGCGACCCTAGTGGCCGACACAAACACCGGGCCCATCTAGGAGTGGCACTGCAGTGTCACGCAGGATGTCCCTTCCAAAAAACCCTCCCCAAACAGCACATGACGCAAAGAAAAAAAGAGGCGCAATGAGGTAGCTGACTGTGTGAGTAAGATAAGCGACCCTAGTGGCCGACACAAACACCGGGCCCATCTAGGAGTGGCACTGCAGTGTCACGCAGGATGGCCCTTCCAAAAAAACCCTCCCCAAACAGCACATGACGCAAAGAAAAATAAAAGAAAAAAGAGGTGCAAGATGGAATTGTCCTTGGGCCCTCCCACCCACCCTTATGTTGTATAAACAAAACAGGACATGCACACTTTAACCAACCCATCATTTCAGTGACAGGGTCTGCCACACGACTGTGACTGATATGACGGGTTGGTTTGGACCCCCCCCCAAAAAAGAAGCAATTAATCTCTCCTTGCACAAACTGGCTCTACAGAGGCAAGATGTCCACCTCATCATCATCCTCCGATATATCACCGTGTACATCCCCCTCCTCACAGATTATCAATTCGTCCCCACTGGAATCCACCATCTCAGCTCCCTGTGTACTTTGTGGAGGCAATTGCTGCTGGTCAATGTCTCTGCGGAGGAATTGATTATAATTCATTTTAATGAACATCATCTTCTCCACATTTTCTGGATGTAACCTCGTACGCCGATTGCTGACAAGGTGAGCGGCGGCACTAAACACTCTTTCGGAGTACACACTTGTGGGAGGGCAACTTAGGTAGAATAAAGCCAGTTTGTGCAAGGGCCTCCAAAATGCCTCTTTTTCCTGCCAGTATAAGTACGGACTGTGTGACGTGCCTACTTGGATGCGGTCACTCATATAATCCTCCACCATTCTTTCAATGTTGAGAGAATCATATGCAGTGACAGTAGACGACATGTCCGTAATCGTTGTCAGGTCCTTCAGTCCGGACCAGATGTCAGCATCAGCAGTCGCTCCAGACTGCCCTGCATCACCGCCAGCGGGTGGGCTCGGAATTCTGAGCCTTTTCCTCGCACCCCCAGTTGCGGGAGAATGTGAAGGAGGAGATGTTAACAGGTCGCGTTCCGCTTGACTTGACAATTTTCTCACCAGCAGGTCTTTCAACCCCAGCAGACTTGTGTCTGCCGGAAAGAGAGATCCAAGGTAGGCTTTAAATCTAGGATCGAGCATGGTGGCCAAAATGTAGTGCTCTGATTTCAACAGATTGACCACCCGTGAATCCTTGTTAAGCGAATTAAGGGCTCCATCCACAAGTCCCACATGCCTAGCGGAATCGCTCCGTGTTAGCTCCTCCTTCAATGTCTCCAGCTTCTTCTGCAAAAGCCTGATGAGGGGAATGACCTGACTCAGGCTGGCAGTGTCTGAACTGACTTCACGTGTGGCAAGTTCAAAGGGCATCAGAACCTTGCACAACGTTGAAATCATTCTCCACTGCGCTTGAGACAGGTGCATTCCACCTCCTATATCGTGCTCAATTGTATAGGCTTGAATGGCCTTTTGCTGCTCCTCCAACCTCTGAAGCATTTAGAGGGTTGAATTCCACCTCGTTACCACTTCTTGCTTCAGATGATGGCAGGGCAGGTTCAGTAGTTTTTGGTGGTGCTCCAGTCTTCTGTACGTGGTGCCTGTACGCCGAAAGTGTCCCGCAATTCTTCTGGCCACCGACAGCATCTCTTGCACGCCCCTGTCGTTTTTTAAAAAATTCTGCACCACCAAATTCAAGGTATGTGCAAAACATGGGACGTGCTGGAATTTGCCCAGATTTAATGCACACACAATATTGCTGGCGTTGTCCGATGCCACAAATCCACAGGAGAGTCCAATTGGGGTAAGCCATTCCGCGATGATCTTCCTCAGTTGCCGTAAGAGGTTTTCAGCTGTGTGCGTATTCTGGAAACCGGTGATACAAAGCGTAGCCTGCCTAGGAAAGAGTTGGCGTTTGCGAGATGCTGCTACTGGTGCCGCCGCTGCTGTTCTTGCGGCGGGAGTCCATACATCTACCCAGTGGGCTGTCACAGTCATATAGTCCTGACCCTGCCCTGCTCCACTTGTCCACATGTCCGTGGTTAAGTGGACATTGGGTACAGCTGCATTTTTTAGGACACTGGTGACTCTTTTTCTGAGGTCTGTGTACATTTTCGGTATCGCCTGCCTAGAGAAATGGAACCTAGATGGTATTTGGTACCAGGGACACAGTACCTCCAACAAGTCTCTAGTTGGCTCTGCAGTAATGATGGATACCGGAACCACGTTTCTCACCACCCAGGATGCCAAGGCCTCAGTTATCCGCTTTGCAGTAGGATGACTGCTGTGATATTTCATCTTCCTCGCAAAGGACTGTTGGACAGTCAATTGCTTGGTGGAAGTAGTAAAAGTGGTCTTACGACTTCCCCTCTGGGATGACCATCGACTCCCAGCAGCAACAACAGCAGCGCCAGCAGCAGTAGGCGTTACACGCAAGGATGCATCGGAGGAATCCCAGGCAGGAGAGGAATCATCAGAATTGCCAGTGACATGGCCTGCAGGACTATTGGCATTCCTGGGGAAGGAGGAAATTGACACTGAGGGAGTTGGTGGGGTGGTTTGCGTGAGCTTGGTTACAAGAGGAAGGGATTTACTGGTCAGTGGACTGCTTCCGCTGTCGGCCAAAGTTTTTGAACTTGTCACTGACTTATTATGAATGCCCTGCAGGTGACGTATAAGGGAGGATGTTCCGAGGTGGTTAACGTCCTTACCCCTACTTATTACAGCTTGACAAAGGGAACACACGGCTTGACAAATGTTGTCCGCATTTCTGGTGAAATACTTCCACACCGAAGAGCTGATTTTTTTGGTATTTTCACCAGGCATGTCAACGGCCATATTCCTCCCACGGACAACAGGTGTCTCCCCGGGTGCCTGACTTAAACAAACCACCTCACCATCAGAATCCTCCTGGTCAATTTCCTCCCCAGCGCCAGCAACACCCATATCCTCCTCATCCTGGTGTACTTCAACACTGACATCTTCAATCTGACTATCAGGAACTGGACTGCGGGTGCTCCTTCCAGCACTTGCAGGGGGCGTGCAAATGGTGGAAGGCGCATGCTCTTCACGTCCAGTGTTGGGAAGGTCAGGCATCGCAACCGACACAATTGGACTCTCCTTGTGGATTTGGGATTTCGAAGAACGCACAGTTCTTTGCTGTGCTTTTTCCAGCTTGAGTCTTTTCATTTTTCTAGCGAGAGGCTGAGTGCTTCCATCCTCATGTGAAGCTGAACCACTAGCCATGAACATAGGCCAGGGCCTCAGCCGTTCCTTGCCACTCCGTGTGGTAAATGGCATATTGGCAAGTTTACGCTTCTCCTCCGACAATTTTTATTTTAGGTTTTGGAGTCCTTTTTTTACTGATATTTGGTGTTTTGGATTTGACATGCTCTGTACTATGACATTGGGCAGCGGCCTTGGCAGACGACGTTGCTGGCATTTCATCGTCTCGGCCATGACTAGTGGCAGCAGCTTCAGCACGAGGTGGAAGTGGATCTTGATCTTTCCCTAATTTTGGAACCTCAACATTTTTGTTCTCCATATTTTAATAGGCACAACTAAAAGGCACCTCAGGTAAACAATGGAGATGGATGGATACTAGTATACAATTATGGATGGACTGCCGAGTGCCGACACAGAGGTAGCTACAGCCGTGGACTATCGTACTGTACTGTGTCTGCTGCTAATATAGACTGGTTGATAAAGAGATGTAGTATGTATGTATAAAGAAGAAAGAAAAAAAAACCACGGGTAGGTGGTATACAATTATGGACGGACTGCCGAGTGCCGACACAGAGGTAGCTACAGCCGTGGACTACCGTACTGTGTCTGCTGCTAATATAGACTGGTTGATAAAGAGATGTAGTATGTATGTATAAAGAAGAAAGAAAAAAAAACCACGGGTAGGTGGTATACAATTATGGACGGACTGCCGAGTGCCGACACAGAGGTAGCTACAGCCGTGGACTACCGTACTGTGTCTGCTGCTAATATAGACTGGTTGATAAAGAGATGTAGTATGTATGTATAAAGAAGAAAGAAAAAAAACCACGGGTAGGTGGTATACAATTATGGACGGACTGCCGAGTGCCGACACAGAGGTAGCTACAGCCGTGGACTACCGTACTGTACTGTGTCTGCTGCTAATATAGACTGGTTGATAATGAGATGTAGTATGTATAAAGAAGAAAGAAAAAAAAAACACGGGTAGGTGGTATACAATTATGGATGGACTGCCGAGTGCCGACACAGAGGTAGCTACAGCCGTGGACTACCGTACTGTACTGTGTCTGCTGCTAATATAGACTGGATGATAATGAGATGTAGTATGTATAAAGAAGAAAAAAAAAACCACGGGTAGGTGGTATACAATTATGGATGGACTGCCGAGTGCCGACACAGAGGTAGCTACAGCCGTGGACTACCGTACTGTACTGTGTCTGCTGCTAATATAGACTGGTTGATAATGAGATGTAGTATGTATGTATAAAGAAGAAAGAAAAAAAAACCACGGGTAGGTGGTATACAATTATGGACGGACTGCCGAGTGCCGACACAGAGGTAGCTACAGCCGTGGACTACCGTACTGTACTGTGTCTGCTGCTAATATAGACTGGATGATAATGAGATGTAGTATGTATAAAGAAGAAAGAAAAAAAAACCACGGGTAGGTGGTATACAATTATGGATGGACTGCCGAGTGCCGACACAGAGGTAGCTACAGCCGTGGACTACCGTACTGTACTGTGTCTGCTGCTAATATAGACTGGATGATAATGAGATGTAGTATGTATAAAGAAGAAAAAAAAAACCACGGGTAGGTGGTATACAATTATGGATGGACTGCCGAGTGCCGACACAGAGGTAGCTACAGCCGTGGACTACCGTACTGTACTGTCTGCTGCTAATATAGACTGGATGATAATGAGATGTAGTATGTATAATGAAGAAAGAAAAAAAAAACCACGGGTAGGTGGTATACAATTATGGACGGACTGCCGAGTGCCGACACAGAGGTAGCTACAGCCGTGGACTACCGTACTGTACTGTGTCTGCTGCTAATATAGACTGGTTGATAATGAGATGTAGTATGTATAAAGAAGAAAGAAAAAAAAACCACGGGTAGGTGGTATACAATTATGGATGGACTGCCGAGTGCCGACACAGAGGTAGCTACAGCCGTGGACTACCGTACTGTACTGTGTCTGCTGCTAATATAGACTGGATGATAATGAGATGTAGTATGTATAAAGAAGAAAAAAAAAACCACGGGTAGGTGGTATACAATTATGGATGGACTGCCGAGTGCCGACACAGAGGTAGCTACAGCCGTGGACTACCATACTGTACTGTGTCTGCTGCTAATATAGACTGGATGATAATGAGATGTAGTATGTATAAAGAAGAAAGAAAAAAAAAACCACGGGTAGGTGGTATACAATTATGGATGGACTGCCGAGTGCCGACACAGAGGTAGCTACAGCCGTGAACTACCGTACTGTGTCTGCTGCGACTGGATGATAAATAATGATATAAAAAATATATATATATCACTACTGCAGCCGGACAGGTATATATTATATAATGACGGACCTGCTGGACACTGTCTGTCAGCAGAATGAGTTTTTTATAGAATAAAAAAACACCACACAAGTCACACGACGAGTGTTTAACTTTTTCAGGCAATCACAATATAGTATACTATACTGGTGGTCAGTGTGGTCAGGTCACTGGTCAGTCACACTGGCAGTGGCACTCCTGCAGCAAAAGTGTGCACTGTTTAATTTTAATAATATGTACTCCTGGCTCCTGCTATAACCTATAACTGCTCCCCAGTCTCCCCCACAATTAAGCTGTGTGAGCACAGTCAGATATTATACATAGATGATGCAGCACACTGGGCTGAGCACAGATATGGTATGTGACTGAGTCACTGTGTATCGTTTTTTTCAGGCAGAGAACGGATTATATTAAATAAAACTGCACTGGTGGTCACTGGTCAGTGGTCAGTCACTAGTAAACTCTGCACTCTCTAGTACTCCTAAGCTCCAGTAAATCAAGTGTCTCTGTCTCAATCTCACTCTCTCTCTTCTAATCTAAATGGAGAGGACGCCAGCCACGTCCTCTCCCTATCAATCTCAATGCACGTGTGAAAATGGCGGCGACGTGCGGCTCCTTATATAGAATCCGAGTCTCGCGATAGAATCCGAGCCTCGCGAGAATCCGACAGCGTCATGATGACGTTCGGGCGCGCTCGGGTTAACCGAGCAAGGCGGGAAGATCCGAGTCGCTCGGATCCGTGTAAAAAAAGCTGAAGTTCGGGCGGGTTTGGATTCCGAGGAACCGAACCCGCTCATCTCTACTCTACACACTGGACGATATAGTGAGTGATACGGAAAAATATTGTTCATTTTTTGAACGATATATCGTTCAGTGTGGAGCCACCAATGATGAACGATGTGCATCCCCGCGCTTGTTCATCGTTGCTCTCCCGTCGTTTGAACATGCAGTTCAATATGGATGACCTGCATGTTAGGGAATAGGGCCGGGCGATACGGGGATTGACAAAACATTCACTCCCCTCCTCACCTGCACCTGCGGTGGGTCGGCCGTATCGGCCGTTGGGCACCTCGGCCGCAGGTTGCCGAGTGTGTAGGGAGCTTAAGATTTTAAATAATGAGTTTAGGCTTAGTGCAATTTTATTACCAGTGGCAAATTTTCCCATTAGGCATATGAGGCATGTGCCTAGGGGCGGCACTTGTTTGGGGGTGGCACTTGGATGTTTGTGTTGGTAATGTCAGGCCAAAAAGTACCAGTACAAAATATTTCTACTATACTGTACCATATGCCATCTTGAATAGAGTTTAAATGGGTAGGACATGCACAAACTGCCCCTGTAAGCTGACCCACTTATTAAATATGTATACATAATTAAAAATAAAGTAAAACATCATACATACTTAGTGTTTTTTTATTTTTCGATTAAATTGGCTATCAATGAGGGCTTATAACCAATCTATAAAAATAATAAAATTATGCGGAGGTGGGTGGGGTGGCCGTTACTGTTGTGCCTAGGGGCGCCCTCACCCCTAAATTCGCCCCTGAGTATTACTCATGTATTAAGAGGGCGATAGCAATTGGATATTGGTTTGGGAAGTTTCATCCTGAAAATTGTATTTGTTCATGCTGCCAATTGGGGGTGTGGCCATACCCACGAGGAACGTGGCCATGCCTATTACAAGAAGCCAATGTAGTGCTGTTATCCTGTAGGAGTGCAAGTTGTTCTGTGACTGATTGGTGCACCTGGCAGACTCAATCATGTGACACATCTGTGTTTGCAAAAGCATTAGCAACACTCTGGCAAATGAACAATTATTTACACATTCTTTAATGCCTTGCCCATATGAAAATTCTTTTATTGATAAGAAGAACCATCACAGGCTTTACTCCAGGCTATATGTTTACTTTACATAAATAAATATGACACAGTGTCCAGGCTTTTATTTCTTGTGCTAATTAATTACAGAATGTGTTGTGCAAATTAGGCCACATAATCCATAAAATGAGTCAATTATGTTTATACCATGCCACTGTACATTTCACAGCATAAAAAGTACACCGGAAGTTATTTATAAGCACATGGTGAAACGTACTGTACAGATAAGATGCAGAGGTGTTCTAGACTTTGCTAATGACTAAACAGTACAATTAGGTTGAAGTACACAAGAGAGGACGCTGAATCATTTTCCAGCCAATTACTATATTATGCTATATATGTCTGTTTCCAATTCACATTACTTTGAGGTTTTATTTAAATACTATTGAATTGACAGATTGTATTTAATAGGATAATCTGAGGTTTATTTACTAACATCGCTCCAAGGTGGAAATATTTACTAAATCAGAAGCAGTCAATAATACATTTGCTTCTAGATCAGTGGTTCTCAAACTGTGTGCCGTGGCACCCTGGGGTGCGTCAGTGGGATCCGGTCTGAAGATCGACACTGTCTAGGTCGACAATGTTTAGGTCAACCACTATAGGTTGATAGTCACTAGGTCGACAGGGTTTCTAGGTCGACATGTGCTAGGTCGACCGGTCAAAAGATCGACATGAGTTTTTCACTTTTTTCTTCTTTTTTTTAACATTTTCATACTTAATGATCCACGTGGACTACGATTGGAAGGGTAATCTGCCCGAAGCATGGCGAGTGAAGCGAGCCATGCGAGGGGACACGGTGCACTAATTGGGCTTCCCGGTCACTGTACGGAGAAAACAGCACCAAAAAAACATGAAAAACTCATGTCGACCTTTTGACCTGTCGACTTAGCACATGTCGACCTAGTGACTGATCCACACCCGCGTCAGGACACTTGCAGGGGCGCCTTGAATTGGTGGTCCGGGACCAATTTAAATTATTTATGGTCAATGTAATAGGCAAAACCAGTGCTGGTTGTCCATCATAAAATATGGGACAAACAGAAGTGAATTCTGCCCCTCACCACACAATTGAACCTAAGGATGACATATAAATACAATTAATTTAATTTACTATTTCTTTGTAAATTTCTCAATAAGAAAAAATGATGATTCTCTAGGGCACAGTCATTCAAAAACGTTTGGGTACCCATGTTCTAGATAGATAAAAAGTAATTGTTGCTATGAAGGTCCCACATTTATGGAATGTTAGTAAATAACATCTCTGCACACAAATAGTTTGTACTTAAATTTCATAATTTAATTTATACGGTTATGGTAGTACACTACACTCGTAGTAACTTGATTATACTACACAATATTGTTTTGGGTGATGCTCTGCATAACCACCCTAATTTTCTCACCCAATATAATGACATTACCATGAAAAAACATCTGATAAAATCTATACTATATAATTACTGTATAATATAATTCTCTGTTTCTCTTGATGGTTTCAGCTTCGCGTAAAGTAATACAACATAAGGTAATGTAGTCACAGTGTTATTTTAGTCAGTATAATCATGGTCACATTGCATTACCGAGAAGACCTGAAATGTTGGTAAACACAGGTTTTCCCTTCGCCTGTGATCAGTTGGATGCATAAATTACATTCTCTTTGTAATGTAATCCAATTTTCTGAGATTGAAACATCTTTTTGCAGATAAAAAAAAATAAAAAATAAAAATTCTATTTTTTTTTTTTAAACCTCACAGTTACTATTCTCTTTAATGTTCTCTTTGAATAACGGATAAGGCTTATGGTGTTTGTTTTAATAAAAGCTCCATCATATTCTTATAGGCATAAAATAATCTACTGAAATCCAGAAATAGAATAAAATAGCAGAGAGATTGATTTGAAGTCACTAAATCTTGCAGACATGTCTACATTACCAGCACTTAAAGTGGTCTAGGGGGCATAGAAAATACCCAGGTATTGGAGGGGCGTGGCTAAATAGTGGAGGCGTGGGCTTACCTTCCATACAAAAAAATCTGAAAAAAAACTTTGCGCTGTGTCGCGTAGCGGCTCTGAACCCTCCACAGGGGGGAACCGTGCTTCATTCAGCCAGGAGCAGATCCAGGCAGTTGTGCAATCTGTGCGAAATGTCCTCCCCCCACACATCATGCATACCTCCCAGACAGAATGCTCTGCTCTATTACTTCCCTCTTATTTTATGATTGCTGTCACCTGTGGTGAAACACCTTTCTTATCTATTAACCAGTTCAACACAGGTGCCAGCAATCATACAGGAGCAGAGCATTTTGTCCCTCCTGGAGAGGGTCATGGTGGGAGGTATGCACCATGCAAGCACAGAGAAAGGCACAGACCCACTACAGCCCAGTACACCGCAGCATTTGCTGCGCTGGGAATATGGGGAGAGAAGCAATTACACCTCCGCCCACTTCACCTCCATCTGGGGCCACATACACAGACCAGCGCCTCAGCGGATAAAAGCAGCCGCTAGTGATGTCACATGCAGACGTCACTTTAGCAGGCTGCATAAAATCACCCTGAAGTGTCAACACACAGAGGCTGGTGCCGGACCCCACCGTCTTCCCCATGCTGGCCCCACACACCATTGCCGACCCTGTTCTTTTCTCCCCTATACCAGGAGCTCATTGCTGGCTCAGCAGGAGGTATCCTTGTCGTGTCCTGTCCAACGCTGACATTTTTTGGGCGCCTCCAGCTCTGTAACGCAGTCTGACAGAGGGCAGGGTGGAGGGCAAGGGGTGAAACTGGACCTGGGCCCCTGATGGGCCCTCCAACAAGGCCGGGCTCTCTCTTCCTCCTCCCACATCGGTGACTCTACTAGTGTGTATATATATTATTGGTGACACTGAATACTTAAAAAGTATAATTCCTTATTGCAGGATTGGACTGGCCCACATGGGTACAGGGGAAACTACAGGTGGGCCCTACTGCCTGGGCCCCCACCCCCTCCTCAAAGGAGCAGGTTCCAGACTGTGCTGTTACTAATCTAGTACATTATCTTGCATGCACTACAGTATTTACTGTATATACTGTCAAAGTCAGAAAAATATCACGCTGCACATTGCCATATATGCACCTCATGCGTGTGCCCGCTGCACGTGCATGAGCCCTCCCGTGCGTGCGTATACTCGCAGTCGCGTGCACTCGCAGGCGCACGGTATGCGCATTTACGGTAGAGTTTGTGTGCGTCTAGCGGGTGACTCGATCGTTACATATTTTAGTCATATAATGTATTTTGTAGATTATGGTCCCTTTGATAGAATCTGAAAGTTTAGTTAATGTAGTATGTTCAGAGACAAAGAGATCCCTCTTTGTTTGATACGAAGGGTCAGACAGGGGTGACACAGTGGTGTTTAGTATCCATCGGAAGAGTATTAAATTAGCAATATTCCGGTGATGGTTAGAAACGGATTAATCGCTCGTGCGTATAGTTATGGCCATAAGAAGTTTATGGACATTTACTATATTTGCAGTTTATTACCCATGCGGTGGGAAACCTGAGTTTCCCTCCCACTTGAGCAGTTTGAAATAGTCACAGCCCACCTGTATGAACCAACCTATGACCTTTTGTTATAATGCAGAGACGGATTCCTGTGTCCAATGAACAATAAGAATGTAGGGACCATTGTACTGTACTGTGTGTAAGTGTATATAAAGACAAGCCGACCTGGGCCAGCACTCTACTCTTCTCAACGGTTCTCATCACTGATAATCGGGAGCTGGATATCCAGAAAGGCGCTTGCGATTGTTCCCCTTGTGCGTAAGTTCTCTGCAACCATATTTATCTCCTATTTGTTGTAAGCCATTTTTCTCTCTCTTTCCCCTTAAATGTAATTGTGCCGCTATTGTAATTTTAACGTGTAGTAATTCGGTTAGGTATTTTATGTTAGTTTGGTAGTGTATAAGTTGTAATGTGTATCCTTTTGCAATTGAACGTTCATTCTCTCCCTTAAAAGGTGTTAGACCCTTAGACCGGTATTTGAGTGTTTATTATATTGCTAAGTGTTCTCAGAGCGTCATGGACGCTCAACAGCTTTTAAACTAACAAGGTTACACTGTGTTGCATTTACACCCTAACACTGCACAAAGGTTTACAGTATAAGTACATTATTTATGGTATAGTTACAAAGGTTTAACTCTGTGAGCGTCAGCGCCGCTTGTGATCTCCTCGTGGTCTCGAGCGTCCGCTACGCTGGTAGCGTATCATTACGGTAATCGGCAGCCTATAGCGTGCTTGCCTCTACGCATTAAGCCGTGAGCGAACGTGCCGCTCGTGCGTCTCGTCCACGGCTAAGCGTCCGCTACGCTGAGTGCGTACCCTTACGGTACCACATACTCCAATAGCGTACTGAGTCTCTTAACCTTTTAGCGTGCTTAATATAGGATAAATCAGTAGGCTTTGTCAATTGGGGACTCGCCCGCTCTTCACATATCTGCACTAGGTAATTTCAGCAGACATTATCGGTCAGCAAAGGGCGGGAGGTAATATTCCTCGTAGTGCTGACCAGATAAGTGTCTGCTTCGCTTAGTAAGGAGTGCTGAAGAAATCCGGAACCGGAAGGTAGGAACAGTACGTTATTGTCTTTTAAAACCTGTTTAGTTTCTGTTTTGCGAACGTACGCATAAGCACACACACCTGTATTTCTTGTTTAGTATTATTTGTCCGTACCTCATTCTCCTGATTGCCACACACTAGTGATAACGTGCTGAGACATTTGTTGTTATTAATAGTTAAAAGATAAAAAGTAATATTTAAGGGAATAATTGTAAAAGGCACGCACACAGTCTCGCCTAGAAATACAAGGTAGATTTGGGTGGTGTTCAGTGAATGATTACTGTTAAAGATCATTCACATTGATAAACGTGTAGTGTGTTACTGTGGACGTACTTGGTCTGCGTACACGTGTCCTTACAAGGGCAGGGCGTACGCAACGCAAGGGTCGACGCACGGAGCGTATATTACGCAACGGAGCGTACGGATACGCCCACATAATACAAACCGCACGATAGTATTGTTTTAATAGGCGATAAGGAAGTAACGCGAAAATAACACAAATCTATCTCAAATCCAAAAGTTTAAAGTTAAAAGAAAAAAAAAGACTTTCTCTGTTGCAATTCTTCTGGGTTAGATTATTACTGAATGAAAGGAATTCTGTACAGAAATAAGAGTGTTCGAATGTAAGAGTGTGTATATATAAGATTTCTCTTTTATTACGGAAGTGGGAACCATAGGCCAGTAGAAAGAGGTACACCAGCGAGAGTGATAGCGTGGGGTGGCTTGGGAGGCGTCCCTTGTTAATCTCGACATATTTATGAGCAGTAGAGTCTGCTGTACATAACAGACCAGGAGGTTCAGGTACAGCAGACTAGAAGTAGAGAGCACAACCGAAGAGGGTTGGTGCGAGACCCATATAGGCCAAAGAAGCTCATTGCTGAAGGAATTCGCAGCCGAAATTTTCGATTCCACTGATCGTTCCGCACATAAGATTAGTTGCTTGTGTGCAGATACGATTGTACCGCATGTGATTGTGTGCATTAGCGTGTCTTGAATTCAGAAGAACGCTACTTGCACATTGTTAACGTGATTTGTGTAATTTTTTTTATTTTAAGGGAAGTAGCCTGATCACTCAGGGACATTCCAGCGACTGATACTTGCTGGGGAGGGTAAGACACTCCCACACGCCCGAGCAAGTAGACGTACTTAGGTGCCCTAGGTTGGGTACGGAACCTCTGGGAACTTTGGTCGCCGTATTGGCCAGCGTGGGCGGGAGTTTAGTGGGCGGACTTCGAAGCAAAACCCCCACAGCAGCCTTACCCCGAGCATCTTGGTTTTTGTAAGGGTTGCCGAAGACCCTGATTTGAAGTCAGAGGTAGTGAAAGCAGCACCTGCAGAGATGGGGGCCAGTTGTTCAGGTAAGGGGCGATCAACCGAGGTTCAGGTTGATTTGGTAAACCGACCAATCGGGTCGGCAAGGTATATCATGTGTGAGAAATATGGTCATCACACAGAAATGTTGTGCAATGAATGGGAAAGGATGACTGTGCATGACGGGGAAAAGTTTCCCCGGGTAGGTAGTTTTAACCCAGAAGTATTACAGAATTTAAGGAGAAGAGTTTGCCTGATTAAATCTTCAAAAAGGCGTATTAGACATTATGATTATTTAACATTGTGGCAACAGGAAGGTGAAATACAAAGGGGGTTGGCGCAAGCCGCTGGATCTAACCCTATCAGGAAACTGATAGCCACTGCACCCCCACCACCACACATACCTGGAGAGAAATTGGTTGCAGAGAATGGCACCCAGGGTCATGTTAAATGTATAGAAGTTAAAGATAATGTAACTAAAGTAATTAATGCTAACACTAATCCGTGCAAGTTGTACCCTGTTTTGAACTTTCCCCAGGATTGTGACCAAGAGGATGAGCCCACAACAATATCAGCACTCTCCCTAGCAGCCACCATATCAGAAACAGCAGTGGGCACGACCCAACCCGTAAGATTAGTATCAAAGGCCCCTAGCGGAGGGACAGGTGAGGTCGTATCGACTGGTAAGTACGGCACCATACACTATGCTGAAACCATTTCACCACATGTTGTAGAATCTACTCAGAATGATGTTGTTGGACTTAATCCTGTTAGGGTAATAGCAGTGCCAAATGGGAAAACTGACACTTCAGGAGCAACTCCTGTCAGGAACATCGCCATGCACTGTCCCTTTTCCCGAGCAGAATTAAGATCAATGATGTCTGAATTCCCTGATCCTAGGAAAGACTTAGTTGCATGTCAAAAGTATATTAGGGAGCTAGGAAATTCTGCAGAGCCAAATAACAAAGATTGGAGGACAGTTTTGAGGGCATGTTTACCCCCCAATGTTGGTTTGTTAAAGTTTATCGCTGATTGCAAGTTAGATGAGGAAGTACCACTAACAGACGAGTATAATCAGGATAATGTAAAGAGAATCAACTTACAGTTAGGAGTATATTTTCCTGCAGTTGTAAAGTGGAATAAAATCTTTACAATAAAACAAAAAGAAGGTGAATCCACACCAGAGTATTTTCACCGGGCTCTGCAGGATATGGCTAGGTACACTGGTATAGATGACATTAAAACTAATGTACACCACAGGGAAGTTTCTGTATTAATGGACGGTTTAAAAGAGGTTTTAAGGAATAGAATACAAACCACTAGGCCTGATTGGAGAGGTATGTCGGTGGATGCATTGGGAGAGGCTGCTGCTGGGCATGATCGGAATATCATCAGACACAGGGAGTCACAGAGTGATAAGTTAATGGCTGTGAGCATACAGGCCCTCACTACCCGGCCACCTCAGCCCAGAACTGTGACCCCTGTGGGTAAGTCAACAGGTATAAAATGTTATTGTTGCCACAGAGAGGGACACATAGCACGTTATTGTAAAGTAAGACCAATACAAAATTCATATCAACCCTATAGACAACGACCTGATACGAGACATTGGGATCAAGGACCGAAGGGGCGGAGCTATGAGCCACATGCAGGGGAAACCAAAAGGTATCCCCCAAAAAGAGACTGGCAAATCTCTGATAGTTCCCATCTACCCCCACCACAAATAATTGCTGCCAGTGCGATTCAGGGAGGTCACCATACCCAATAGGGGTGTGACCACACCTGTAATCTGCAGCCAGTGAAATTGATTGCAAGTCTTGGAAGTGAACCCGAGGTCACAATTGATGTAGCTGGTAAATCATTAAATTTCCTTGTAGATACGGGGGCGGCCAAATCAGTGATAAATTCGACAGTGGGCATGAGAACCACTGGTAAGACAATTCCAGCCATGGGAGTAACGGGAGTAGTACAGCACTACCCTATTAGCAAACCAGCAGAGATTACAATAGGGCCTTTACATACCAAGCATTCCTTTTTGCTGGCTGCATCGGCACCGACTAATCTCCTGGGAAGAGATTTATTGTGTAAAATGGGGTGCGTCATTTATTGTACTCCTGAAGGTGTATTCTTAGACATACCTGAGAATCACGCTCAGGAAGTACGAGACATGCTAGACTCCCCATCAAAATTAATGTCACATACCGTTATGATAAATAGGAGTTCATCCCAGGTAGAAGAAATGACATCCCAAATACCAGAGTCACTTTGGACTAAAGATGGACAAGACACTGGATTAATGGCAAATGTAGCTCCAGTAGTTGTGCAAGTAAAAGATGGTAGGATAGCTCCAAAAATCCCACAATACCCTCTGAAGCCAGAGGTGGAGTTAGGAGTATACCCCGTAATAGAGCGCTTGCTACAACAGGGCATTCTGGTAAGAACATTCAGCACTGCCAATAGTCCCATCTTCCCTGTTAAAAAGAGTGGGGGGAGGGGTTACAGGCTAGTGCAGGATCTAAGGGGGATTAACAAAATAGTTGAGAGTCAGTTCCCCGTAGTGCCAAATCCAGCTGTCATCCTTATGCAAATCCCTCCCACTGCAAAATTTTTCACTGTAATTGACCTCTGCTCCGCTTTCTTCTCGGTACCTCTGCACCCTGACAGCCAATATTTGTTTGCATTCACATACAGAGGAGTCCAATACACATGGACTCGATTACCACAAGGTTTCATAGACAGTCCAAGTATATTTTCACAGGCTTTGCATGATTGTTTACAGTCTTTCCAACCAGAGAGTGGATCAATATTGATACAGTATGTGGATGATTTACTACTGTGTTCAGATTCACTGGAAGCGTCCCTGAAAGATACGAAACAGCTCCTGTTTCATCTTTCAGACACAGGACACAAGGTTTCCAAAGACAAGTTGCAATTATGCCAGACTAAAGTAAAATATTTGGGACACTGTCTGACACAAGGACTGAGACACCTGACCGCTGATAGAATTCAAGCAATTCGAGACATGACTCTGCCACAAACCCAGCAACAGATCAGAACGTTTTTAGGAATGTGTGGGTATTGCCGTAACTGGATCCCAGGTTTTTCCATTCTAGCATTACCTTTGCAGGAGATGGTCTCATCAAACAAACCTGATCGGATCTCGCATACAGACTAATCCGAGATGGCATTTGAGAGACTTAAACAGTGCCTAACACAGGCACCGGCATTAGGTATGCCTGACTATGGGAAACCCTTTGAGCTGTACGGAACAGAAAGTGCTGGTTGCGCGGCAGGCGTCCTAACCCAAAAGCACGGTGATGCCAGCAGGCCGGTAGCATACTACAGCGCTCAGCTAGATACGGTAGCGCAATCCCTCCCCACATGCTTGCGAAGTGTCGCTGCGATAGCATTGCTAGTAACGAAAAGCGAAGATGTAGTGCTAGGACACAACCTCACAATCCATACACCGCATGCAGTGTCAGCCTTGCTAAATTCGGCTCAAACCAGACACGTCTCATCAGCGCGGTTTACAAGATGGGAATTGGCATTGATGGCCCCCGTAATCATCACCATAAAGAGATGCAGTGCATTAAATCCTGCAACGTATCTCCCAGGTGTGCCTGGACAGGCACAAAGGGTGGAGGATGAGAGTAATAGTGAAGGAGGATTTAAGACAGGGGATGACACGCATGATTGTATGGAATATTTGACCCAAAATTTCACGGCAAGGCCTGACATCAGTGACAACCCACTTGAAGATGTAGATTTTACTTTCTACACTGACGGTAGTTGTCACAGACAGACGGGAGACTTGTGTACTGGATACGCAGTCGTAGATGACGAAGGCACCATAGAAGCAGAACCGCTAGGCCCACCTCACTCAGCCCAGGTTGCTGAACTGGTTGCCCTAACCAGAGCATGTGAATTGGCTAAGGGCAAATCAGCAAATATCTATACCGATTCTAGATATGCCTTCGGGGTAGTCCATGATTTCGGAGCACTATGGCGCCTCAGAAATTTCATGACGGCAGCTGGTACACCGGTAGCGCATGCAGCTCACATCAAAAGGCTTCTAACAGCGATACAGGAACCCGACAGAGTGGCTGTTATCAAGTGTAAAGCACATACATATAGCCAAGACCCGGTATCACTTGGTAACAGCCGAGCAGACGAAGCTGCTAAGTTAGCAGCTGGTACCCCCAGACAGACAGACACCACACAACTGATGGTATTTAATACCGTCAACACACAGAAATTGTGTGAAATGCAAAATTTGTGTTCCACACAGGAAAAGGCAGTTTGGAGGGCAAAAGGATATGGCCAGGAGTCCTCAGGACTCTGGACAGATGGGCAGGGTAAACCAGTGGCACCCAGAGCATACCTTCCAAGTTTAGCGGAAGCAGCACATGGGCAAGGAAGAGGGAAGTCCAGAAACAGAGTATTTTGCACCTAGTGGGGCGGGTCATGTTGGAGGGTATGATATATTTATCTAGGGGACCCACACCTGCAAAATGGTTAGGCAAACCAATGTGGTGGCTGGGCACACCCCCTCTAGAGACTGGCCACACCCCTAAGTATGGGCCCCTACCACTGCATTCCCCCGATGGGCCCTAAATGCCCCAGTCCGACACTGCCTTATCGCCACACATTGCATATACAGCATTAAGGAATGATTTTAGGGGCAATTTATGAAAAGAACTCTACAGGGACGATGGCTCCACTAGGTCCCATTGAAGAGGCTGGCAGCAAAGGGATAGCTGTTCTATCATTTTACTGCAGGCATTCACCTAAAAAAAAAAAAAAAAAAAGCAGTTGTCAGGAGGGAAGGCGTTGCATCGCGAGACGCAGTTTCCCTGGCCTCGCAAGTCGCACTGCAACTGCTAGTCTGAGTAAGGTTATGCTTACTCAGCCTGCAGTCGCAGATAAACATCGCGACTGATGGTTGCGATGTTCACCCAGAACTGAGATGCAATCGCAGTTTAGAGATCGCAAATGCAGAAAGGAGGTGGTATGCATCTCCTCCTGCATTTTGCATTGCTAAGGATTGTTTTTGCAAAGCTGCTGCGAGCAGCAATCCTTATTCGCACACACGTATATGTGCAAATTACTATCTGGTGAAGGGAATGGGAACAGCCACACAATATGGTAAATTTGTTAATTAGTTACACATCATAATATAATTCAGTAGCTCACAAAGTGGTTTCTTATGATTCAGTCCTATCTTCACAGGACGCCATGTATCATACAGTAGTAACACATTTTGCCCCGAATGTTTCTGTTTGAGGTCATTTTGTGCTATTTCAAAAAACGAATGCAGCAATTATTAGAAGCACTAATTAATTAAGGATTTGGAATTGCTTGGAGCAGTGACAGTACTTTATCTATGGCTTTGGCCACCTAATTATTGTCAATTAGCTGATGAAGAGGATTATCTACTAAATCCCCAAATCATATGGTACAGTATGTGCACACGATGGTTATCTAGAAGGCAAGCATGTCTCATGTCAAATGCTTGTTCCATTTAGACTGTTACATAACTGGTAACGTGATGACTAGTCACTACAGAGCAGCCTCTTCTCCACATGTCCGGGAGACATTATAGTGACACATAACTTACAGTAAAGAGAATATGTATTTTATACCGCTCTTAATGTATTTCTCTTACGTCCTAGAGGATACTGGGGTCCACATTAGTACCATGGGGTATAGACGGGTCCACTAGGAGCCATGGGCACTTTAAGAACTTGATAGTGTGAGCTGGCTCCTCCCTCTATGCCCCTCCTACCAGACTCAGTTTAGAAAATGTGCCCAGAGGAGCCGGTCACGCTTAGGGAAGCTCCTGAAGAGTTTTCGACATTTATTTTGCTGTTTGTTGTTTTCAGACAGCGCTGTTTGGCAACAGCCTGTCTGCTTCGTGGGACTTAGGGGGGGAACAGCCCAACCTCCTCCAGGGTTAATGGTCTCATTTACCGCTGACCGGGCACTGAGCTCCTGAGGGTCCTATTTGCAAGCCCCACCACGGCGAGCATACAGACCCGCAGCACGCCGCCACCCCTAACAGAGCTAGAAGACAGAAGAGTGATGAGTAGATGGACGGTGTCCCGGTTAGCTGGTCACCGGCTTCAATGGCGGCATAAGGGTATGGAGCGCAGCGCTGACATGCAGGCTGCGCTCCAGGGCTCAGGATGACATGCAGTGCATGTGTCCATCCGAAATACCCACACTGGCAAACTAGCTTACAGGGGTTCTAACCCACTGTTAAGCAACTAAAATACCTCAGCCAGTATAAAAAAACGGGAAGACAGCGTGCCATTACGGGGGCGGGGCTTCACTATGAGTGGATCCAGCAGCTCACCAGCACCATTTTCCCTCTGCAGCTCTACACAGACAGACTGGCAGGGAAGCGCAACCCCTCCACAAGGACTCTAGCTTGCCTTAGCGGTACCAGTGGGTCATAGCACACGGATGCTTAGTTTGTGACCCGGTTACAATATAATTAGCTATAAGGGTGCTGTGTGGCTGGCTCCATCATACTCTGTGTCTCCCTGGAGGGCTCTGCGTAGGTTAACTGTGCTTTTACCCTATTCATCACTGTATGCAGAGGCAGAACTCTGGGAGGCAATGGAGTCATCTGCCGCCAGGCTCCTGCTCTGAAGGGGGGCACCTCTCCTTCCATTCTGTGACACCATTGAATTAAGTTAATTGATAGCTGTCGCTGTCTTTTCAGTGGCCGACTTCCTCACTGGTCCCTGCACCTTACAAATCACACCCTCTTTATTATACTGAATATACTAATTTTACAAGTGTCACACCCAGGATTAGAAACCACAACCTATTACACTGGAAGCAGACACCTTACTGATGAAGCTATTTGCTCCTGTATAGGAAATATGAGAATTTTAACTATATGAAGATACTTCTCTGACAATTACACGTGACTTCATATAGTAAGAATTCTCATGCTTCCTCTACAGGAGCAAATAGCTCCATCAGTAAAGTGTCTGCTGTCAGTGTAACAGGTCATGGGTTCTAATCCTGGGTATGACTGCTAAGAAATGTGTGATTTAAAATAAAATACAATTAAATGTATAAATACAGTATATAAATTGTTTTCAGAACACTCCATACACACACACACACACACACACACACACACACACACACACACACACACATATATACACGCATACATACATACATATATTTATCTTAATATAGGAAATAGGGGGGCACCAATATTTATCTTGCCTCCGGGCGACTGTGATGAACTTACGCCACTGACTGTATGTGTGTGTGTTCTTTTACATTTACTATGTCAAAGGAGTGTGTTTCATGCACAGCAGAGTGTTTCTCTCAATCTGGGGGCTCACTGCCGTGTTCTCAGGATAGTACACATTCTCAGGCTAGTGGATCTGAACTAGTATGGTTAGATTCATTAAAAGGGATGATTTCAAATATTTATAACAAATTATCCTTAAATGAGTAGACGCAATACTCAAAGCAATCTGTTGATGACCTGATGAATAGAGATTCAGTGGTCATTCCAGCATCTCAGAACTCTGCCATTTGTCCACAGAAGCGTTCCCTGGCCCAACTCATGCAGGCTGATACCGATGATGATGATGATGATGTATCAGACCCAGAGGAGGGTGAGGTGGACTCGGGAGGGGGGGATGCTGCTTTGTCACAGGGAATACAGGCCCTGATAGAAGCTATTAGAGACGTCCTGCACATCCCTGATAAGGTATCAGAGGACGAGGAGGAATCTTATTTTAATGTGAAAAATAAATCCTCAGCTACTTTCCCTGCATCTAAGGAATTAAATTCCCTATTTGAAGCATCTTGGGTAAATCCTGACAAGAAGTTTCAGGTCCCAAAACGGTTACTCACATCCTTCCCGTTTCCTCAGGATGATAGGAAAAAATGGGAAAACCCACCGATAGTTGACGCATCGGTTTCTAGGCTGTCTCGTAAGATAGTTTTACCTGTTCCTGGGACAGCTTCCTTGAAGGATGCTGCAGACTGCAAGATTGAGACCACTCTCAAATCTCTGTACACAGCTGCGGGGGTGGCCCAGAGATCCACTATAGCTTGTGCATGGATCTCTAGGGCCATTGCAAAATGTTCAGGTAATCTAATTGACGGATTAGATTCCTTATCCAGGGGGGAGATAATTTTACTCCTACAACATATACAGGATTCTGCTAACTTTATGGTGGAGGCCATAAAGGAAATTGGTTTACTCAATGCATGCACCACTGCCATGGCAGTGTCAGCACGCAGGGGCTTGTGGTTATGCCAGTGGACTGCGGACGCGGATTCCAGGAAAGGTGTGGAAAGCCTACCTTTCACAGTTGAAGCTCTTTTTGGAGATAAACTGGATAGTGGATATCTAGGGCTACAGCAGGTAAGTCTACACACCTTCCTTCCACAGCTCCCCAGGCTAGAAAATACACTGCTCCAACTCTGCAGTCCTTTCGGACAGCGAAGTTTAAAAACAAAACCAAAGGTTCTTCTACAGCCTTTAAAGTCAATAGAGGTAAACCCAGAAAACCAGCAACTGCAGGTTCACAAGAACAGAACCCCAGTTCTGCTTCCTCTAATCCTTCAGCATGACGTTGGACCACACTGTCTGGAAGACAGGCAGGTGGGGAGCCCGTTTGAGACTCTTCAGTCACATATGGGCAACGTCATGCCAGGATCCCTGGGTCAAAGATCTTATAGCCCAGGGATACAGACTGGAGTTTCAGGAACTCCCACCTCACAGATTCTTCAAATCAGGCTTACCAGCTTCTCAAGAAGCAAGTATGACTTTACAGGAAGCAATTCTAAAACTGGAGTCAGGTCATTGTTCCAGTTCCACTTCAGCTACAAGGTCAGGGTTATTACTACAACCTGTTTGTAGTTCCGAAACCGGACAGTTTGGTAAGGCACATTTTAAATCTCAGGTCGTTGAACCCGTACTTACTGGTGTTCAAGTTCAAGATGGAGTTTCTGAGAGCGGTGATCTCCGATCTAGAGGAAGGGGAATTCTTGGTGTCTCTGGATATCAAGGATGCGTACCTTCATATTCTGATTTGGCCGCCTCATCAAGCTTATCTAAGGTTTGCCTTACGGGACTGTCACTACCAGTTCCAGGCCCAGCCATTTGGCCTCTCTACAGCACCGAGGGTGTTCACCAAGGTAATGGCAGAGATGATGTTTCTTCTCCGCAAACAGGGAGTGAACATAATACCATACCTGGACGATCTGCTGATAAAAGCACCATCCAGGGAAAGGTTGTTTGACAATATTGCCCTCTCAACCTGACTGCTCCAGGATCACGGGTGGATTCTGAAACTATCAAAATCTTATCTGGAACCAACACGGAGACTTCCGTTCCTGGGGATGATACTGGATACGGTGGCACAGAAGGTGTTCCTTCCGTTGGAAAAGGGATTGGTGATCCAGTGGATGGTGCAGGATGTTCTAAAACAAACCCGGATATATATGCATTCGCCTTCTGGGGAAGATGGTGGCAGCTTACGAGGCGCTGCACTACGGAAGGTTTCATGCAAGGCCCTTCCAGCTGGATCTGTTGGACAAATGGTCCGGATCGCATCATCCTCGCATGCACCAGAGGATCCGTCTGTCACCAAAAGCCAGGATTTCCCTTCTGTGGTGGCTTCAGACTTCTCACCTGACCGAAGCCCGGAGGTTCGGGATTCAAAATTGGATTCTGCTAATCACAGATGCAAGCCTCAGAGGTTGGGGAGCAGTCACCCAGGGGGAACAGTTCCAAGGAAAATGGTCAAGTCAGGAAGCCATTCTTCCGATCAACATTCTAGAACTAAGGGCCATATACAACGCCCTTCTACAGGCATCACATCTTCTTCAAGATCAAGCCATTCAGGTTCAGTCGGATAATGTGACGGCAGTAACGTACATAAACCAACAGGGCGAAACGAAGAGCAGAACAGCAATGTCAGAGGTAATAAGTATTCTCCTCTGGGCAGAAAGGCACGTTGTGGCGTTGTACGCGATCTTCATTCCGGAAGTAGACAACTGGGAAGCAAACTTCCTCAGCAGACACGACCTCCACCCAGGAGAGTGGGGCCTTCACCCGGAGGTGTTCGGGTGTTTGACATGTCTTGGGGAATTCCACAAATCAACATGATGGCCTCTCATCTCAACAAGAAGCTCAAGCGGTATTGTTCCAGGTTGAGGGACCCACAAGCAGTGGTGGTGGACGCTCTGGTGACTCCATGGGTCTACCAGATGGTGTACATGTTTCCACCACTCCCATTGATCCCAAAGATTCTCAAAAGAATAAACAATGGAAAAGGTTCAAGCAATTCTCATTGTTCCGGATTGGCCAAGAAGGGCCTGGTATGCGGATCTACTGGAGATGCTCCTAGAGGACGCGTGGCCTCTACCTCTTTGCGAGGACCTTCTACAACAGGGGCCATTGACTTACCATGGCTACGTTTGACGGCATGGAGGTTGAGTGTCAAATTCTAGCCCGGAAAGAGATACCGGATAGGGTTATTCCAACCCTGATACAAGCCAGAAAGGAGGTAACGTCTAAACATTACCACCGTATTTGGGAAAAAATACGTCTCTTGGTGTGAGAACAGGAAATTTCCTGCGGTGGAATTTCAACTGGTACGTTTTCTCCTTTTTCTGCAGTCAGGTGTGGATATGGGCCTACGTTTGGGCTACATAAAAGTCCAGATTTCGGCCTTATCCGTTATCTTCCAGAAACAATTGGCTTCTCTCCCTGAGGGTCAGACATTTTTGAAGGGGGTTCTGCACATCCAACCGCCCTTTGTGCCTCCTACGGCACCTTGGGATCTCAACGTGGTGTTGCAGTTCCTGCAATCAGAATGGTTTGATCCTTTACAGGACATAGACGTCAAGTTTCTTACGTGGAAGGCCATCACGCTGTTGGCCTTGGCTTCTGCAAGGCGTGTGTCGGAGCTGGGGGCGTTGTCTCACAAAAGCCCCTATTTGATTTTTCATGAAGATAGGGCTGACATCAGAACTCGTCAGCAATTTCTTCCAAAGTTGGTGTCTGCGTTTCATATCAACCAACCTATTGTGGTTCCGGTGGTTACCGACACCTCTGCTACTACAAAGTCCTTGGATGTGGTGAGGGCTTTGAAGAGCTATGTGAAGCGGACAGCTCGTCACAGAAAATCTGACTCGCTGTTTGTTCTCTATGATCCCAATAAAATTGTGTGTCCTGCTTCAAAGCAGACAATTGCACGCTGGATCAGGCTTACTATCCAGCATGCTTATTTCACGGCAGGTTTGCCATGTCCAAAATTTGTACAGGCCCACTCTACTAGGTCGGTGGGTTCTTCCTGAATGGCTGCCTGGGGTGTCTCGGCTTTACAGCTCTGCCGAGCAGCTACTTGGTCAGGTTCAAGCCATAGTTGCCTACCCTCCCTCATTCTGCAGGAGACTCCCTGAAATAGCAGCAATCTCCCTCACTCCCTGAATGGTCCCTCAATCTCCCTGAAAAAAAAAGAAATCATAGATACATACATTTAAATGGTATCATCAGTGCCATTTCCATATATTGGTTATAAGGCACAATGATCCCCATGGTTACATGCATTTTTAAGGTTTCTTGTGGCCACTTACAGTATATGGAACCTCTTGTAAAACACAATACACAAACAAATCTTGCAAAATATAAGAGTCTTTTAGTAGATCTTACTATCTTTGGGGCTCATTTCATTTGGATGTAAGTCATTTTCATGACACACCTCTCAGATGTAGCAGAACATGGGGGTCATTCCGAGTTGTTCGCTCGCAAGGCGATTTTAGCAGAGTTGCTCATGCTAAGCCGCCGCCTACTGGGAGTGAATCTTAGCATCTTAAAATTGCGAGCGATGTATTCGCAATATTGCGATTACACACCTCGTAGCAGTTTCTGAGTAGCTTCAGACTTACTCGGCATCTGCGATCAGTTCAGTGCTTGTCGTTCCTGGTTTGACGTCACAAACACTCCCAGCGTTCGCCCAGACACTCCTCCGTTTCTCCGGCCACTCCTGCGTTTTTTCCGGAAACGGTAGCGTTTTTTCCCACACGCCCATAAAACGGCCTGTTTCCGCCCAGTAACACCCATTTCCTGTCAATCACATTACGATCGCCAGAACGATGAAAAAGCCGTGAGTAAAATTCCTAAGTGCATAGCAAATTTACTTGGCGCAGTCGCAGTGCGGACATTGCGCATGCGCATTAAGCGGAAAAACGCTGCGATGCGAAGATTTTTACCGAGCGAACAACTCGGAATGAGGGCCCATGTCCGCACTGATAGGTGTCACTTTCACAATCTCCCTGAAATGCTTTTTCAAAAGTAGGCAAGTATGGTTCAAGCACATTTGCTAAGTTCTACAAGTTCGATACTTTGACCTCTGAGGACCTTCAGTTTGGTCAATCAGTTCTTCAGGAACCTCCGCACTCTCCCACCCGGTTTGGGGGCTTTTGGTACATCCCCATGGTACTAATGTGGACCCCAGTATCCTCTAGGACGTAAGAGAAAATAGGATTTTAATTACCAGTGCTTCGTTTCTACCTGCACTGTTACTTGGTTAAGTACAGTATTGTTGGTTCAGCGGTTGCTCTTCCTGGTTTAAAGTTTGGTTAGCTTGACTTTTCTCTAGTTTGTGTGTGCTGGTTCGGAATCTCACCACTATCCTTTTATATCGTTCTCTCAAAGTATGTCCGTTTCCTCGGGCACAGTTTCCTAGACTGAGTCTGGTAGGAGGGGCATAGAGGGAGGAGCCAGCCCACACTATGAAGTTCTTAAAGGACCTATGGCTCCTAGTGGACCCGTCTATACCCCATGGTACTAATGTGGACCCCAGTATCCTCTACGGACTACGAGAAAAAGATTTACCGTTATGTAATTAAAATCCTATTTAAAAAAGGGCACTGGGGTAATCCAACTTTGTGATAATATTTGTGCCCACTGTTGCACTCTTTAGGGAATCAAATGGCAGGTAAACAGTCATTATGCTGACACTGCTTACAGTATGTCAGCGGCACTTTCCTGACCATAGTATATGCTAACTAGGATTAAATGCTCTTTCCTGCATTGCAACAGTGCAGATAGTAGGACTGTAAACATGCGGATGCAGCAGTATGTTTAAAGTTATACTAGCGACACTGTTAAAATGCAGAAAGTAACATTAAAACCTTATTGGCATTATGGTGCCAGTAAAGTTCCCCCGACATAAGCAATGTCAGCATAATGACTGTGGACCTAATGACTGCTTACCCTGCTTAGTTGGAGTCTCTGTGGCAGTGACTGCATACTTGCCTACCTTGCTGCCCCCTCCTCCGGGAGGAGGCAGAGTTGTAGGCGCATGGGGGCGTGGCCGGTGGCATGTTGGGCCATCCGAGGGCGTGGCGACGGGGAAGTGGACAGTCCGGGGGGCGAGCAATCACGATCGCATCATCGTGGTTCCCGCCCCCGCTATACAGTGCCAAGAAACTAGGCACTGTATAGCGGGGGGCGGAGCTACAATGACGCGATTCAGCGCAAATCGCGTCATCAAATCCCCTCGGCCGCCCACTTGTTCTCTGCTGTGGGTGGGCGAGGGGGAAGGGGGAGTGGAGAGCCTGACAGGAAAAACAGGAGGCTTGCCCACCCTTCCGGGGGGCCGGGAGGGCCACCCGAGTTTTGGGAGCCTCCTGGCCATTCCGGGAGGGTAGGCAAGTATGAGTGACTGGCAATCTGCAAAAAGGACTGTGCACTTTCCTTAATCTCAGTAATAAATTAGGGCAATTCAGAGGTATTTTCCAATAGGGCTTTCCCACGGGTGTGAGATTTTTGGTATTCAGTTGGGTGTGATTTTTTTTTTTTCACATGGTGCACATTTTTTTTTTTTTGAACACTCCAGAGCAAGTCCAGTTTTTCCTAAAAAAAAAATGAGGATCATAAAAAATGAGGCAGCCTCCTCCTGGAGCAGCCTGGCTGTGCCCGCAGGAGGCACGCCGCCATTTTTGTGATTGCACCGACTGCATGTGACGTCATGCCGCTGCCCCGATCACGCCCCCCGTTTCTCCGTTGCCACCCCCATTTTGAAGCCACGCCCCTGCATCGCTCCGTCTTTGCCCCATGACCGCCTCTTCCTGATTGACAGGCAGAGGCAATTGCATTGCCCTGCGCATGAGCCCGCATCCTCTTAGCAATTTTTGTGGTTGGATCGCTTATAGCGATCCAACCTGAATTAGGCCCTATGTGTACAATATAAACTACACATCACAATATTAGATGCCACTAAGCGAGCAAAACTGTGGGCAAACGCTAGTAATAAAAATATTCTCATCTGAATGTAATAGTTTTAAATAATAAGTGAAATCACATTTCCCTTAGGTCAGTCATGTAAAAGACAAAAAGGGCCTCAAACCAGAAATAACCAGTCTTGGTCGGTCTGGTGGGGTGTGTGTGAGGTCACGCTGTGATGTCATAATGGCAACTGCCTATATCAGGGCTGTGCTGTTGCTGTCTCTTGCATATGCCTCCAGAGGCCTGGCACGGCATAGCACAATGGGGGTCATTCTGAGTTGATCGCAGCTGTGCTAAATTTAGCACAGCTACGATCATCTTTCCTGACATGCAGGGGGACGCCCAGCACGGGGCTAGTCCGCCCCGCATGTCAGTCCGGCCCCCCTCGCAGAAGTGCAAAGGCATCACACAGCGGCGATGCCTTTGCACTTCAGGAGTAGCTCCCGACCAGCGAAGCTTTAGCGTGCTGGCCGGGAGCTACTCCTCGCTCCCTGGCCCGCAGCGAGTGCGTATGACGTCCCGCAGCCGCTGCGGCCCGCTCCCCGTTCGGTCCGGCCACGCTTGCATTGGCCGGACCGTGCCTACGAAAAGGCGCCCAAACGCTGTAGTTTTGCCCCCTCCCGCTCATCGATCGCCTCTGCATGTCAATCAGGCAGAGGCGATCGCTGTCCTGCTACGGCCTTTGGCCATCTCGCATGAGCAGGCGTACTACGGCGCCGGCGCATGCGCAGCAGGGACCCGTTTGCTCTGCTGCGTTAAAACGCAGTGAGCGAACGGGTTTGAATGACCCCCAATGGTAGAAGATTAGTGACTGGACAAGGATTAGGGCAGCTTATTTCCAACTGTTGGCAGACTTTTAGCATGACTATTATTATATATGACTTTTGACATTGGGGATAGCATGGTATAGGATAAAAACCAAATCTCACACATACTGGGACAGTGCTGTTACTTAACAACCACAAGCAGCTGCAAATGGGCCATTGGAGATATTTGAAGAGCACTGTCTAGATGGCCCTATAATGTTCCTAATTAAATCCTTTATGTGCAGCCACACCTATGACATCTCCTTGGAGTTGTTTGGCGAGACACACTGCCAGCGGAAGCGGCTGTCCTCTCTCCCCTACCTTGCCTCCTCCAGCTCTGGCACGCTCTGAGATGAATCACAGAGAGCCGTGCGGGCAGTGTGGTGGCCACCCCTCCCCTCCCCTCCAGTCTCTCCTTCTCCGGGGTCCTGACTGAGCCTGTCACAAGCTCCGCCCCCCAGGCTACACGAGGAGCTGCTGCTGCAGGAAGCCTGGTACTGAAGGTATATGTAGTGTGCACTGTTTGTGTGTGCGTTTATATGTGGTGGTGTATGTGATGTTAGTGTATTAGAATGCTTAATATTTGTAGACACTCCCTTACTAATATGTGTAAGCCTGAATCTTCAGTGATGGTCCCTGGGACCAGGGGGATGCTGGGAAATGGGTGGTCCAGTGTGCAGTGTGCCTGGAGTTGGTGATGGAATAAAAACAGCACAGCAGTGAACTCACATGTCTCTGTGTCCTTATGACTGGATTTACAAACATATGAGCAAAACATGGTGTCAGAAGAAGTTTAACTTGGACTGCTAGTGCTCTCAGAGTGTGAAAGAATCCTGCAGCAGTCTTTAAGGCTGTGATACTCAGTGTCTGCAAAGCCTGCCGTGTGCTCCTATCTTCAAACAGTGAGTAACCATGGATAAACTAGCTCCTCCAGCCGGTATGCTGATTTCTGGTAACTTGTCTGAAAACTGGAAAAGATTTAAGCAAAGGTTTAATATATATCTTGCTGCATGTGGACCTGATACAGAGGCTGACAAAACTAAGGCATCCATTTTCCTCCATGTGATAGGAGAGGATGTGCTGGAAATTTATAATAGTTTTCAGTTTGCTGAGGGGCAGAATATGGTGCTATCTTCTATAATGCAATAGTTTGAAGACTACTTTGTGCCAAGGAAAAATGTGACATATTAAAGATAAAAGTTTTTCACATGTGATCAGAAGTCTGTAGATGGATTTGATCAGTATGTTACAGAGCTGCAATCACTCAGTAAAACCTGTGAGTTTGGTGATTTAAAGGATTCACTGATTAGAGATTGTATTGTCTGTGGAATACCTGATAATGGACTCAGAGAGAGACTGCTGAGAGAGCAAGACCTAACACTATACAAGGCAGTGACTATGTGTAGATCTGCAGAAATAACTAGATTTCAAGCCAAAACGTTACACAAGGAAGTTGATGCTGCTGTCCATGTAGTGCAGAAAACAGAGCCAAGCAAACCTCCATTCTCAAGAATGAAGCAGTCTAAGCCACAGTCTAATAAGGAAATGTGTAGTAGATGTGGAAATGCTCACAATCCTAAAATGTGCCCGGCTTATGGTAAAACCTGCATGAAATGTGGTAGACTTAATCACTTTGCCAAATGCTGTAAAATGAAAAGTGAAACAACCAATGTGCATGCTGTTAAACAAACAGAGGAATTCTTTGTGGATTGCATTGAACTTTGCAGTGCAGATAAGAAAGAATGGATTGTCCCTTTAACTGTGAATGAGATTGTCATTCCCTTTAAGCTTGATACTGGCACGCAGGTGAATTTAATATCGTTTCAAGACTATAAGACTTTTAGAGTAAAACCTAAAATTCATCCAGCCAAAGTGAAAGTTACAGGGTACACTGGAGAGGAAATTCCTGTGAAAGGTACATGCTTAGTGACACTGAAATATAAAGGACAACAGTTTAAAACATTTCTACTGATTGTGGATAAAAATGTGCAACCGATTCTAGGATTAAGTTCCTGTGAGAAACTAAGCTTGCTAAAGAAAGTTTTTATGGTGACATCACAAGTAGAAGATGACTGCAAATCAACAGAATACAGAGACTTGTTTGAAGGTCTAGGTTGTTTGCCTGGAGAGCATAAAATAAATATAGACACGCAAGTTTCTTCAGTGATACACCCCTGTAGAAAGGTGCCGTTTGCGCTGAGAGAAAAACTGAAACAAGAGTTAAATCGCATGGAAACCTTGGGTGTGATACAGAAAGTTGATGAGCCTACTGAATGGGTAAGCTCCTTAGTAATTGTTGAAAAGAAAAATGGACAACTCAGAATATGTCTAGACCCCATAGATTTAAACAAAGCTAATAAACGAGAACATTTCAAACTACCAACCAGAGATGAAATCATGTCGCAATTTGTGGGAGCAAAATGGTTCAGTAAATTGGACGCATCTTCAGGATTCTGGCAAATGAAGCTAGATGAGGCCAGCTCAAAGCTTTGTACATTTAATACAACAGAAGGTCGATACAGATTTCTTCGACTACCATATGGAATATTGTCTGCTCCAGAAGTATATCACAAAAAGATACACATGATTTTTGAACATATTCCAGGTGTTGAAACAACGATGAATGACATTATTGTCTGGGAATCTACAAAGGATGAACATGATTCTAGATTGAGACAAGTAATGGAACTTGTCAAGAAAGTAAATCTAAAGCTAAACAAGGACAAATGTGAATTTGGCGTGAATACACTTACCTTTATGGGCGACGTGGTCTCGGATCAAGGTGTAAAACCAGAACCAAGGAAAATATCAGCCATAGTGAACATGGAACATCCTAACAACAAAGACGACGTCAGAAGATTCCTACTTACTTAGGAAAGTTTATTTCTCAACTCTCTGAATGAACAGCCTCTCTTAGATGGTTGTTGGACAAAGATAACGAGTGGATGTGGTCACATGAACAAGAAGAAAGTTGGCAAAACTTGAAACAGATCATTACAGAGCAACCAGTGCTAAAATTCTTTGATCCTGCGAAAAGAATAAGAATTTCAGCAGATGCTTTGCAATTTGGCCTAGGCTCAGTGCTGTTACAAGAACATGAACATGAGGATACATGGCAACCAGTAATCTATGCATCAAGAGCACTGACAAGTGCTGAAACAAGGTATGCTCAGATAGAAAAATAACTTCTAGCGATCACATATGCATGTGAGCGATTTCATCAGTTTGTGCATGGTCAAACATTTACAGTGGAAACTGACCACAAGCCATTGGTAGCTATCATGACTAAATCATTACATGACTGTCCCATGAGAATTCAACGAATGCTTATCAGACTACAGAAATATGATGTACACTTGCTGTACTGTCCTGGCAAATACATGTACATTGCTGATACACTTTCTCGTGCTGTGGACAAAAGTGAAGGTTCCAAAAGTCTGATGGATGAAGAGATAGAAGCCTATGTTAATTTGATCGTAGCTTCTCTACCAGTGTCTCTTGCAAGACAAGAACAGATTAGGAAAGAAACTGAGACAGATGACACAATGAAAGTGTTGAAAGATATAATTCTGAAAGGTTGGCCAGCAGAAAAACATGCGTGCCCGCTGTCTAGCCATGATTATTGGATGTACCGCAGTGACCTTACAGTTGTCGATGGTATTATTTACAAAGGCAATAGGTTTGTCATACCTGCACGACTAAGAAAAACTATGCTGTGCAAGATACATGAAGGCCACTTAGGAGAAGAAAAATGTAAGCGGAGAGCGCGTGAAGTTATGTATTGGCCAAGAATGAACCAAGACATAGCACAGACTACAGCTACATGTGAATTATGTCTTACGTATAGACTGAAACAACAAGTCGAGCCACTGAGTCCTCACACAGTGCCAGAGAGACCGTACCAGAAAGTTGGCGCAGATTTGTTTGATTGTAATGGGAAAACGTACATTGTCGTGACTGATTATTACTCTAACTACCCTGAGGTGAAGACACTACATACAACTATTAGTAAAGCCGTAATAAATTGCATGAAGTCAATCTTTGCAAGGCATGGTGTTCCTATGGAAGTGTTTACTGACAATGGTCCTCAGTTTTCCAGTGCTGAATTTAGACAATTTGCTGATCAGTGGGAATTTGTCCATACTACGTCAAGTCCCCACTATCCACGCTCAAATGGGTTGGTGGAAAGTTCAGTAAAAACTGTAAAGAGTCTCATGAAAAAAGCTCAAGAAGGTAAAGAACATTTCTACAAAAGTCTTTTAATCTACCGCAGTACACCTTTACAGAATGGACTTTCTCCTGCACAAATGCTGATGGGAAGGAGGATTAGAGCAAATCTCCCGATACATGATGAACTGCTTAATACACATAACTCAGCATTGGTCAGACTGAGTAAGGAATGTCAACAGGCGAAACAGAAACTGTTCCATGACAGGCGAACAAGACGCTTATCTGATCTAAAATCGGGTGACCAAGTCTGTCTCAGAGATCACGAGAAAGGTATTTGGGTGCAGAAAGGTATTGTGCAAGCACAAGTAGCACCAAGATCTTATATTATACGTACAGAGCATGGAACGGAAGTAAGAAGAAATCGGGTGGATTTAAGATCTCAACCTAACCATAATGAAGACAACATGACTGAAGAATACCCTTCATCTGACATGTATGATGATCCTGATAATGGTGAACAAACCACGATTCTAGAAAGGTCCAACATGGTCGATGAAACACAGACTGTGAATGAAAGACCCAAAAGGGAAATACGCAGACCTGAGAGACTCATTGAAACGTGTTAGATGATGTTCTTAATATGACGTTGTTAATTGTCGCATTGAAGCGTACAGGGCTTATCTTTAAAGAAAAGAGGATGTGATGTTAGTGTATTAGAATGCTTAATATTTGTAGACACTCCCTTACTAATATGTGGGACCAGGAGGATGCTGGAAAGTGGGTGGTCCAGTGTGCAGTGTGCCTGGAGTTGGTGATGGAATAAAAACAGCACAGCAGTGAACTCACATGTCTCTGTGTCCTTATGACTGGATTTACAAACATATAAACAAAACAGTGTGTGTGTATGCTTGCAGCAGTGGTGTGTGTGTTGTACTGAGTGTATATTCTGCAGTGGTGTGTGTGTGTTTGTGTGTACTGTATGTTTGTACTGTATGTGTGTAGTGTGTCTCTACTGTGTGTATATATGTGGTGGTGGTGTGTGTGTGTGTGTGTGTGTGTGTGTGTGTGTGTAAGCAGCAGCAGTGTGTGTGTGTGTATGTGTATATGTGGTGGTGTGTGTTGGTGTACTGTGTGTGTATATGCAGCAGTAGTGTGTGTGTGTGTGTGTGTGTGTGTGTGTCTGTGTACTGTATGTGTGTAGTGTGTACTATGTGTGTGTGTATATGTGGTGGTGTGTGTGTACTGTATGTGCATGTGGTGTGTACGTACGGTATGTGTGTGTACTGTGTGTGTGTATGTTGAGGTGGTGTACGTGTGTGTACTGTATGTGTGTGTGTATTTTACGTGCTATAGGCAGTGAGGGACCCAATTTTGAAATATGAGCGGGTCCTGCAGGATGCGCTCTGACTGCCCAACCAATCAGCAGCATTCCCTGTCTCAGCCAATCACCACCGGCAGCGTCCCCGTCTCCACATTTAATCGCCGCCTGAGACCCCATTCTCCCTTACCCCATTACCTCCCCTTTTAGGTCTCTTCCATATCCATCGCAATTGCAGCAGCTGGAGCGTACGCCCAAGCTTAATCTGTGCACGCATAGAGGAGACGTGACACTGTCACCCACTGCCTCTCTGTCTCCCACTACCTCTCCCCGTCACCCTCTCTATCCCCATCACCCTTTCCTGTCACCCACTGCCTCTCCGTCTCCTCCTATATCTACTTGTCACCTCACTCCCCTGTCACCGATGGCCTCTCCCCGTTATCCTCTATGTCACCCACACCCTGGTGTCACCCAATGCCTCTCACTACCACAATCTCCTGTCACCCTCTGCCTCTCCCTGTCACCCACTGCCTCACCCTCTGCTTCTCCCCTGCATCACTATCTCCCCATCACCCTCTCTCCTGGCACTTTCTGTCTCCACAAGGCATCACCCTCTACCTCTGGTTTTCTATTGCCAGTTACTGCTGCAATAAAAACTACCTTTCACCGTGATTTACTGGTATAATTACAAAGCAGTGTACTTTCAACCCCCCAAATTTACCCCCTCGCTACCCCCAGCATTACCTCTGTACTGTCTGCCCCTAACCCACTCCTTGCCCCCAATACTGCCCCAGCTGCAATCTGCCACTATCCCCAGTACTGCCTCCAGTACCTACCTACACTTACACTCTTCCTATCCCCAGTACTGCCCCAGCTGCTGTATTTCCTTACCCTCTCCTGCATGCCCTTATCTCCCTCTACCCCAACTACTACCCACTCACAGCACTTCTCAAACTGTTGCCTGCTCTTACTTCCTCACTACCCCCTGCACTGCCCATCCTTAACCCCCTCCCTGCCCCAAGTGTTCCCTGCCTTAACCCCCAGCTCTACCCCAGCTGCTGCCTTCCCCCAGCACTGCCTATAATGCATAAATTGTGATGAGACCCAGAACCCGTATAGTAGGACCCCAATTTCTTAAAGTGAGGAGTCCCTGGACCCACAACTTTTTTCGTTCAGCGCGATCACTGCACCCCATGCCCCTCATATCACTAGCCATATCCCTTGTTGCCGCACACAATTAGGCCCTTTGAAAATTTCAGCTCCAGGCCCATGCGGACCTTAATCTGGCACTGGGCACTGTGATGCTCTAAGACATTGACAAGATGGCGCCGCACTTAGGTCAGCAGCCATCTTGGTACAGGGAGCAAAGCCTTCCTGGAGGAACACTATGGAATCTGCGCAGTAGCGCTCTCCCCTTGCAACACTTTTTACATACAAATAGGATAATAATGATAAAACTCCCATATAGTCATCTAAATGGGATATAGTCACCATCCTGGCTGTCAGCATGCCGACGCTGGGATCCTGGACACCAGAATGCTAGCATGGGGCTGGGGACTATTCCCACTCGTGGGTGTCCACAGCACCCATAGTTTGGGAATAGAACCTGTGGCGAGTGCAGCAAGCCACCGAGCACGCAGCGTGGCCTTTCTGCTGGCATTCTGGTGGCCAGGATCCCAGCATCAGTATGCTGACCGATAGGATCCCGTCCGCCGGTTACCCATATCCACAGCATCTAAATGACTACTTGTACATGGTGTAGGATTTTCAAATACAGGTTGAGTATCCCTTATCCAAAATGTTTGGGACCAGAAGTATTTTGGATATCGGATTTTTCCGTATTTTGGAATAACTGCATACCATAATGAGATATCATAGTGATGGGACCTAAGTCTAAGCACAGAATGCATTTATGTTACATATACACCTTATACACACAGCCTGAAGGTCATTTTATACAATATTTTTAATAACTTTGTGCATTAAACAAAGTGTGTGTACATACAGACAATTCATTTATGTTTCATATACACCTTATACACACAGCCTGAAGGTCATTTAATACAATATTTTTAATAACTTTGTGTATTAAACAAAGTTTGTGTACATTGAGCCATCAAAAAACAAAGGTTTTACTATCTCACTCTCTCTCAAAAATTTCAGTATTTCGGAATATTCCGTATTTTGGAATACAGTGTATTTCGATATGGGATACTCAACCAGTATGTGTAGTTTACTGTATACAAGGATTCACAGCCTTATAGGAACTGAGATCTAAGGTGTATTGCATGTAGTTAAAAAAAAAGAAAGTTTATTTTATGGCAGTATTTTCAAAACGGAGCGTGCTACACCCTGGGGTGCCTTGGGAAAGGGGTGTGTGTGTGTGTGTGTGGGGGGGGTAAGGAGGGCATTGCAGTGGTGACGTAGTTTGGTGGTCCAGGACCAATTCAAAATATTTCTACTTAATTTAATTGGCACAGCCAGTCCCTTACTACGTAACTGAACCTAAGGATGACATATTGTAAACACAATTTACTTCATTTTATATTTTTTTTTTCCTGAATTTCTGAATAAGAAACTTTGGCCTATGGGTGCCGTGGAACAAATTCTGATACTCTTGGGAGTCATGGTTCAAAAAAGTTTATGAACCACTGGGAAGGAAATTCAGTATGCAAAAGAAAGGATTGCAGATTCTGCTTTCTAGCAGAATTTGCAACCCAAACTGAAATACCCCCAAGTCCCACCCAACATTGTGATCGCAATCTATGTGCAATTGCATCGCTGAACAGGGAATAGCAGATGCTCCCTGCATATGCAGTCGCTCTGCCAACATTTTCTTTATCGGAACGGCTTTGTGTGACATCACGCAGCTGCCCCAAGAACGGTCTGGCCACCACAGAGGAGGACAAATGTTTAACGCTGCCCCCTGAGCGCAATAGAATTTTTTTTTTTTTAAAGCAGGAAAACAGTAACAGAAGAAGCAGACGTTGCAGGCTACAAGTGCAGAAAAATGTCTGTATTTTTTATACATTGTACCTGGCAGTGCTTAAAGTAGTCTTGGAGTGGAGGTGGAACTCATTCCCCCCCTCCCCCTTCCCCAATAAGAGCCAGAACCAGTGCGAGGGATTAGGCATCCCTCTGCTTGCAAAACAAAAAGGGGTATGGTCTCATACGGATGGATGTGTCGCACAATAGTACCCCAATTCAATTTACGCTTCACAGTAGAACAATCTTAGGAGGCAGGTCCCTCTTCCCCAGCAAGTGCCATCATTTCATTGATATTTGGGAAAATGACACTGGCCACTAGAGAGCAGAGACTCTTCACCGGGAAGATGGCGCCACTGCCACTGGCTTCCACACAGTCATACTGGGAAGGGGTAGCTAACTGGGGCCCCTGCCGAGCCCCTCCAGCAGCCCCTCCACCAATGCACATCTTTCTGCGGTTTTGAGGCATTTTTATTACAACATGATGATGTATGGTGCAGTTGCGTGTCGTAGGATGTTATGTCGCAGCTTCTCCATAGATATCACCTGAGCCACATCTGAGAAAGCCAGAAGAGCCCAACACTGACCGGGCCCAAAATTAGAACTGGCTCTGCAACCTCTAAACCCACCAATATTGATTGTTTCAGGGCCTCAGTAGCGGTAAAACACTGACGGGCCTGGCTCTGCTTCTATGGCGGCACACCTGTAGACTGCTCAGGGCACACTAGTGTGCAACACTGTGATAATGTGCACAGGGTTAGCGGAGTCAAGGGTATATATACTGTATGGCAATGGACATAGGGGCAGTGAAGTCAGTGCAGGTAAGGAAAGGCTAATGCATTGTCCTGCCAGTGCTCGAGTTGTCCCTCCCCCTCACAGTGCACAGCTTATACGGCGGATCACCAGTAGGAGGCATCGTACTCATGCAATCACACTGCTCAGCCTGGGAGCTCCGGGATGGACATGGAAAAGGAACCAAAACACAGAAGGCGAGATACACACACCGGTGCTCAGTCACCGCACACAGCAACATGTAGAATGCGCCTGCAGGGGTTGCGGACTGTGCATGCGCAAACCGCGATACCTGGAAGTTCCGGGGTCACAGTTTTTTTTTAACACAAAATAAACCCCTGACAATAGGCTGTGTATACTTACACCCTTGTTAAGGATAGGCCGTTTTTTTTCATGGAGCATGACCATTGAACCCTTGGGACCAACTAGGCCCTAGGCAGGCGCCTAAGTTGCATTATGGAAATTCCAGTCCTGCCCTGCACTATGCACTGCACTACACTACTGCTCCCCCTGCACCCTCTCCCTATATACACTATCCTTCCGCTTACACTATAACTCTACAATTCTGCTCTCCCTGCTCCCCGTCCCCATACACATGCCACTGCACTACTGACCCTAACCCCCTCCCCACACACACTGCACTACACTACTGCTCACCCTGCACCCTCTCCCTATATACGCTATACGGGATCCGGTCTGAAGATCAACAGTGTCTAGGTCGACAATGTTTAGGTCGACCACTATAGGTCGACAGTCACTAGGTCGACATGGATGGAAGGTCGACAGGGTTTCTAGGTCGACATGTGCTAGGTCGACAGGTCTAAAGGTCGACATGAGTTTTTCCCATTTTTTGGGGGGGGGGATTTTTTCATACTTAACGATCCACGTGGACTACGATTGGAACGGTAAAGTGTGCCGAGCGAAGCGGTAGCGGAGCGAAGGCACCATGCCCGAAGCATGGCGAGCGAAGCGAGCCATGCGAGGGGACGCGGTGCACTAATTTGGGATCCCGGTCACTCTACGAAGAAAACAACACCAAAAAAATATTTTTTTCTCATGTCGACCTTTAGACCTGTCGACCTAGCACATGTCGACCTAGAAACCCTGTCGACCTTAAATCCATGTCGACCTAGTGACTGTCGACCTATAGTGGTCGACCTAAACATTGTCGACCTAGATACTGTCGATAAAACGAACCACACCCACGCTATACTTCTGCTTACACTATAACTCTACAATTCTGCTCTCCCTGCTCCCCGTCCCCACACACATGCCACTGCACTACTGACCCTAACCCCCTCCCCATACACACTGCACTACACTACTGCTCACCCTGTACCTCCTCCCCGCACACACTGCAATACCCTACTGCTCATCGTGCACCCCCTTCTAGCACACGCTGCACTACTATGCCACTCACACACTATACTACTGCTTACACTATAACACTACACTGCTGCTCTCCCTGCACCCCCTCCACACACACAATTCCCCCCATCCCTGCGCACTGGTAACCGCAACCATGTTTTTAAAAGTGCACATACCCAGCAGCAATCTAAATAGCAGTGTAAAAATAAAGCAGTCAGTATTTACCCAGCACAAAAACAAATAACCCACCCAAATCTAATACTCTCTGCACATTTTATATCTGACCCACCTGCAGTGCACATGGTTTTGCCCATTAGCTAACACATTTGTTGCTGCGATCAGGTCTGAATTAGGCCCCATGTGTAGTGCAGGTGGGGCAAATATAACGTGGAGAGAGAGTTAGATTTGGGTGGGTTATTTGTTTCTGTGCAGGGTAAATACTGGCTGCTTTATTTTTACACTGCAATTTATATTTCAGTTTGAACACACCCCACCCAAATCTAACTCTCTCTGCACATGTTATATCTGCCCCACCTGCAGTGCATATGGTTTTGCCCATTAGAGAACAATTTTTTCTGCTGTGATCAGGTCTGAGTTAGGCCCAGTGTTAAGCACAGTCTTTATCTCTGTATTTTGACCCACCAAGCTTCAACACTGACCCCAGCTCTGGTTGAATAAGATTTGGGGTAGTGAGTGAAGCTCAGCAAGGTATAAAATAGAGAATGCTGAGGTTGATGGAGAATAAAGCAGAGTAATGGGATAATGGGTTATGAAGCAGGTAGGACTCGAGTTTGTGGCCATAGGTGAAGGTTCTGAAGGCCGCAGGTAATCCAAGGGCTGATGATTTCTAATCTCTGTTACACACAAATATTAATCACAGCAGCTCAAAAAAATGTGTCGGCAGCCACGTTGTACCAGTTACTCCTATGCCCAACATATGTAGCTCCCATGACAGGGCCACAATGAAATGTTCCCCATTGAATGGATAAGGCATTGCCTTAATTAAAATATAGAAGTTATGTAAGAACTCCGCTATAAAGCCGCCTCTTAGTCTTTATACTAGAAGAAACACAGAAACATATAAATTGACGGCAGATAAGAACCACTTGGCCCATCTAGTCTGCCCCTTTTTTTTTACTATATTGTTACCACAAACCCTATTTGATCATTATTTCTTTGTAAGGATAAGCTTATGTCTTTACCATGCATGTTTAAATTGCTCTACTGTCTTAGCTTCTAAAGGCTGGTATACACGGGAGAGATGTGTGCTGAGCGAACCGCTCAGCACACATCTCTCCCGCCGCTCAGCACAACGCGATGTGTGCTGAGCGATGTGGGGGAGGACGGGGGGGGCCGCTCATTTCACCCAGCGGGTGAAGTGAGCGACCTGCTAGATTGGCCTGCATGCAGGCTCAATCTAGCACCGGTGATAGCGATGCACGGCTCTATCGCTGTGGGGGGTACACACGAGTGACCTGTGCTTAAAATCTAAGCAATCTAGTAAGAGTGCTTAGATTTTAAGCATGGATCTCTCCGTGACTACCCCCCTTAATGCTTCTTGCTGGGAGGCTATTCCCTTGTCCACTACCCTATCTCAGTGGTGAATTTAAATTTTGGCACGTGAGGCACTTGTTGGTGGGTGGCACTTGGATGCTTGTTTTAGTACTATTAGACTGAAATTTACCAGTAACCAGGGTTGAACTGGCACACGGATGAAAACCCCGGTGGGCCCCAGTGCCTGGGCCCCCCACCTCCTCCCCTAAGGAGTAGGGGCCTAATTTGGACCTGATCGCAGCAGCAAATTTGTTAGCTAATAGGCAAAACCATGTGCACTGCAGGGGGGGCAGATATAACATGTGCAGAGAGAGTTAGATTTGGGTGGGTTATTTTGTTTCTGTGCAGGGTAAATACTGCCTGCTTTACTTTTACACTGCAAGTTAGATTTCAGTTTGAACACACCACACCCAAATCTAACTCTGCACATGTTATGTCTGCCCCCCCTCCCTGCAGTGCACATGGTTTTGCCCATTAGCTAACAAATTTGCTGCTGTGATCAGATCTGAATTAGGCCCTAGGTTCCAGACTGTGCACTTGAATTATACAATATATATGTTACCTTATATTGCACACAGGGTCGGACTGGCCCGCAGGAGTACAGGGGAACCACCGGTGGGCCCCACTGCCTAGGGGGCCCCATCTCCTCTTCTAGGGATCAGGTTCCAGACTGTGCACTTGAATTACGCATAGAAAACGGCACAGGAATATGGTATGTTATTTTCTACAGTGTATTGCTGTTATTAATCTGGTTCATTATCATACATGACCTAGCAGTATTTACTATATATATTATCAAGGGGCCCAGACCATGCACTCTCTAATGCAGGCATGTCCAAACTGCGGCCCTCCAGCTGTTGTGAAACTACGTATCCCAGCATGCCCTGACACAGTTTTACTGTCAGAGAATGCTAAAGCTGTGTCAGTGCATGCTGGGATGTGTAGTTTCTCAACAGCTGGAGGGCCGCAGTTTGGAGATGTCTGCTCTAATGGTTAGCCAAACTACTGTTGCAGCTGGCCACACCCCTAAATATGGGCCACTACCACTGCATTCCCCCGGTGGGCCCTTCATGCCCCAGTCCGACAATAATTGCACAGGACTATTGTGTATTTTCTTCAGTGCATTGCTGCTATTAATCTCGTATATTATCATGCATGCACTAGAAATATTTACTAGGAGCCCAGACCATGCACTCTCTAGTGGTTAGCCAAACCTCTGTCGGGGCTAGCCACACCCCCTTTATGCCCCAGTCCGACACTGCCAGTAACTGCAAAATATTTCCACTCTACTGTACCATACGGCATCTTGAGTAGAGTATACAGGGTAAGACTGCCCCTGAAAGCTGTCCACTTAGTAAATATGCATACATACTGTAATTAAAATTAAAACAACATTTCATAGTTCATGGCTTATTTATTATTACATTACATTGCCAATCATCAAACAGGGCTTATAATCAATCAATGTAAGTAATAAAATATGGCAGAGAGGGGCAGCCGTTACTGTTGTGCCTAGGGTTGCCATGACCCTTAAATCCGCCCCTGACTTTTCTGTTAAGTAATTTTTCCTCAAGTTTGCCCTGAACCTACTTAACTCCAATTTCAGTGCAAGTCCTGGTGTTCTACTTCTAACACTTCTCTTCCCTCCTCTACTTTGTTAAAACTCTCAATATGGCCCTCATTCCGAGTCGTTCGCTCGTTCTTTTTTTTCGCATCGCAGTGAAAATCAGCTTAGAGCGCATGCGCAATGTTCGCACTGCGACTGCGCTAAGTAATTCTGCTATGAAGAAAGGATTTTTACTCACGGCTTTTTGTTCGCACCGGCGAACGTAGTGTGATTGACAGGAAATGGGTGTTACTGGGCGGAAACACGGCGTTTTATGGGCGTGTGGCTGAAAACGCTACCGTTTCCGGAAAAAACGAAGGAGTGGCCGGAGAAACGGGGGAGTGTCTGGGCGAACGCTGGGAGTGTTTGTGACGTCAAACCAGGAACGACAAGCACTGAACTGATCGCACAGGCAGAGTAAGTCTGGAGCTACTCTAAAACTGCTAAGTTTTTTTTGTTCGCAATATTGCGTAAACTTCGTTCGCACTTTTAAGATGCTAAGATACACTCCCAGTAGGCGTAGACTAAGCGTGTGTAACTCTGCTAAATTCGCCTTGCGACCGATCAACTCGGAATGAGGGCCAATATTTGAAAGTTTCTGTCATGTCCCCCCTTTTCCCTTCTCTGTTCCAAACTTTAAATGTTAAGATCTCTTAGTAATTCCTAATAAGTTTTGTGGTGTAGGCATAGGCGTTTCTGTAATGGGTGCAGTGCACACGGGCCCCTGGGTTCAGGGGGCCCACACCACACACACTGCACCCAAATATTATACTTACCCTTCCAGAGTCCTGCGATGGCAGCTCTGCACTGCGGACAGAAATCACTCGGAAAATGGCTGCCGCGGCCATTTCCAAGTGATTTGCGCATGCAGAAGCAAGATCTGCTTCCATCTTTGAATAACCCCCATAGTGCCATTAATATTATATTTAGCATTTGGATTTTTGAGACCCAAGTCCATGATTTTGCATTTTTTGGCATTAAACTGTAATTGCCACCTTTTTGATCATTCCTCTAGTCCAGTGGTTCTCAAACTCGGTCCTCAGGACCCCACACAGTTCATGTTTTCCAGGTCTCCTCACAGAATCGCAAGTGAAATAATTAGCTCCACCTGCGGACCTTTTAAAATGTGTCAGTGAGTAATTAATACACCTGTGCACCTGCTGGGTTACCTGCAAAACATGCACTGTGTGGGGTCCTGAGGACCGAGGTGGAGAACCACTGCTCTAGTCTACCAAGAACAATGCATACTTTTACAGCGGCCTATCAGTGTTCAAGTGAAGTTCATTTAGCTGTTAAACGTGTAATGTATAAATTGAATGTCATTGTTTCTGGTTTTACAGTGCATCTGGAAAGTATTCACAGCGCTTCACTTTTTTCACATTTTGTTATGTTATAGCCTTGTTCCAAGATGGAATAAATTCATTTTCCCCTCAAAATTCTACACACACTACCTCATAATGACAATGTGAAAAAATATTTTCTTTGAGATTTTTGCAAATTTATTAAAAATAAAAAACTAAGAAATCATATGCACATAAGTATTCACAGCCTTTGCCATGACGCTCAAAATTGAGCTCAGGTGCATCCTGTTTCCACTGATCATCCTTGAGATGTTACTACAGCTTAATTGGAGTACACCTGTGGTAAATTCAGTTGATTGGACATGATTTGGAAAGGTACACAGTGCATGACAGTGCATGTCTAAGCACAAACCAAGCATGAAGTCAAAGTAATTGTCTATAGACCTCTGAGACAGGATTGTCTCGAGGCACAAATCTGGGGAAGGGTACAGAAAAATATCTGCTGCTTTGAAGATCCCAATGAGCACAGTGGCCGCCATCATCCATAAATGGAAGAAGTTCAGAACCACCAGGGCTCTTCCTAGAGCTGGCCGGCCATCTAAACTGAGCAATTGGGGGAGAAAGGCCCTAGTCAGCGAGGTGACCAAGAAAGAACCCGATGGTCACTCTGTCAGAGCTACAGTGTTCCTCTGTCGAGAGAGAAGAACCTTCAAGTAGGACATGCAGCAATCACCAATCAAGCCTGTATCGTAGAGTGGGCAGATGGAAGCCACTCCTTAGTATAAACTTAAAGCACATGGCAGCCCGCCTGTAGTTTGCCAAAATGCAGCTGAAGGACTCTCAGACCATGAGAAACAAAATTCTCTGGTCTGATGAGACAAAGATTGTACTCTTTGGCATGAATGCCAGGCGTCATGTTTGGAGGAAACCAGGTACCCCTCCTCACCAGGCCAATACCATCCCTACAGTGAAGCATGGTGGTGGCAGCAGCATCATGCTGTCGGGATGTTTTTCAGTGGCAGGAACTGGGAGACTAGTCAAGATAGAGGGAAAGATGAATTCAGCAATGTACAGAGACGTCCTGGATGAAAACCTGCTCCAGAGCGCTCCTGACCTCAGACAGGGGCGACGGTTCATCTTTCAGCAGGACAACGACCCTAAGCACACAGCCAAGATATCAAAGGAGTGGCTTCAGGACAACTCTGTGAATGTTCTTGAGTGGCCCAGCCTGAGCCCAGATTTAAATCTGATTGAACATCTCTGGCGAGATCTGAAAATGGCTGTGCCCCGATGCTTCCCATCCAACCTCATGGAGCTTGAGAGGTGCTGCAAAGAAGAATGGGTGAAGCTGCCCAAAGATAGGTGTGCCAAGCTTGTGGCATCATATTCAAAAAGACTTGAGGCTGTAATTGCTACCAAAGGTGCATCAAGAAAGCATTGAGCAAAGGCTGTGAGTACTTCTGTACATGTGATTTCTCAGTTTTTTATTTTTTAAAAAATGTGCAAAAATCTCAAAAACTTTTTTCACGTTGTCATTATGGGGTATTGTATGTTGACTTTTGAGGGAATTTTTATTTATTTATTCCAGTTTGGAATAAGGCTGTAACATAACAAAATGTGAAAAAAGGGAATGGCTGTGAATACTTTCTGGATGTACTATATAGTTGCCATTTCCATTAACAGTTCATCCTCCAAGAAAACCTTCCAATAATGTAATTGCCACCGTGGATGAGGCATTTTTCTATATAGACACATTAATATGACTGGCTCTAGGCATATAAACAATAAACTGAATCTTTACAATACACATCATTGTCTAATGGGAAGAACAGGCACAGACAGTGAATGTTTGGAAGGTGTCCAGAATTGACAGGGTCACACAGCCTTTTTAGCCTCTTGCCTTTCCAGTTGTTTACAACACCTACGACGTGGTAATTGCTATGTGGCCATTATGTTTAATGAGATGTCTATTGCTCCATCCAAATACATTTCTTATAGGAAGATAAATTAATACACATTCAAAGCACTTCAATTAAAATGTGATCTAATGTAGAAGTCTAATATTTGATATAATGACTGCCTCATTGTCTTCTTACATTTATGCATTGCATAGGGGGAAATGTGTCAAATCTTCTAAAGAGTGGAGAAGTTGCCCAGGGAAACCAATCAGCTTCTAACTATAATTTATAACGAACATTGTAGAACTGATAGGCAGAAGCTGATGGGCTGCTATGGACAACTTCTCCAATCTGTATACAGTAGAAAGTCTCATAGATTTCCCCCAATACATAAATCAACACCTGACGAAAACTATTTTAGCAGAGAATAGTACAAATTGAGTGGCCAAAATTAGATAGTAGACAATAACTTTAATTAGAGATGTGCACCAGCCCCGTGTTTTGGTTTTGGATCTGTATCTCCTTTCGTGTTTTGTATCTGTTTTCGGTTTTGCCAAAACCACTTTTGTGTGTTTTGGTTTTGGCTAAAATCACAGAGGTTTTTGTTTCTACAGTACAGGTATTATTAACCTCAATAACAGTAATGTCTAGTCAATTTTGACCACCTCACATCTCACAATATAGTTTTTATCTGTTGTAGGCCAAAAGCGTCAGGGAGCTGGCTGGTTACTAATCCTCAGAGCAGCGGTGCAAAGAAGTGGCAGGTTATAGCAAATCTATGCAACATTTCCACACAGCCGTGGCAGAAAAGAAAAGTGGTACAAGATGGAATTGTTCTTGTGACCCCCTGCCCCCCATGATGGATATTAAAAAGGACATGCAGTTTAACAAACCAAGCACTTCAATGACAGTAACTGACACTTTTGTGGATGAAGTGCTTGCATTGTTTGGGTCCCCATAATTATTATTATGAGCAAAACCATGTTGCACAGCAGTTGAGGCAGATGTAACGCGCAGACAGAGAGTTAGATTTGGTTGGGGTGTGTTTAACTGAAATCTAAATTACAGTGTTCAAATAAAGCATCCAGTATTTACCATGTACAGCAACAATATAACCCACCCAAATCTAAGTCTCTCTGTACATTTTACATCTGCCCCACCTGCAGTTTGCTAATAAACCTGAATAAACCCCATTGGCTGCTATCGCTGTGTCTCCTGCATAACCTGTAGCCATCTTAAAATTGGATCTACATTCAATCATCTGCATTCCGGAAAAAAATACAAAATCATCCATGTTCTGACATGTACAACATGTTTCGTGATATACATGATTACCTGTCCCAGTGGTCTGAGCTACATCGGCCAAACCACACAAATGTTCAAGGAATGGATGGCCATGCATAAATCGTCCATTAAACAAGCGCTTTTGGGTAAAGATTCTGACCAACCAGTAGCTAAATACTTTTTTCAGGCTGGCCATCAATTATCGCCACTACGTCATAAAATCATTGACCATGTTCCACCTTCCTTGCGAGGTGGATATCGAGCATGTAGACTTCTTCAAATGAATCCAAGTGGATATACATCCTCGATACCATCCACCCCAAGGGACTTAATGAGAAAATACTTTGGAATGTGTATCATGAAAAACTTCACTATTACCCTCCGTCTCCACGTTTCTAAGCTTGCCTAATATTTTAGGTTATCAGAAGATTTATAAATGTGTTTATATACATTAGATAATTTAAATTGATAGCCATTAATGTACCTTTTTCTGACTCATTTTAAACAGTATATAGTGTTGGTGCAATATGCGCACCATGCATCCTTAGATTTTGTTAATTATAGGATTCCATCACTGCCTTTCAGTATTTTAGTTTTGCCCCATATATATATTTCTCACTTTTAATTTTTATGTATTTTGCTATTTACACTTTAGAAGAGAGTATTGACTGCATAGGAGAGGAAAGGGTTAAACATCTGGGGAGGGGTGGACCTAGCTGTAAGGAAAGTTCAGCCTTTAAGGGGGAGGGCTTGATATATATAGGGAAGGTGAAGCCATTTTAAGTCTCTTGGTGACTCGGTTTTGGTGAGTGCTCCAGTACCAGCAAACAATCAACTGTTTTATTTTCCTGCTGTATTAGCGACATCCTGCCTCTGTAGTGCTCCTCTCCGCTAAGCCCAGGGTCCCTTGCTTGTATTTAGGGTTACAACAATGTCCTCTCGCCCCCAGCGCTTGTTAAGGGCCCCGGCTCGGTTCCGACGACCGGGCCCTGACGCTGCGGTGAGTGATGTGGGGGACGGGGCTCCGTCCCCTAGAGCAACATCAGATACCCCCCCTGGCAGCTATGGCGCGGCCCGGGCGGACTCGTCGCCGGGTGCTGAGCCGGTCAACCCAGCCAGACGAGGGCGGCGTGGGGGACCGGGGGTCCCTGCAGGCCGCTCAGACGTTGGCGGGCGGCGGCCGTCCCCGCCGGGAGCCGCCGAGACCGGCGGCATGGCGGGCGCCCGCGGGCGCGCGCGTGCGCGCGGTGGGGGGCACCAGGGCCCAGCGGAGTTTGTCTCTCCTTCCCCCACCCGGACGGCTGTTCGGGTCGGGCGGGAGGTGGAGAGGCTGCAGGGAGCTGACGTTCGCCGCGCGGGGTCTAGTCAAGCACCTCGCGCGGCGGGCAGGCAGGAGGAACAGGCCGGGAGACGGCTGGCGGTTGGGCGTGGGGCGCGCGCTCGTGGTGCGCGCGCGCCCACGCTCGCTCCGGGCGCCGCTAGCCGCACACGTGTGCGCGCAGCGGCGCCAGCTGAGCACACGGCGGCCTTGTCTTCTCCCCGGCTGCCGGACATCGGCAGGGGGAGAAATATATTGAGGGGGGTGCAGCGCGTGCCTCGAGGAGGCAACGCTGGGGGCACTGTCACTTCAAATAATTATGGGGACACAGCAGGACCGGCAAGGGGTGGCCGTCAGCAACAGGCGGGTCCACCCTCTGCTGGTCTGACGACACGCGGGAGAGCGCGCGCGGAGGGACTGCAGGTCACTGTCGCCGGACGCGGCAGGGCCCGCGGCGGGAGAGGTGACAGGGTATGGGTCAGCGGCCGCAGGGCCGCGGCCCAGGCAGATGTAACAGTCAGCGGGTCCTCCTCCGGAACAGGAGATTCCTCTCCTTCCCTGGATAGGGACGAGGAGGGATCAGAGAGGGAGAGCCTCGGGGCCGGCAGGGGGGCTCTTGCATTTGGGTCAGAGCAGGAGGAGCGGGAACCCCGGGACGTATCAGGCGGTCAAAGGGCGCGGGCTCGCGCCCAAACAAGGACCGGTCGCCCTTCGGGCGGCGTTTGCGGGGATCGTGCCGCATGGGATTCCCCTGGGGCCATAGCGTCGGCACTGGCCACGGTGGCGCAAGCGCTGGTGCCATTAGCGAGAGTGGCCTCCCCCAGGACAACGGCGGACTCCGGCCGAGCTGCAGGGCGCAAGAGGTCGGACAAGGGCAAGTCATCAGCGGTGCAGCGAGTGGCAAGAGCCTGCCGAGAGCTGGGGGCGGCAGCAGCGGAGCTGGAGCTAGGGCCAGACCGCGAGCGACAGGGAGGCTCGGGTCCTGCGCATTCCGCACGGGGTGCCCGGCGTGCGCCGCACGCGCGGGCCGGTCCCTCTTTTGTTTTGTCTTCCACAGAGGACCAAGGTGAAGGGGACTCGGCAGACTTCGCAGTGGACGAAGATTGGAATGAAGACGACGGGAAATCCGAGTCGGAGAGGTCGACGGCATCCGGTGAGTTGGTGCAGTCTTTCTCAAATTCCACCGCGAGCTCGAGTTCGCGTAGCTCTTCATCCTCCTCCTCATCCTCCTCTTTGGCGTCGCAAGCGTCCGACGCGGATAGTACCGCTAGGGCAAGGAGGGAGGCCGAGAAACTTGCCAAAAGGGCGGCGAAGCAGCAGAAGAGGCGCAAGCGACGCAGGCGAATGAGTGTAGAGGAGCGTAGGGCAAAGAAGCGGCGCGATCTGCCGGGGGTAGTGCGCTGCGAATACACCGCAGTTATGAGGGGGCTGCGAGATAGCTGCCGCAAGAAAATATGTAGGGGTGACTTCGTGGACTTATTCGTCTTGACGAGGGCCATGAAGAGGGATTACAAAGCGGCGGCCACTAAGACAGGCATGGGTACTGAAGCTTTCCGGTCTTTTGATAATTGGCTGGCCGGTTTTTGGGTGTTTGCGGCATGCTATTTGGAGGATAGGCCGGAAGAGCACATGAATATCATCCGGTATCTACACCTAGTGCATGACATGCAGCGCACGTCCGCTGGCTCGGAATGGCGCCAGTACGACCAAGAGTTTCGGGAGAAACAGGATGGGCTGCGGGTCATGGATTTTGGCTTCAAAGACGTGGAGGTATGGCTCAAGGTGACCCGGGCATCACAACAAGAGGCGGAGCCCCAGAAACAGGGGACAGGGGTGCGTCGCGCGGGGTCATCGGCCCAGGGGGCGGCCGCGGACGGAGGAATGGCCAGGACAGGCGGGTTGGCCGCTCGCGGGGGCGGGCGGTCTGCTACTAGGGGGAAATGCTTCGCATTTAACAGCGGAACATGTTCCTATGGCAAGCAGTGTCGGTTTCGTCACTCCTGCCACCATTGTGGGGGAGCCCACCCAGCCTCCTCGTGTTTCAAAGGGGGGCGACAGGGAAGCAAGGGGAAGCAGCCTTACTCTAAGCAGGCCGCGAGCGGGACCGCTCAGCAGAGCCCCAACGCCAGTTAAGTTGGAAACGATGGGCAAATGGCTGTATATGTATCCGAATAGAGCGGATGCAAAGTTTTTGTTAGACGGTTTTAAGTTTGGTTTTCGCTTGCCTGTTGCAAGCGAGGTATCAGTGCGGGCGCAGAGAAACCTCCAGTCGGCACGGACATTGCCGACTGTCCTGCGGGAGAAAGTAGATAAGGAGGTCAGGTTGGGCAGGATGGGGGGGCCTTTTAGATCACCCCCCGGTGGATGACTTGGTCATCTCCCCGGTCGGGGTGGTTCCGAAGAAGACCCCGGGCGCTTTTCGGCTCATACAGCATCTGTCTTACCCGCCGGGGGCTTCGGTCAACGACGCAATACCGCCGGCCTTTTGCTCGGTGGTGTATCAGTCATTTGACGAGGCGCTAGAGATGGTCCGCAGCTACGGGAGCGGGGCCCTCATGGCTAAGATCGATGTTGAGTCAGCCTTTAGATTATTGCCGTTGCATCCTGACTCATTCCGTTTCATGGGTTTCCGGATTGGGACGGAGTATTTCATCGACAAATGTCTGCCGATGGGATGTTCCGTTTCATGCTCATTTTTCGAGCGCTTTAGCACTTTTCTTCATTGGTGTGTGGAGTCGACGTCAGGCGGCCACGGGGTTGCACATTACCTCGATGACTTCCTATGCGCAGGTCCGGCGAACGACACGAGGTGCGCCGATTTGTTGTTTAGCACCCAGGCTCTCTTTTACCACTTCGGTGTTCCCGTAGCCGAGGACAAAACGGAAGGTCCTGACTCCTGTTTATCGTTCTTGGGGATTGAAATCGACACAGTGGCGGGGGAGTGTCGCTTGCCTCAGGACAAAGTGTCGAAGCTCCGCGAAACCATTTGCCGGTTCAAAGGCTCGCGTAAAGTCACGCTGCGTCAGGCGCAGTCCTTGCTGGGCATGCTTAACTTTGCTTGTCGGGTAATTCCGATGGGCAGGGTTTTCTGCCGGAAGCTTGAAAGGGCAACGGCGGGGTGTGCCAGGCCTCATCATTTCGTTCGATTGTCCTCTGAATTAAAAAGGGATCTGGCCGTATGGGCTTCGTTCCTGGAGGATTTTAACGGTGTGAGCATATGGCAAGCGCCAGCCGTAGACAGCGACCGGTTGCAGCTGTTTACCGACGCCGCAGGGGCCTATGGATTTGGTTGTTTTTTGGAGGGATCGTGGTGCGTGGCATCTTGGCCGGAAAGCTGGCATAGTGAGGGTCTTACAAGGGATCTGTTACTACTGGAACTTTTTCCCATTATGGTAGCCCTGGAAGTTTGGGGTGACCGTTTGGCTAATCGCAGCATAGTGTTTAGATGCGACAATCTGGGCGTAGTGCATGCGATTAATAACCAGAGGGCGAAATCGCTAGTGGTTCTGAGGGTGCTTGGGCACTTGCTTTTGACGTGCTTGCGTAGGAACCTATGGTTCCGGGCGCAGCATGTTCCCGGCTTGGAGAACGAAATCGCAGATGCATTGTCGCGGGGACAGTGGGAGAGGTTTTGGGTTTTGGCACCCGAGGCCGAAAAGCAGGGTTTTCACTGTCCTGATTATGTTTGGCAGGTGATCGGGCCGGATTGGAAGGTCTAGCGTTGCGGTCGGTAGCGCCGGCCACGCTCAAGGCGTACGGACAAGCGTGGAGCGAGTGGGAGGCGTTTGTTCAGAGTCGTCAACATCAAGGTAAGAGCAAGCATCGGCTGATGCTCTCTTTTATGTGGCAGCTCTACGTTTCTGGTAGGTCGCGAGCGGTGGTGGCCCGGTACTTGGCTGGCGTCTCATTCTTTTGCAAGCTGCGAGGCGTCTCGGATGTAACAAAAAGCGAGGTTTTGCGGAAGGCTATGAAAGGGTGGGCGCGAGTTGCGCCGACGCCGCCGGATAGGAGGCGGCCCATCGATGCGGCTTTGTTGCCGGCCGTCATCGAGGCGGTGGGGCGAGTAGCGTCGTCCAGGTTTGAGGCGCTTTTGTTCCGTTTAGCCTTCTCTATGGCTTACCACGGGGCTTTTCGAGTTTCTGAGTTGGTAGCGCCTTCCAAGAGGTCGGAATCGCGCATGCTGGTCGGGGGCGTGGTAGTGGGTGAGAGGTCCTTGCTGTGCAGATTGCGGCGATCCAAGACGGATCAAGTGGGCAGAGGGCGCTGGGTTACGATGGTTCCGGCGCTAGAGGTAAGCGTCTGCCCAGTGGGTCTGGCAATGCAATATCTGGGAGTACGACCCGCTAAGGAGGGGTCATGGCTATTGCACTATGACGGGCTGCCAGTCACAAAATACCAGTTCCGGTGGATGCTGGGCCGCTGTCTGACGGGCTTGGGCCTCTCGCCTGCTGCTTTCGGTACCCATTCCTTTCGGATAGGCGCGGCGACGTCGGCAGCTGCGGCGGGTTTCTCCAGAACTGAGATCCAGGCGGTAGGGCGATGGAAGTCGTCCAGTTATAAGCGATATATTCGCCCTGTCACTTGAGAGGGCGCCCGGCGCTGGGGGCATTGTTAATTGCAATTCGTTATGCTGTTTCAGTTCTGTGTTTTCATGAATTTGTGCGTTTGTTAATGTTTGTTCCCCCGTTTTTGTTATCCTACTCAGGGATTAGCTACTCGCCGTTGCTGGCATGAGTCGGCAGCGGGGGTCTGGAGTTATTTGCGATTTTTTGCCTGACTTGACGGACTGAATTCTAATCTATAATTCGGCTAATTTGGTCTAATCAGAGTCCCTCAGCAGGTCTTTACGTTCACCTCCAGCTGAGTTATTACATGTGTTTCCCATTTTATACCCCCCCTCCCCCCCCCCCCTTTTTTATTTCGTTTGTTTTATTTGATCTTTCCCCTTTGTGTCTTTAATTGCGCTTTAAATTGGCAACGGAGCATGGTGCAGTCGGCTAGGCCGTGACTGCTGCAATGGCGAGATCTAAAGTTTTTCTTTTTTGGCAGATCCTTCAGTATAAACATTAAATAAGCCTCTTAGTAATCAATTCTACCCCTCTTTTTCCCTTCAGGATGGTTCGAAGACTGTTTGCCCATTTGGGTGGTTGGCCACTCTTACATTTACTGGGCGGCCAGGTTTGTGGCCTCGGAAGGGTCTCAGGCATTGTTTGGAACTCAGGGTGTCAGATGGCTCGGCTGGCGAGGAATGATGTGGGGTGAGCTGAGGAGTAGGTTAGTGAGTCAGGCCAGAGAGCATGGAGTCCCTAGGGTTTTGGTTGTCCATCTAGGTGGCAACGACTTGGGGAAGAGGACATCCTTGGAGCTGCGGTGGGCCATGATACAGGATCTGGCAAGTGTGACCGCGCAATGGACCAATTGTTTGTTGGTTTTTTCCATGATGGTGCCGAGATTGTGTTGGAGGGGTGTGGCGGATGGTCGCCGGATTGATGAGGCCCGGAAAAAGGTGAACGGAGCTGTGGCAAAGTGGGTGCTGTCCCACGGTGGGAGGGTGGTTCGCCACCCGAGGATACGGTTCAGAGACAGCCACCTTTTCCGGCGCGATGGAGTACATCTATCCAATGAGGGGATGATGTTGTTTCTGGAGGATCTAGGTTTCGCTTTGCAGGAGTTAGGGTAGGTTTATGGTGGCGGTGCGAAAGATTTTGGGGATGAGTCTTTCGCTGTTGGCGGAAAAGAACGGCAGTTTCGTATGGTAGAGAAAACTGTAGTGTTTTACAGTTTGTTGTGGTTTAGGTGCACTCACCTCCATCGACTTATGGCCGCTTGACCACCCATCCGGGAAGGCAGCGGCAGGGCACCCAGGAGCGGTGGGTAGTCACTGTGGGGGTTGAGTTGTCACCTATTACCGGTTTATGGTAAGCTTTTAGTTAATTTATAGGATTCAGTTATTTAAGTTAATTTAGATTAAGGAGCCGTTCTTTTGGGCCGCCACCATATGCCAGCTGGAGCGGCATATTAAATTAATCTCTTTTATTACAGGTTTCCCAATGGTTAGGGACAAATAAATAGCTAGCAATTTTCTGCCAAATTCAAGTCTCAGTGTCGTTATTTCTGGTTATGGTTATGAATGCTTTACTTTCAAAGAAAGGGGTCCACCAATTATCACTAAGATGTTTAGAAGAGAGTATTGACTGCATAGGAGAGGAAAGGGTTAAACATCTGGGGAGGGGTGGACCTAGCTGTAAGGAAAGTTCAGCCTTTAAGGGGGAGGGCTTGATATATATAGGGAAGGTGAAGCCATTTTAAGTCTCTTGGTGACTCGGTTTCCCACCCACCCGCCCTGGTAGTTGGAAATAGTGGCACGTGGTGCTGTGGCTCTAAGTTGTTGGCTGTTTTATCGTTGGCTATTTATTGGCGGAAAAGAACGGCAGTTTCGTATGGTAGAGAAAACTGTAGTGTTTTACAGTTTGTTGTGGTTTAGGTGCACTCACCTCCATCGACTTATGGCCGCTTGACCACCCATCCGGGAAGGCAGCGGCAGGGCACCCAGGAGCGGTGGGTAGTCACTGTGGGGGTTGAGTTGTCACCTATTACCGGTTTATGGTAAGCTTTTAGTTAATTTATAGGATTCAGTTATTTAAGTTAATTTAGATTAAGGAGCCGTTCTTTTGGGCCGCCACCATATGCCAGCTGGAGCGGCATATTAAATTAATCTCTTTTATTACAGGTTTCCCAATGGTTAGGGACAAATAAATAGCTAGCAATTTTCTGCCAAATTCAAGTCTCAGTGTCGTTATTTCTGGTTATGGTTATGAATGCTTTACTTTCAAAGAAAGGGGTCCACCAATTATCACTAAGATGTTTATTCTTATGTATTTTGTGTTATTCACACTGTATTAAAGCACTTGCTTCTTCCCTTTGTTGCAGGGTGTCCCGGCACTGTCTCCACGTTTAGCCCTCCCCCTCAGCTTCAGTGGCTGCGGCATTAACGTTGCTTGGCATCTGCCGTCACTTCCTTCAAGTTTTCTCTCCCCGTGCAGACGCAGCGTTTTTGTTGCTGGGCAATCGCTGCACCTCCCTCTTGCACAGCCGCATCATCAGGCACGTGTGTCACTTTGCCGGCGCCACCTGGCTGGACACCAGGAACGAGCGCCGCATTTTGAGGCCTCCTGCCTCCTTATATAAGGTATGTCCTTATGCTCTTATCACTTTATATGCACCTGATGACAAGGCCGTTGGGTCTTGAAACGTTGTGTTAATAAATTGCACCAGTTCATTGTTTTCTAAAGACCAGATGAGTGCCGCCTTTCCTTTACTGGCTATTGGTATTGTGTGTGTGTGTGTGTGTGTGTGTGTGTGTGTGTGTGTGTGTGTGTGTTTATATAATATATATGCTATATTTGTGGCTTTCATTTTTTATACACTGTGGTCACACCCCTAGTTTGACTGATCACCCCTGGATGGACAACACAGCACCCCTGGATACCGACCACCTACAGTGTCACACAATATGTGTATGATACACTGTGGTATGATAAGGCATTGTCACAGAAAAATAATAGTATAGTACACTGGGCTGGGGTATAGCACCAAAAACATAATATTTTTTTAAAACTATATATTTAGCTTTTATTTTGTTTAAACTGGTGCAGAGCACCCCTAGATTGACAGAGCACCCCTGGAGGGCACAGAACACCTTTATGGATGGAGAGAGTACCCCTGGAGGACACAGCACCCATTTATGGATGGAGAGAGTACCGCTGGAGGACACAGGACCCCTTTATGGATGAAGAAAATACCAGTAGCACCCTGGATGGACAACACAGCACCGCAGGAACACGTCCGTTCAATACATGCTTCACAGCCAGAGTGAAGATTGCGCAATAACTGGGGACCTTTATAGAATCCAAAATGCGCAAGAATCAGACAGTGGGAGGATGACGTTTTGCCTCATTTTGGGATTTGAGTCAAGCGGGAAACTCCGAGCCAGCATCAGATCTCGGCTCGGATAGCAAAGTTCGGGTGGGTCTGGTTCCCGGAGAACCGTACCTGCTCATCTGCACTTTTAATTAGGTTTTCTGGAAAATCAATGGATATTTCTCTCTCTCTCTCTCTCTCACACACGCACACGCGCACACGCGCACACACGCACACACACACACACACACGTAGGCTGCAATGCTGATGTTGGATGCAGTGGAACAATTCTTTCTACTCTGCAAGCATCTAAGTTGCACTGCGCATATGTACAGAGTGTCAAGACGTGTGACCAGCATCGGCGTACTAAACACTCACCAGTGTCACTGCAGATACGGTGGGGGGTCTAACAGGAGGGCCCAAGCGTCTGGCAGGCCAGGATTTCCTTCAGTATCCCAGAGTTTGCTCAGCCTTGCTTCACTCTCTAAAGGGCCCTATACACTGCGCGATCCGCCGCCGAGCTTCCCGACGGTGGATACGGCTGGCGGGCGACCCGGCGGTGGGGGGGGGCAGTGACGGAAACTTCACTCCCCCCGTCACCCGGCTCCATAGCAGTGCAGGCAAATATGGATGAGATCGTCTATATTGGCCTGCATGCACAAGCGACAGGGCACCAGCGATAGGGCACCAGTGATGAAAGAGCGCGGGGTCGCGCATCGTTCATCGCTGGTGCCTCCACACTGAAAGATATGAACGGTATCTCATTAATGAACGAGATCGTTCATATCTTTCACTAATGTTGCCCAGTGTGTAGGGCCTATTACTCCAGTGTTTGCTGTGCATACTAGTTTCCACTCTGCAGCACCTTCCCAGACTTATTGCACAGACATCAGATCCCAGCAGTGTTCTCAGACCAGTTGTTAACTATTTGTGTACCTGAGGTTTATTCAAGCTCCTGTGTGCGTATGATATTCCCTGACATTGCTGCATTCCATCAGCAAATTTGTTAGCAAATGGGCAAAACCATGGGCCTAATTCAGACCTGATTGCTTGCTAGCTATTTTTTGCAGCGCTGCGATCAGATAGTCGCCGCCTACAGAGGATGTATTTTAGCTTTGCAAGTGTGCGATCGCATGTGCAGCCGAGTGGTACACAAAGAGTATGGCCCTCATTCCGAGTTGTTCGCTCGGTATTTTTCATCGCATCGCAGTGAAAATCCGCTTAGTACGCATGCGCAATGTTCGCACTGCGACTGCGCCAAGTAACTTTACTATGAAGAAAGTATTTTTACTCACGGCTTTTTCTTCGCTCCGGCGATCGTAATGTGATTGACAGGAAATGGGTGTTACTGGGCGGAAACACGGCGTTTCAGGGGCGTGTGGCTGAAAACGCTACCGTTTCCGGAAAAAACGCAGGAGTGGCCGGAGAAACGGTGGGAGTGCCTGGGCGAACGCTGGGTGTGTTTGTGACGTCAACCAGGAACGACAAGCACTGAAATGATCGCACAGGCAGAGTAAGTCTGGAGCTACTCTGAAACTGCTAAGTAGTTAGTAATCGCATTATTGCGAATACATCGGTCGCAATTTTAAGAAGCTAAGATTCACTCCCAGTAGGCGGCGGCTTAGCGTGTGTAACTCTGCTAAATTCGCCTTGCGACCGATCAACTCGGAATGAGGGCCTATGTGCGGTTTCTGAGTAGCTCAGGACTTTACTCAGCCACTGTGATAACTTCAGCCTTTTCAGGACCGGAATTGACGTCAGACACCCACCCTGCAAACGCTTGGACACGCCTGCATTTTTCCAAACACTCCCAGAAAACGGTCAGTTGACACTCACAAACGCCTTCTTCCTGTCAATCTCCTTGCGATCGCCCATGCGAATGGATTCTTCATTAAATCCATCGCACAGCAACAATCCGCTTTGTACCCATACGACGCGCCTGCGCATTGCGGTGCATACGCATGCGCAGTTCAGGCCTGATCGCTGCGCAGCGAAAAAACCTAGCGTGCGATCAGGTCTGAATTAGGCCCCATGTTCACTGCAGGGAGGAGGGGGCAGATATAACATGTGCAGAGAGAGTTAGATTTGGGTGGGGTGTGTTCAAACTGAAATCTGAATTGCAATGTAAAAATAATGCAGCCAGTATTTACCCTGTACAGGAACAATATAACTAGAGATGAGCAGGTTCGGTTAGCTGAGAACCGAATCCCCCCCCCCCCCCCCCGAACTTCACGCACCGAGCCAGTATCCGAGCCCGGCTCGGGACTTCACACCAGACTCTGAAACCAGAATGAGGCAAAACGTCATCATCCCACTGTCGGATTCTCGCGGGGTTTGGATTCCATATGTTGTGTGTCGCCGCCATTTTCACTTCGGACTTGGAGGGTGAGGGAGACAGACCTCTGTCTCTCTGTGAGTGGTGTAAATCAGTGTACACTGGCCCTGTCTTGTATGCTGTAAAAATTCAGGGGTGCAGTGAAAATACATGTACACTGGCCCTGTCTTGTATGCTGTAATAATTCTAGGGTGCAGTGAAAATTAATGTACACTGGCCCTGTCTTGTATGCTATAAAAATTCAGAGGTGCAGTGAAAGTAAATGTACACTGGCCCTGTCTTGTATGCTGTGAAATTACAGGGGTGTTGTTAAAATACAGGGTTGCTGGCACTGTCCGCGGTTGCACTGTCTAGGCCTGACCCTCACAAAACTGTATGGGAAGAGGAGGCTCCTACCACCATTTGCATGCCGCCTGCAAGTGCTAGGAGGAGCACTGCCAGTCCAGTTGCTGATATTGAGATTGAGGATGTCACTGTAGAAGTACACCAGGATGAGGAGGATATGGGTGTAGCTGGCACTGCGGAGGAAGTTGGCAATGAGGATTCTGATGGTTATGTAGTTTGTTTGAATAAGGCACCAGTGGAGACAGTTGTTGCCCCTGAGATGAAAAAGCCCATTGTTATGCCTGGGCAAAATACCAAAAAAGCCACTTCTTCAGTGTGGACTTATTTCTCCACAAATCCGGACAACAGGTGTCAAGCCATCTGTTGCCTTTGTCAGTTCATAATATGTAGGGGTAACTATGTTAACCACCTAGGAACATCCTCCCATATATGTCACCTGCAGCCCATTCATCATAAGTCATTGTCAAGTTCAGAAACTTTGGGTAATAGCGTAAGCAGTCCACTGACACATAAATGATGTGGTTTGTTTGTTTGTTTGAATAGTATTTCTCTGTGAGGATGAGGATATAAACACTGAAGGGGGCGGGGGGATCTGAGGATGAGGACGACATCTTGCCACTGTAGAGCCAGTTAGTGCAAGGAGAGATTAATTGCTTTCTTTTTTGGTGGGGGCCCAAACAAACCAATAATTTCAGCTAGTCATGTGGCAGACCCTGTCGCTGAAATGATTAGTTTTTTGTTAAACTGTGCATGTCCTGTTTATACAACATAAGGGTGGGAGGGGCCCAAGGACAATTCCATCTTGCATGTTTTTTCTTTGCCACATCATTCCAGGGGTGCTGCCCTATATGGGTTGCTGCCCCTCTGCCCTATTAGTCCAGGGGTGTTGCCCCACTGCCGTTTAAGTCTAGAGTATAGGTCAGGACGCCAGTCCCTTAGGACGCTGCAGTGCCTAGTATATGAAGTGGCTAGTTATAAAGTGGCAGCTAAAATTAATAGCAGTGTTATACCTGTGTTAAACCGAAGGAATACAGAAGGCAAACAAACCAACAATATAACAGAAGGACTGCATTACAACCACAAAACTCAGGGTCATTATGTGGCCTTTCTTCACCTTTACCATGAGATCTCCAGGACCAGGCTTACCACCTCTCCGGCTGAGAACATCAAGTCTGTTCCTGGGTCAAACCCTCAAGATGAGCAAGGTACTGTGGGGGAGAGCACCAGGACCAGGCTCAGCAGGGACACCCTCATTGCTCCTGAGTGTGCCCCCCACATCCTCATACCCACCTGTACTATGTTCTTATCAAAATAATGTTATCCCAATTTTCCTTCTGTCACTGGCTACCTGCTATAGTTTATTCACCCCCTCCCCCTCCCCCCATTTTTTTTCTCACTCTTCCACCCCACTGTGTGCTTTTCCTGTAATGTTTACCTCCACTGATTGCACACCCTGCCATTGCGCCCTACATACAGGGTACATCATACTACTACATAAGTGTCAGTTTTCCTATATATTCACTTGGCCCTTGTATGGCTCACCTCCCTCAGTGTAACCTTCGAAGTACGCCCAACATGGCTGCCCCATATGGTACACTTGTGGATGGGATGAAAAATACATGGGCCTGGTGGTTTTGATGGAACCCTACTTTGAACTGTAGGACTCTGAAATCACCCCCATTTTGTGTCATCTCTTCTAGGGGTAGACTATTCCACCCTGGGTAATCCTACGCTGTGTGCCCAAGATGGCTGCTGCACCTGGTATCTTGTGAGGGTGGAATACACAACCCTTGGAAGTTATTACCCAAAATGCCTACACCAATCATGCATTATGCTTTTTGTGTGCTTAAGGTTTTTTTTTAATGTCTGTGTTGCTGATCTATTGCTATATTACTCAAATCCTCTGTATTATGTGCATTGTTTTTGATATCTGTAAAGCGCCTTGAGTCCTGTTGGAGAAAGAGCGCTATATAAATAAAATTATTATTATTATGAGTCCAGGGGTGCTGTTGCCTGCCTGCTTTGCAATTCTCCAGGGGTGTTGCCTATGCTGTATAAATCCAGGGGTGCTGCCGTATAATTCCAGGGGTTCTGCTGTGCTTGATCCTAGGTTTAAATGAAAGCCTAGAGCAGATATGAAACAAGCTTCAACATCACAAACAGATTTGTGAAAACTAGCCGCAAAGGTGGAAATGGAAATTGCCAAAGTGTTTTTTAAATAAAGTGGGGAGAGACCACATTTGTGGCCAAAGTCAGTGTGACTCCGAAGAGACGGAATCATAATCCAGCGCAACTGCCGGAGAGGTAAAAGTGATATTTTCTGCCTGAGTATTAGAGAGTGATTCTTCTCAATTATTTCATGTTAAGGACTCACTCAAATGAATGGCTCCAATTAGTTAACATTAACTTTGATTTATTATTGATGTTCTACATTTTGGGATTATTTATTTAGAAGATGCGCATTTGTTGTACAGGGATCTTCTTTTCCCAAGGGCTGCGTAGGGTTATTGCAAGACCTTGCAGTGTTAGAAGAACAGAGTTTCAGTGATCTTGCATTGCATCCGTTTTCTATTGCACTGCAGCACTAGATGGGCCAGGAGCTCCTGTGAGGCACAAACAGTTACTGAATAAGGCCCAGTATGGAGTCTCATGGTGGTTTACAGCCAGGAAGATTACTGGCTTGCCAGGCTGAGGCATGCTGTGGACACAGAGGTTAGCATTGCTTCCTCCCACAGTACTACTTATAGTATGAAATGAGTTTGGACTGTAGAGTGGTAAACTCCACTAGGGTAGAAGCTCAATAACAAAAAAAGTGACTGCACAGTTGTGCTTATTACTTTACCTAACCCACCCGAACTCAACTTGCCCCATCCGGGGCTGCTGTGGGAGCTCAGGAGGGGTCGCTAAAACATCTAAGGGGCTGCTATATTTAAACACACAGGTATACTAACAAGCGTGTAACTGGGACACACAGGTATGCTCGCATGCATGTAACTAGGAGCTGTGAAAAACAAAAATAAGGCATCTGCCACAAAATATGTAAATAAAAATGTAATAAAAAAATGGAAGAGAAAGAAACCCACAAGATTTTCACAAAATAAGTCTCCAGACTCCGTGGGGGGGGGGAGGGAGAGGGGGAATATCCAATCTTGATCCTGTGGTATACACCAGTTTATTTGTATCCCAGCATTAAATCCAAGATTGTCTTAATCCCTAAGAATGGAGAAAGGGGTACAATTTGGGAGGCTTTGGCCCCTAGTTTTTCAGTTTGTCCAATAATGTGGTAATTTATAATTATATATTTGCTTGGTTGAAGTCCTTTCTGTTTCACACCAATATAGGAGTGGAGGTGAAAGCCTGTGTGTTGTTCCTGATTACGTGTGCCTTTCTAATTTTTAATCACCTTCTTGACACTGTCCTCTTCCTCTTGCCTCTTCTCATAATGTGAAAAGTCATCAAATATAGAGGTGGTATGTTTGTAGCTAGCTATGATTCGGAGAACTTGGCAAGCTTTTTCCAGGGGGACCACCTGACGAAGAAATGATGGGTTTATTAAACTGTGCATGTCCTGTTTAAACAACATAAGGGTGGGTGGGAGGGCCCAAGACAATTCCGTCTTGCACCTCTTTTTTCTTTACATTATGTGCTCTTTGGAGCCTATCTTTTAAAACTGCCATCCTGTCTGCCACTGCAGTGCCACTCCTAGATGGGCCAGGTGTTTGTGCCACCCACTTGTGTCGCTTAGCTTAGTCATCCAGCTACCTCGGTACAACCTTTTGGCCTAAAAACAATATTGTGAGGTGTGAGGTGTTCAGAATAGACTGGAAATGAGTGGAAATTAATGTTATTGAGGTTAATAATACCATAGGATCAAAATTACCCCCAAATTTTAGCTGTTTTTGTTTTTTCAAAAATCATCCAGATCCAAAACCAAAACCCGAAAGGGTGGTTTTGGCAAAACCAATCCAGATCCAAAACATAAGCGGGAATCCAGATCCAAAACCAAAAAATTGTCCGCCGCACATCTCTAAATATAACCCACACAAATCTAACTCACTCTGCACATGCTTTATCTGCCCCCTTCCCCCTTCTGCAGTGCACATAGGGGGTAATTCTGAGTTGATCGCAGCAGCAATTTTGTTAGCAGTTGGGCAAAACCATGTGCACTGCAGGGGGGGGGGGGGGCAGATATAACATTTGCAGAGAGAGTTAGATTTGGGTGGGTTATTTTGTTTCTGTGCAGGGTAAATACTGGCTGCTTTATTTTTACACTGCAATTTAGATTTCAGTTTGAACACACCCCACCCAAATCTAACTCTCTCTGCATATATCTGCCCCTCCAGCAGTGCACATGGTTTTGCCCAACTGCTAAAAAATTTCCTGCTGCGATCAACTTGGAATTACCCCCATGGTTTTGCCCATTTGCTAACAAATTTTCCACTGCGATCAGATCTGAATTACCCCCTAAGTCTCAGTCCGGCCAGCCAGTTACCCTGCAGCCAATCACAGTCTGGCAGGGGTTTAAAGGAAGTCCAGCTGCAGTAATCTGGGCCTTTGCAACTGGTCACATAGTTAGTGTGACAAGTGAACCTATTTCACTTCTTCCGTGTGGCACTATGAGTCAGCATATCCTCAGCCGGTAACCAATCCGGTCCTGCATATCCTCAGTCGGTAACCAGTCTGGTCCTGCATATCCTCAGCTGGTAACCAGTCTGGTCCTGCAAATCTTCAGCTGGTAACCAGTCTGGTCCTGCATATCCTCAGTCGGTAACCAGTCTGGTCCTGCTGTATTCCTCAGCCGGTAGCCAGACCAGTCCAGCAAAACCAGTCCAGCAGCATCTCTTCAGCCCTCTAGCCAGTCCAGTCCAGTCCAGCTGTATTCATCAGCCGGTAGCCAGTCCGGTCCAGCAGCATCTCTTCAGCCGGTAGCCCGTCTAGTCCAGCTGTATTCCTCAGCTGGTAGCCAGTTCAGTCCAGCACCATCTCTTCAGCTGGATCATAACCTTGAACTCATATCAAAGGCAGTTCTCATTGCTACCCAAATTCCATGTGAAAGAACTATATTCAGCCTCCTCGACTCAAGCTCCAAGCCTCAGACCCTGGATGTCGGTCATCACCTGACCCAGGTAACCTTGTGCACAAAACCGTGACACACAGTTAATTTGCCAAGGGTTCACAGATATAACTGTTTTGCACGTCCTCACTGACTGAGAGGTGGCTACATAGACGCACAGAGATGGTCCTATTTATGGTCACGTTATGGTATTGTCACTTGCAGGGCTGTCTCAACAGCATTGTAGGCCTGGGCAAAGCAATGCACTGGGGCTCCTACACACACATTCACGAGAAGCAATTAAAAAAATAACATGCCTCTCCAGCAGTACTGCGCCGTTTCTCCAAATGCTTCCATACAGTGAATGGAAGTTGGCATTCTAATTTGTGGATAGCTAAAACCATCTACCAATCACCATCAGGGCTGAAACTAGGATTATCAGCACCCGGGGTAAGGCAGTAATTTGGTGACCTGGAAAAAACCCAAATTAAATTAAATAAATAAAATAAAATATAAAAAAATAAAAATAAAAATTCAGTTTAAAAAGTAAAAAAAAACCTCAAATTACACCATGCAGTAGTGCAACCTTATTCTCATTATACTACTCAGTAGTACCCCTCATTAACATTACGGCGCCCCATTGGGAGATAGAGAGAGGAGAGGAAGAGATGGGAGAGAGGAGAGAGAGAGAGGGGGGTGAGGGAGAGAGATGGAGGAGAGTTAGAGAGAGAGGGTTGAGGGAAAGTGAGAGAGGAGTTGGAGAGAGGAGAGAAAGACGGGAGAGAGAGATGAGAGAGAGGGGTGAGGGAGGGATTGGAAAGGGGGGGGTGGGAGAGAGATAGGGGTGAGGGAGAGATGATTGTCTATGGACAATACATTACGTGACCCCCTTAGGCCTTCCCATAGGTGCGGCCATGTCACCATGCAGACATTTTCTGTCTCGCTGCAGGCTGGGAGGCAAGTAGAGAATGCTGCCTAGCCGCTCTGCCTCTGCTCAGAGACCCCTAGAATTGTGGGGCCCTTGGGCAGCTGCCCAGTGTGCCTATATGTTAAGATGGCCCTGGTCATAGGTGTGTCGCTGAAGTCGGCGTGATCTCAGATGCATAATCACTCACATTGGAGGCCATACTATGACAGACAACTTACACCAGTATGGGTGTAATGGTGCAACTGATAGTTGTGTAAAGGACTGTGACTAGAGAGAGAATTTCCAATAGGGACATAAGGCGCATGCCTCTGGAGGGTGCATGTCAAGATTGATCCCTGAGAAAGCCCATGCCATGATGCCTTATAGATATATATATATATATATATACAGCATATATATACACTAGAGATGTGCGGCTGGCACTTGTTGTGTTTTGGTTCTAAATCCCCTTTCATGTTTTGGTTTTGGTTTTGTATCTGGATGATTTTTGTAAAAAACATAAAAACGGCTAAAATCACAGAATTTGGGGGTAATTTTGATCCTACGATATTATTAACCTCAATAACATTAATTTCCACTCATTTCCAGTCTATTCTGAACACCTTATAATATTGTTTTTAGGCCAAAAGGTTGCACCGAGGTGGCTGTATCACTAAGCTAAACGACACAAGTGTGCGGCACAAACACCTGGCCCATCTAGGAGTGGCACTGCAGTGTCAGACAGGAGGGCACTTTTCAAAAACTAGGCCCCAAACAGCACCTCATGCAAAGATGTAGAAGAGGTGCAATGAGGTAGCTGTATGACTAAGCCAAGCGACACAAACAATTGGCCCATCTAGGAGTGGCACTGCAGTGGCAGACAGGAGGGCAGATATAAAAAAAAAAGGCCCCAAAACGCACATAATGCAAAGAAGAAAAAAAGGTGCAATGAGGTAGCTGTATGACTAAGCCAAGCGACACAAATAATTCCAACTGGAATTATACGTCCAAATCACTGTAATTATACGTCCAAATCACTGGAATTATACGTCCAAATCACTGGAATTAAATGGCAAAATCACTGGAATTATACGGCAAAATCACTGGAATTATACTGCAAAATCACTGGAATTATAAATCCAAATCACTGGAATTAAATGGCAAAATCACTGGAATTATACGTCCAAATGACTGGAATTAAATGACAACATCACTGGAATTATACGTCCAAATCACTGGAATTATATGTCCAAATCACTGGAATTATACGTTCAAATCACTGGAATTAAATGGCAAAATCACTGAAATTATATGTCCAAATCACTGGAATTAAATGGCAAAATCACTGGAATTATACGTCCAAATCACTGGAATTAAATGGTAAAAGCACTGGAATTATACGTCCAAATCACTGGAATTAAACATCCAAATCACTGGAATTATACGTCCAAATCACTGGAATTAAATGGCAAAATCACTGGAATTAAATGGCAAAAATCACTGGAATTATACTGCAAAATCACTGGAAGTATATTGCAAAATTACTGGAATTATACGTCAAAATCACTGGAATTAAATGGCAAAATGGAGGTTGAGGGCTTCCATCGTCATGTGAAGCTGAACCACTAGTCATGAACATAGGCCAGGGCCTTAGCCTTTTCTTGCCACTCCATGTCGTAAATGGCATATTGGCAAGTTTACGTTTCTCCTCAGATGATTTAAATTTCTTTTTTTGGGTCTTTTTACTGAACTTTGGCTTTTTGAATTTTACATGCCCTCTACTATCACACTGGGCATCGGCCTTGGCAGACGACGATGGTATTTAATCGTCTATGTCATGGCTAGTGGCAGCAGCTTCAGCACTAGGAGGAAGTGGTTCTTGATCTTTCCCTATTTTATCCTCCAAATTTTTGTTCTCCATTATTTTTCTGGAGTTATATAACACAATATGCGGCACAGGACACTACCACTGGTCTGATGCAGAACAACACAGCAACACTGTAATGGACTTATTGTTGTTATTATTATTATTATTATTATTATTATTATATGGCAGCAGTGGACATATGGCAACAGAGTATACTACTGTGACTGCCTGGTCACTGGAATGACTGAATGCTGATGCACAGAACACTACCACTGGTCTAAAGCAGGACAACACAGCAACACTGTAAGGGACTTGTTGTTGTTGTTATCATTATTATATGGCAGCAGTGGATATATGGCTGCAGAGTATACCACTGTGACTGCCTTGTCACTGGAATGACCGATGGCTGATGCACAGGACACTACTACTGGTCTGATGCAGGACAAAACAGCAACACTGTAAGATACTTGTTGTTATTTATTATTATAAAACTGTACCAGTGGACATATAGCAGCAGCATATACCACTGTGACTGCCTGGTAACTGGAATGACTGTTGGCTGATGCACAGGACACTACCACTGGTCTGATGCAGGACAACACAGCAACACTGTAAGGGACTTGTTGTTATTATTATTATTATTATTATTATACTGTAGCAGTGGACATATAGCAGCAGCGTATACCACTGTGACTGCCTGGTCACTGGAACGACTGATGGCTGATGCACAGGACACTACCACTGGTCTGATGCAGGACAACACTGTAAGGGACTTGTTGTTGTTGTTATTATTATTATTATTATTATTATTATAATACTGTAGCAGTGGACATATAGCAGCAGCATATACCACTATTACTGCCTGGTCACTGGAACGACTGATGGCTGATGCACAGGACACTACTACTGGTCTGATGCAGGATAACACAGCAGCACTGTAAGGGGCTTATTATTATTATTATTATTATTATTATTATTATTATTATTATTATAATACTGTAGCAGTGGACATATAGCAGCAGCGTATACCAATGTGACTGCCTGGTCGCTGGAATGACTGAATGCTGATGCACAGGACACTACCACTGGTCTGATGCAGGACAACACAGCAACACTGTAAGGGACTTGTTGTTATTATTATTATTATTATTATTATTATTATACTGTAGCAGTGGACATATAGCAGCAGCGTATACCACTGTGATTGCCTGGTCGCTGGAATGACTGATGGCTGATGCACAGGACAATACCACTGGTCTGATGCAGTACAACACTGTAAGGGGCTTGTTGTTGTTGTTGTTATTATTATTATTATTATTATTATTATTATACTGTAGCAGTGGACATATAGCAGCAGCATATACCACTATTACTGCCTGGTCACTGGAATGACTGATGGCTGATGCACAGGACACTACTACTGGTCTGATGCAGGATAACACAGCAGCACTGTAGGGGCTTATTATTATTATTATTATTATAATACTGTAGCAGTGGACATATAGCAGCAGCGTATACCAATGTGACTGCCTGGTCACTGGAATGACTGAATGCTGATGCACAGGACACTACCACTGGTCTGATGCAGGACAACACAGCAACACTGTAAGGGACTTGTTGTTATTATTATTATTATTATACTGTAGCAGTGGACATATAGCAGCAGCGTATACCACTGTGATTGCCTGGTCGCTGGAATGACTGATGGCTGATGCACAGGACACTACCACTGGTCTGATGCAGGACAACACAGTAACACGGTAAGGGTCTTGTTGTTGTTGTTGTTGTTATTATTATTATTATTATTATTATTATTATTATACTGTAGCAGTGGACATATAGCAGCAGCATATAGCACTGTGACTGCCTGGTCACTGGAATGACTGATGGGTGATGCACAGAACACTACCACTGGTCTGATGCAGGACAACACAGCAACACTGTAAGGGACTTGTTATTATTTTTTTATTATTATTATTATTATTATTATTATTATTATAATACTGTAGCAGTGTACATATAGCAGCAGTGTATACCACTGTGACTGTCTGGTCACTGGAATTACTGATGGCTGATGCACAGGACACTACCACTGGTCTGATGATGGACAACACCGCAACACTGTAAGGGACTTGTTGTGGTTGTTGTTATTATTATTATTATTATTATTATAATGCTGTAGCAGTAGACATATAGCAGCAGTGTATACCACTGTGACTGCCTGGTCACTGGAATGACTGAAGGCTGATGCACAGGACACTACCACTGGACTGATGCAGCACAACACAGCAGCAATGGACATATGGCAGCAACAGGACACAAACACTGTGACTGACTGGTTACTGGAATGACTGATGGCTGATGCACAGGACACTACCACTGGACTGATGCAGCACAACACAGCAGCAATGGACATATGGCAGAAAGAGGACACAAACACTGTGACTGCCTGGTCACTGGAATGACTGATGGCTGATGCACAGGACACTACCACTGGACTGATGCAGCACAACACAGCAGCAATGGACATATGGCAGCAACAGGACACAAACACTGTGACTGACTGGTTACTGGAATGACTGATGGCTGATGCACAGGACACTACCACTGGACTGATGCAGCACAATACATCACCACTGAACTGATGCAGCACAACACAGCAGCAATGGACATATGGCAGCAACAGGACACAAACACTGTGACTGCCTGGTTACTGGAATGAATGATGTCTGATGCACAGGACACTACCACTGGACTTATGCAGCACAATACATCACCACTGTACTAATGCAGCACAACACAGCAGCAATGGACATATGGTAGCAAGAGAACACAACCACTGTGACTGGACAAATACAGCACAAGACACGGACACTGAGAGAACAGAGACACATCCGCTCTCTACACTCTCCAATGCCGGAGTGAAAATGGCGGGGATGTGTGGCTCCATATATGGTATCCAAACCCTGCGAGAATCCGACAGCGGAATTATGACGTTTTGCCTCGTTCTGGTTTCCGAGTCAGGCGGGAAAACCCGAGCCTGACTCTGATCCGGACTCGAATGGTGACGTCTGGTAGGGTTCGGTTCTCTGAGAACCGAACCCGCTCATCTCTAATATATACACACTTTTACAGAACACTGCAAGAAAATGGATTTCATGGATTTTGACACAACCTAGGCTATAACCCTTGAATTCTAATCAAACACCCTACTCATTGAGCTATTTGATCCTGCATAAAAACTATATAAAAACACTATATGAAGCTAATGGTACTCTGTAAAAAATAATAATCAGCATTGCAATTGATCATGAGTAGTATGTAGTGTGTAGTCATGTATCTAATCCCTTTCAGCCACAGACTAAAATGCTGATCATTTTTTCACAAAGTACAAGGTAAGTTTCAAATAGTTAGAATTCTCTAGCTTAGAATTATCTACCTTTCTATCAAAGGGCAGATAGCGCAATGAAAATAGCGTCTGACTGCAATGCCACAGGCAATTGGTTTGACTCCCGTGTATGTCAGCATCTTAAAATGTAATAAAGGACAGTGTGACTGAATAACAACGAAATCTCAAGTTGAGTTCATGAAAGTTGTATAGTTATTAGCGACAGAAGGGGTCAGGGTAGAAGACAGTGGTTGTCAGGAGATGCTGGGCTTTAAAAAAGGGGAAGTTGTAAGTGGAAGTAATTTAAAACATATAATTGACAAGTGACGCCAACAGCGCTCCTTACCCTGCAGAGCTATGTGCATTGTCCCCTCCGCACACACCTAGTTACGGCCCTGGTTGTGTCTAAAGACACACCAAGCGGGATTTGGGTGGCACAGTCCTTGAACATTCAGACGCATGGCTTTACACCAGGGACGTGCTTGTATAAAGTTGCAGAAGTAACACACGGACATTACAGTGTTCAACTCTAAAGCAGGCTCTATGTGTGCTGACGTCATTGAAATATAAACAAAAAAATGTATCCTTTGCACATGGCTGCTGCCACCACTAGGAAAGCCTAGGTGGCCCCTAACGAGACAAGGTTTGGGTAAAATAAGAAGCTGGTTGGGGCACTTGCAGGGAATGAGGGTAGGCGCCAGCACTGCCTATGAACCCATATTTTACTGTTTGCTTGTTTGTTTGTTTTTAAATTTATAATATAGTTAATTTTTAGCAAGTACATTTATGAGGGAGCTAAACAACTTGCATGTATGGATATACAATATTTAAAAGATGTTAATGATGATTTATAACAATTTTTTCCTGCCCTTCGTATATTTACATACACTATCATAAAGGAGTGGTTCCTATTTCAAACATAAAATCAATATTTATATGAGCTAGTATGTGAACTTGATTGTGTATAATACTGTATGTATTTAAGATGCAACATTGGCCAAAACAGAAAGTGGAATTTTCCATGGCCGGGTCAGCATAAGGCAGGACTGCAACTCGGAAGGGGGGGCGCCTGGAGCCTCTCATCCTATCTATAGCTGATGTCCGGTCCATGATTGTGACCGGGCTCAGTGTCTGCGGGCAGGGCCGGATCTAGCCCTTGTGGCGCCCCGGGCGAAAAAATATGTGTGTGACCAGTGGCGTAAGTTCGTCCCAGTTGCCCGGAGGCAAGATAAATATTGGTGCCCCCCTATTTACTATATTAAGTGCTCTGAAAAAAAAATGTATATACTGTATTTATACATTTAATTGTCTTTTATTTTAAATCACACATTTCTTAGCAGTCATACCCAGGATTAGAACCCATGACCTGTTACACTAACAGCAGACACTTTACTGATGGAGTTATTTGCTCCTGTAGAGGTAGCATGAGAATTCTAACTTTATGAAGTTACGTGTAATTGTCAGAGAAGTATCTTCATATAGTTAGAATTATCATGCTTCCTATACAGGAGCAAATAGCTTCATCAGTAAGGTGTCTGCTTCCAGTGTAATAGGTTGTGGTTTCTAATACTTGGTATGACACTTGTAAAATGTGTATAATAAAGAGGGTGTGATTTGTAAGGTGCAGGGACCAGTGAGGAAGTCGGCCACTGAAAAGACAGTGGCAGCTATCAATTAACTTAATTCAATGGTGTCACAGAATGGGAGGAGAGGTGCCCCCTTTCAGAGCAGGAGCCCGGCGGCAAATGACTCCGTTGCCTCCCAGAGTTCTGCCTCTGGGTGTGACTTCATGAAGGGGCATGGTCAGTTATGCCCCCAGTAGTATTGCCCTCAGTAGAGTTGTTGTGCCCCCAGTAGTATTGCCCCCAGTAGCGTTGTGCCCCCTAGTTTGTGCCCCCAGTAGAGTTGTGCCCCCTAGTTTGTGCCCCCAGTAGAGTTGTGCCCCCTAATTTGTGCCGCTTACAAAAAAAATAGAAAAATAAAAATGAATACTCACCATCCCCGCTCCTGATTCCCGGCCGCGGCTGCCCTCCGTGTCCGGCCGCTGTCACCCGCTCCTCTGATCTATGGGAGTACATTTTTACTTTTCAGTTTTTGTGATCTTCGCAGAGAGGCAAGCAGGGATGTACTGCAGACAACGGTTATATTGCTTTAAAGGGACAGTTTACTTTATTTCTTTAATAGCAGGGTATTGCAACAATTCACTTGAACAACAAGAAAATAAAGTTTTATTGCACAGCAACCAATGGTCTCAGCTGTTTTCTGTCCTGAAGAAGGAGAATGTTCTTATATTCAATGCAATATAATTACTACATTTACAAGACCAATTGTTAACAGTTACAATTAGCAATTCTACTGAAAACAATGCTACCGAAAGCGGACTTTGTAAATAGATACATTTGTGTCTATACTATGCACTATAGCAAACAATATTATCTTCCCTTTTAAGTCTACTAAATTGCGCCGTTGGTGCACATGGGGGAGTCATTCCAACCTGATCGCACGCTGCCATTTTTCGCTGCGCAGCGATCAGGTCACTACTGTGCATGCGTATGCACCACAATGTGCAGGCCCGGGTACAAAGCGGATCGTTGCTGGGCGATGGATTTAACGAAGAATCCATTCGCACAGCCAATTGCAAGAAGACTGACAGTAAGAAGGTTTTTATGGGTGTCAACTGACCGTTTCCAGGGATTGGTTGGAAAAACGCAGGCTTGTCCAAGCGTTTGCAGGGCGGGTGTCTGACGTCAATTTCCGGGACTGGATAGGCAGAAGCGATCACAGCGGCTGAGTAAGTACAGAGCTACTCAGAAACTGCACAAGACTTTTTTGTACCGCTCGGCTGCACAAGTGTTCACACACTTGCAAAGCGAAAATACACTCCACCACAGGCAGCGACTATCTGATCACAGCGCTGCATAAAATAGCTAGCATGCGATCAGGTCGGAATGACCCCCATGGAGTCTTTGGGGGTAATTCAGAGTTGATCGCAGCAGCAAATTTGTTAGCAGTTGGGCAAAACCATGGGGGTCATTCCGACCCGTTCGCACGCAGCAGTTCTTTGCTGCGGTGCAAATGGGTCGGGACTGCAGCTGTGCAGCGCCCGCAATGCGCCCGCGTGTCGCCGCCAGTGCTGATAGTGATTGCAGCGGTGATCGCAAGAACATTGACGGCAGGGAGGCGTTCCGGGGCATCTACTCACCGTTTTCCGGGCGTGGAGATCCGAAAGCGGGCGTATCCAGGCATTTGGAGGGCGTATGTCTGAAGTCCCAGGACCATCGTCGCTGGATCCGTCGTACAGGGTAAGTAAGTCTGACCCTGGTCTTATTTTGCAGGAAACTTTTTTATCATAGCAGGGCTGCACATGCGATCGCAGCCCTGCTATGCTAAAATACACTCCCCCATAGGCAGCGTCTAGTTGATAGCACGAGCAGCAAAAAGTTGCTACGTGCGATCAACTCGAAATGACCACCTATGTGCACTGCAGGTGTGGCAGCAGGGCCGGCGACAGGGATGGGGGGGGTCAAAGGGGACACCTGTACCGGGCCCCAAGGATCAGAGGGGCCTCAAGAATATGCCATTTAGTACCTGGCAGGGATGTGAGCCGTCTTGTCCAAATAGGGCAGAGAGCTGTAGGCGAAGTGGGCGCAGCCTCAGAGTGACAGGAGCCTCTCACACACAGTGACTGTGCGGTGTGTGCGCCCACTCCTCTGGGTCTAGCTCTGTTGCAGGCAGATATGGGACATGGCAGTAGCTCTGCTGGCCAGGACTCCCGTGCCCTGCGTCAGCCTTTCTGGTGGGGTGTGAGGGCCGCATGGTACCTGCTGTGCTGTGTGGTCTGGATACTGGGAAGTGCAGCGCAGGTGAGTCTATCCCCAGGGTAAGAGTGGATTGGTGAGGGGAAACAGGGCTTTGGGGTGGGGTGAGGGAACTGGAAATGCAGCATGGAGTCATTGGGGAGAGACAGACTGTGGTGTGTGGGAGGAAGGAGAGAGGGAGATAGAGACTGTGGTCGTGTGTGTGTGTGGGGGGGAGAGATATACACATTGATATATTTGTATAAATAAATATATTTTTATTTATTAACAGTTTCCTATAAAGCACAGCAAATTCCGTTGCACTTTTATAATCTGAAGGGGTCCCTGAGCTATCTCTGTATGGGGCCCCAAGATTTCTGTTGCCTACCCTATGTGGCAAATACAACATTTGCAGAGAGAGTTAGATTTGGGTGGGTTATTTTGTTTTTGTGCAGGGTAAATACTGGCTGCTTTATTTATACACTGCAATTTAGATTTCAGTTTGAACACACCCCACCCAAATCTAACTCTCTCTGCACGTTATATCTGCCACCCCTGCAGTGCACTTGGGCCCTCATTCCGAGTTGTTCGCTCGCAAGCTTCTTTTAGCAGCTTTGCACACGCTAAGCCGCCGCCCTCTGGGAGTGTATCTTAGCTTAGCAGAATTGCGAACGAAAGATTAGCAGAATTGCGAATAGACACTTCTTAGCAGTTTCTGAGTAGCTCTACACTTGCTCGGCAACTGCGATCAGTTCAGTCAGTTTCGTTCCTGGTTTGACGTCACAAACACACCCAGCGTTCACCCAGACACTCCCCCGTTTCTTCAGACACTCCCGCGTTTTTCCCAGAAACGGCAGCGTTTTTTCACACACACCCATAAAACGGCCAGTTTCCGCCCAGAAACACCCACTTCCTGTCAATCACAGTACGATCACCAGAACGATGAAAAAACCTCGTAATGCCGTGAGTAAAATACCTAACTTAATAGCAAATTTACTTGGCGCAGTCGCACTGCGGACATTGCGCATGCGCATTAGCGACTAATCGCTCCATTGCGAAAAAAATAACGAGCGATCAACTCGGAATGACCACCTTGGTTTTCCCCAACTGCTAACAAATTTGCTGCTGCGATCAACTCTGAATTAGGCCCTTTGTTAATTAACAGCCTCAAATATGATACACAGTCAGCGTTAATTCTTTGTATTTTGGGGGTCATTCCGACCCGATTGCACGCTGCACTTCTTCGCAGCCGTGCGATCGGGTCGGCGCTGGCGCATGGCAGTCATCGTTGCCTAGTGATCGCCTCTGAGACAGAGGCGGTCGCTTGGTGGGAGGGGGCTGAGCGGCGGCGTTTAGCCGCCGTTTAGGGGGAGCGGTCCGGCCAATGCAGGCGTGGCCGGACCGTTTGGGGGGCGGGCCGCGGCGGCTTCGTGATGTGTCACGCAGCCGCTGCGGCCAGCGGGAGTGACGAGTAACTCCCGGCCAGCCGCAGGACCTGCGCTGGCCGGAAGTTACTCCTCAAATACAAAGGCATCGCCTCTGTGCGATGCTTTTGTATTTGTGCGGGGGGGCCGGCACTGACATGCGGGGCGGACTAGCCCTGTGCTGGGCGTCCCCCCGTATGTCTGAGTTAAGGATCGTAGCTGTGCTAAACTTAGCATAGCTACGATCAACTCGGAATGACCCCCTTTATGAGGTATAATCCTGAATAAACCCTCTGTGGAGTTCTGCACTAGGTATAATAAAATCAAACTTTGTATTCCACAACGTATAGTGGTGCTGACCAAGGGGGTCATTCCGACCCGTTCACACAATGCTGTTTTTCGCAGCAGTGCGAACGGGTCAGTTCTGTGCATGTGCGGCGTCCTCAATGCACAGACAGCCGTCGCTGGGCAACGACAAGAAGACCGAACAAAGCAATTGCTGCTGCGACCGGTAGAATATTGACAGGAGGAAGGCGTTCTGAGGCGTCAACTGACCGTTTTCTGGGAGTGGTGCGGCGAATGCAGGCATGTCCAGGAATTTGGAGGGCAGATGTCTGCCGTCAATTCCGGGACCTTCAACACTGGAAACATCACACAGGGTAAGTAACTCCTACCCTGGTCTAGTTGTACACAAAACTTTTTTTGCATAGCAGGGCTGCGCAAACATTCGCAGCCTTGCTATGCAAAAATACACTACCCCATAGGCGGCGTCTAGCTGATCGCAAAAAGTTGCTACGTGCGATCAACTCTGAATGAACCCCCAAATCCAGGAGGAACTAAGCACTTACTGAAGCACTTGGTAGCTGGGATATATCCTATATCCTGAGGTCGCTGGTATGCAACTGTCTGACACTGACTGCAATTAGTATTGCTAGGCTGTACTTGTGCTAACGCTCCTTCGGTGCTACCGGGAAACTGATGTAAGTGATTTATATCCGATTTAACTTGCTACGACTCGCATTAACAACTTTCTAAAGTGAAGGCCAGATAAGAAGACAGTAGAATGGACGTATTGAATAACTACGTGTACACAGCTGTAAGATGGCCGTTTATCACTGTGACTGCGCTGCTGCGGCGGTAAGTCTGTCTCTCAGGGAGTCACAAGTATAATATTCTGCTGACTGAATATCCCTCCTTAATATAGTGAATAACTATTTTATTCCATTTGAACAGCTCACTTTGCTAAATTTGCCCAATAAATGTCACTTTAGGCTGAATAAGTGTGGGGTCATAAAGTACAGTGGTAATTCCCCTTCAATGTGAAGCCGCTGTATAACATTCTCTAGTGGGGTATTGTAATAAATCCCCTTCAGTGTGAGGCCCTTCTATGACTAAGTCTATGCGGGCCAACCCCTAACCTTATATGGGGTGTCTGGAACCGCCTCCTGCTCATCTCAATGCAGATGCCCTGTTTGTCACTCACGGGGGCAGATGTATTAACCTGGAGAAGGCATAAGGAAGTGATAGACCAGTGATAAATGCAAGGTGATAAACACACCAGCCAATCTGCACCAATATGTAAATTAACACTAAGGAGCTCATTGGCTGGTGCGTTATCACTTTCCACTTATCTCTTGTTGCCGGGATGCAGGGGACGCTCCACCCACTCCTGTCACTCAGCAGCAAGCCGCTCCTCCAGATGCCGCCTCCCGGTTCTCAGTTAGGGGAACAGAAGCCGCCTCCTCAGAGTTCTCCAGCCACACTCAACAGGGGTTTTCTTTATCACCGCAGGGCAGGTTAGTTTACTTAATTAACAGGGGTCTTTGCTCAATAGAGGGGTATGTCAGCGCTGCACCGACAGCGTAACCCCTCTCCTTCTCACGGTCCCCTCAGGGTTGGTTCTAAATCGGAGTGGGAGAAGGGACCAGAGGCAGAACTCTGGGAGGCAACGGAGTCATCTGCCGCCGGGCTCCTGCTCTGAAGGGGGCACCTCTCCTCCCATTTTGTGACACCATTGAATTAAGTTAATTGATAGCTGTCGCTGTCTTTTCAGTGGCCGACTTCCTCACTGGTCCCTGCACCTTACAAATCACACCCTCTTTATTATACTGAATATACACATTTTACAAGTATCACACCCAGGATTAGAAACCACAACCTATTACATTGGAAGCAGAAACCTTACTGATGAAGCTGTTCTCTCCTGTATAGGAAATATTTTAACTATATGAAGACACTTCTCTGACAATTACACGTAACTTCATGTAGTTAGTTAGAATTCTCATGCTTCCTCTATAGGAGCAAATAACTCCATCAGTAAAGTGTCTGCTGTTAGTGTAACAGCTCATGGGTTCTAATCCTGGGTATGACTGCTAAGAAATGTGTGATTTAAAATAAAAGACAATTAAATGTATAATTACAGTATATAATTGTTTTTCAGAACACTCCATATACACACACACACACACACACACACACACACACACACACACACACACACACACACACACACACACACACACACACACACACACATATTTATCTTAATATTGGAAATAGGGGGGCACCAATATTTATCTTGCCTCCGGGCAACTGTGACGAACTTACGCCACTGGAAGGGACCTTCTGATATCACTAGGGGAGGAGACACATCACCGGGGGAGGAGCTACAGGCGAACAAGGTACCCGAAAAGTACCCTCGCGGGCTCGCTTCGCTTGCCACGCTTCGGGCTCGGTGGCTCGCTTCGCTTGCCACCTGATTACTAAAGGTAATAGTTGGTGGCATGGATAGTGCAGAATCTATCCCGCTGGCCTAGCTCCTCCCCCTTGTGTTGTGCCTCCTACCCCTGACGTAAAAGGTCCCTTAGGCCAATTGAATCTAGCATCTACCGTCCCCTCAGAGCTACCTCAACCGTTCTTCCTCTGACCCTTATATAACCTCTGGCACCCCTCAGCCCACCCCCGCTAAGTCCACGAGCTGCTCCTTAACACTCTCTGCTCCAAACACCCCCAATGCAGGGAACATGGAAGATTTTCCTGGTGCCTCGCGCTCATTAATCTGTTCAATGCTGGTATCACAGAGGGAACCAACTCCCTTCTGTAAAGGGGGTAACTACGTATATCATAACTTCCCTCTATGAGGGAGACCATAAGTTGCATATAAATTCCCTCTGTGAGGGAGATGATCAATTAATTATAACTCATTCAAATTTCTATCAATTCCTCTGCATTAACTTATAACAATCATGCTTATTAACAGGTCATCCTATGGTTATATAACCAGAGTATTACACATTTTCTAGCTCAGGGGCAGCCTGGGATTCCTCTAAACACTCCTCCCACTACCCGTCTCCTCCTTCTCTGCACTGAGCAGGAACAAACACCACAGTGTGAGGAGTATGTGCTGTGTATGATGGCGGGGCGCACAGGATATGGATTGATATCTACCCCCCCCAACACTTGTAGTTTAAATAGTCATAAACTGCTCACCTGTATGATGCCTGGGCATAGAAAAAGTGAATTACTAGAGAGAGGCCAGTGTTAATGTATATTTACCTAATTTGTGTTTCCAGAGTCGTCTTAAGTAGTAATCAGTATTAACATTCCGGCAGACTTTGAAAGAATGGTGTAGACATGCTCCCTCTGACATTTAGATTGTAAGCTTGCGAGCAGGGCCTTCCTACCTCTATGTCTGTCTGTCTTTGCCCAGTTTTGTTCTATAACTGTTGTTCTAAGTAATTGTAAAGCGCAACGGAATATGCTGCACTATATAAGAAACTGCTAATAATAATAATAATAATAATAATAATAATTTACTGAGCACTGCGGCTGTAAAGTGGGTAATGGAGGAGAGGATGGGCCAGAATGTGAGGGATGGAGTGTGAGTGAATGAGCAGAGTGTTGGAGGGAGGATGGGATTAAAGAGGGAGTAATGTCAGTGTAGAGGAGCTGGAAGGGAGCATTCCCCAGGACTGTAAGCTGTAATAATAATAATAATAATAATTTTATTTATATAGTGCTCTTTCTCCAAAAGGACTCAAGGCGCTTTACAGACATCAAAAACAATACACATAATACAGAAGATTTAAGTAATATAGCAATAGATAAGCCACACAGACATAAAAGAAAACCTTAAGCACACAGAGAGCATAATGCAGGATTGGTGTAGGCATTTTGGGTAATAACTTCCAAGGGTTGTGTATTCCACCCTCACAAGGTACCAAGTGCGGCAGCCATCTTGGGCGCTCAGCGTAGGATTACCCAAGGTGGAATAGTCCACCCTTAGAAGAGATGACACAAAATGGGGGTGATTTCAGAGTCCTACAGTTTAGAGTAGGGTTCCAACAAAACCACAAGGTCCATGTATTTTTCATCCCATCCACAAGTGTACCATATGGGGCAGCCATGTTGGGTGCACTTTGAAGGTTACACGGTAGGAGGTGAGCCATACAAGGGCCAAGTTCATATATGAGAAAACTGATGCTTATGTAGTAGTATGATGTACCCTGCATGTAGGGCACAATGGAAAGGTGTGCAATCAGTGGAGGTTAACATTACAGGAAAAACACATGGTGGGGTGAAGCGAGCAATGGAAAGAAAAAAAAAACACAATAGCAGGTAATTAGCGGCAGAAGTAAAATTGGGATAACATTATTTTGATCAGATCTTAGTGTGGGTGGGTAGGAGAATGTGGGTGGCATACTCAGAATCAATGGGGATGTTCCTGCTGAGCCTGGTCCTAGTGCTGTGCCCCCACAGTTCCATGTTCATCTTGATGGTTAGGCCCAGGGGCAGACTTGAAGTTTTTAGCCAGAGAGGTGGTAAGCCTGGTCTTGGTGTTCTCATGTTTGAGAAGATAGGAAGATGGAGAGCACAGTGTTAACTCCTGCTAATATGTATGATTCTGTATTGGTTTCTAGAGTTGCTGTTTTGGAGTAGATGGGAGTGGGGTGGTATGTGGGTAACAAGTCTCCTCTCCCATATTTAAGTGGTGTCTGTGTCAGTATGTTTATCTGTGTTGTGTGTGTCAGTAAGGGGTATGTGTCAATAAGTGTGTGTGTCAGTGTGCAGAGCCAGATTAAGTCCATGGGGGGCCCGGGGTACTTAAGACAGTGGGGCCCCTATTCAAGAGAGGAGGAGGAGGACGGGGGTGTCACATACCATCCAACGATCGACCTGCGCTCCCGTCCCCGCCAACCGCACAGACAGCTGAGCGACGGCTCAGCTCTCCAATCATGTATGAATGAAGCAGCCTGCCGCTCAGCCATTGGGGCAGCCTACTTCACTCATATGTTATTGGACAGCTGAGCCGTCGCTGAGCTGTCCTGTCTGTACAGCCGCCGCTGCATTGTGGACGGGAGCAAAGCACCACAGATCGTATCGGAAGAGAGATCCGATCTCTGGTGTGGCAGGGGGCCCTTTTGGAAAGGGGGGCCCGGGGGTACGTATCCACGGGACCCCCCCCCTTAATCCGGCTCTGTCAGTGTGTCATTGTCAGTAAGTGTGACTGTCAGTATGTTTGTCAGTAAGTGGAATCTGTAAGGGGTGTCTGTGTTAATAAGTGGTTTCTTTAATTGGTGTCTTGGTCAGTAAGTGAATGTGAGGAGTGATGGAGGAGCAGAGTGATGGAGGAGAAGAGGGGCCGGAGTGTGAGGGATGGAGGAGAGGAGGGGCAGGAGTGTGAGGGATGGAGTAGAGTGATGGAGGAGAGGAGGGGCGGAGTGTGAGTGAGGAGCAGAGTGATGGAGGAGAGGAGGGGCCGAAGTGTGAGTGAAGGAGCAGAGTGTTGGAGGGAGGATGGGATCAGAGAGGGAGTAATGTCAGTGTAGACGAGCTGGAAGGAAGCATTCACCAGGACTGTAAGGAAGATGGAGAGCACAGTGTTAACTCCTGATAATATGTATGATTCTGTATTGGTTTCGAGAGTTGCTGTTTTGGAGTAGATGGGAGTGGGGTGGTATGTGGGTAACAAGTCTCCTCTCCCATATTTAAATGGTGTCTGTGTCAGTAAGTTTATCTGTGTTGTGTGTGTCAGTAAGGGGTATGCGTCAATAAGTGTGTGTGTCAGTGTGTCATTGTCAGTAAGTGTGACTGTTAGTATGTTTGTCAGTAAGTGGAATCTGTAAAGGGTGTCTGTGTCAGTAAGTGTGTCAGCAAGGGTGTCTGTACCAGTAAGTGGTATATGTCAGTAAGGGCTGTTTGTGTCAGTAAATGTGGTTGTGCTAGTAAGGGTGTATGTGCTAGTAAGTGTGTCTATGTCAGTGCATTTGTAGTTGTATCTGTGTCAGTAAAGGGTGTCTGTCATTAAGTATGTATGTGCCAGTAAGTGATATCTGTGTCTGTAATGGGTATCTGTCAGTAAGTGGTGTCTGTATCAATAAATATATTTGTCAGTAAGGTGTGTCAGTGGTGCATGTCAATAAGTGGTGTGTGTGTCTGTATCAGTGTGTTTGTGTCAGTAAGTGGAATCTGTGTCAGTAGGGGGTGTATGTGTCATAAGTGGTGTCTGTCAGTAAGTCTGTCAGTAAGGGGTGTCTGTGTCGGTAAGTATGTCCCAGGAGCCCTCAGTTCCCTGTCTGCTCTATATTGCCAAATCTTTTCTAATCTTTCCACATCTGCTCTGTTTTGGCCTATTGTTGATCCCCTTTCTACTTCTGTGCATGTTGATACAGCTCTCTGTATTATATGGTGGTCACTGCAATGCTCCCTTCATAATATGGCGCTCACTGATGCTCTGTATTATATGGTGGTCACAAACTTTTTCTTGTTATAGTTAACTATTAAGTGGTTGAAGGTAGGCCCTAGCTATGATCTTCATGGAGATAGCCACACTCATGGCACAGGCCACACCCCCTATTTAGACCACACCACACATATCACATCTAATCACACCACTGCAGCGCTTCTCACACCTCCTTCCGAGGCACACAATAGGCCCTTCATAAATTTCAGCCCCAGGCCCATGTGAACCTTAATCTGGCACTGCATGGATGTATTGATAACGGCATGCAGGGACAGAGCTTGCGAGAAAGCTCTGTCCCTGTATTATTATTCCGCAGCATTGCCGGGGTATGTTTTGTATAAAATACCCAGAGTATTTGCTGCGCATGTGCTGCAGCTGACATCACCACGACCGCCACAGCTGGGTCGACCCCCCCCCCCGTCACGACTACCTCTTCCCCGTGCCGTGACCCCCCCACCGCTGATCAAACTCACCTACCCAGGGATCGGTGACCGGTGCTCCTGGACGGCTGCCGGTCATCGGGGCTTACTACTGCTGATCACACTGACGGCTCCCCACACATCTTTGTCTGCCTAGGAGCTGAGAAAGCTGTGCAGAAGTACAGAATCTGCAGTGAGCCCAACGCTGTTTCAGAACAGCGTTATTATCACAGGGCTCACTGCGGCTTTTTTTTTTTAGTAAATTTGGTCAAATTGTGTTTTCCATTATAAGTATGGGAAATGCGATCTGGTTACTAAAAAAAGGTAAAATAGAGGGTTCGGAGCAGTTTTGCACGATAACTGCTCCAAAAGTCCTTTAATACGTACATTCAAGTGATACTATAATAGTGTGAGAAGGGTGTATCACATCATTCTAGTAAAAAAAGGCTAATAAATCTGCTTGATAAACATGTAAAATAGCTGTGTACTATCTCTGAGTAGTGCATAATAACGTGGTAATAATACCTGCGCTGCCTTCCTGCAGTGCAGGTATAAGCTGGTGTTTTATAATACTCCTGGCAGCTGTATAACAGTACGAGCTGCATTACTAAATGGGCTCCCTGCTCTGTTTGAACTTAGATTTGATGATAATACATTTCAAGCGACTGACAGTGGGCATTCACTTATATACAGAGATGAAAAATTCTAGAATGATTGCGGAGTGAACACCTTGAATATTTACATGTCTCATCTTCTAGAATGTTCCATTAAATTCCCATATGCGCTCATTATGGCTAAGTTCCTTAATAATTGAGGGTATCAATTAGCTCAAGAACTAGAGCAAATTAAAAAAAACGGCTTTCATTTTTGAATTCAGCAAGCCCAAAATACCCTAAATCCATTCAAATATCTATGGCAACTAAACATTTTTTTTTGTTGGGCTGTATTAAAGTACATATTGGATACCTAAGATTCAAAATAATTTATAAAGTAGAAAATGGCCACATCGGTGAACCTGCTCCGTGTCTCAATTTGCACAAGTGCGCCTAGATTTCTGCCATTGCATATTCTTTTATAGAGCAAGAAGGCTGCTTTTGATCAGCAGCAATTGGCACAGGCAAAGGGGAGGTTGGGAGTTGTAAAGGTATCCGGATGGTAGGTTGACAGTAATTAGGTCGACAGTCAGTAGGTTGACCACTATTGGTCGACACAGACAAGGTCGACATGGGAATAGGCTCAGCGCATTAAAATGGTTGACATGGACAGGTCGACACATAAAAAGGTCAACATGACTTTTTTTCAAATATTTTTTTTATTTTTTAACTTTTCTATACTTTACCATTAACGTGGACTACGATTGGAAATAGTAACCTGTGCGAGCCATGCAAGGGAGACGCGGTGCACTAATTGGAGTTTCTGGTCATGTTACGCAAAAAACTACACCGAAAACATAAAAAAAATCTCATGACGACCATGTCATGTGTCAACGTGTCCTGTGTTGACCATGTCACCGTGTTGACCTTTATCCTGCGTTGACCAATAGTGGTTGACCTATTGACTGTCAATCTACTCCAGGTCGACCTGTAGATACATAAATGTAAAGGCTTTCATAGCCATGTACAGATTACAGGTGCTAAGGGTGCTAATAGCCTTGCTTCACAGTTCAGAAATAAAATGTAAACATGATTGCAATGAGATAAAGAGGTGGAGGAGGCACTCCTTGCTGTGTGGATGGCACACATTTATTTACAATAAGCAACAGGACTTGACTATTGCACCAGACCTGGATGACGTTCTTCCTCTCATCCTACACTTATCACATTAACCTGTTTTGCAGATCCATGTTGAACCACTTTTCCAGAAGCTTTCTTAGCAGTGTAATTATGAATGTTATTTGCCATTTTCACCTCCAGCCACTAGATGTTGCTATATGCTCTTGCCCTTAATCAAATAGTAATACCCCAGAATTTGTCATCTAGTCATCTTGGTTCCTTTTTGGGCTTATATATAGTCACTTACTAAACAAAAACCTTGCATGCCTATTTTCTGTGAGCTGCTTTTTTATTACCTGAACCTGATCCTGTTGGATTCCCTATTGTTTCTGACTAACATGGCTACCTGCATTTTTTGCACATGTCAACTTTAATGCCAATATACTGTACATCTACAGATATTGCTCAGGATGTGATGGCCATGCCATGTTGAGTATGTACCATATAGCAGAAAGCGTGCCTATTTAGTCCAGAGCTTGGAACCGCCCTCCCTTCTCCTAAGAACTTTGAAATGCTCCATGCACTGGTGACAGGTGGCATGGGAATAGAGGACATACCTCTCAACTTCCCGTCAGATGTGACAAAGGTACCGACTGGCAAGATGGTGGGACAGTCCTCTCAAATTGGCACTGCCCTGCCTAAATGAGGACAGCTGGGATGCAATGCACTGCTTCTGATTACGCACCTTGGGGATGATTCATCTGCAACAAATTTTAAAACTCATTGCGTATAATTAAAGGTGTTCCAGCCAATCAGCTGGCAACTGTCATTTTTCAAACACGTCAGGAGTTGAGCTATCTGCTACTCTACACATCTAGTTTCTATAAGATTACTCTCAACTTGCTTTGTCTCTGAATTTAGGTCTGTTGGCCATTGGTCGTGAGATGAACACACATGTATCATGCCAAGAACAGAATACTTGACACAAACAAAATTGCCACCTTTAATTAGTCCCTACACTCTCATAATAATCTAACCATAAATGAGGCTAAATTGAACAGTATCTTTTTTTTTTGCGATCTTCAGAGAAATAAGAGCGGACAAAACCATACAGCTGAAGGTTTGATAGAATGATTTAAGTCAGCAAAACTGCTATCTCGCCATAATGAATAAGAGTATTATGTGTGTTTTCTACAATAAATTATAACATATTGGGGTCAATTCAATTATAGCGTGACTGTCGCACCCACAAGCGTGCAGCTATGTGCCGCACTTATGGTACTGCTGGGCTTGTGTATTTTTATGAGATTGGGCCTCTAGAGAGGTGAGTTGAACTGACTTTGCCAGCGGTTTTCTAGGACATTACAATGGCAACTGGCCTCCCTTACTCCAAATTGAATTCACCACAAGGAAGGAGGGTGGGTGAGACAGGGGAAAAAAGTGCACAGGGGAGGTGGGATTTCCGGGGAAAGAATTCTGTGTTTTCAAAGAAATACAAGTAGGCCAAGAGTGGAGACAGGCATCAGTTACAAGGCACTTAAAAAGCCACAAGGCATCGGCCAGGTCTTGGCATAGGGTCTGATTTAGAGCAGGGCCGAAACTAGGATTTTTGTCACCCGGGGCAAGGTAGTCATTTGACACCCCCCCCCCCCCCCCCAAAAAAAAATAAAATAAAAATTTTTTTTTTACAATAAATAAATAAAATAATAAAATAATAAAAAAACTAAACATTTTAAAATAAATAAATAAATGAATAAAAATATTATATATATATATATATATATATATATATATATATCTTTCAGAACTTTTTTACCTGAAAAATTGCCTTTTCTAACATAAATTTCATATCCAGGAAAAAGTGTCCCCATTTTACACAGTACGACAGGCAAGTGCCCCCATTTTACACATTGCGGCAGACAGGTGACCCCATTTTACACATTGCGGCAGACAGGTGTCCCCATTTTACACATTGCGGCAGGAAAAAGTGTCCCCATTTTACACATTGCGGCAGACAGGTGACCCCATTTTACACATTGCGGCAGGCACGTGTCCCCATTTTACACAGTACGCTGGCAAGTGTCCCCATTTTACACATTGCGGCAGACACGTGTCCCCATTTTACACAGTACGACAGGCTAGTGTCCCCATTTTACACATTGCGGCAGACAGGTGACCCCATTTTAAACATTGCGGCAGAGAGGTGTCCCCATTTTACACATTGCGGCAGGAAAAAGTGTCCCCATTTTACACATTGCGGCAGGCACGTGTCCCCATTTTACACAGTACGACAGGCAAGTGTCCCCATTTTACACATTGCGGCAGGAAAAAGTGTCCCCATTTTACACATTGCGGCAGGAAAAAGTGTCCCCATTTTACACATTGCGGCAGGAAAAAGTGTCCCCATCTTACACATTGCGGCAGACAGGTCCCCATTTTACACATTCCGGCAGGTGGTGGGGAGAGGGAGGGAGAGAGAGAGAGAGAGAGAGAGGGAGGGAGAGGGGCTGACTTACATTTGAAGCGGTTCTCGCCGCTCTTCAGCCGCCTCTCCCTCCTCGTCTGCGCGGCTCCCCCTTCTCCCTCCTCCCGAGTGCCCAGCTCGGGGGACGGGGTTTCGTGGAATGACGCGTTTGCGTTGTGACGTCACGACGCAATCGCGTCATTCCGCGAAACCACGCCCCCCCCGAGCTGGGCACTCGGGAGGAGGGAGAAGGGGGTTTCAAAGTACAAAGAAGTGCCGCGGCGGGCGCCCCGTGCGGTTGCACGGCTCGCCCGCCGCAAGAAACGGCACTGGCGCATTGGGAGAGGGTGTTAGGGGGTCTCGGCGCCCCCTCCAATCCGGCGCCCAGGTTGCCTGCCCCCCTAGCCCCCCCCCTAGTTTCGGCCCTGTTTAGAGATGTACGCAATGACGATTTTTGAGCAATTATTGGCTGATTGTACCCACTCCTCCTCCTTTGCACCCTGTTAATTATTATACCATTTGAAGAAGTAAGCAGGATTATGTGCTATTCATCTAAATTCACCTCCCACTCTGTTTTCCATTCAATATACTGGTATCTTTTAATAGCTGAATATCAATTCATCACGGAACTGGTATGTTTTTATCATGGGGAATAGGAGGAAAGTCTGTAAATAAAGGTATGACCATGGGGGAAGGGAGATTGGTGGTGTGTGGATTGCAGATCAGCTCAGGGCCGGATTAAGGGCCACATGGGCCTGGAGCTGAAAATATTCAAGGGCCTATTGTGAGAAATGGGGGAGGTGTGATCAATGCAGTGTGGGTGTGGCCAGAGCCATGTGGGCGTGTACACCCCTACACTATCAACTCCAATGTCTCCCTAAATATGTAAAAATATAAACAAATTGCATAATTTTGTGAGAAAAATATGAATGCAATCATAATAGTTATGATTTTACGTCTGACCATGTTCCGAGATCTGGTGGCTTTTGATCATCATGCTACCATGATGATGGGCCTATTTTTAAGGGAGGACCTGGAGCTGTAGCTCCATCCACCCCATTGTTAATCTGGATCTGCTTTAGGAGATTAGTAAAATGTGATTGGGGAAAGGGGGAGGAGGGGGGGGGGACACTCACATACAAAAAATGTAAAATAAAGGACTGCAAACAAGCACCCTGCACCTGCCACTGCTCAAACATTGTCACAACTGAGGGCCTGAGCTGACGGGAGGCAGCCTCAGTTGTAGGGGCTGAGATGTACCGGAACCTGGGAGGTTGTATCAGACCCCTGGACATGTAAGTAACATGAATAATAACTGCCCGAAGGCGTGACCACGACAACTTGGATAAAAGTCAATGATGTTTATTATGACAACTCCGCAACACAGCAGCAGTAAAAGAAAACGTAAAAGTCAGCAAAGAATAAATACAGTTCCTGGGTACTACAGGATGGCAGGAGCCACAGGGCACTGGTAGTGTGAGATAGTTCTTATGATCTTCTAGATGGAAAGTCCTTACCAGGCCCGACTGTAGCAATGGAGATAACCCAGGATTGTGCCAGCTGGTGTTCCAGGAAAAGCTGGGTTGCTGAAGATAAAACAGCTGCTGTGGATACTGGCTGGAACCAGACTGTTGTTAGCACGGAGTGGATACTGGCTGGAACCAGTTAAATAATAAATGAACTTGGGAGCGATGAAATATGAACTGAAATGTAGAACTTGAGAGCGGAGAAATAATAATACCGGTGGAGAGTGGTAAAGTGTAGAAAGGACACCGGCCCTTTAAGGGAAGCTGTACTCTGCTGGAAGCTGAGCTGGAAGCAGGTAATGTTGTAGCTGGAGACAGATGAATCCACAATGGATTGGAGAGTCAGGCTACACCGCAGGTGGAATGCTGGTGCGGGTCTCTATGGTGGAAGTCTTGAGACAGGAGCTGGAACCTGGAAGACAATCACAGGAGAGAGACAAACAGGAACTAGGTTTGACAACCAAAGCACTGACGCCTTCCTTGCTCAGGCACAGTGTATTTATACCTGCAGCAAGGAAGGGATTGGCTTGGCAATTATGCAGATTAAAAATACTGACAACAGATTGGAGGAAATGATCAGCTGACAGAATCCAAGATGGCTGCGCCCATGCAGACACTTGGAGGGAAGTTTGGTTTGTAATCCATGTGGTAATGAAAACAGTAATGGCGGCGCCGGCCACTGGAGACAGGAGACGCCAGGCTGACAAGTGCACATCCAACCACGCGGACACAGCGGAGGCCGCGGCTGACGTAATCGCCACTCTGACACTCTGCATGCAGAAGCTCAGGGACGGCGGCGGAGGCCGCGGGAGACGCCATGCCAGATGTAATAAGGCGTTACTGTGACAGCGTCTCAGAGAGACAGGAGAGGATGCAGGAATGTGAACATTAGGATAACAGATGGGATCCGGTCCTGGAGCGCTGAGCCAGCCTTAGGAGGCATCTGATGGGTAAGAAATGGCGTCCAGATACCCGGATCGTGACAGCACCCCCCCCTTTAGGAGTGGCCCCAGGACACTTCTTTGGCTTTTGAGGAAACTTGGAATGGAATCTCCGGACCAAGGCAGGAGCATGGACATCAGAAGCATTGGTCCATGAACGTTCCTCAGGACCATAACCCTTCCAGTCAATAAGATATTGTAGTTGACCGTAACGGTGACGTGAGTCCAGGATCTTGGCCACTTCATACTCAACGCCTCGTTGAGTTTGGACTTTCGGAGTTGGAGGAAGTGAGGAATGAAACCGATTCAAGATCAGCGGTTTCAACAGGGAAACATGGAATGTCCTGGGTATTTTTAAGAAGGGAGGCAACTGGAGTCTGTAAGCAACAGGATTGATGACTTGTTCAATCTTGAAAGGACCGATATAGCGAGGTGCAAACTTCATACTGGGAACTCTTAACCTCAAATTCTTCGTGGATAACCATACCCGATCACCCACCTTGAGAGCAGGAACTGCTCGACGCTTCTTATCCGCAAACTTCTTGTACTTGAACGATGCCTTGAGCAGAGCTGATCGTACGCTCTTCCAGATATTGGCAAACTGATGCAAGGTGATATCCACTGCGGGGACAGAAGTTGCTGGAAGCAGTTGGAACTCAGGGACTTTAGGGTGGAATCCAAAGTTAGTGAAGAATGGTGTTGAAGCAGATGAAGAATGATACTGGTTGTTATGACAGAACTCGGCCCAGGGAAGTAATTGAACCCAGTCATCTTGAGAGGAGGACACATAGATGCGGAGGAAGGCCTCCAAGTCCTGATTCACCCTCTCGGTTTGACCATTGGTCTGAGGATGGTAAGCCGTGGAAAACTTTAGCTTGACTTGGAGGACTTGACATAAACTTCGCCAGAATTTGGCTGTGAATTGAACTCCTCGATCTGAGATAATTTCTTCAGGAAGACCGTGGAGTCGGAAGATCTCTTGTATGAATACTTGAGCCAACTTGGAAGCTGACGGAAGACCGGTGAGAGGAATGAAGTGTGCCATCTTGGTGAACCGGTCAACTACCACCCAGATGGTATTGAACTTGTTGCACATGGGTAAGTCTGTAATGAAATCCATCGACAAGTGGGTCCATGGTCGACGGGGAACGGATAGTGGAACCAGTTGCCCCACAGGCGACTGGCGGGATACTTTATGTTGGGCACACTTTGGGCAAGATGCAATAAACTCCAAGACGTCCTTTTTCAGAGTTGGCCACCAATAGGACCTAGAGATAAACTCCAGGGTTTTTTGGATACCTGTATGTCCGGCAAAACGGGAAGCATGGGCCCAATGCATGAGCTTCTTCCTTAGCATCGGCTTCACAAAACTTTTCCCTGATGGGGGCGTAGAGTCCATCCCTACCGTGGAGAATGCCAACGGATTTATAATAGGATGCTTGTCTGAAGACTCTGACTCATTTTCTTGCTCCCATGAGCGGGAAAGGGCATCGGCCTTGCGATTCTGAGAGCCCGGACAGAACTGGAGTTTAAAGTCGAACCTGGAAAAGAAAAGTGCCCATCTGGCCTGACGAGGGTTGAGACATTGTGCGCCCTTCAGGTATAAAAGGTTCTTGTGGTCTGTAAGTATGGTGATTGAATGAGAAGCTCCCTCCAACAGATACCTCCACTCTTCTAGAGCGAGCTTGATGGCTAGCAACTCCTGGTCGCCAATGGCATAGTTGCGCTCAGCTGGGGAGAACTTCCGGGAGAAGAAACTGCAAGGGTGTAAATGGCCATCTTTAGCCCTCTGAGATAACACCGCTCCTACTCCAACGGAGGAGGCATCCACCTCTAAGATGAAAGGAGAGTCGATGTCAGGCTGTTTCAGAACAGGCGCAGAGATGAACCTTTGTTTTAAAAGATGAAATGCTTGCATGGCTTCTTCAGACCACTTGGACGGGTTAGCACCCTTCTTAGTGAAAGCAGTAATAGGCGCCACAATGGTGGAAAAGTCTCGTATAAACTTTCGGTAATAGTTGGCGAACCCTAAGAACCTCTGGACCCCTTTGAGGGTTAAGGGTACCGGCCAATTTTGGATTGCTTGTAGTTTCTCAGGATCCATCTCTAGTCCGGAACCGGACACAATGTACCCTAGAAACGGAATGGACTTGACTTCAAAGACGCATTTTTCTAATTTGCAATAGAGATGATTGACACGGAGACGGGACAGAACCTCTTTAACCCAAAAACGATGTTCCTCTAAATCGTTGGCAAAAATGAGGATATCGTCTAGATAGACCACGACATGACGGTATAGAATGTCTCTGAAGATCTCATTGACAAAATGCTGGAAGACAGCTGGAGCATTGCTCAATCCGAAGGGCATGACGAGGTACTCATAATGTCCGTCACGGGAGTTAAAGGCGGTCTTCCACTCGTCACCCTCACGGATCCGGATGAGATTGTATGCACCTCGCAAGTCCAGCTTTGTAAAGATGGTAGCTCCGCTAACTCTGTCAAAGAGCTCAGTAATCAGGGGTAAAGGATAACGGTTCTTGATGGTAATGTCGTTCAAACCTCTGTAGTCGATGCACGGCCGCAGACCACCATCTTTTTTTTTTACAAAAAAGAAGCCTGCGCCGGCTGGAGAAGAAGAAGGTCGAATGAACCCCTTTGCTAGGTTCTCTTTAATATATTCCTCCATAGAATGCGTCTCAGGCAGAGACAACGGATAAGTTCGGCCTCGAGGTGGAACCTTCCCTGGAACGAGATCAATCGGACAGTCCCATTCTCTATGAGGAGGAAGGATATCAGCAGAAGCTTTACTGAACACATCCGTGAAATCTTGATATGGAGGAGGTGGAACATCAGACGACCTGGGGGAGGAAGAACAGACAGGCAATACTTTAAACAAACATGTCTCAGCACAGGAGGAACCCCATGCCAGGATTTGCGTAGTCGTCCAATCAATTGTAGGATTGTGAAGACGGAGCCATGGAAGGCCCAGGACCACAGGATGTGTGGCTCTTGGAATCACTAAAAAAGAAATAAGTTCGGAATGAAGAACTCCCACTCTCAGACGAACTGGTAGAGTCCTTAAAGAAATAACTGCATCAAAAATTTTGCTGCCATCCACGGCAGTTAAAGAAATGGACGAAGGAAGTCTCTCGGTGGGTAGGGACCACCGTTTAACATAGGCTTCGGTAATAAAGTTACCAGCTGCTCCGGAATCAAGGAGGGCAATGACGTTCCGATAACGTTGAGCAACTTGAAGCGAGACTGGGAGATTACAATCTTGAGGAGATGGAGAGGAGATCATTACTCCTAGCCGGCCCTCTCCTTGGCGAGCTAGGATTTGGAGTTTCCCGGACGTTTGGGACAGGCATTAATGGTGTGAGACGGAGCTGCACAATAGAGACAGAGAAACTCGGAGAGACGTCTTCGGCGCTCAGCAGGAGTTAAACGGGAACGGCCAAGTTGCATGGGCTCATCTTTAGATGGTGACAGTTGACGAGGAGGAGGAGCAGAAGATTTTGGAGCAGATGATTTTCCACGCTCAGTTGCTCTCTCTCTGAAACGTAAATCAACTTTCGTGCAGAGTGAGATTAGCTCATCTAACTTAGAAGGTAAGTCTCTGGTAGCTAACTCATCTTTAATACGCTCAGATAAGCCATGCCAGAATGCAGCATACAGGGCCTCGTCGTTCCATGCCAGTTCGGATGCCAGGATCTGGAACTGTATCAGATATTGTCCTACAGTACGTGACCCCTGGCGTAAACGGAGAATCTCGGATGAAGCTGAGGTTACCCGGCCTGGCTCGTCGAAGATGCGCCTGAATGTTGACACGAAGGCAGTGTAGGAAGATAGCAGGGTGTTGGACCTCTCCCATAACGGTGATGCCCAATCAAGGGCTGAGCCACTGAGAAGAGAAATAATGTAGGCAATTTTTGTACGGTCACTGGGAAAATTGCCAGGTTGTAGCTCAAACTGAATCTCACACTGGTTGAGAAATCCCCTGCAGAATCTTGGAGATCCGTCAAATTTTGCTGGCGTTGGAAGATGAAGACGTGGAGCAGAAATGGGTAAGGTGGGTGGGGTTATAGCTGGAGTCACTGTGGTTGACGCACCAGACGCGCCTGATCCACGGAGAGTTGTCTGAATCCCATCCAGCCGAGTAGAGAGATCCTGGAGACAGCGGATGATGTGGCCCTGTGCAGCCTCCTGATGTTCTAGTCGGGCTGCCAGTTCTTGCATCGGCCTGGCCGCTTGATCCTGGTCTCCGGCTGGATTCATTAGGTCAGTGCTTACTGTCACAACTGAGGGCCTGAGCTGACGGGAGGCAGCCTCAGTTGTAGGGGCTGAGATGTACCGGAACCTGGGAGGTTGTATCAGACCCCTGGACATGTAAGTAACATGAATAATAACTGCCCGAAGGCGTGACCACGACAACTTGGATAAAAGCCAATGATGTTTATTATGACAACTCCGCAACACAGCAGCAGTAAAAGAAAACGTAAAAGTCAGCAAAGAATAAATACAGTTCCTGGGTACTACAGGATGGCAGGAGCCACAGGGCACTGGTAGTGTGAGATAGTTCTTATGATCTTCTAGATGGAAAGTCCTTACCAGGCCCGACTGTAGCAATGGAGATAACCCAGGATTGTGCCAGCTGGTGTTCCAGGAAAAGCTGGGTTGCTGAAGATAAAACAGCTGCTGTGGATACTGGCTGGAACCAGACTGTTGTTAGCACGGAGTGGATACTGGCTGGAACCAGTTAAATAATAAATGAACTTGGGAGTGATGAAATATGAACTGAAATGTAGAACTTGAGAGCGGAGAAATAATAATACCGGTGGAGAGTGGTAAAGTGTAGAAAGGACACCGGCCCTTTAAGGGAAGCTGTACTCTGCTGGAAGCTGAGCTGGAAGCAGGTAATGTTGTAGCTGGAGACAGATGAATCCACAATGGATTGGAGAGTCAGGCTACACCGCAGGTGGAATGCTGGTGCGGGTCTCTATGGTGGAAGTCTTGAGACAGGAGCTGGAACCTGGAAGACAATCACAGGAGAGAGACAAACAGGAACTAGGTTTGACAACCAAAGCACTGACGCCTTCCTTGCTCAGGCACAGTGTATTTATACCTGCAGCAAGGAAGGGATTGGCTTGGCAATTATGCAGATTAAAAATACTGACAACAGATTGGAGGAAATGATCAGCTGACAGAATCCAAGATGGCTGCGCCCATGCAGACACTTGGAGGGAAGTTTGGTTTGTAATCCATGTGGTAATGAAAACAGTAATGGCGGCGCCGGCCACTGGAGACAGGAGACGCCAGGCTGACAAGTGCACATCCAACCACGCGGACACAGCGGAGGCCGCGGCTGACGTAATCGCCACTCTGACACTCTGCATGCAGAAGCTCAGGGACGGCGGCGGAGGCCGCGGGAGACGCCATGCCAGATGTAATAAGGCGTTACTGTGACAGCGTCTCAGAGAGACAGGAGAGGATGCAGGAATGTGAACATTAGGATAACAGATGGGATCCGGTCCTGGAGCGCTGAGCCAGCCTTAGGAGGCATCTGATGGGTAAGAATTTAGAAATGGCGTCCAGATACCCGGATCGTGACAAACATACTTTTGCCCTTCTGGAAGTTTGCTAAAGATTATATGTTAAGGAATGTGCAGCTATTGTTTACAAGTTGCAGGGGACCAGGTGCCTGCATAATAGTAGACTATGAAAAAATCATTATGAGGTAACGTTTTGTACAAAGAACATCTTGTGTCAGTAATGCAGGAAGAAGCAAAGGTGAGACTGCACCTTCCAGCCTACACGCCCCATAAGAGCCTAATGCTGCCATAAATCGTGTTATCAAATTACCCATGACTTAGAACGCTATGACAGAATGACAGCAAGGAAATGAGACAACACTAAGTGCTTGGTGACAAATGCAACTCTTCATGTTTTATTAGCAAAGGATCAATTAAGTACATATGTAATGGCTCTTTGATACATAACTGCAGCATTTCATTTAATGACATGTCTGGCCAATTCAGGTAATGTGTAAACATAAACTCAGTACAACACTGCTGGGCCTGATTTCAGTGAAAGAGAATTTCTCATTTACATTTTATTATTCTCTGCTTTGAATTGAAAGCACAATTCTCTCAGGGGGTGACTAGGCTTCTCCACAACAGTAGGCAGGCGTTTCACACATCTGAAATCAGACGTACTATAAAACGGAGAATTGTTCTTATGTATTGCATTCTGGAATAGTTTATTTTTAGTCTACCCATGTGACCAGATGATATTGGGAGTTCCATCCTAAATACCAATACTCCAGAGTGTCTGTACTTTTCATTATTATAATAATAAGTGTGCAAAAGGACAGGCCACTGGCACAATAATATTGCAGTGTATCTATGCAGTGTATATGTGGGCATAGTCCCAGAAGCTTACACTCTAATAAAAATAGAGTGGGAGAGAACAATCACCTGGTATAATGCTCTATCCCACATAAAAAAAACCAAAAATCCTTTTGTCCCATGTAAGATACAGTATGTCTCTTTCATATTGGTGCATAACACTGTCAGGGCTGTACATGAAATCCCGGTAGTGGGGATCCCAACAGTCAGAATACTAACAGCGGAATTCCGACGGCCATAATCCCGACTGATCGCGGGAAGTATTTTGACTCTAACTCATCCATGCTGCAGCCGAACTCTAACCTCCTCTTCCCGCAGCCTAGCCCCAACCCTAGTCATGTGACCAATGCTGGAATCCCAACACCACTCAGGACACCGGTGTCGGATCACCGACAGCCAACATCCCGAAGCTGAGTATCGGGTGGGGGTTAGGGCCCGGGGAGGGGGGGTGGTGGTTGAGGGGCGAGGTTAGGGTTATGTGCTGATGAGGTTAGCCCTAGCCGCCACTGCCCCGAGGACTAGGTTTGGGAGGGGGGCGGGTGAGTAAAAATACTTAACCTCTCTGATGTCAGGATCTTTAATGTTGGGATGCTGCGGTCGGTCATGCGACCGCCGGCATCCCGACTACCGGGTTATAGTATGTATTCGAGCCCTGCCCCTCCACCCCCCTCACAGCCTAACCCTCCTAGTGCCTAACTGTAACCCCAGTACTTACCTTTGGGATCCTACAGGATTCTGACCACCAGGATCCCGTTGTCGGCACCTAAGGTCAGATGAGGTGCCGTGCCATCCATCTCTGTATATAATCTGCTTGCATAATTGATAATTCATATATATTAATTACTGGCCTAAAAAATTACATTAAAACAGACAACATTGAGGTTCATATACAGTTGGATGCATTTGCAAAATGAACACACTTAGGGAAAGATGCATACTTACTTTACTATGTTGGGTTGGATACATTGCAGTGTGGCAGGTGTAAGTGAGGTGTACAATTCTGCATACTTATGACCCATGAAAGCAAAGAGATGTGGCTTGATATTGTTAGTAGTAACACATAACCCTATTACACTCAATACAGTATTGTAAAGAAAAGGCTTCTTTGTTATTAGTAACAGTGGAAATAAAATTCCTTATCCCTGCATAACTTATCAATGTGTATTGGTTTTTCATGGCAATTTATCAAATAACTCTTGCTTGGACGTGCAGCTCTTATAGTTGCTGCTGTCCAAGCATGCTTCTCTGTATAAATGTTTCTGAATGATTTAAAAATCATTAAAAAAAACCCCATGGGGTCCCCCCTCCTAAACCTAACCAGTCCCGGGCTCTTTGAGCTGGTCCTGGTTCTTAAAATACCGGGGAAAATGGAGTCATCCCCATTTCACCATGTGGTTTCCCCCTCTAACCACAACGTCAGTTGGGTATGACCATTGTGGTTTTTCCAAATAAGCAGTTCCCATCATATGATTGAATGGAGCCGAGCATCTCCATTCATTCCTATGGGCAAACTGTGATAGGCAGAGACCAGGGAAACCAAAGCCATTCAGGCTATGGCAGCGGCTCCTGATTGGTTGCCGGTCCCGCTAGTGACATTAGTCACGTGGAGCCCGGTTTCGCATATTAGTAGAACTTTATGTGTAAACATACACTTCTGCTTGTCCATTCTGGATCGGGATTTTTGCGGTTTATTATTTTTTAAGCCTGTGGATGTCTACATGGACCGAAGAGGACCACTCTACAGTACACTGGAAATAGTTGAGTATTTGGTTTTTTTTTTACAGGTACCCTATGGATTTCTACATGGACAAGTGGACGTGAATGGCTACATGGGATGTACTGTAGGTAAGTATATGTAAGTGTGAGTGTAAGAGTGTACATTTTATTATAGTTATACTGTGCAAGATGTGTGTTTTGTCTTTATTATAATATTTCTTTTACAGGTGTAACTACAGGTACCAGTGTGTCCTTTAATGCCCTGCATGCTGGTACTTGTGGTTCTCCAAGTACCAGCATGCACGGGAGGCTTGCTGGGACCTGTAGTTCCACAAGTAAAAGACAATATTTTCTCTTAATTTTACACTTGGGCTATCAGCCCGGCATTCACAGCCCAGAAATGCTGGGAACAGCTCCAGGCTTCAGCCCTGGCCCTTGGGTGCCCGGAGAGGTGTGTGTGGTGGCCTTTATTGGGGGGTCCCCACTCCCCGAGGGGAACCCCGGCCAGGGCTGACTAGTTAAGGGGGGGAGGAGTAATGCCATGGCCACAGGGATCTGTATAAACGTGTCACCTGGCTGTGGCATTAACTTCTTGTCTAGTGGAGCCCAGGCTGGTTTCAAAAATACATCATTTTTCCCCTGTATTTTTGGAACTAGGACCGGTCCAAGAGCTAGTTCTTAAATACTGGGAACACCCACTCAATTTTTTTCCTGATATTTTAAGTACAAGGACCTGTTTAAAGAGCCCGGGGCTAGTTATGTTAAGGAGGGGGGACCCACACAGTTTTTTTTCTTTGTAACTGTTTCATTACTTCACACAATGAAGCCCTGCATGGATTTCACTGATCTGGGCGGTCTTCATTGTGATATGTTCGGCAGTATTTTACAAAACTCCCCCATAAAACACTGCTCTGGATTACGAATGACATTTACATCGGCAAACACGAATTATAGAAACATGGGAGCTTAGTAAATTACCAGGTATGTTTGCTGAAAAATAGACATAAAAACAGCCAATGTCAGCCGAGACTGATCTCGGTTGACATCGACTGAAACATGGGAGCTTAGTAAATTTCAGTCATTGTGTCCATCATTATAGGCCGAGAAAGCAATATACTGTCCTGAAACACAACACAGGGAAGGGCTCACACAGAAATAATAACATTGATTGTGAACACAACACAACTAGAGATGCTGGAAATTTCCAACCAATTTCAAATTCAGTTGAATATCACCATTTTGATGACCATGGACATTGTCACAGTTCACCCAAAATCAACCACTGATCTCAATCCAAATTTGTGATTACACATTTGTAGCTCACTTTCACAGTTTGACTTTCACCACTGAGTTTTTTTAGTTTTTTTAAATCTTTAATTATTTTTGGAACAGCGCAGTTTGTGAACTGTCCGCGTGCTGCTGTGGTGAAGATGTATCGTGACTGGACAAGTGGCACCATTGTGAATAAACAACACTGAAACTGCAGAGCACCCAGTGTCATTAATGTGAGAGGTGATCGTCAGCTACAAAGGTGTGAGAGGGTCGACCGACAAGCTACAGTGGAGCAGCTCACTGTCAAAAGGAACCTGGGGGCTACCAGACGTGTGTCTAAAATGACAGTTCAGCTACCTTGTTGCATATGGGGTTCCAAAGCGGTTACTCTGGCTATTAGCTGGTGGTGATCATAATTTTGTGACACTACTGCAGGGGCCAGGGAACTTTTTTACCTTTTACCCCAAAATATATTTAGATACACCGACGTTACCCCCTTGATTTGAAAGGAAGGAAATCATATATTATCGTGCATATATACTGTTATCACTGTTTATATGGCATTTCTGAGATACTGTGTGTGTGTGTGTGTGTGTGTGTGTGTGTGTATGTATATATATATATATATATATATATATATATATATAATTGTTTTTCAATTTGTCTTTTTATTATTTCCGCCAACTATTTTTTGGCAATGAATGGGTTAACACTTTCTCCCCAAAACACCAGGATGAATGTAAGAAAGATGGATGGGGGGGAGGGGGGGGGACAACTTTTAGGAGACAGATGGTCACATCCTCACCTCAGTAATGTCAGTGGGAATTTCCCACTGTTATGTGGGCCACTGTCTGATCCTGCGGAACTCAGTCAGCGGTCAGCCAAAGAACACCTCAAGTTCTGTGTGTGGGTTGGCGGGCCGCGGGCAGGAGTACAGGACAACGCAGGACGGACGGGCGTGAGGGAGCGCGGTGTGACGTCAGCATGTCACACCGCGGCCAGGAACACAGCACAGGGCGGCCAGGAGCACAGCGCAAGGCGGGCAGGAGGGAGTGCGGTGTGACGTGAGCACGTCACATCACGAGCAGGCTTATGCTGGATGGGGCTGTATCTCGGCAGCACGACCGTCCATTACCCCCAGGAATTTCACTTTTACCCCATTTGGGGTAATTTACCCCTGTTCTCACTGTGTCAATTCACTGTTGCGTGAACCAGTTCAACCAGGTGCTAGCTTGAATATTGTCGAACCAGCTAAGACTGGTTGAGTTTTAATTTTCAATCAGTTCCAACAAATTTTGGAAATTTTTGGACTGATTTAATGAACCAGTTTGAGAAACAATACGTGCTAGTGGAAGCATCTGTTAAAATAAACATGTATGTATAGTAAGATGATACACTGATTGTTTCATTATAAAGGGCACATCTCCAGCCATGCATATATTCTTGAACCAACATGTACTATAGTTTATCAATTGCAACATCTATGTTACCAAAAGGGTACAAGGCTGTAGTAGGCAAAGTGTTATGACGGGATTATGCAAGACGTAATTACAGAGGTGTAAATCACAGGCATAAACAATGCTTGGAGTGGTGATTTTCTGTAAGGTTTAGTTAATCCCTATGTGAAGGACTGTGAAGAATTCCTGAGTCAGTAGTGACGAATGCTGACAATAATAAAGTCACATGATGTTAATGTTATGATCTGAAGATCAAGAATTAAAAAAGAAAAGAAAAAGATTGCAATTAGTCTAGAACATAGATAAGAAAAGCGTGGCACTCCAGCCGCCATGGAAATACATCCCAGCATGTCTTGCCACAGTTTTGTTGTTAGGACTGCTAAAACTGTAGAAGGCATGCTGTAATGTGTTGTTCCACTGGAGTGCCACATGTTGCATAGACCTGCTCTAGAATGTAAGTTCTTAGGTTCTATTCAGTTTTGTGTCATGGAGAAATGTTTCAATTTTTTTCTATCTTGCACAGGAAAAAAATTGTCTTTTTGAATCTTCATTAATTCCCTATGTAATGTAAGGGGTGGGTGCAGATTTTTTTCGTTACTAATTGATGGCATATCATGCTGTTTAGCTGTTCCCAATTGATGAATTATAGAAAGGGCCATCTTAACAGCACTGTAGGCCCTGAGCAAAGCAATGCACTGGGGTCCCTACACATTCATTCATTGGGACCAATTAAATAAAATATCATAACATGCCCCTCCTGCAGTTCCACGCCATCTCTTTACATGTTTCCATGCGGTGAATGACTTTCAGCACTCTGATTGGTGAATAGCTCCAAATATCCACCAATCAACATGCTGACAGCCATTTTCACTGTCTGGCTACAAAGAAAATAAAGTCACTATGGGCCTAATTCAGACCTGATCGTATCAGCAACTTTGTTAGCAGATGGGCAATACCATGTGCACTGCAGGGGGGGGCAGATATAACATGTGCAGAGAGAGTTAGATTTGGGTGGGGTGTGTTGAAACTGAAATCTAAATTGCAGTGTAAAAATAAAGCAGCCAGTATTTACCCTGCACAGAAACAATATAACCCACCCAAATCTAACTCTCTCTGCACATGTTATATCTGCCCCCCCCCCCCCCCCCCCCCTGCAGTACACATGGTTTTGCCCATATGCTAACAAAGTAAAAGAGTCCGACAAACTGGAAATAAAAAGAAACTAAATAACAATTAATAAATAAATATGGAAGAATAACAAAAATGAAAATAGGTACGGTGTCAGCATCATCAGGAGATTTACTATAAGTTTAGTGGGTCATGTGCATCCAGATGTAGGTGAACCAATAGGATTGATATATTGTGTGTAATAACTATGGCCCTCATTCCGAGTCGTTCGCTCGGTATTTTTCATCGCATCGCAGTGAAATTCCGCTTAGTGCGCATGCGCAATATTCGCACTGCGACTGCGCCAAGTATCTTTGCTATGAAGATAGTATTTTTACTCACGGCTTTTTCATCGCTCCGGCGATCGTAATGTGATTGACAGGAAATGGGTGTTACTGGGCGGAAACAGGCCGTTTTATGGGAGTGTGGCTGAAAACGCTACCGTTTCCGGAAAAAACGCAGGAGTGGCCGGAGAAACGGGGGAGTGGTTGGGCGAACGCTGGGTGTGTTTGTGACGTCAAACCAGGAACGACAAGCACTGAACTGATCGCACAGGCAGAGTAAGTCTGGAGCTACTCTAAAACTGCTAAGTAGTTTGTGAGCGCAATATTGCGAATACATCGGTCGCAATTTTAAGATGCTAAGATACACTCCCAGTAGGCGGCGGCTTAGCGTGTGTAACTCTGCTAAATTCGCCTTGCGACCGATCAACTCGGAATGAGGGCCTATATACGGTATAATGGATTATGGGCCAGATTTAGAGATGCACGCAGTGCGCTCAGCAGCTGGGTCTTTGTGAAAATATGCTAATGCTGCAGGAGGCATCTTGTGTAAATAGATACCCCCTGCCGGCTTCTGTGATCCGCTGCTGTGCACAAAGATGCAGCATCAGATCATTTGCGTGTACACATAGGTGTGCGCAGGGGGGGTGCCTGGTGCGCACAGGCACCCCCTAATGTCTGGCACCCCGATCTCACATGCCTGATGCAGCGATCGCCGAGCAGGCTGATTACTGTCCCCTCTGTGCTGCACCGTGTCAGGACTGTATTACTGACCATATGCCTGGGTTAATCAAGGGTGCCACTGCCACCGGCTTTCAAACTCCCAGCTCCACCTCCATGTACAAAAACAGCGTGATGTGACATGATTACGTCATGCTGCTCGCACGCCCACCCGTCACACCCACCACATGCCCACCTCTCTCCTATGCTATGCCAACGCCAGCCACTGATGAGGATCAGCATGCAGCCAGTGTTCCTCTTAGGAAGACAAATTCAATACTGGCAGGCGGTCGGCAGCAGCATTGGCACGTCACTCGTTTTTCCTGCAGCAGTACCAGTCTGCGACTGTCAGTGTCAGTGAGTGACTGACTTGTAAGTAAGCTGCTGCAGCTTGCAGGGGAAAGAGAGGGGGAGCCAGACCAGGCTGAGGAGGAGCAGTGTAATTGCAGTGAGTGCCATCATGGGTGTTTGTTTGGTGCACACCACAACATCTGACAATGTATCTGCTTTATTAGGATTGGTACAAGGGTGGATATTTTATATTGTGTTGACCGTCAATAGATCGTGCCAGACACGCCCAAAAGGCAGTGCTAGACACACCCCTCCGACGGTGCACCCCCTAATAAAATGTGCTGCGCACGCCTATGCGTGTACATCGGTCATCTGAGTACCCCTCGGGTTACTCAGGATGTGCGGTGTAATCACGCAGCAGAGGCCAGGAAATCTGTGGTGGGAAACTAAGACCCTGGCCTACAAAACAGGGCCAGCACGATGTGTTGTGCAATGCTCACCACCGCCTATGTATACCATGACAGCTTTATACCACCTTGTACAATAAGTTTATTAGAAGATTTAATGCAAATCAAAAATGACCATTATATAATACTTATTAGACTACACTAACATCTTGTACAGTATGTAGATGATATGTGGAGGATAATAGGTTTACAGAGCTCTATGGAGCCATTATGTAGGAGGTGAGTAAAGCCAAGTGTAGCCAAAACGTTCTGTGCAAATCGGTGTACATTTTAATCAGTCTAATTAGTCTAATGTTACAGTATGTTCATAATTACTTATGGAACACTATGCAAATGAATGATTAAGTAATTATCTACGTATATGATAACTTTCCTAAAAATTTGCACTGCTAGATTTGGCTAAGCAGTAGGGATTTAAAGGTTTAGGGCAGGATGTACTAAAGGGAAAATGCGGTAAAACCCCCATTTTTGAGGGGTTTTACCGTATTTTCATATGTACTAACCCCCGTCCACCGGGTTATCGACGCCGAGGGTATCGCCATCTTTTTGTGGCGATACCCTATAGAAGCCTATGGGCTTCCAACCACTGCCGCCGCATCCCGCTACCTCCACCGCCCCGCTCACCTCCGTCCTGTAAGCCTCCATGATGCTGGTGCGGCCCCCCTCTTCCTTCTTCCCCGCTGACCCCTGCAGACCTTACCATCAACATTGTGGGGGGCCTCATATACCGCACTGCGATGTTAATCGCATATATTAGTACATATGCAATTAGCATCGCTGCGGTGGGCAGCGAGTGGCGGCGATGTATTTTAATACATCCCGCCCATAAAGTCTCTTAAAAGTGAAGAAGTGGAGAAATACATCATAAAGCAGAAATTAATAGTGGTGTCTTATACAGTCCCCACTCAGGGGTTCAGGCTCCCGAACATGTTCTGACAGTCACAGTAACAGGATGGGGTGTAGCGGGTATAAACAGAATAGCTTAAAATAGGAACACAACTTAGAAACATCCAAAAACAACATGTAGACAAACATCCATCCTAAAACAACACAATATATAAATAACAATAACACAAAAGTACAAACTTTAAACCTACACAATTATTGTTCTACACATGCCTGCTAGAGAATACAACTCTTTCTAAGTTCTAACAACTAGTAGAAAACTGGTACAGCATTTTAAAATCAAAGGTGAATTTAATTACATTGACGTCTTCAAAACATAAAGATTAAATAAAACTTTTATAATGTTTAGCTTTATGGTATTATTACTAGAACGACATAACAGTAATGTCAGAGCCGCCGGCTGTGCGCGTCAAACAAAGAATTGCTCCATCAGGCGCCATCTAGTGACTTCCAGCGCACACAACACTTGTATTCCCCCCCATAGAGGTGAGGAGCGGCGTTAGCCTTTCATTATTACTGCTTTAATTGGACTATGACTAAATGACAATTCTGATCAGTGTCCACAACATAATATTGCTGGTCTTATCAATGTGTCGGATCTAATTTCTCAAACACAAGTATTGCGCACCCGCGAGTCTGCTTGTTGTAATGTAAACAAGAACAGCAGGAAATATAATATTTTTATTCCCTGTCACTGATGCTTATATTAATAATGTGTCTAACAAGATGAGATAGTTGGATAAATAGCCTCTTCTTCACCAGAAACAGTCTGTTCCAGCCAGGATACCCTTACACCACTCATATGCAGTTGCTGACATACAGTTGGAATCTCCTATTTTTCACCGTTTGTGCAGAAATTGGTATCTTTTAGCATTTGTTGTCTGTAGAGGAACACAAAGTGCTGATGAAAGTTGATGCAATAAAGAATGATGTTTGGGCTAGTTTCAGGAGTTTACAAGAATAAAGCATAGGCAGTAATGGAGGAAAGAAAAGTACCTGGGGCACAAACTTAGCTTTTAATAAATAACTAGGTGCTTCATCGCGCCCTACGGGCGCTCTTCACACCGTCGCAAGGGGCTACGCCCCCTTAACCCTTACATGCCTATCTGGGGTTCAATATTTGTATTATATGGAGTATTACCTGCATTCCTTTGTTAGTGGTTAAATATTGCACAATGAAAGGGCGTGCGATGGTGAAGGAGGCGCAGCCCCTTGCGACGGCGTGAACAGCACCTGCAGGGCACGATGTACAGAATGTAGTGGGTGCGGGGGGGACTGCGGATGGGGGAGGGTGTCTGTAGATGCTGCGGGTGGAGGGGTGGGCCAGGACAGGGGAGACGGGGCCAGGACAGAAATGACAGGGACAGGATAGGGGTGACAGGGCCAGGGTAGGGGTGGCAGGACCAGGACAGAGGTGACAGGGCCAGGATAGGGTTGACAGGGCAAGCACAGGGGTGACAGGGCCAGGATAAGGGTGACAAGGCAAGGCCAGGGGTGACAGGGCAAGGCCAGGGGTGACAGGGCCAGGATAGGGGTAACAGGGCCAGGATAAGGGTAACAGGGCCAGGATAAGGGTGACAGGGCCAGGATACGGGTAACAGGGCCAGGATAAGGGTGACAGCGCCAGGATAAGGGTGACAGGGCCAGGATAAGGGTGACAGGGCCAGGATAGGGGTGACAGGGCCAGGATAAGGGTGACAGGGCAAGGCCAGGGGTGACAGGGACATGACAGAACACAGGGGAGAGATTGGTATTAGGGACAGAACAGTGGTGACAGACAGATGTGTCTTACCAGAGTCACTGCTGCTGGCTGCTGCTGTACCACTCCAGCCTGTTGGGATCTGCTGCTGGTGGAGACTTGGCATGGCTGATTCTCTCAGGCTGGAGTCCTGCTTCCTCTGCCTATCCGCATCCCCCCCCACTCCTCAGTCACATACCGCGGACCTTGCGCGGCTGCCGGGCACTGTGGTAAGGGGAGACTGGGAGTGACTGGTTAGCCCCCAGGAGACGCTGCGGCTGGAGGGAGGAGGGGGTCGGAGCCTGCAAGCAGCGCGGACTTCTGCAGCGCTACCCGCCGGCTAAAGTGTGTGAAGGAGCTGGGTGCACCTCACTGCGGGTGGCAGGGCAGCAGCTAGCGGTGGGGTTGCCGGGGGTGGCGATAACAGAGGCAGTATGGAACCTGCACAGCGGCAGGTGCCCCACAAAACTGCAGCTAAGAAGCGTGGAGTGTGCCAGAAAGTGACGCTCCTCCGTGCCAGAGAGCCCCTGCTGAATATGCTGATGTGGGGGGTCAAGCACACAGTGAGCCGGTGCCCGTCTGTCTGTACGGCATACCCCCTCACACACCCCCATACCTCCCAACTGTCCCGATTTTCGCGGGACAGTCCCATTTTTGGGGGTCTGTCCTGCTGTCCCACCAGCGGGCCGCAGTGTCCCGCGGTGGTGGAGGGGGGCAGTTGGGAAGCTCCTGTACTCGCTGTTCTGCTTAGCAGAGCAGTGGTGAATAGACTATTTAGTGGAGACAGAGGGAGAGGGGGCATCAGGGGGTACGGATTAAGGGGGGGGTCCGGCAGCAGAGCCGGATTAGGGGGGGGCAGGGGGTACGTACTGCGGGCCCCACAGTTTTAGGGGGCCCCCCGGCTGGAGTAGCTCTGAAGCTCCCCCGTCCTGCCAGCAACAGCATTGTGCTACAGTCAGCACACGCTGCTGCGTGTTGGCAGGTCTGTGGTGTTGCAGGGAGGCAGCAGCCTCCCTGCTTTCTTCTGCCTGTGCGGGTGTGTAGGGGGGAGCGACCACCCCTCTGGATTTACCCCTAGCTGAGGGGCCAAAATCCCATAAAAAAAAAAATCAATTTCCCGGAATTTGCATAAGGGGGCGTGGCCACGTGGGCACGCTTAGGCCACGCCCCAAAACCCACAGCAGGCACAGCAATGAGATAGGCCCCCCTGTCTCAAGTGCCCTGGGCCCCCCGGACTCATAATCCACCCCTGGGGGCATGCCAGCAGCTCACAGAGCGCTGGGCATGCCCCCTCACTGACGAAAACGGGGGCGTGGCTCGCGAGTGCTCCCGCGAAGCCACGCCCCTTTTAGTTGGCCACGCCCCCTTTTCACCGTGCGTGTGTTCCTCCTTCTGCCTGAAGAAAGCTGGGAGGTATGCACCCCTGCTTGTGACATGCCCATACCATCTGCTTCTGCTCCTAGTCTCCTATAGATTTGCCCAGATCTGTGACTCATTTGACTAACTCCGCCCAGTGTTGTGACTCCGCCCAGCGTTAGCAAATGAAGCACAAAGTCACAGATCTGGGCTATTATATAGGAGATGTCAATAAGAAAGGTGTATCATTTCCCTACAAAACAGACAAACACAAACTACACACAGAGAAAAGCATAGACATAATAAACAGTAAAATGCACCCAGATGTCTATGAAAAGAATGAACCAGAGGTTGAAAAAATACTCTCTGGGTTATGAGTGAACACACCAAGTGCAAAAAATACAGGACCCCTGGCCACAGTGATACTACTAGGTATAGTATGTATAGACTCAAAAGTGTAAGGAATATCAGATTTCCGTGAGCCACGTCTTCTTTATACCAATCAGACTGGGTCAATTTTATGCATAAATTCATAGGGTGGGAAATTTAGGGATCTTCCCACTCTGTAACCCAAGGTAGAAATTATATTTTGGATAATACATAATATTTCTAGGCAAATTCCTAAATTGATATAAAATTCAGCACCAAGGTGATAGTCGCCCTTTTAAGTGGATTGTATCCAGGTACACAATATTCTATTACTTCTACAAAAACCCTCAAATTGTAAATTGAAACTAAATTGAAACATTGTACTTGACTACGAGCATATTGCAGTTAGAAAAACAGAATTTGCATTAAACCCCATAAAGCTTCTGTTCCTGGGCCCATTGGATGACCCCAGTTGAATGTAAATGTCATCTATATACTGCCCTATATCTATATACTGTCCTACATCTGGCACTGTTTTGCAATGACCAGTTTATTAGCATATAAAGTGAATAAGGACTGGAGTGACAAGGGTTTGAGATATATACCTGTCCTTATTCTATCTATAACTGTGATTCCCAACCTCGGCACTCAAGCCACACTAACAGTCCAGGATTTAGTGATATCCATGCTTGAGCACAGATGGTTAAATCCAAATAATTGAGGTACTAATTAAGTCACCTGTGTTCAGGTATTGCTATGCTTAAAACCAGGATTGTTAGTGTGCCTTGAGGACTGTGGTTGGGAAACCCTGGTCTATAATCTTTGCAAAGTGATTCTCCTAATTTGCCTCATCCTCAAAAATGACGTCCAACACACAGGGTCTAATTATGAGCCAGCAGTGATGCGGATACTGTGGAGGGATTTTTCTTCTATGTCTAAGTCGCACTGCGCTTGCATCCAAATTCCATGGGCACAGAGTCACAGCTGCAATTGAGATGCACGGGAGACACGTGATCTCAGAACTGTGTAGAAAATCTACTGGGCATTGCTAAGTTATGATAGGGAGGTGGTTGTTCCATCTTATAGGCACATCAAGGGAACATTGGAGGTGTGTTACTGATAGTGGTTAAATAGAAAGAAGCAGAATCATTCACATAGAAGGCCACATTCAGTCACAGAATCTGCAATGGATTAGGACTGGTGCAAGTATTGATGGTGTGACTGATGGTGCATCTAAAGATACAGTATATCAGCATATAAAGCGCTGACCATGGGAGTCTCTGGGGTCTATTACTAAGCCTTGGATGGAGACCAACCTGTGACATGCCAGTTAGGCGCTAACTGGCTGGTACTTTATCTACATCCACTTTATCTCCATCCAAGGCCCTGCAAATAGACCCCTAAAGTCCTTGGACATTTGGACACATGGATATACACCAGGGAAAGGCTTTGCAGCTGCATTTGCATAAAATTACCTGCAAAAGATGCAGACACGGACGTGTGTTACATCTTCTCTCTATGGGCAGGATGTACTTAATGGGAAAATGCTGTGAAACGCCAAAAATGATGTTTGACAGCATTTCCATATGCACATGGATATACCGACAGGCAATGCCGTAACTAGGCATTTTAGCGCTGTGTGCAAGAAACGACATTGGCACCCCCCCCCATGCAAGATAGGGGCAGTGCGCGCCTTAGGCGCGCGGAAAACATATAGGGGCGTGGCTTCATGGGGAAGGGGCGTGGGCACAAAATAATAGCAATTCATACTACGGTGCACAGTAGTCTCCAGTATTCAAATTACGCTGCACAGTAGCGCCACTACACCAGGTAGAGCCCCTTTTATACATTACAGCAGACAGCGTCCCCCTTTTTACACATTACAGCAGCCAGTCCCCCTTTTTACACATTGCAGCAGCCAGTCCCCCTTTTTACACATTGCGGCAGCCAGTCCCCCTTTTTACACATTGCAGCAGCCAGGCCCCCTTTTTACACATTGCGGCAGCCAGTCCCCTTTTTTACACATTGCGGCAGCCAGTCCCCCTTTTTACACATTGCGGCAGCCGGTCCCCCTTTTTACACATTGCGGCAGCCAGTCCCCCTCTTTACACATTGCAGCAGCCAGGCACCCTTTTTACACATTGCGGCAGCCAGTCCCCCTTTTTACACATTGCGGCAGCCAGGCCCCCTTTTTACACATTGCGGCAGCCAGGACCCCTTTTTCACATTATGGCAGACGGTGTCCCCCAGAGCGAGAGAGAAAGAGAGAGAGAGAGAGAGAGAAAGAGAGAGAGAGAGAGAGAGAGAGAGAGAGAGAGAGAGAGAGAGAGATACTTACCTTCTCCCCGCTGACAGGCTCCTCGTGCTGGCATCTCCCTCTGTGCAGTGTGCAGGCATCGGACAAGGAGGAGGAGGGAGGGGGACTGGAGCCGCAGCAGCGCTATGTCATTGGTAGTAAGCGCCGCTGCAGCATTCCCCTCTCCTTCCGTATTGGTTGCCTGGCGCTGCTGTGGATGCTGGGATGGAGGAACCGCATCCCAGCATCCACAGCAGCGCCGGGCAGCCTATACGGAAGGAGAGGGGGATGCTGCAGCGGCGCTTACTACCAATGAAATAGCGCTGCTGCGGCTCCAGTCCCCCTCCCTCCTCCTCCTTCTCAGCTGCCTCCGGCGCTTCTCTCTCCTCCAGCGCGGCTGCGGCGCACGGCGCGGACTTCAGAGGCGGCATGTAATGAGTCAATTTGACTCATTACATGCCGCTGGCCGTGCGCCCTCAGGGCAACTGCGCTGTGTGCCAAGCCTACTTGGCACACACGTAGTTACGGCCCTGCCGACAGGTCCCACGGCTGGGCCTCTCCCCCCGAAATCTGGTCCTGGGGTGCAGCAGCAGTCACCACTATGTCTAGATGTAGAGGAAGCAGAGGTGGACTGGGCCAGAGTCCCAACATGCATAAGCTTGATGTCACTGTCCTGCTGCATCCTAGGCTCTAGCTTTCTATAGCGCTCAGTTCCCTGCAGAGTCATGGTGTCTGTGTAGTGAAGGGGGAGCCAGCAAGCCCTGCAAAGCTCAAACAGCAGTGCGAGAAACACAAAGATGAAGGGAAGCAGTACAGAGGAGTGGAATCAGACAACTGCATACCTCCCAACATGACCCTCTCCAGGAGGGACAGAATGCTCTGCTCCTGGACTTCCCTATTCATTTATGAGTGCCATCACCTGTGTTGAAAAACATTTTTATCCATTACCTGTTCAACACAGGTGCTGGCAATCATACATTAAGAAAAAAGTCCAGAAGCAGAGCATTATGTCCCTCCTGGAGAGGGTCATGTTGGGAGGTATGTACCTGGCCTCTATGTGTTATATTTCCATACCTCCCAACATGACCCTCTCCAGGAGGGACACAATGCTCTGTTCCTGGACTTGCCTCTTAATTTATGATTCCCCTCACCTGTGGTGAAACACCTTTCTTATTTATTAACCTGTTCAATACAGGTGCCGGGAATCATAAATTAAGAGAAAAGTCCAGAAGCAGAGCATTGTGTCCCTCCTGGAGAGGGTCATGTTGGGAGGTATGCAACGGAAAGAAATAGGAAGAGGAAGAGCTGAGAGTCCTGAGGTAAGTAGGATGGGGGTGGGGCACAGTGTTTTTGGTAGGTTTGAAGGGTATGGGGGGGGCAGTTTGGGAGTGCTCTATGAGCGACATCGCCTAGTGTTTCTCCTCCCGGGTCGGGGTGGTCGGCGGCAGTGCATACACACTGAGCGATATGCAAACCATATCGCTCAGTGACGTCACGCCGTGGCCGGGCATGCAGTTTTTGGGCCATAAGCGGGGCCATGCATAGCTCGTTGGTGGTTGCATACACACACAGCGATAAATTAAACAACATCGCTCAGGAAAGGTCAAAATGAGCGACGTTATTTCATTTATCGCTAAGTGTGTACCCACCTTAAGGTACGTTTGTTAATGAATAAATAGGCCCGATCACGCTACATGAATGGTACAGTTAAATAGCAAGATTGGTCTGCTGCACTATGGGGGTCATTCCGAGTTGTTCGCTCGTTACCGATTTTCGCTATGCTGCGATTTGTTGCTAATTGCGCATGCACAAGGCACGCAGGGTGCATGCGCTTAGCTATTTAACTAAAAACTTAGCAGATTTGCTGTGGATTCTGTGGCGCTTTTCGGTCGCTCTGCTGATCGGTGAATGATTGACAGGAAAGGGGTGTTTCTGGGTGGTAACTGATCGTTTTCCGGGAGTGTGCTAAAAAACGCAGGCATGTCAGGGAAAAACACGGGAGTGTCTGGAGAAACGGGGGAGTGGCTGGCTGAACGCAGGGCGTGTTTGTGACGTCAAACCAGGAACAAAACGGACTGAGCTGATCGCAATCTGTGAGTAGGTCTGGAGCTACTCAGAAACTGCAAAGAATTATTTATTAGCAATTCTGCTAATCTTTCGTTCGCTATTCTGCTAAGCTAAGATACACTCCCAGAGGGCGGCGGCCTAGTGTGTGCAATGCTGCTAAAAGCAGCTAGCGAGCGAACAACTCGGAATGAGGGCCTATGTGCAATACAAAGTTTGGGCCTAATTCAGAAATGATCGCTAGGCTGTGTTTTCGTACAGTGGTCTAAACTGCGCATGTGTATGCACCGCAATGCGCAGACGCGTCGCACGGGTACAAAGCAGACCAAAATCGGTTTTTAATCCTGTTCACATGAGGGGGAATTTTTTAGAAACCTTTTTAGATTTATGCACCAATGATATACAGACCATGGAGAAGGCAAATATTAAACCAAACATGACCAGGAAAGAAAAACTGGCTTTAAAAAATCTGAGTGAAAACTCAGAATTAGTCATTAAGCCAGCGGACAAGGGGGGGGGATTGTTATCATGACCAAATCATGGTACAACCAGGAGGTTTTAAGACAACTCGAAGACCGGGGCACATACCATAAGCTCCGTACAGACCCCACAGAAGGAATACTCAAGAATTTAGAAATTTTACTGAAAAAATACAGGAAAATTCAAGTACTAGGCGAGAAAGAATTTAAATTTCTACTACAGAGCGAGCCCATGACACCAGTTTTATACATTCTCCCTAAGATCCACAAAAACCCCACCCACCCCCCAGGGAGACCTATAGTCTCTGGCATTAACTCAGTTACTGCCAACTTGTCTGAGTTCATTGACTTTTATCTACAGCCCCTGGTTTTAGAGAACAAATCCCATCTCAGAGACACTATGGATTTTTTAAATTTTCTAGAAACCGTCACATGGGAAGAAGGCTTTTTAATGGTAACTGCAGATGTCCGTTCTTTATACTCAATTTAGACCATGAAAAGGGGGAGAGAGCGGTCAAGACTTTTCTAGAAAAAAGTCAATTAGAAACTAAATTGCAAGAATTCATAAGCGAAGGTGTCCACTTCATTTTAACTAACAATTACTTTTTATATGATGATGATTTTTATCTACAGAAGGTGGGCACCAGGTTCGCTCCAAGCTATGCCAACATGTTCATGGGTTGTTGGGAAGGTGAACAGATATGGAACAACAACCCATTTGGAGCGAACCTGGTGTCCTGGTCACGTTACATAGATGACGTGTTTTTTATATGGAAAGGCGGCAGAGAATCTCTGGAGGAGTTCTTCCTTTATCTCAACAACAACGATTTTAACATTGAAGTCTCATTTGTTGATAGCGATACCACAATTAATTTTTTAGACATCACACTTTTTATAGAGGATGGACATTTACATACTAAGTGCTTCACCAAACCAACTGATTCAGGAACATTCCTTCAAGCAACGAGCTGCCACCATCCCAATTGGCTAAAATCAATTCCAGGTAGCCAATTGAGGAGATTAAAATGCAACTGCTCAAAGAATGATAATTACCTGAAACAAGCAGAGTCAATGAAGAACAAATTTGTGGCCTCCGGATACAGAGAAAATAAGATCAAAGAAGCCACTAATCAAGTGGACAAAATTGATAGAAAGCTTCTACTCACCAAGAAATCTAAGTCAAAGGACAGCTCATTGGCTATAAATTGGGCCTTTGTAACTACCTACAATAGTCAACATAAACATCTGGAGAAAATTTTGCACAAACACTGGGGAATCTTGAAAAGAGATCCAATCTTAGGAGAACTATTACCCAGTAGACCCAGATGCATTTACAGAAGGGCACCTACAATAGGATCAAAGGTAGTAAAGAGCCTACTACCGTCAGATAAAAACAAACCCGGTACAATACAATCCATAGGATTCTACAGATGTGGATCCTGTATCGGCTGTAAAGAAGTAAAAGGGGATAATAAAAAATTGACGGAAGTAACAATCAATGGGAAAACAGAAAAAGTACGTGAATTCATAACATGCAACATTAAAAATGTTGTTTACTGAATAGAGTGCAGTTGTGGCCTATACTATATAGGACGAACGTCAAGACCGCTCAAAGTTCGGTTAGGAGAACACCTCCGTAATATAAAGAAGGGACTCCAAACCCACGCTTTATCAGAACACTTCAGACTAAAACACAACAGCAAAACATCTGAAATCAAACGATTCTTTGGCCTGAAATATATTTCAGGACATCGCAGGAAAAGAGATGTGGCCTCTCAATTGGCTAAGGCGGAGATGAAACTGATTTTTGAGTTGAGGACATTGAAACCAGGGGGCTTGAACTCGGATTTTGAGATCAAGTGGTTTTTATAAACATTTTAATACACACACCTTTTTCTTTCTTTTATTATTCTGCATTAGCACTTTTCACATTCAGCACCTTATTCTGATTGCATTGGCACTTTATTAGGAAGTAGCAACATGTATTACTTTTTATGTGTATACCCGTGCTTCATGCAAATGTTCTTTAAACTTGTTGTTTAGCAAGACCTAAATATGTTACATTAGATAAATAACATTGTTCCACCAGTATATCTTATTCCTATACTTTTACATCATTCTAGGATAGCCTTCTAACCATAGTATACAAAGAAACTAGCCTGCCGTGGGGCGCCGCAACTGAAGGGAAAAAATGCCCTGGGCAGAAGTGTTACACCGCGTTGCTATGGTAATGGACGCTCTTCCAGATATGCACTATGGGAAATGTAGTTTTGCTGCACAGGAAGTAGCATAAAATGGACAAACTACTCCATACTGAGAAGAAACACCCCGGACGGAAGTGACACACAGTGTTACTACGGCAACAGACGTTCCCGGCGGCATGTATCACGGGAAATGTAGTTCAGAAATGACAACATCACCATGACAACGGACACAGCTGCCGCCGAATAGCGGATATTCAGAATACTAATGCAATTTAGATCAGCTGTGAACACTGGGTCTTTATTGGACAAAGGCCTTTTAAAAACACCCTCTATTTGGAATGCTCCACATACTGACTCCTTGAAAAAGACCCCAGACCAGGGGTGGAAACGCGTCGGAGGTAACAGCAGAGGCTACCCAGGACGGTTCTGTAACTGTGACACCAGAGGACTGACTGCAGCATTGCTTACCATCGGAGGTGCCCGGGACTCTCCTTTTTCATGCTGTTTTTGAACTGATTCATCAGTTCAATTTCTCCGGTAATTGCACTCATATTACTAGTCTCTGGATTATCCTCTGTCATTGTATTTTATGTGGAGCTAAACACATTTTATTGTTTGTATCATTATAAGATGGTTTTACTGTACTTCACTATATAAATTCCTTCCTTATTTATATGTACCATCTGGATTGTACTACCTTTGTTCCGAGGGAAAGTCTACATTGAAAATTGTACTCCATTCTCTAAACAACAGCGCTGGATAAGTGATATCATATTTTTTCTGTTTACAAAGCAGATCGCCGCTCAGCAATGGGTTTGTGCGAAGGATCCTTTCCCACAGGTGTTCGCAAGGAGATTGACAGGAAGAAGGTGTTTTTGGGTGGCAACTGACCATTTTCTGGGAGTGGTTGGAAAAACGCAGGCATGTTCAAGCGTTTGCAGGGAGGGTTCCTGACGTCAATTCCGGTCCCGGACAGGCTGAAGTGTTTGCAGTGGCTGAGTAAGTCCTGGGCTACTCAGAGACTGCACAAAATCTGTTTGTACAGCTCTGCTACACATGCGTTCGCACACTTGCAAAGCGAAAATACACTCCCCTATGGGTGGCGACTATGCGAACGCAGGATTGCAAAAAAACCCTAGCGAGCGAACAGGTCTGAATTAGCCCCTATATAATAGCAAATCAGCGTATTAGTGAAAAATTTTAAGATTTCATATTTGGCTGACTAGTACAGTGCAAAATGTGCCCATGGTAGAATTCTAATTATTTGTAATTTTTTTTTAGCATCACATGGTATATTTTGTACTTTTGATCCATTTAACTGGTGAGCAGAGGAGAGACAGCTGCATAAAGTTATTAAGCCCAAGGGGTCTATTTAAAAATATATATTTTTGTATCTGTACTGTAAAAGAAAATGCCATATTGCATAGTATATACTGTATGCAGTATAATGGAAGGATTCATGTACACTCACCTCTTCAGCGAGAAGAGTCATTGGAGAAAGACCTTAGCAACAGCTGTGTCATATCAAAAAGCAAAATTATACCTTAACGAGATTGGATGCCTACATTTCAATCTTCTGGGCATCCGCTGTATTTTAAGGCAGGCAGAGAGCTGCATAGGCTTGAAGCCACATAAGCACCCTGAGTTTTTGTGACTTTTGGTCGGCAGGGTAGGCAGGGCTAGCCTTAGTGATGGACAGTTTGGGGTCAGGTGACCCAGGGTGCCTATCAGGTTTGGGTAGGAGGAGTATATGTAGGGGTATATAGTCCCTGGATAGGCAGCCATCTTCCTCTTGTCAGTTTCTGGATGCAGTAAGGACTACAGTTTTTATTGTGTGCTTGTTTGCCATATCGTGTTTCTTTTCCCCCCTGCTGCTTTAATTTGTCTCGGTGCCCTCGCTGACCCATCTGCGTCTCCCCCTGCAGTATGCCCCGCCCGCGTAGATCAGCGCCCCGCCCCCTTGCCGCCTTGCTGAGGCCGCACGCCCGCTCACGGCGGCTGGTTATTGCCGGCTGCGTGTGCGTGTGGTTCCCCCCTCCCCGCTGCGCCGCCCGCCGGAGAGCTGTTACTGCTCTCCTCAGGCGGCCGTGGCTCCCCAGCGGCTGCAGCGTCAGCGATTGGCGCGGTGGTAGAGCCGCGCACGCCGGGGCTCCGGCCTCCCTGCTTACTCCGTCCTCCCTGCTTCTCCCGCCCGCAGTGAGCAGGTCAGTGGACCCGGCGGTCGGGTCCCACAGCGCTGCTGCGAGCCGCGTCCAGCCAGTCCTCTCCCCAGCCAGCTCCCCTGCGGGTGCCTGGCTGCTTAATGATATAATATCCATCTCGGGGGTTTCGGGCACGGCTCGGGGGGCGGGGCCTGGGCTTCCCATTGCCTCTGATGGTGTGGGTGGTGCCCTGCTTCCCCCCGCTGTTCCTTTGGTTCCCGCGGCAGAGGTGGTAGTTAGGGCGCCGGCGTCTGGGGTGGACGGGCAGGCATTTGGGATCCATCCGGGTGCGCTCCCGGTGTCCCAGATCCTGCTGCCACCGGCCGGTGGCCAGTGGCACGGTAACGCCACCTGCTGGCCAGCTAGATGTACGGCAGATGGGGTCCGGTCACAGTGCCCTGGCCGCTTCATTTGCAGCAATAGGCGACGCGTCGCGAGCTGCGCCCTCAGGTTTCCTTACGGCTACTTCGGTGTTGGTGGCTTGGTCAGGGGCCCTACAAATTCCAGTCATGACCTCCGGGATACCACCTAGTTTACATGGTGTGCGGGCCCCCCTTTCTTCCCTGCACACAGGGCCGTCTTTTCGTATGGGCTCATTGGGCTCTTGCCCAAGGGCCCCAGGAGTAAAAGGGCCCTAGGATGATAGCTGAGGGTCCCCTCTTTCCAGCGGTACCAGGTTTTTGAAAATCGGCCCTGGGGAACCGGTGATATCTGACTTCAAAGCAGTGGTCCCCATCCAAGCCTGTTAATTGTTCTTCCCAGCCAGATATCTTGGGTTTTGTCTAACTTAGAGTTTTTCTGAGGATATAGACCAAAAGCTGGGACTCTCCCCTTTCAGTTGACACTGGAAGCTTGTCTCTACTATGCCCAGAACCAGAGATATTAACCTTCAAGCAGCTGGTCCCTGCTCTAGCTCCACACGCCTAATATGTAGTTTTATATTTTTGTTGGTGGATTGCTCTGGCTCCTGAAGTCTGATCCCCAAGTCCCCAGTACCTCCTGAAAGGTGGAACTCTCTAGGTTTTTCTTTATCCCATTAAAGCTAAGATATCTATTTCCAGGAACTGGAGATATCTTCAGTAAAGCAAGCTGCCCTGACCCCTGGAAAATGATGAATATTAAGCCCACTCCACTATCCACCCCTCCCCTGTTTAATAAACACCCCCTACCACTCTGGAAGTCATGTACCACGGCCCCTTTATTCAGCACAATGTCCCCTTCTACAGTTTAGTGTTCTCCTTCCCGCCCCACTTGTGCAGTAAAGGAGTAATTAGCAGAAATGATTTCTCCGGGTCCTACATGCTGAGCGAAAGATAGAACCTGGACATCAAAGTTGCCGCTGATAGCACCCCCCATCCTTACTGCTGATGGGTGGGTAGGGGCCCCAGTGCATTACTGTGCCCAGGGGCCTACACTGCTGTTAAGACGGCTCTGCCTGCACACGCAGGGCTCCGTAACATCGTGGCCCGTCCCTGCGGGCCCGGGGTTGGCCCCCTTTTCAGGGTCTTATGCCGGGTTTTTTTCTCATACGTCCTAGAGGATGCTGGGGACTCCGTAAGCACCATGGGGTATAGACGGGATCCGCAGGAGACATGGGCACACTATAAGACTTTGAAAGGGTGTGAACAGGCTCCTCCCTCTATGCCCCTCGTCTAGACCTCAGTTAGATTCTGTGCCCAGGAGTGACTGGACACACACTAGGGGAGTTCTACTAAGTTTCTCTAAAATACTTTTATTGTTAGGTTTTTTATTTTCAGAGAGACCTGCTGGCTACAGGCTCTCTGCTGCGTGGGAGTGAGGGGAGAGAAGTCAGACCTACTTCTTCTTAGTTCAAGGGCTCTGCTTCTTAGGCTACTGGACACCATTAACTCCAGAGGGTTCAATCACTTGGTGCGCCTAGCTGCTTGTTCCCGGAGCCGCGCCATCAACCCCATCACAGAAGCCAGAAGAAAGAAGCCGGGTGAGTATTGGAAGAAAAGAAGACTTCAGTGACGGCAGAAGACTTCAGTAACGGAGGTACAGCGCAGCGGTCGCGCTGCGCTCCATGCTCCCACACACCAACGGCACTCACAGGGTGCAGGGCGCTGGGGGGGGGGGAGCGCCCTGGGCAGCAAGTTACTAAGGGTCTTACCGCTGGCATGAGATACATATTCAGTGCCCGGGCACCGTGTACGATATCCCCGCCAGTATAATGCAGCGGCACGCTGCGCGCCATTGTTCCCACACGCCAACAACTTTACAAGGGTGCAGGGCGCAGGGAGGGGCGCCCTGGGCAGCAATATATACCTCATTTGAGGGTGGCAACACATGTATACAGTGTGTAGACACTGTATAGGGACCCCCGCCAGCATAAATAAGCTATATTAATAGCGGGCTGAAGCGCGCCGAGTAGGGGCGGGGCCTAGCCCGCACAACAGGATTCAGCGCCATTTTCTCCATGTCCCCGCCAAAGCAATGTATACAGTGCAAACATGGGGGGCACAGTGTTTTAGTGCTATATAGAGGACAATATAGCACTATTTTAGATAAATGGGCATGTAATCTGTGTGTTGTGCATATATCTCTGTGTGTTCCCTGTCAGATATACCCACTATTGCTTTTTAGTCGACATATGTCGACATGAGTGAGTGCTCTGTCACAAACAGTTATGGGGATCACTGTCGGCATCGCCGACGCCTGTTGGTGCTTGATTCAGTAAATGCAGTGTCAGCAGGTCGATAGTTGTATGCTTGTCAAAAAGTAAACACTGTATGGGAGACACAGTAGTATGTGTGTGACCCTGTTGGCACCAACTGTAATTACTGGGTGTAAACTAACATGCTGTAACTGCCTTATACCTGTATATATATTTATATGTATATGTATGGTACGGTTCCATGGGCCTGTAGCTCGAGCACAGACATGGTAGTATGTGTGGGGGAGTGTTATTAAAATTATATATGTATACTTCCCTCGGACCCCTCGGGGTCGCAAGAATGTTATTTTGCCTGGTTACTACTCCCTGCTGTCGACGAATACTAAGTTTTCTGTCGACCATAAGGTTTCCAGTTAGATCCACAACTGGGGCATTCAGTACACGGTCATACACATTCAGAACACATTAATGTCACTAGCGACCCGACGGTTCCGGACAATCCGCTTATATGTAAATATATATATACAGGTTGAGTATCCCATATCCAAATATTCCGAAATACGGAATTTATTGAGTGAGGGTGAAATAGTGAAATCTTTGGTTTCTGATGGCTCAATGTACACAAACTTTCTTTAATACACAAAGTTATTAAAAATATTGTATTAAATGACCTTCAGGCTGTGTGTATAAGCTGTATATGAAACATAAATGAATTGTGTGAATGTACACACACTTTGTTTAATGCACAAAGTTATTAAAAATATTGGCTAAAATTACCTTCAGGCTGTGTGTATAAGGTGTATACGAAACATAAATGCATTCTGTGCTTAGACTTGGGTTCCATTGCCATGATATCTCATCTCATGATATGACATTTTTTCTACTTGCACCACTGGATGAAAGGGACACTGTGGTAAAATGCTAAGAACGTATTTATTAGAGATGAGCGGGTTCGGTTCCTCGGAATCCGAACCCGCCCGAACTTCAGGTTTTTTTACACGGGGCCGAGCGACTCGGATCTTCCCGCCTTGCTCGGTTAACCCGAGCACGCCCGAACGTCATCATCCCGCTGTCGGATTCTCGCGAGGCTCGTATTCTATCGCGAGACTCGGATTCTATATAAGGAGCCGCGCGTCGCCGCCATTTTCACACGTGCATTGAGATTGATAGGGAGAGGACGTGGCTGGCGTCCTCTCCGTTTAGACTAGAGTACTAGAGAGAGACACAAATTTTGGGGAGCATATTATTAGGAGTACTACTTGCTGCTGATAGTGTGACCAGTGACCACCAGTTTAATTAATCCGTTCTCTGCCTGAAAAAAAAACGATACACAGTGTGACACAGTCACATACCATATCTGTGCTCAGCCCAGTGTGCTGCATCATATGTAATACTGTATATCATTATCTGACTGTGCTGAGTGCTCACTGCTCACACAGCTTAATTGTGGGGGAGACTGGGGAGCAGTTATAGCAGGAGTACATATTTTAAGTACAGTGCACACTTTTGCTGCCAGAGTGCCACTGCCAGTGTGACTGACCAGTGACCACTGACCACCAGTATTGTGATTGTCTGCTGACCACCAGTATATTGTGATTGTCTGCCTGAAAAAGTTAAACACTCGTCGTGTGGTGTTTTTATAAACGCATTCTGCAGACAGTGTCCAGCAGGTCCGTCATTACATAATATATACCTGTCCGGCTGCAGTACTAGTGTGATATATATATATTTTAATTTGATCTCATTATCATCCAGTCTATATTAGCAGCAGACACAGTACGGTAGTCCACGGCTGTAGCTACCTCTGTGTCGGCAGTCGCTCGTCCATCCATAATTGTATACCACCTACCCGTGGTTTTTTTTTTTCTATCTTCTTGATACTAGTAGCTTACTTTAGGAGTCTGCAGTGCTGACAGACAGTGTCCAGCAGGTCCGTTATTACATAATATATACCTGTCCGGCTGCAGTACTAGTGTGATATAAATATATATTTTAATTTTATCTCATTATCATCCAGTCTATATTAGCAGCAGACACAGTACGGTAGTCCACGGCTGTAGCTACCTCTGTGTCGGCAGTCGCTCGTCCATCCATAATTGTATACCACCTACCCGTGGTTTTTTTTTTCTATCTTCTTGATACTAGTAGCTTACTTTAGGAGTCTGCAGTGCTGACAGACAGTGTCCAGCAGGTCCGTCATTACATAATCTATACCTGTCCGGCTGCAGTACTAGTGTGATATATATATATATATATATATATTAATTTTATCTCATTATCATCCAGTCTATATTAGCAGCAGACACAGTACGGTAGTCCACGGCTGTAGCTACCTCTGTGTCGGCAGTCGCTCGTCCATCCATAATTGTATACCACCTACCCGTGTTTTTTTTTCTTTCTATCTTCTTGATACTAGTAGCTTACTTTAGGAGTCTGCAGTGCTGAGTCTGACAGACAGTGTCCAGCAGGTCCGTCATTACATAATATATACCTGTCCGGCTGCAGTACTAGTGTGATATATATATATTTTAATTTTATCTCATTATCATCCAGTCTATATTAGCAGCAGACACAGTACGGTAGTCCACGGCTGTAGCTACCTCTCTGTCAGCAGTCGCTCGTCCATCCATAATTGTATACCACCTACCCGTGTTTTTTTTTTTTCTATCTTCTTGATACTAGTAGCTTACTTTAGGAGTCTGCAGTGCTGACAGACAGTGTCCAGCAGGTCCGTCATTACATAATATATACCTGTCCGGCTGCAGTACTAGTGTGATATATATATATTTTAATTGTATCTCATTATCATCCAGTCTATATTAGCAGCAGACACAGTACGGTAGTCCACGGCTGTAGCTACCTCTGTGTCGGCAGTCGCTCGTCCATCCATAATTGTATACCACCTACCCGTGGTTTTTTTTTTCTATCTTCTTGATACTAGTAGCTTACTTTAGGAGTCTGCAGTGCTGACAGACAGTGTCCAGCAGGTCCGTCATTACATAATATATACCTGTCCGGCTGCAGTACTAGTGTGATATATATATATATATTTTAATTTGATCTCATTATCATCCAGTCTATATTAGCAGCAGACACAGTACGGTAGTCCACGGCTGTAGCTACCTCTGTGTCGGCAGTCGCTCGTCCATCCATAATTGTATACCACCTACCCGTGGTTTTTTTTTTTCTATCTTCTTGATACTAGTAGCTTACTTTAGGAGTCTGCAGTGCTGACAGACAGTGTCCAGCAGGTCCGTCATTACATAATATATACCTGTCCGGCTGCAGTACTAGTGTGATATATATATATATATATTTTAATTTGATCTCATTATCATCCAGTCTATATTAGCAGCAGACACAGTACGGTAGTCCACGGCTGTAGCTACCTCTGTGTCGGCAGTCGCTCGTCCATCCATAATTGTATACCACCTACCCGTGTTTTTTTTTTTTTTCTATCTTCTTGATACTAGTAGCTTACTTTAGGAGTCTGCAGTGCTGAGTCTGACAGACAGTGTCCAGCAGGTCCGTCATTACATAATATATACCTGTCCGGCTGCAGTACTAGTGTGATATATATATATATATATATATATTTTAATTTTATCTCATTATCATCCAGTCTATATTAGCAGCAGACACAGTACGGTAGTCCACGGCTGTAGCTACCTCTGTGTCGGCAGTCGCTCGTCCATCCATAATTGTATACCACCTACCCGTGTTTTTTTTTTTTCTATCTTCTTGATACTAGTAGCTTACTTTAGGAGAAAAGGAGTGAGGGAGTGTGATCAAAGGCGCCTAATAATTTAGGAGGAAAGTTTAGAAGTGATATACATAATAAAATATTAAATGAATAAACAAAGTTGCAATTATACTTAGGGGTTCTTTTAGATGCTCTCAATCAGTTATCCGTCTGTGGTATAAATCCTCAGAGAGTCCTCAATTGATATGTAGAAACAAAAAAATTTGAGAAAAAACAATGTGTAGTACAATTAATGAGTAAATGTCTTATAAAAATGGTGTCCAGAAAATGAGGCCCTGGTGAATGAGGGACTTGATAGTAGGAAGGATAGAATCTCGCCACCAAATTTTCCTAGAGTTCAAGACGTACCGAAACTCACATAGTATATAGTAGGAGCAAACATATAACGGTATCTTTATTCGATCAAGTAATTTTAGGTACAGCGTACCTCACTCACATGTCCAGTAGATGTTCTCCACATATAAAGGTATCTTTCAAGGTCTTTTAGAAAAAGTGGTCTAACGATGTAGATTTAAAATAAAAAGTTTTTATTTGACATGAGTCAAAATTAAAATTACAATTGATTACACTTGGACCTTATTCATCAGGTAAGAAGTGACACCTTGAAAAAGACCGACACGGTTGAAACGGCGTTGGTGCATGCTGAGAGTGGATTTTACACTTTTAAATTAGTTTTTGACCATCTAAAGGTATTTTCTGGAGGTATTTGCTTTACAGAGGGGATTCCGGACTACCCTCTTGTATTGGAGTGTTTTCAATCACATCTCCCTATACCCCTATTTCTTACCTGATGAATAAGGTCCAAGTGTAATCAATTGTAATTTTAATTTTGACTCATGTCAAATAAAAACTTTTTATTTTAAATCTACATCGTTAGACCACTTTTTCTAAAAGACCTTGAAAGATACCTTTATATGTGGAGAACATCTACTGGACATGTGAGTGAGGTACGCTGTACCTAAAATTACTTGATCGAATAAAGATACCGTTATATGTTTGCTCCTACTATATACTATGTGAGTTTCGGTACGTCTTGAACTCTAGGAAAATTTGGTGGCGAGATTCTATCCTTCCTACTATCAAGTCCCTCATTCACCAGGGCCTCATTTTCTGGACACCATTTTTATAAGACATTTACTCATTAATTGTACTACACATTGTTTTTTCTCAAATTTTTTTGTTTCTACATATCAATTGAGGACTCTCTGAGGATTTATACCACAGACGGATAACTGATTGAGAGCATCTAAAAGAACCCCTAAGTATAATTGCAACTTTGTTTATTCATTTAATATTTTATTATGTATATCACTTCTAAACTTTCCTCCTACATTATTAGGCGCCTTTGATCACACTCCCTCACTCCTTTTCTCATTGTATCTCTACCTGTGTTGTGGGCAGGTTTAGGGGTGTGATTGGGCTGACTGGTCCCGTTGCGCCAGAGTTCACTTTTTCTCTTTATCTTGAGCTTACTTTAGGAGTCTGCAGTGCTGACAGACAGTGTCCAGCAGGTCCGTCATTACATAATATATACCTGTCCGGCTGCAGTACTAGTGTGATATATATATATATATATATTTTAATTTTATCTCATTATCATCCAGTCTATATTAGCAGCAGACACAGTACGGTAGTCCACGGCTGTAGCTACCTCTGTGTCGGCAGTCGCTCGTCATCCATAAGTATACTAGTATCCATCCATCTCCATTGTTTACCTGAGGTGCCTTTTAGTTGTGCCTATTAAAATATGGAGAACAAAAATGTTGAGGTTCCAAAAATAGGGAAAGATCAAGATCCACTTCCACCTCGTGCCGAAGCTGCTGCCACTAGTCATGGCCGAGACGATGAAATGCCAGCAACGTCGTCTGCCAAGGCCGATGCCCAATGTCATAGTACAGAGCATGTAAAATCCAAAACACCAAATATCAGTAAAAAAAGGACTCAAAAATCTAAAATAAAATTGTCGGAGGAGAAGCGTAAACTTGCCAATATGCCATTTACCACACGGAGTGGCAAGGAACGGCTGAGGCCCTGGCCTATGTTCATGGCTAGTGGTTTAGCTTCACATGAGGATGGAAGCACTCAGCCTCTCGCTAGAAAAATGAAAAGACTCAAGCTGGCAAAAGCACAGCAAAGAACTGTGCGTTCTTCGAAATCCCAAATCCACAAGGAGAGTCCAATTGTGTCGGTTGCGATGCCTGACCTTCCCAACACTGGACGTGAAGAGCATGCGCCTTCCACCATTTGCACGCCCCCTGCAAGTGCTGGAAGGAGCACCCGCAGTCCAGTTCCTGATAGTCAGATTGAAGATGTCAGTGTTGAAGTACACCAGGATGAGGAGGATATGGGTGTTGCTGGCGCTGGGGAGGAAATTGACAAGGAGGATTCTGATGGTGAGGTGGTTTGTTTAAGTCAGGCACCCGGGGAGACACCTGTTGTCCGTGGGAGGAATATGGCCATTGACATGCCTGGTGAAAATACCAAAAAAATCAGCTCTTCGGTGTGGAAGTATTTCAACAGAAATGCGGACAACATTTGTCAAGCCGTGTGTTGCCTTTGTCAAGCTGTAATAAGTAGGGGTAAGGACGTTAACCACCTCGGAACATCCTCCCTTATACGTCACCTGCAGCGCATTCATAATAAGTCAGTGACAAGTTCAAAAACTTTGTGCGACAGCGGAAGCAGTCCACTGACCAGTAAATCCCTTCCTCTTGTAACCAAGCTTACGCAAACCACCCCACCAACTCCCTCAGTGTCAATTTCCTCCTTCCCCAGGAATGCCAATAGTCCTGCAGGCCATGTCACTGGCAATTCTGACGAGTCCTCTCCTGCCTGGGATTCCTCCGATGCATCCTTGCGTGTAACGCCTACTGCTGCTGGCGCTGCTGTTGTTGCTGCTGGGAGTCGATGGTCATCCCAGAGGGGAAGTCGTAAGCCCACTTTTACTACTTCCACCAAGCAATTGACTGTCCAACAGTCCTTTGCGAGGAAGATGAAATATCACAGCAGTCATCCTGTTGCAAAGCGGATAACTGAGGCCTTGACAACTATGTTGGTGTTAGACGTGCGTCCGGTATCCGCCGTTAGTTCACAGGGAACTAGACAATTTCTTGAGGTAGTGTGCCCCCGTTACCAAATACCATCTAGGTTCCACTTCTCTAGGCAGGCGATACCGAGAATGTACACGGACATCAGAAAAAGACTCACCAGTGTCCTAAAAAATGCAGTTGTACCCAATGTCCACTTAACCACGGACATGTGGACAAGTGGAGCAGGGCAGGGTCAGGACTATATGACTGTGACAGCCCACTGGGTAGATGTATGGACTCCCGCCGCAAGAACAGCAGCGGCGGCACCAGTAGCAGCATCTCGCAAACGCCAACTCTTTCCTAGGCAGGCTACGCTTTGTATCACCGGTTTCCAGAATACGCACACAGCTGAAAACCTCTTACGGCAACTGAGGAAGATCATCGCGGAATGGCTTGCCCCAATTGGACTCTCCTGTGGATTTGTGGCATCGGACAACGCCAGCAATATTGTGTGTGCATTAAATATGGGCAAATTCCAGCACGTCCCATGTTTTGCACATACCTTGAATTTGGTGGTGCAGAATTATTTAAAAAACGAGAGGGGCGTGCAAGAGATGCTGTCGGTGGCCAGAAGAATTGCGGGACACTTTCGGCGTACAGGCACCACGTACAGAAGACTGGAGCACCACCAAAAACGCCTGAACCTGCCCTGCCATCATCTGAAGCAAGAAGTGGTAACGAGGTGGAATTCAACCCTATATATGCTTCAGAGGTTGGAGGAGCAGCAAAAGGCCATTCAAGCCTATACAATTGAGCACGATATAGGAGGTGGAATGCACCTGTCTCAAGCGCAGTGGAGAATGATTTCAACGTTGTGCAAGGTTCTGCTGCCCTTTGAACTTGCCACACGTGAAGTCAGTTCAGACACTGCCAGCCTGAGTCAGGTCATTCCCCTCATCAGGTTTTTGCAGAAGAAGCTGGAGACATTGAAGGAGGAGCTAACACAGAGCGATTCCGCTAGGCATGTGGGACTTGTGGATGGAGCCCTTAATTCGCTTAACAAGGATTCACGGGTGGTCAATCTGTTGAAATCAGAGCACTACATTTTGGCCACCGTGCTCGATCCTAGATTTAAAACCTACCTTGGATCTCTCTTTCCGGCACACACAAGTCTGCTGGGGTTCAAAGACCTGCTGGTGAGAAAATTGTCAAGTCAAGCGGAACGCGACCTGTCAACATCTCCTCCTTCACATTCTCCCGCAACTGGGGGTGCGAGGAAAAGGCTCAGAATTCCGAGCCCACCCGCTGGCGGTGATGCAGGGCAGTCTGGAGCGACTGCTGATGCTGACATCTGGTCCAGACTGAAGGACCTGCCAACGATTACGGACATGTCGTCTACTGGCACTGCATATGATTCTCTCCCCATTGAAAGAATGGTGGAGGATTATATGAGTGACCGCATCCAAGTAGGCACGTCAGACAGTCCGTACTTATACTGGCAGGAAAAAGAGGCAATTTGTAGGCCCTTGCACAAACTGGCTTTATTCTACCTAAGTTGCCCTCCCACAAGTGTGTACTCCGAAAGAGTGTTTAGTGCCGCCGCTCACCTTGTCAGCAATCGGCGAACGAGGTTACTTCCAGAAAATGTGGAGAACATGATGTTCATTAAAATGAATTATAATCAATTCCTCCGTGGAGACATTGACCAGCAGCAATTGCCTCCACAAAGTACACAGGGAGCTGAGATGGTGGATTCCAGTGGGGATGAATTGATAATCTGTGAGGAGGGGGATGTACACGGTGATATATCGGAGGATGATGATGAGGTGGACATCTTGCCTCTGTAGAGCCAGTTTGTGCAAGGAGAGATTAATTGCTTCTTTTTTGGTGGGGGTCCAAACCAAACCGTCATTTCAGTCACAGTCATGTGGCAGACCCTGTCACTGAAATGATGGGTTGGTTAAAGTGTGCATGTCCTGTTTATACAACATAAGGGTGGGTAGGAGGGCCCAAGGACAATTCCATCTTGCACCTCTTTTTTCTTTCATTTTTCTTTGCGTCATGTGCTGTTTGGGGAGTATTTTTTTAAAGGGCCATCCTGCGTGACACTGCAGTGCCACTCCTAGATGGGCCAGGTGTTTGTGTCGGCCACTAGGGTCGCTTATCTTACTCACACAGCTACCTCATTGCACCTCTTTTTTTCTTTGCGTCATGTGCTGTTTGGGGAGTGTTTTTTGGAAGGGCCATCCTGCGTGACACTGCAGTGCCACTCCTAGATGGGCCAGGTGTTTGTGTCGGCCACTAGGGTCGCTTATCTTACTCACACAGCTACCTCATTGCGCCTCTTTTTTTCTTTGCGTCATGTGCTGTTTGGGGAGTGTTTTTTGGAAGGGCCATCCTGCGTGACACTGCAGTGCCACTCCTAGATGGGCCAGGTGTTTGTGTCGGCAACTAGGGTCGCTTAGCTTACTCACACAGCTACCTCATTGCGCCTCTTTTTTTCTTTGCGTCATGTGCTGTTTGGGGAGTGTTTTTTGGAAGGGCCATCCTGCGTGACACTGCAGTGCCACTCCTAGATGGGCCAGGTGTTTGTGTCGGCCACTAGGGTCGCTTAGCTTAGTCATCCAGCGACCTCGGTGCAAATTTTATGACTAAAAATAATATTGTGAGGTGTGAGGTGTTCAGAATAGACTGAAAATGAGTGGAAATTATGGTTTTTGAGGTTAATAATACTTTGGGATCAAAATGACCCCCAAATTCTATGATTTAAGCTGTTTTTTAGTGTTTTTTGAAAAAAACACCCGAATCCAAAACACACCCGAATCCGACAAAAAAAATTCGGTGAGATTTTGCCAAAACGCGGTCGAACCCAAAACACGGCCGCGGAACCGAACCCAAAACCAAAACACAAAACCCGAAAAATTTCAAGTGCACATCTCTAGTATTTATACATTGGTCACTAAGGCTGTTCCTGTATTGTATATAAGTCCCTAAAATGTTTTCTGTGTCATGTTCCTTTTTAATGTTAGGAACCACTTGGCCCATCTAGTCTGCCCTAAACACATGTACACGCACACACTAAGGTTATTTTTTTTGTTGCTGGGAGGCAATTAACCTACCAGCAGGGGTTAATGTGAGCCGGAACGGGGCGGAAATGCATTCCGTCAGTTCCACTTGGAGACGGAACGCAGTTCCGCCTCCTCCGGCTCACCTAACCCGCCATGTACCGCCGCCGCAGGTAGATGCCGGGCGCCCACTGAGATTGTGTTACCACCGGGCACCCGTCTCTCTCTCTCACAGCGGCAGCCGGAGGAAGGAGCTCAGTACTAAGCTCTGGCTTCCGGCTCAGTGAATGCGCGCTATGGGAGAGACGTCATAACGTCTCTCTCATAGTGCTCAGGAGTGGACCCCGAGAGGACTGCAGCGGTCAGACGCGGGAGCGGGGCTCGGTGAGTATGGTGTTTTGTTTTGTTTTGTTTATATGTGTGTATCTACTGGGGGCAAGCTAATGGGGAGCTAACTACAAGGGGGCAAGCTACTGAGGGCAAACTACTGGGGCACATTACTACTGGCACATTACTACTGGGGCGCATTACTGCTGGGGGCATTACTACAGGGGGGCATTACTGCTGGGGGCATTACTGTTGGGGGCATTACTGCTGGGGGCATAACTACAGGGGTTAAACTGCTGGGGGCATAACTACAGGGGGGCATTATTACTGGGGGCATTACTACAGGGGGGGCATTATTACTGGGGGCATAACTACAGGGGACAAAACTGCTGGGAGCATTGATACAGGGGGCATTATTACTAGAGATGAGCGGGTTCGGTTCCTCGGAATCCGAACCCCCCCGAACTTCAGCCTTTTTACACGGGTCCGAGGCAGACTCGGATCTTCCCGCCTTGCTCGGCTAACCCGAGCGCGCCCGAACGTCATCATCCCGCTGTCGGATTCTCGCGAGGCTCGTATTCTATCGCGAGACTCGGATTCTATATAAGGAGCCGTGCGTCGCCGCCATTTTCACACGTGCATTGAGATTGATAGGGAGAGGACGTGGCTGGCGTCCTCTCCGTTAGAATAGATAGAGACACTTGAGTTGATTACTTAGTAATTTTGGGGAGCATTAGGAGTACTCAGAGTGCAGAGTTTTGCTGATAGTTAGTTACTAGTGACTGACCACCACCAGTTTTATTTATTATTTAATATAATCCGTTCTCTGCCTGAAAAAAAACGATACACAGTCACATACCATATCTGTGCTCAGCCTCAGTGTGCTGCATGATAATATCATCTATGTATATCTGACTGTGCTGAGTGCTCACTGCTCACACAGCTGAATTGTGGGGGAGACTGGGGTGCAGTTATAGCAGGAGTACAGTGCACACTTTTGCTGCCAGTGTGACTGACCAGTGACCACCAGTATATTGTCTGCCTGAAAAAGTTAAACACTCCTGTGGTGTTTTTTTTTATTTTTTATTCTATAAACGCATTCTGCTGACAGTGTCCAGCAGGTCCGTCATTCATTATATTATATAAATATTTACCTGCAGTAGTGTTATATTTTTTTTGTTAATCTCTATCATCTTTATCATCTCTATATTAGCAGACGCAGTACGGTAGTCCACGGCTGTGGCTACCTCTGTGTCGTCAGTGCTCGTCCATAATTGTATACCTACCTGTGGTGGGTTTTTTTTTTCTATCTTCTTCATACTAGTAGTTTAGGAGTCTGCTGACAGTGTCCAGCAGGTCCGTCATTATATTATATATACCTGCAGTAGTGATATATATATATTTTTTATATCATTATCATCTCTATACTAGCAGACGCAGTACGGTAGTCCACGGCTGTAGCTACCTCTGTGTCGTCAGTGCTCGTCCATAATTGTATACCTACCTGTGGTGGGGTTTTTTTTTCTATCTTCTTCATACTAGTAGTTTAGGAGTCTGCTGACAGTGTCCAGCAGGTCCGTCATTATATTATATATACCTGCAGTAGTGATATATATATATTTTTTATATCATTATCATCTCTATACTAGCAGACGCAGTACGGTAGTCCACGGCTGTGGCTACCTCTGTGTCGTCCGTGCTCGTCCATAATTGTATACCTACCTGTGGTGGGTTTTTTTTTCTATCTTCTTCATACTAGTAGTTTAGGAGTCTGCTGACAGTGTCCAGCAGGTCCGTCATTATATTATATATACCTGCAGTAGTGATATATATATATTTTTTATATCATTATCATCTCTATACTAGCAGACGCAGTACGGTAGTCCACGGCTGTGGCTACCTCTGTGTCGTCAGTGCTCGTCCATAATTGTATACCTACCTGTGGTGGGTTTTTTTTTTCTATCTTCTTCATACTAGTAGTTTAGGAGTCTGCTGACAGTGTCCAGCAGGTCCGTCATTATATTATATATACCTGCAGTAGTGATATATATATTTTTTTTATATCATTATCATCTCTATACTAGCAGACGCAGTACGGTAGTCCACGGCTGTGGCTACCTCTGTGTCGTCAGTGCTCGTCCATAATTGTATACCTACCTGTGGTGGGGTTTTTTTTTCTATCTTCTTCATACTAGTAGTTTAGGAGTCTGCTGACAGTGTCCAGCAGGTCCTTCATTATATTATATATACCTGCAGTAGTGATATATATATATTTTTTATATCATTATCATCTCTATACTAGCAGACGCAGTATGGTAGTCCACGGCTGTGGCTACCTCTGTGTCGTCAGTGCTCGTCCATAATTGTATACCTACCTGTGGTGGTTTTTTTTTTTCTATCTTCTTCATACTAGTAGTTTAGGAGTCTGCTGACAGTGTCCAGCAGGTCCGTCATTATATTATATATACCTGCAGTAGTGATATATATATTTTTTATATCATTATCATCTCTATACTAGCAGACGCAGTACGGTAGTCCACGGCTGTGGCTACCTCTGTGTCGTCAGTGCTCGTCCATAATTGTATACCTACCTGTGGTGGGTTTTTTTTTCTATCTTCTTCATACTAGTAGTTTAGGAGTCTGCTGACAGTGTCCAGCAGGTCCGTAATTATATTATATATACCTGCAGTAGTGATATATATATTTTTTTTATATCATTATCATCTCTATACTAGCAGACGCAGTACGGTAGTCCACGGCTGTGGCTACCTCTGTGTCGTCAGTGCTCGTCCATAATTGTATACCTACCTGTGGTGGGGTTTTTTTTTCTATCTTCTTCATACTAGTAGTTTAGGAGTCTGCTGACAGTGTCCAGCAGGTCCATCATTATATTATATATACCTGCAGTAGTGATATATATATATTTTTTATATCATTATCATCTCTATACTAGCAGACGCAGTACGGTAGTCCACGGCTGTAGCTACCTCTGTGTCGTCAGTGCTCGTCCATAATTGTATACCTACCTGTGGTGGGTTTTTTTTCTATCTTCTTCATACTAGTAGTTTAGGAGTCTGCTGACAGTGTCCAGCAGGTCCGTCATTATATTATATATACCTGCAGTAGTGATATATATATATTTTTTATATCATTATCATCTCTATACTAGCAGATGCAGTACGGTAGTCCACGGCTGTAGCTACCTCTGTGTCGTCAGTCACTCGTCATCCATAAGTATACTAGTATCCATCCATCTCCATTGTTTACCTGAGGTGCCTTTTAGTTGTGCCTATTAAAATATGGAGAACAAAAATGTTGAGGTTCCAAAAATAGGGAAAGATCAAGATCCACTTCCACCTCGTGCTGAAGCTGCTGCCACTAGTCATGGCCGAGACGATGAAATTCCATCAACGTCGTCTGCCAAGGCCGATGCCCAATGTCATTGTACAGAGCATGTAAAATCCAAAACACAAAATATCAGTAAAAAAAGGACTCAAAAATCTAAAATAAAATCGTCGGAGGAGAAGCGTAAACTTGCCAATATGCCATTTACCACACGGAGTGGCAAGGAACGGCTGAGGCCCTGGCCTATGTTCATGGCTAGTGGTTCAGCTTCACATGAGGATGGAAGCACTCAGCCTCTCGCTAGAAAAATGAAAAGACTTAAGCTGGCAAAAGCACAGCAAAGAACTGTGCGTTCTTCTAAATCACAAATCCACAAGGAGAGTCCAATTGTGTCGGTTGCGATGCCTGACCTTCCCAACACTGGACGTGAAGAGCATGCACCTTCCACCATTTGCACGCCCCCTGCAAGTGCTGGAAGGAGCACCCGCAGTCCAGTTCCTGATAGTCAGATTGAAGATGTCAGTGTTGAAGTACACCAGGATGAGGAGGATATGGGTGTTGCTGGCACTGGGGAGGAAATTGACAAGGAGGATTCTGATGGTGAGGTGGTTTGTTTAAGTCAGGCACCCGGGGAGACACCTGTTGTCCGTGGGAGGAATATGGCCATTGACATGCCTGGTGAAAATACCAAAAAAATCAGCTCTTCGGTGTGGAAGTATTTCAACAGAAATGCGGACAACAGGTGTCAAGCCGTGTGTTGCCTTTGTCAAGCTGTAATAAGTAGGGGTAAGGACGTTAACCACCTCGGAACATCCTCCCTTATACGTCACCTGCAGCACATTCATCATAAGTCAGTGACAAGTTCAAAAACTTTGTGCGACAGCGGAAGCAGTCCACTGACCAGTAAATCCCTTCCTCTTGTAACCAAGCTCACGCAAACCACCCCACCAACTCCCTCAGTGTCAATTTCCTCCTTCCCCAGGAATGCCAATAGTCCTGCAGGCCATGTCACTGGCAATTCTGATGAGTCCTCTCCTGCCTGGGATTCCTCCGATGCATCCTTGAGTGTAACGCCTACTGCTGCTGGCGCTGCTGTTGTTGCTGCTGGGAGTCGATGGTCATCCCAGAGGGGAAGTCGTAAGCCCACTTTTACTACTTCCACCAAGCAATTGACTGTCCAACAGTCCTTTGCGAGGAAGATGAAATATCACAGCAGTCATCCTGTTGCAAAGCGGATAACTGAGGCCTTGACAACTATGTTGGTGTTAGACGTGCGTCCGGTATCCGCCGTTAGTTCACAGGGAACTAGACAATTTCTTGAGGTAGTGTGCCCCCGTTACCAAATACCATCTAGGTTCCACTTCTCTAGGCAGGCGATACCGAGAATGTACACGGACATCAGAAAAAGACTCACCAGTGTCCTAAAAAATGCAGTTGTACCCAATGTCCACTTAACCACGGACATGTGGACAAGTGGAGCAGGGCAGGGTCAGGACTATATGACTGTGACAGCCCACTGGGTAGATGTATGGACTCCCGCCGCAAGAACAGCAGCGGCGGCACCAGTAGCAGCATCTCGCAAACGCCAACTCTTTCCTAGGCAGGCTACGCTTTGTATCACCGGTTTCCAGAATACGCACACAGCTGAAAACCTCTTACGGCAACTGAGGAAGATCATCGCGGAATGGCTTGCCCCAATTGGACTCTCCTGTGGATTTGTGGCATCGGACAACGCCAGCAATATTGTGTGTGCATTAAATATGGGCAAATTCCAGCACGTCCCATGTTTTGCACATACCTTGAATTTGGTGGTGCAGAATTATTTAAAAAACGAGAGGGGCGTGCAAGAGATGCTGTCGGTGGCCAGAAGAATTGCGGGACACTTTCGGCGTACAGGCACCACGTACAGAAGACTGGAGCACCACCAAAAACGCCTGAACCTGCCCTGCCATCATCTGAAGCAAGAAGTGGTAACGAGGTGGAATTCAACCCTATATATGCTTCAGAGGTTGGAGGAGCAGCAAAAGGCCATTCAAGCCTATACAATTGAGCACGATATAGGAGGTGGAATGCACCTGTCTCAAGCGCAGTGGAGAATGATTTCAACGTTGTGCAAGGTTCTGCTGCCCTTTGAACTTGCCACACGTGAAGTCAGTTCAGACACTGCCAGCCTGAGTCAGGTCATTCCCCTCATCAGGTTTTTGCAGAAGAAGCTGGAGACATTGAAGGAGGAGCTAACACAGAGCGATTCCGCTAGGCATGTGGGACTTGTGGATGGAGCCCTTAATTCGCTTAACAAGGATTCACGGGTGGTCAATCTGTTGAAATCAGAGCACTACATTTTGGCCACCGTGCTCGATCCTAGATTTAAAACCTACCTTGGATCTCTCTTTCCGGCACACACAAGTCTGCTGGGGTTCAAAGACCTGCTGGTGAGAAAATTGTCAAGTCAAGCGGAACGCGACCTGTCAACATCTCCTCCTTCACATTCTCCCGCAACTGGGGGTGCGAGGAAAAGGCTCAGAATTCCGAGCCCACCCGCTGGCGGTGATGCAGGGCAGTCTGGAGCGACTGCTGATGCTGACATCTGGTCCAGACTGAAGGACCTGCCAACGATTACGGACATGTCGTCTACTGGCACTGCATATGATTCTCTCCCCATTGAAAGAATGGTGGAGGATTATATGAGTGACCGCATCCAAGTAGGCACGTCAGACAGTCCGTACTTATACTGGCAGGAAAAAGAGGCAATTTGTAGGCCCTTGCACAAACTGGCTTTATTCTACCTAAGTTGCCCTCCCACAAGTGTGTACTCCGAAAGAGTGTTTAGTGCCGCCGCTCACCTTGTCAGCAATCGGCGAACGAGGTTACTTCCAGAAAATGTGGAGAACATGATGTTCATTAAAATGAATTATAATCAATTCCTCCGTGGAGACATTGACCAGCAGCAATTGCCTCCACAAAGTACACAGGGAGCTGAGATGGTGGATTCCAGTGGGGATGAATTGATAATCTGTGAGGAGGGGGATGTACACGGTGATATATCGGAGGATGATGATGAGGTGGACATCTTGCCTCTGTAGAGCCAGTTTGTGCAAGGAGAGATTAATTGCTTCTTTTTTGGTGGGGGTCCAAACCAAACCGTCATTTCAGTCACAGTCATGTGGCAGACCCTGTCACTGAAATGATGGGTTGGTTAAAGTGTGCATGTCCTGTTTATACAACATAAGGGTGGGTAGGAGGGCCCAAGGACAATTCCATCTTGCACCTCTTTTTTCTTTCATTTTTCTTTGCGTCATGTGCTGTTTGGGGAGTATTTTTTTAAAGGGCCATCCTGCGTGACACTGCAGTGCCACTCCTAGATGGGCCAGGTGTTTGTGTCGGCCACTAGGGTCGCTTATCTTACTCACACAGCTACCTCATTGCACCTCTTTTTTTCTTTGCGTCATGTGCTGTTTGGGGAGTGTTTTTTGGAAGGGCCATCCTGCGTGACACTGCAGTGCCACTCCTAGATGGGCCAGGTGTTTGTGTCGGCCACTAGGGTCGCTTATCTTACTCACACAGCTACCTCATTGCGCCTCTTTTTTTCTTTGCGTCATGTGCTGTTTGGGGAGTGTTTTTTGGAAGGGCCATCCTGCGTGACACTGCAGTGCCACTCCTAGATGGGCCAGGTGTTTGTGTCGGCAACTAGGGTCGCTTAGCTTACTCACACAGCTACCTCATTGCGCCTCTTTTTTTCTTTGCGTCATGTGCTGTTTGGGGAGTGTTTTTTGGAAGGGCCATCCTGCGTGACACTGCAGTGCCACTCCTAGATGGGCCAGGTGTTTGTGTCGGCCACTAGGGTCGCTTAGCTTAGTCATCCAGCGACCTCGGTGCAAATTTTATGACTAAAAATAATATTGTGAGGTGTGAGGTGTTCAGAATAGACTGAAAATGAGTGGAAATTATGGTTTTTGAGGTTAATAATACTTTGGGATCAAAATGACCCCCAAATTCTATGATTTAAGCTGTTTTTTAGTGTTTTTTGAAAAAAACACCCGAATCCAAAACACACCCGAATCCGACAAAAAAAATTCGGTGAGATTTTGCCAAAACGCGGTCGAACCCAAAACACGGCCGCGGAACCGAACCCAAAACCAAAACACAAAACCCGAAAAATTTCAAGTGCACATCTCTAGTATTTATACATTGGTCACTAAGGCTGTTCCTGTATTGTATATAAGTCCCTAAAATGTTTTCTGTGTCATGTTCCTTTTTAATGTTAGGAACCACTTGGCCCATCTAGTCTGCCCTAAACACATGTACACGCACACACTAAGGTTATTTTTTTTGTTGCTGGGAGGCAATTAACCTACCAGCAGGGGTTAATGTGAGCCGGAACGGGGCGGAAATGCATTCCGTCAGTTCCACTTGGAGACGGAACGCAGTTCCGCCTCCTCCGGCTCACCTAACCCGCCATGTACCGCCGCCGCAGGTAGATGCCGGGCGCCCACTGAGATTGTGTTACCACCGGGCACCCGTCTCTCTCTCTCACAGCGGCAGCCGGAGGAAGGAGCTCAGTACTAAGCTCTGGCTTCCGGCTCAGTGAATGCGCGCTATGGGAGAGACGTCATAACGTCTCTCTCATAGTGCTCAGGAGTGGACCCCGAGAGGACTGCAGCGGTCAGACGCGGGAGCGGGGCTCGGTGAGTATGGTGTTTTGTTTTGTTTTGTTTATATGTGTGTATCTACTGGGGGCAAGCTAATGGGGAGCTAACTACAAGGGGGCAAGCTACTGAGGGCAAACTACTGGGGCACATTACTACTGGCACATTACTACTGGGGCGCATTACTGCTGGGGGCATTACTACAGGGGGGCATTACTGCTGGGGGCATTACTGTTGGGGGCATTACTGCTGGGGGCATAACTACAGGGGTTAAACTGCTGGGGGCATAACTACAGGGGGGCATTATTACTGGGGGCATTACTACAGGGGGGGCATTATTACTGGGGGCATAACTACAGGGGACAAAACTGCTGGGAGCATTGATACAGGGGGCATTATTACTAGAGATGAGCGGGTTCGGTTCCTCGGAATCCGAACCCCCCCGAACTTCAGCCTTTTTACACGGGTCCGAGGCAGACTCGGATCTTCCCGCCTTGCTCGGCTAACCCGAGCGCGCCCGAACGTCATCATCCCGCTGTCGGATTCTCGCGAGGCTCGTATTCTATCGCGAGACTCGGATTCTATATAAGGAGCCGTGCGTCGCCGCCATTTTCACACGTGCATTGAGATTGATAGGGAGAGGACGTGGCTGGCGTCCTCTCCGTTAGAATAGATAGAGACACTTGAGTTGATTACTTAGTAATTTTGGGGAGCATTAGGAGTACTCAGAGTGCAGAGTTTTGCTGATAGTTAGTTACTAGTGACTGACCACCACCAGTTTTATTTATTATTTAATATAATCCGTTCTCTGCCTGAAAAAAAACGATACACAGTCACATACCATATCTGTGCTCAGCCTCAGTGTGCTGCATGATAATATCATCTATGTATATCTGACTGTGCTGAGTGCTCACTGCTCACACAGCTGAATTGTGGGGGAGACTGGGGTGCAGTTATAGCAGGAGTACAGTGCACACTTTTGCTGCCAGTGTGACTGACCAGTGACCACCAGTATATTGTCTGCCTGAAAAAGTTAAACACTCCTGTGGTGTTTTTTTTTATTTTTTATTCTATAAACGCATTCTGCTGACAGTGTCCAGCAGGTCCGTCATTCATTATATTATATAAATATTTACCTGCAGTAGTGTTATATTTTTTTTGTTAATCTCTATCATCTTTATCATCTCTATATTAGCAGACGCAGTACGGTAGTCCACGGCTGTGGCTACCTCTGTGTCGTCAGTGCTCGTCCATAATTGTATACCTACCTGTGGTGGGTTTTTTTTTTCTATCTTCTTCATACTAGTAGTTTAGGAGTCTGCTGACAGTGTCCAGCAGGTCCGTCATTATATTATATATACCTGCAGTAGTGATATATATATATTTTTTATATCATTATCATCTCTATACTAGCAGACGCAGTACGGTAGTCCACGGCTGTAGCTACCTCTGTGTCGTCAGTGCTCGTCCATAATTGTATACCTACCTGTGGTGGGGTTTTTTTTTCTATCTTCTTCATACAAGTAGTTTAGGAGTCTGCTGACAGTGTCCAGCAGGTCCGTCATTATATTATATATACCTGCAGTAGTGATATATATATATTTTTTATATCATTATCATCTCTATACTAGCAAACGCAGTACGGTAGTCCACGGCTGTGGCTACCTCTGTGTCGTCCGTGCTCGTCCATAATTGTATACCTACCTGTGGTGGGTTTTTTTTTCTATCTTCTTCATACTAGTAGTTTAGGAGTCTGCTGACAGTGTCCAGCAGGTCCGTCATTATATTATATATACCTGCAGTAGTGATATATATATATTTTTTATATCATTATCATCTCTATACTAGCAGACGCAGTACGGTAGTCCACGGCTGTGGCTACCTCTGTGTCGTCAGTGCTCGTCCATAATTGTATACCTACCTGTGGTGGGTTTTTTTTTTCTATCTTCTTCATACTAGTAGTTTAGGAGTCTGCTGACAGTGTCCAGCAGGTCCGTCATTATATTATATATACCTGCAGTAGTGATATATATATTTTTTTTATATCATTATCATCTCTATACTAGCAGACGCAGTACGGTAGTCCACGGCTGTGGCTACCTCTGTGTCGTCAGTGCTCGTCCATAATTGTATACCTACCTGTGGTGGGGTTTTTTTTTCTATCTTCTTCATACTAGTAGTTTAGGAGTCTGCTGACAGTGTCCAGCAGGTCCTTCATTATATTATATATACCTGCAGTAGTGATATATATATATTTTTTATATCATTATCATCTCTATACTAGCAGACGCAGTATGGTAGTCCACGGCTGTGGCTACCTCTGTGTCGTCAGTGCTCGTCCATAATTGTATACCTACCTGTGGTGGTTTTTTTTTTTTCTATCTTCTTCATACTAGTAGTTTAGGAGTCTGCTGACAGTGTCCAGCAGGTCCGTCATTATATTATATATACCTGCAGTAGTGATATATATATTTTTTATATCATTATCATCTCTATACTAGCAGACGCAGTACGGTAGTCCACGGCTGTGGCTACCTCTGTGTCGTCAGTGCTCGTCCATAATTGTATACCTACCTGTGGTGGGTTTTTTTTTCTATCTTCTTCATACTAGTAGTTTAGGAGTCTGCTGACAGTGTCCAGCAGGTCCGTAATTATATTATATATACCTGCAGTAGTGATATATATATTTTTTTTATATCATTATCATCTCTATACTAGCAGACGCAGTACGGTAGTCCACGGCTGTGGCTACCTCTGTGTCGTCAGTGCTCGTCCATAATTGTATACCTACCTGTGGTGGGGTTTTTTTTTCTATCTTCTTCATACTAGTAGTTTAGGAGTCTGCTGACAGTGTCCAGCAGGTCCATCATTATATTATATATACCTGCAGTAGTGATATATATATATTTTTTATATCATTATCATCTCTATACTAGCAGACGCAGTACGGTAGTCCACGGCTGTAGCTACCTCTGTGTCGTCAGTGCTCGTCCATAATTGTATACCTACCTGTGGTGGGTTTTTTTTCTATCTTCTTCATACTAGTAGTTTAGGAGTCTGCTGACAGTGTCCAGCAGGTCCGTCATTATATTATATATACCTGCAGTAGTGATATATATATATTTTTTATATCATTATCATCTCTATACTAGCAGATGCAGTACGGTAGTCCACGGCTGTAGCTACCTCTGTGTCGTCAGTCACTCGTCATCCATAAGTATACTAGTATCCATCCATCTCCATTGTTTACCTGAGGTGCCTTTTAGTTGTGCCTATTAAAATATGGAGAACAAAAATGTTGAGGTTCCAAAAATAGGGAAAGATCAAGATCCACTTCCACCTCGTGCTGAAGCTGCTGCCACTAGTCATGGCCGAGACGATGAAATTCCATCAACGTCGTCTGCCAAGGCCGATGCCCAATGTCATTGTACAGAGCATGTAAAATCCAAAACACAAAATATCAGTAAAAAAAGGACTCAAAAATCTAAAATAAAATCGTCGGAGGAGAAGCGTAAACTTGCCAATATGCCATTTACCACACGGAGTGGCAAGGAACGGCTGAGGCCCTGGCCTATGTTCATGGCTAGTGGTTCAGCTTCACATGAGGATGGAAGCACTCAGCCTCTCGCTAGAAAAATGAAAAGACTTAAGCTGGCAAAAGCACAGCAAAGAACTGTGCGTTCTTCTAAATCACAAATCCACAAGGAGAGTCCAATTGTGTCGGTTGCGATGCCTGACCTTCCCAACACTGGACGTGAAGAGCATGCACCTTCCACCATTTGCACGCCCCCTGCAAGTGCTGGAAGGAGCACCCGCAGTCCAGTTCCTGATAGTCAGATTGAAGATGTCAGTGTTGAAGTACACCAGGATGAGGAGGATATGGGTGTTGCTGGCACTGGGGAGGAAATTGACAAGGAGGATTCTGATGGTGAGGTGGTTTGTTTAAGTCAGGCACCCGGGGAGACACCTGTTGTCCGTGGGAGGAATATGGCCATTGACATGCCTGGTGAAAATACCAAAAAAATCAGCTCTTCGGTGTGGAAGTATTTCAACAGAAATGCGGACAACAGGTGTCAAGCCGTGTGTTGCCTTTGTCAAGCTGTAATAAGTAGGGGTAAGGACGTTAACCACCTCGGAACATCCTCCCTTATACGTCACCTGCAGCACATTCATCATAAGTCAGTGACAAGTTCAAAAACTTTGTGCGACAGCGGAAGCAGTCCACTGACCAGTAAATCCCTTCCTCTTGTAACCAAGCTCACGCAAACCACCCCACCAACTCCCTCAGTGTCAATTTCCTCCTTCCCCAGGAATGCCAATAGTCCTGCAGGCCATGTCACTGGCAATTCTGATGAGTCCTCTCCTGCCTGGGATTCCTCCGATGCATCCTTGAGTGTAACGCCTACTGCTGCTGGCGCTGCTGTTGTTGCTGCTGGGAGTCGATGGTCATCCCAGAGGGGAAGTCGTAAGACCACTTTTACTACTTCCACCAAGCAATTGACTGTCCAACAGTCCTTTGCGAGGAAGATGAAATATCACAGCAGTCATCCTGCTGCAAAGCGCATAACTGAGGCCTTGGCATCCTGGGCGGTGAGAAACGTGGTTCCGGTATCCATCATTACTGCAGAGCCAACTATAGACTTGATTGAGGTACTGTGTCCCCGGTACAAAATACCATCTAGGTTCCATTTCTCTAGGCAGGCGATACCGAAAATGTACACAGACCTCAGAAAAAGACTCACCAGTGTCCTAAAAAATGCAGTTGTACCCAATGTCCACTTAACCACGGACATGTGGACAAGTGGAGCAGGGCAGACTCAGGACTATATGACTGTGACAGCCCACTGGGTAGATGTATTGACTCCCGCCGCAAGAACAGCAGCGGCGGCACCAGTAGCAGCATCTCGCAAACGCCAACTCTTTCCTAGGCAGGCTACGCTTTGTATCACCGCTTTCCAGAATACGCACACAGCTAAAAACCTCTTACGGCAACTGAGGAAGATCATCGCAGAATGGCTTACCCCAATTGGACTCTCCTGTGGATTTGTGGCATCGGACAACGCCAGCAATATTGTGTGTGCATTAAATATGGGCAAATTCCAGCACGTCCCATGTTTTGCACATACCTTGAATTTGGTGGTGCAGAATTATTTAAAAAACGAGAGGGGCGTGCAAGAGATGCTGTCGGTGGCCAGAAGAATTGCGGGACACTTTCGGCGTACAGGCACCACGTACAGAAGACTGGAGCAACACCAAAAATGCCTGAACCTGCCCTGCCATCATCTGAAGCAAGAAGTGGTAACGAGGTGGAATTCAACCCTCTATATGCTTCAAAGGTTGGAGGAGCAGCAAAAGGCCATTCAAGCCTATACAACTGACCACGATATAGGAGGTGGAATGCACCTGTCTCAAGCGCAGTGGAGAATGATTTCAACGTTGTGCAAGGTTCTGCAACCTTTCGAACTTGCCACACGTGAAGTCAGTTCAGACACTGCCAGCCTGAGTCAGGTCATTCCCCTCATCAGGCTTTTGCAGAAGAAGCTGGAGACATTGAAGGAGGAGCTAACACTGAGCGATTCCGCTAGGCATGTGGGACTTGTGGATGGAGCCCTTAATTCGCTTAACAAGGATTCACGGGTGGTCAATCTGTTGAAATCAGAGCACTACATTTTGGCCACCGTGCTCGATCCTAGATTTAAAACCTACCTTGGATCTCTCTTTCCGGCAGACATAAGTCTGCAGGGGTTCAAAGAACTGCTGGTGAGAAAATTGTCAAGTCAAGCGGAACGCGACCTGTCAACATCTCCTCCTTCACATTCTCCCGCAACTGGGGGTGCGAGGAAAAGGCTCAGAATTCCGAGCCCACCCGCTGGCGGTGATGCAGGGCAGTCTGGAGCGACTGCTGATGCTGACATCTGGTCCGGACTGAAGGACCTGACAACGATTACGGACATGTCGTCTACTGTCACTGCATATGATTCTCTCACCATTGAAAGAATGGTGGAGGATTGTATGAGTGACCGCATCCAAGTAGGCACGTCAGACAGTCCGTACGTATACTGGCAGGAAAAAGAGGCAATTTGGAGGCCCTTGCACAAACTGGCTTTATTCTACCTAAGTTGCCCTCCCACAAGTGTGCACTCCGAAAGAGTGTTTAGTGCCGCCGCTCACCTTGTCAGCAATCGGCATACGAGGTTACTTCCAGAAAATGTGGAGAAGATGATGTTCATTAAAATGAATTATAATCAATTCCTCCATGGAGACATTCACCAGCAGCAATTGCCTCCACAAAGTACACAGGGAGCTGTGATGGTGGATTCCAGTGGGGACGGATTGATAATCTGTGAGGAGGGGGATGTACACGGTGATGAATCGGAGGATGATGATGAGGTGGACATCTTGCCTCTGTAGAGCCAGTTTGTGCAAGGAGAGATTAATTGCTTCTTTTTTGGTGGGGGTCCAAACCAACCCGTCATTTCAGTCACAGTCGTGTGGCAGACCCTGTCACTGAAATGATGGGTTGGTTAAAGTGTGCATGTTCTGTTTATACAACATAAGGGTGGGTGGGAGGGCCCAAGGACAATTCCATCTTGCACCTCTTTTTTCTTTCATTTTTCTTTGCGTCATGTGCTGTTTGGGGAGTGTTTTTTGGAAGGGCCATCCTGCGTGACACTGCAGTGCCACTCCTAGATGGGCCAGGTGTTTGTGTCGGCCACTAGGGTCGCTGAGCTTAGTCACACAGCTACCTCATTGCGCCTCTTTTTTTCTTTGCGTCATGTGCTGTTTGGGGAGTATTTTTTGGAATGGCCATCCTGCGTGACACTGCAGTGCCACTCCTAGATGGGCCAGGTGTTTGTGTCGGCCACTTGGGTCGCTGAGCTTAGTCATCCAGCGACCTCGGTGCAAATGTTAGGACTAAAAATAATATTGTAAGGTGTGAGGTGTTCAGAATAGACTGCAAATGAGTGGAAATTATGGTTATTGAGGTTAATAATACTTTGGGATCAAAATGACCCCCAAATTCTATGATTTAAGCAGTTTTTTAGGGTTTTTTGAAAAAAACACCCGAATCCAAAACACACCCGAATCCGACAAAAAAAATTCGGTGAGGTTTTGCCAAAATGCGTTCGAACCCAAAACACGGCCACGGAACCGAACCCAAAACCAAAACACAAAACCCGAAAAATTTCCGGTGCACATCTCTAATTATTACTGGGGGCATAACTACAGGGGTTAAACTACTGGGGCATTACTACAGGGGGACATTACTACTGGGGGGCATAACTGCAGGGGCTAAACTACAGGGGGCATTACCTCTGGGGGCTAAACTACATGGAGAAAACTACATGAGGACTAAACTACAGGGGCTAAACGACTGGGGGCATTACCACTGGGTAAACTACTGGGATCATAACTGCAAGGGCATTACCACTGGGGGCATTACTACTGGGGCTAAACTACAGGGGGCTAAATGACTGGGGGCATTACTACAGGTGACATTACTACTGGGGGCAATACTACACAGGGGCATTTACCATTAAGGGCATTACTAATGAGGGCACTACTAATGAGGGCAATGTAAAGGGGGCACTTCATAAGGTATATAATATAATTATATGGACTAAGGTGGTTCGGTATGGACCGATGATCAATGATTTACCTGTAGCAGCACTATAGTGATTATTGATTGAGTGGTTTAATTAGCACTTTAGTAATATATGCATTTATCAATGTTGGAATTTTTTTTTTACGATTTTTAAATTGTAATAAAACCATATAAAACTTTATGCGCTCTCTTCTCTTATATGTATTATTTGCACTTCATAAGGGGCATCACTCCTGGGGACATAAGGGGCACTACTACTGGGGGCATTGCATAAGGGGCACCACTACTATGGGCTCTATATAAGGGGCACTACCACTGTGGGCACTTCCAGTAGTTCCTCTCTAGGACCACTTTAAGCACTGGCTACCAGTATATTTTTAGAAAACCGGTATATTGCCTAGGGCCCCATGAGGTCTTAATCCGGTTCTGGCCACAAGGCATATGCTAATAAACACTATGCACTGAAAAAATCTTTATGAAAACAACCCATAATCAGCTCTTTACATGAGATTCTTCTGTTGCCTCTCATCAGGAACCTAATCTGATTTTATTCTTCTATTTCTGCACGTAGTGAAAACTCAGGGCAGATTGTAATACAGTGATACAGAATGCAGAAGATTGTAACTTGTAATAGAGACCTGTTTTTCCTGGTATTATCTGATATACAGCTGGCACTGTCTTAATATAGCTCTGCTCCTACCGGTTCTGCAACATATTATTTACTACTCCTGTGGTTTACAATAGCTAGGTGATATCTGTGAGTAAGAATTGGAAGGCTAGAAATATGTTACTGTCTTCTGCCTCCTCAGTTAATCTATAATATATTAATATTACACAACTGAAAATCTCAGCGGCAATTGGTGTGAATTAGGGTGGCCAATCCGGGGATCGGGATCGGTGGGATCCCGGGATTTAGGCCAAAAATAGGCCGGGATTCAATCCCGGGATTGGAAGGTCCAATCCTGGGTATTGCGGGATCAGTGTTGAGTGTCCTCAGGACGCTCAGACGCTGCCCGGCTCCCTCCTCCCGGTGCAGCGTGACCTCTGATTGTGAGGTCATGCTGCGCCGTAACCTGACGCTGAGGCCGCTGGTAAGGCGGCCGTCACCCGCCGGCTCCTCCAGGATGCCCTACAGTCTCCGTGGCTGAAGGAAGATCCCCTCCCACCCGCCCAAGCAGTTCGGTGAGGTGATTTATGTGCGGGGACGGTGAGGAGGGGAGGGGCGGTGCAGGGCGGGCAGACACACACATCTCGGGAATCCCGGGATTGACCATATTTCAATCTCGATACCCGGGACTGAAAAAATGGCCCGGGATTGGCCTCCCTAGTGTGACTATCTTACCTAATCGAGCGCTAGTTCAGTGTGATGGCCCCATTGTCCTGTAAGTGTGTACCCAGCCTTAGTTACTCTAAGATATCTCCTAGTAATGGCCAGCTTGGGCACGGACGTATCTTAGGACTTTGACCTTCACATATGCTACTTTTATTTGGGAGACAAATGTCATATTTTGAAACTAGGCTATGGAAATTGTAGCTATAGCAATAAAGTCAATACAGAATATACTGTGTATCAATTCATGTTCCATTGAGCTTTACTAGACAGAGAGCCTGTTTTCTGTCACATGTAAGCAGGGCTGCCATCACAAATTGTGGGGCCTGGTACAAATGAAACATGGTCCTCACCTGCTTCCTCGAACCCCCAATGCTCCTCCACCCACCAAGGCACCATAGGCCGTGAATCCCTGGTGCTCAGAGAAGGTGAATGCTATGATGCCCACCCCACGTTACTGAAGTGCTTCATGCTATCAGAGCTTCCCACACGTACCACAATAATAAAAAATATTTAAAAAACCTGTAAAGATTCAAATAAATAAATAACTACTTGATTTAAAGCAGGAGTGGGGAACCTTTTTTCTACCGAGGGCCATTTGGATATTTATAAAATCCTTCGGGGGCCATACAAAAATTCTCAACTTAAAAAATTACCCTGCCCCCAGAAGGTCTGCATGCGCCCAAAAAATGGGTGTGGCCAGTTAAAATGGGACGTGATACACATATGCCCCCAATAGTGCAGTGCCAGATCCACAATTGCCCCCACAGTGCCAGGTATACAAATGCCCATCACAGTGCCAGGTATACAAATGCCCCTCACAGTGCCAGGCATACAAATGCCGCTCACCGTGCCAGGTATACAAACGCCCCTCACAGTGCCAGGTATACAAATGCCCCCCCACAGTGCCAGGTATACAGATGCCCCTCACAGTGCCAGGTATACAAATGCGCCTCACAGTGCCAGGTATACAAATGCCCCTCACAGTGCCAGGTATACAGATGTCCCCACAGTGCCAGGTATACAGATGTCCCCACAGTGCCAGGTATACAGATGTCCCCCACAGTGCCAGGTATACAGATGCCCCCACAGTGCCGGGTATACAAATGCCCCCCCCCCCATGCTGCTTACCGCTGCTCCTTTCGGCGGGACACGGCGGAGAGCGCGGCTATGTTGGGCGGCGGCGTGTGGGACTTGAAACCAGCCGCCGGTTCGAGAGCCAATCAGAGCTCGCGGACCGGCAGCCGCGGCTCCTGATTGGCTGCCGGTCCGCAAGCTCTGATTGGCTCACGAACCGGCGGCTGGTTACAAGTTCTACACGCCGCCGCCGCCACCCGACATAGCCGCGCTTTCCTCCCTGTCCTGACAGCTGAGACACGCTGCCGCTGGACTGAGCGGCAGCGTGTCTCACTGAGAGAAGCGGGTGGGCCGGAGCAAACGGCTTCGCGGGCCTTATACGGCCCGCGGGCCGGAGGTTCCCCACCCCTGATTTAAAGGGTGAATCCAATTAGCCACGAAGAAACATGATTTTTTTTCACGATTTTTCCTGATGTTTCTTCGTTATTTTTTTTGCGCTATCCTATTAGGATCACTTGAAAAAAAATTATTTTCTCCTCAAAACACATAGATTCAATGAAACCTGTGTGTTTTTGCTAGCCGCAGCTGCTTATTTATTGAAGGTAATTGGATACCCCCATAAGAATAAAGTATTTAGAATATATATATTATTTTCATTCATTATTGTGGAACTAGTACTACTTGTTTAATAGGTTCCCCTATGCAAACCATTGGCAGTGGTTATGGCTGATAATAACTTCGTTATGGCCATCAGTTTATACTTAACAAGGACAATTGTTCTTACCTACCATCCTTAACACTCAGTAAGGTGCAGCTGGCCTGACAGGCGCCGCAAAGCTGTTCTCGCTTCCCTCTCCGCCCCAAAGGGGTGCAGGGGCCTGTCCCTCCTAGTACCTTCCCAGTCCTAGTCCCTTTTTTTTTTTCTTTTTTTTTGTGTGCTATTCTCTGCCCCTGAACAAGGGTATTACCGCAACCTGCAGAATGGCCTGTTTTACTGTAGATAGAAGTTAATTTACATACAGTGAGGTGAGTGTGGGTGCAGTTTGATCACAAACAGTGTGGGAGGTGTGTGTGTGTGTGTGTGTGTGTGTGTGTGTGTGTGTGTGTGTGTCATACTTGCCTACTCTCCCGGAATGGCCGGGAGGCTCCCGAAAATCGGGTGACCCTCCCGGCCCCCCGGAAGAGCAGGCAAGTCTCCCGATTCGTGGGGTCCCCCCTGCCCGTCCGCCCACTTAGTGTGTAAAGTGGGCGGTCCGGGCAGTTGATGACGCGATTCTTGCTGAATTGCGTCATTATAGCCACGCCCCCTGCAGTGTAATGCCGGTGATCGCGGCATTACAGAGCGGGGGGCGTGGCTTAATAGAGGCATAGTCATGACCCCCGCCCTTGCTCCGCCCCACTCCGCCCCATCCCGCCTCCGGCACACCCCCTCCACGACGTCACAGCCTCCCCTGCCCGCCCTCTGAGCTGACCTGGCTGCTCTCTCCCGCAGAGAGCAGCCAAAATGTAGGTAAGTATGAGGTGTGTGTGTGTGTGTGTGGGGGGGGGGGGGCGGTGGCAGCAGGTGCTGGGTGATCACATGAAGTGAGGGACAGCGGGATGCTGTGGGAGCATTGCGATCAGATAAGAGGGAAAAGTGGGTGCAGTGTGATTACATACAGTGGATGCAGAGTGATGTGAACACAAAGTTTGGGAGGGGGGCAGAAGTATAGGGAGATCACATACAGTGCAGGGAACAGAGACAGTAAGGTGATCACATACAGTACACTGGAAGCAGGGAGATTACATACAGAGGGAAGTACAGACAGTGGTTGAAGGGTGTTCACATATAAAGGGGGCAAAGGGAGCAAGGAAATCACATAAAGTGGAAGCAGCACCCCTAGGTCAGTGACAGTCACAATAAACAATATTAAGTATGTTAAAAGAAGCGGAATAAGAATATTGTCTTATATAACTTAAAAGTAACTACAGTACATAAGCTATAACCAACTTTCAGTGTAGCAACACTGCACAGACTCAGTATATCATAGTCATACCAGTGCAAGGAAGGAGCACACAGTAACCAGCTCTGATGACGAATATCTCAGAAATGATCTCTTGGTGTCTGCATGGGTTCTCTCAGATCCAGCAGCCGCAGGAGACACAGACTTGTAATGACGTCACTGCGCTGCCTCTGTGTCATTCCTGCCACCGCAAATGAGGGACTGAAGGTGAAGGGGCGGGCCAAATACATCACTGTCGTGCCGCCCAACCACTACATCTAGTGATATGGATGGCGCACAGCGGAGTAGCAGTAGAGAAGCCAGCCTTCAGCCTCCTCCGAGCTCTGCTTAATATGTCAGGCAGCAGCCGCAGCTGTGGCCGGGTAAGATGGGCGGGCGCTGTGTGCAGGCGGGGCAGCCAGATACTGTAGAAGCCTGTGTGTAGTGTCCAGTGACAGTCCTTCATAATCATGCAGCCAAGCTGCCTGATACTTAGAAGTTGTGGGTGGGCAGAGGCGGGGTAGCCAAGAGAGCAGCTTGCAGACTTTGCTGTATAAAGTTGCTGAGACCAGGCAAGGTGGGCGGACGGAGGCGGAACTGGTTCTGCCTGCAATCACAACTGACGGAACGCAGTTCCGCCCTATTCCGTCCCACTTTAACCCCTGTACCTTCCTATCTCTGGGTGCTGTTCAAAACCCCCCTAGTCAGTTTTCCCGCCGCCTGCGTGGAGTGCAGTAGTGACCCTCCTGGCCTCTCAGGCACACTGCGCCCAAATTGCTCCGACTTTTGAAGGGTTGTTTTTCCTTTTATTTTCATCTATTAATTGTTTATTTTGCTCATTTTCTGAATGAAAATGACAAAGGTTGTGGATATTTTGCGGAAATATGTAGGTTTGTCCAGGGTGGCCTCTCAGACACATTGCGCCCAAACTTATACTCGGGTTCGTGTTTTCTCTTTTTTGCTTCAGATTTTCTGCTGAAATGGCCCATAAAACCTACTATTTCTCTCTTTGTACGTCCTAATGAAGGTCGCTGATCACTTTAAGAGTGTTAGAATTGAGTTAATTAGGTGCTGCGCCTGAACTCAGAGGTGCGCCCGATGGAGGGTTAAGTTCACATAGTGTTAAATATAGCTGTGCTTCCATCCATCCATGCCACTTCTGATAGGCAATCACTAGACATGATTCTAGCTACAACATCCAGAAGAGAAGGATGGGAAAGCATGGAGATACAGTAGGTGAGGGTGAAGCATACTTGCCTACTCTCCCAGAATGGGAGGCTCTCAAAAATTGTGTAGCCCTTCCAAGATATTTAAGGTCCCCCCTCCTGCTTGGCTGCACACTTAGTGAGTAAAGTGGGAGGTCCGGGCAGTCGATGAAGTGATAAACTTCACACGTCAGATGCATCCGCACGCCACTCAAGCACACTTATATTAATAAATAAAGACACAACAACCGTAATTGGCGTGAAAGGGGTCAGCTTTTTATTTTTGACTGAGAGGAAGGCCTATTAATACTAAAACTAAAAATGCAGACTTCCCTCTCTAACTAAGGTGGCGGGGAGAAGAACGGTTAACCAAAATTACATGACAAAATAGAGCAATAAACATATGTGTGAGGGGGCCTTCTGCCCCAGATGTTCTGGGATCGGCCTACTGCCTCCATCCCGAGCAATAAAAACGTGTGAGGGAGCCTTCTGCCCCAGATGTTCTGGGATCGGCCTCCTGCCTCCATCCCAGACATCGGAAATCCAAAATCCAAGGCCAGGGGTCGACCTTCTGCCACTACCCCTGCCCACCAACAGTTGTAGGGACAGAGGTACGCTCCGCCCCTATGGGGTAAAAATTGGGCCTACGGCCCCGATATCCACATATGTTTATGATCCATCATATGGGCCCACCAAGTCCGGTGGAGCCCATAAATTAATTATAAGACTATAAAAATACCTAAAAGTTCACCTGAACTTACTAACAATAAACTCCTTAAGTTAAACTAAAATAACCGTTTGGAAACCGGCCAACTGCCAGGTTACCAACCTGCCACCGCCACCGAACCAAAAACTCAACTCAACTAACAAAGCATAACACGAAGAAAAGTCAACTCAACTAAAGAAAACAGAACACGAAGCTCCATACCTCAAGACCCGGCGTACCAGATCATTGCCACCCCCATGCAGGGCCAAAAGAAGGGTGTGACGGAGGTTAAGACGAAATATAGTATGGAGAAAATTACTAACCTAACCTGCGTCCCTAACAGGGGGGGGTCGCCCAATTTGACTTGAGGCAAAAACACAAAACTTCGTCAGCCGGCAAAAACCGTGATTAAAACCAACGATAAAGCAAAAATTCCTCAAGGCCCCAACAATCGCAAAGGGCGACTGTGACGAGCGGCTAATCCTCAAAGGGGCGCACTAGGAGGAAAAGGCCGGATATAGCGCCTGACTGCACCAGACCTCTACCAACCCAGTGCCCGGACTTCGGCTTCGGACCAACCCGCCGCAGCGGCCGCAGAAGCAGCGCCGATGCGGAAAGAGCGAGTCCCATAGCCGGCCGGAGATAGACCCAGGTATAAAATACAACGCCCCAAAACCGACAGGAATTGATATGTGGTAAACGGGGATCCGGCACTACGGACGAGCCACCCGTCAGGCGTTGGAGGCCGAGCGGACGAATAAGACCGGGCCGCGGTAACTGGACAAATGCCCCGCACACGAGCCCAAGCCATTCGAACCCACAGTCCCCCGCCGACTACGTCAGTCTTGGAGCACTGAATCCTACACTGAAAACCGTCGGGGCGTAAGTCGGCATAGGCCGCCAGCATGGGCGAGGCAGAAGTCAGAGAAACGGACACCAGCTCGCCCACCCTGAACGCACCGTGAAAAACCATCGTAAAGGCCGTCATGTAGAGGCGCACTTCATACCCCGAAGAGCAAATACTCCGTAGGGATCCTGAAATGTGCCTAAACAAAGACCCAGTGATCGGCCGGCGATCGTCCTGCCGGGGCGGGATCGCCCGAGCCCATCCATTCAACACCCTCCGGAGGAAAAAGGACTGAGTAAAGTCCTCCTCACCCCGAAGCCGCAGAAAGTATCATAGATACGCTAGAACCCTATCGACCTACGCCCGCGAAATTCCGTCGGTGTATGTAATCTAAAAATAAGTCATGAGGGGTCTTACCACGATGGCCCCTCGCCAGAAGGTAGCGACTCCACCGCTCCCAGGCAGCCAGATAAGCCGCGACAGTTGCAGGAGCCAACGAGCTGTGGGCTAAATCCTCCAATCCGGGCGGATAACCTGCCGCACATAAGCAGGACATAATTCCCTGTGGATTAGAGCTGCAGGAGCCACCGGCCTAAACCGCTGCCAGTCGCCGTGAGAAAGGGCATCAGCAATTACGTTGCGCACGGCCGGGACATGCTTGGCTCGCAACGTAATGTTTTTCACCAAGCATAGCAAGACTATCGGCGCAATGGCCCGCAGGACCGGCAAGGATGCGGATCTTAGCCTATTGATGGCAAACACCACGCCCAAATTGTCGCACCAGAAGATCAGCTGTTTGTTACGCAGGGCAACATGCCATAGCTCCAATGCGCCCATTAGGGGAAAAATTTCCAGCAACCGCATGTTTGTCGTGAAGCGCTCGCTAATCCAGGCCCTCTGCCAAGGAGCGCGCATCACCGGCCGTGAAAAGCTCCAGGGAGGTGCTAGCCACGACCGCCTCCTGCCCAGGACAGACACCGTTGAAATAAACTAGAAATTCATCCCATATACGGAAATTCCTCAGAATTTCAAGGGACAATCTGAGAGAATGATGAGGGCGCCGAATTCCAACTGTCGCCCGCACCAATGTTCTACAGAAAAAACCCTACCCATGGGGAGAACCGTGCCAGCAAAATTAAACAGGCCCCATAGGGAGCGAGCCGGCATGAGAGTAAGCTTGCCCGCAGCAAGCGCATAAAGGATATCATCGTGAAGACGGAACACCGTATCCACTGGGAGCCTACAGGGGTCGGCGACCATAGCAATCTGAATACTGAGACAAACCAAGCATGCAGAGGGCCCCTAAGTCTTCTCAGGCGCAACCGGAACCCCGAAGTGTGCGAAGAGAGCGACGACGCGGAAAGTTAGCGCAGCGATCTGAGTCCTGTGGCCCGATCAAAAGGAAATCGTCCAAGTAGTGCGAAATACCCCTTTCGCCCGTAGCATGCTCCAGGCACCAACTGAATCTCTTGAAGTATGCGCAAGAGATGGAAAAACTCATAAGGAGGAACCGATCTATGTAATAGCCATCGTCCCATTTAAAACCCATAAACCGGAAGGCCGAAAGGTGCAGAGGGAGAAGACGCAACGCTGACTGGATGTCCAATTTACACATCACGGCCCCCGGCCCAAAAAGGCCTAATAGTGGCTATGGCCAAATAAAAGGACAGGTAAATGACCCTACACTGATCATCGGGGATAGCGTCATTTACTGATGACCCTAGGGGACAGGAAAAATGGTGTAGGAGCCTAAATGAGGCCGCGGTCTCCTTGGGCACTACTCCGACGGGGCACAAGACCAAATCCGGTAAGGGTGGATACCAAAAAGGGGGGCTTATCATACTGCCCAACGACACCTCAGCCAGAGCCATCTGTCGGAGCACGTCCGGAAACTCCCGAGCCGAACGCAGGCTGGTACCAGCCCCGGTACCCACTAGCCCGGATATCGCAAGGGGAAGCCGGCGTGAAACCCGAGAGCGGCCAGGGTATGGGCGCCAGTAATCTAATTGGGGTGGGGGCCAAGGCCAGCGCCCGCAGGAACGCGTCCCAGCCTGGGCTGCGGCCGGAATGACCCCCTGTCCCAGGACTGGTGCAGTCCGTGATCCCATGGGTTCCGCCACATCCGATGCAGGAGGGAGGAAAACGACCCCGAGCACCCAACACACATTGGGTATTACGGAAAGCGAAGCATTTACCAGGCCCCGTGCATGATGGCCCACTCGAAATGCGGCAGAATGAGAGCCAGGCCGCTTTGGCCATCGTCTCGCCGTACCGCCCTCTGCCATGCCCACGGGGCCTTGTGGCGGCTCCGAGAACAATTCGACACACTCTTTTTTGAATTGCAGATCTCCCGGCCATGCTGTTTGCGCCGGAAGTCCTAATAGTAACGTCGCCAAGCCGACCCGTTATACGGAGGGTACAGCACGTGTATAAGGAATTGATGGCGCACTAGGTTCATGCGCTCGTCCAGACGCGTCTATAAAGAACACGCCGCGAAGATTAACATGCACCTAACCCAAGTAGGGTAGGATCCCAAAGCGTCTTCGCTACCCTGTTCTTTTTCCTAGCCGAAAAGCAAAGCTGTACGATCATTGCTAGTAAGGGCGAAGATATTGACGTATTGACCCCCACGGATCCAGGCCCGGACCCGGGGCCTCAGACCACGTAGCACCGCCGTGTTAGCGCAGTGAACGGTGTCCGACTCGACCGACACTTGCGAGGCGGAAGAGGTTGAATACCGGTGCACGAGCCGTGTGACCCTGTGCAAACCGCCGGCGGAGGACACCCCCTCCGGGGACGCAGAGCCAAGGGATGAGTTTGTGCCCCGACGCCTACGCCTGCATCTACTGCGCTTACTGGAAACCCTACGCGTACTTCCACCCTCACTAGAGGAGCGGGACCGAGTACTTGATCCCAACCCGCTACGGGGGGTAACCGCACTACCCCGGGACCAGTCAGGGGCCGATGAAGACTCACCTGCACGAGAAGCAACTCCGTACGTCCTTGCACCCTCCGGATGACTTGCTGAGGCACTGGCCGACTTCATTCCAGGCCCGACGTCAACGGCTGGGGGGACAAAAGGGGACATCGTGCCCGTGGACCCCCAGCGGTCCCGCAGCCGCCGCGAGCGGGGCTGGCGGGCCGGCCGGTCCGCCAGAGGACAGTAGCGGCGGAAGCGCCTGCGCGATGCAATCAGCCACAGAAGCGGTGGCCGGCCCCTGTCCCCTGGGTACGGAGGATGAAAAGGGGGCCACAGCCGACACGACTGCGGCACGAATGGCGGACAAGATGGAGGCGTCCACCAAAGGTGCGGACGCCGTCGCTCTAACCTCAGATACGGCACGCGAGTCCCGCGCCCCCACGGGAGGTTCGCAAACCACCCATAGGGAGCAAGGACCCGGACGACCCCTCGCTGTCCGGTATAACGGCATCGCTGGCCTGCTGCAATGAGTTCTGCCTGACCCGCCTGCGCCGCGACCTTTTTCTATCTCGAGCTTTGGACTCAGGATAGAATACCCGAGCGCCGGCACTCCTAGAAAGAAGCAGCGCATCGTCCGACAGAGAGCTATCCACAGCAGCGTCCGAGGTATCAGTACGGACGCGGTGAGAGACAGACAATCCGTTACCCGCCTGTGCACGCTGCGGCCGGGCAATTAGCCCAGGACCACGTCTGGCGGCGTCACTATGCGACGAGCGTGTAACCCCAGATGGGGGCGGAGCCACGGGTCCAACCACGGCAGGAGAGGCCTGGTGGCCCCTCCCGCTGCGGGCGGACGCGAAGCGTCCCTGCGCGACAGTCTCTAAAAGTTCTGCTGGTGCACCGGCCCATCAGCTGCGGCAGAGCAGGCGCGTTGCACCGCCCCGCCGTGGGTGCGCGCCACTCGGACCTTAGCTGGGACATTATGACCCCTACCGGTCCCAGCAAGAGGAGGCTTTTCAGGGGCTCTCCTGGTGCGGACCCGAGATATGGTAAAACGCACACGCTGCACGGACCCACCACGTCCGGCAGCCGCGCGCCCCCCGCCCGCCCAGAGGAGAGGGGGAGAGGGTCATGGAGGCTGCCCCCACTGCGAAGGACTAAATATAATGCGGCACACGCGCGCTGCCCGGACCCACCGTGTCCGGCAGCTGCGCGACCCCCCACCCGCCCAGAGGAGAGGGTCATGGAGGCTGCCCCCACTGCGAAGGACTAAATATAATGCAGCACACGCGCGCTGCCCGGACCCACCGTGTCCGGCAGCCGCGCGACCCCCCGCCCGCCCAGTGGAGAGGGAGAAAGGTCATGGAGGCCGCCCTAACTGTGATGGACAAATTCCAATGCAGCACGCGCACGCTGTCCGGACCCACTGCGTCCGGCGGCCACGCCCACGTGGACGAGTGAAATCCCGAGCCGCACACGTGAGCTGGCCGGACCCGCCGGGTCTGGCAGCCACGCGCCCCCCCCCCCCCACCCGTCGGAAGTAAAAACAAATGGGGGCTGATTGTGGAAGGGGGCCGCCGGGGAGCAGGGCGGGAGCGCCGATCCGTCAGTGCAGGACCAGCGCGCCCGCCAACCGCCCCGACGTCATCGCCAGACTGATCAGCGGCGGGTGCAGGGACGGGCCAACCTCGTCTCTTGCAGGCCGCCGAAGCCTCCTACGGCCCCCCCGTGCTCCATCCACCGCCGCAGCTAGCAGCGGGGACGGAGAACGCAGGCACAAGGGAGCGTGGGCGGGTGGCCAAGCCCGGCCGCGGATTCCCGGCGTCTCCCGCACCCAAGGCGCAACAGGCCTGCCCCAGCTCGGCCAGACCACAGCAGAGTCCAGTAGCCGAGCAGGGAGGCCCGCGCTGCGCCTGGCTGGAGGAAAGAGGAGGCCTCTCTGGGATACAAATGATTAAGGAGAAAGAGGAGAAAGAGTGAATAAAAAGGCAGAACAGGGGTAGGGAAAATAAATATAGAGATTATAAAGATAAGGAGAGCACAGAGTAGAAAAGTTAAATGTAAAATGAATTATATAATTACTGATAAAGCAGGAGTACTGTACAGTCCACGGAAAAACTGAGAAGAGGCAGGATATCCTGGATCTGAAAACTATATGTATGTCAGACCCTCCCCTATACAGAATCCAGCCAATCACAATCCAGGCAGTTTTTCTTACATTCCTCCCACAAAAACTGTAACCCCTTCTGTGCCAGAGTGATGCATTACGAGGCATGCCGGAAGCCCAGCCGGTGAGTTTATGCTGTTTTCGGCCACATTACGTGACCTACGCAGTCTTTCTTGCTGAATCACGTCATCATAGCCAAACCCCCTGCAGTATAATGCCAGTAATATGGGCATTACAAAGTGCAGGCATGGCTTAAATGATGCAATGAGTTAACCACACCCTATTCCGCCACTGCCCGCCTCCTCTGCGCATCATAGCCCTGCCCCGACCCCCTGCTGAGCCAACCTGGCTGCTCTCTCCCAGAGACAGCAGCCAGGATGTCGCAAGTATGGGGTGTAAGAAGAAAATAAATGGTGTGAGAAGATTGGAAAAGGAGGGGTAACATATGGAATAGGAAGACAGATGAGATACTCGGACAAAGGAGGATAAAGAAAATGACAAGCGGACATAGGTACACATGTTAGGTGGGGCAGAGGCACACATACAGAGCAGTGGCAGAGGCACACATGTTAGGTGGGGCAGAGGCACACATACAGAGCAGTGGCAGAGGCACACATGTTAGGTGGGGCAGAGGCACACATACAGAGCAGTGGCAGAGTCACACATGTTAGGTGGGGCAGAGGCACACATACAGAGCAGGGGCAGAGGCACACATGATAAGTGGAGCAGAGGCACACATACAGAGCAGGGGCAGAGGCACACATGTTAGGTGGGGCAGAGGCACACATACAGAGCAGTGGCAGAGTCACACATGTTAGGTGGGGCAGAGGCACACATACAGAGCAGTGGCACAGTCACACATGTTAGGTGGGGCAGAGGCACACATACAGAGCAGTGGCAGAGGCACACATGTTAGGTGGGGCAGAGGCACACATACAGAGCAGTGGCAGAGACACATGTTAGGTGGGGCAGAGGCACACATACAGAGCAGTGGCAGAGACACATGTTAGGTGGGGCAGAGGCACACATACAGAGCAGTGGCAGAGTCACACATATTAGGTGGGGCAGAGGCACACATACAGAGCAGGGGCAGAGGCACACATGATAAGTGGAGAAGAGGCACACATACAGAGCAGGGGCAGAGGCACACATGTTAGGTGGGGCAGAGGCACACATACAGAGCAGCGGCAGAGGCACACATGTTAGGTGGGGCAGAGGCACACATACAAAACGGGCAGAGTCACACATGTTAGGTGGAGCAGAGGCACACATACAGAGCAGTGGCAGAGGTACACATGTTAGGTGGGGCAGAGGCACACATACAGAGCAGGGGCAGAGGCACACATGATAAGTGGAGCAGAGGCACACATACAGAGCAGGGGCAGAGGCACACATGTTAGGTGGGGCAGTGGCACACATACAGAGCAGTGGCAGAGGCACACATGTTAGGTGGGGCAGAGGCACACATACAGAGCAGTGGCACAGTCACACATGTTAGGTGGGGCAGAGGCACACATACAGAGCAGTGGCAGAGGCACACATGTTAGGTGGGGCAGAGGCACACATACAGAGCAGTGGCAGAGGCACACATGTTAGGTGGGGCAGAGGCACACATACAGAGCAGGGGCAGAGTCACACATGTTAGGTGGGACTGAGGCACACATACAGAGCAGTGGCAGAGGCACACATGTTAGGTGGAGCAGAGGCACACATACAGAGCAGTGGCAGAGACACATGTTAGGTGGGGCAGAGGCACACATACAGAGCAGTGGCAGAGTCACACATGTTAGGTGGGGCAGAGGCACACATACAGAGCAGGGGCAGAGGCACACATGATAAGTGGAGAAGAGGCACACATACAGAGCAGGGGCAGAGGCACACATGTTAGGTAGGGCAGAGGCACACATACAGAGCAGTGGCAGAGGCACACATGTTAGGTGGGGCAGAGGCACACATACAAAGCAGGGGCAGAGTCACACATGTTAGGTGGAGCAGAGGCACACATACAGAGCAGTGGCAGAGGCACACATGTTAGGTGGGGAAGAGGCACACTAGTGTGCCGCGGCACAGCGGTTGAAAAACGCTGTACTAAGCCTTCGAGAGTGATAACGGGTAGATAGATAAAGTACCAGCCAATCAGCTACTAATTGCAATGTTACAAATGACAGGAGCTTGTTGGTCGGTACTTTATCTCTCTCTACGTTATCACTTTGAAGGCTTAGTATATCTGCCCCCGTGGTGGAGACTGAGACAGGCACATTAGGGTAGGGCATCAACAAAGGGCAGTAGACACAGGGCGTGAGTTTCCTGTGATATGTTCTTGCATGCAGGGGTGGATTTAGGGCTCAGGTCACCCATAGGGAAAGCATTAATGTATGATCCCCCAATTTTATTATTTTTCATTATTAAGTTATGGGCCCTAGATTGTATATGCCTCTGATAACTGGCTAGGCTCCTACCAGGCTGACCTGCTGATTGGCTTGCACAGATTGTATATGCCTCTGATAACTGGCTAGGCACCTACCAGGCTGACCTGCTGATTGGCTTGCACAGATTGTATATGCCTCTGATAACTGGCTAGGTACCTACCAGGCTGACCTGCTGATTGGCTTGCACAGATTGTATATGCCTCTGATAACTGGCTAGGCACCTACCAGGCTGACCTGCTGATTGGCTTGCACAGTCTGTGTTTGTTCTACCTGTCCTTACTCTACTCAGGATGCTGTACAGTACGATACAGTACAGTGGAAATAGTTACAGGGAAATATCAGACTGACTATAATAAAACAAGTGGCGAGTTCCCTATGCACATGCCTCACGGCCTAATGGGAAACTGACCTCTGCTTACACGGCTGCATTGTCCCTGTACTGTAATGTGCGGTGCAGCAGACGAGAGGAACCTGGCTCAGAAGAACTAGTAGTGGAGGGGGCAGGGTCTGTGGGCTGAGACACATTGGGCAGGTTGGAGTGCACTCCGCTGCCTGTCTCTAAGGTAAAATGAATACTTTGCAAAGACTGAAGACTGGTGGATTCATAAGCGAATCAAAATTGCACAGAGCTATAAATCTGTGCCCATGACACTCCCACAGGACAGGGTGGTTCCGTGTGCTCGCATTGTTGCTGTCCAGTGGTTGACCAAAAATGCCCAATGTCAGGGAAAGAGATCTTGCCAAGGGGGTAATTCAGACCTGATCACTGCTGTGCATTTTTCGCACAGCGGGCGATCAGGTCCAAACTGCGCATGCGTATGCACCGCAATGCGCAGGCGCGTTGCATAGGTACAAAGCGGATCGCTGCTCATTGATGGGTTTGTGGAACGGATCTGTTTGCATGGGCAATTGCAAGGAGATTGACAATAAGAGGGCGTTTGTTGGTGTAAACTGACCGTTTTCAGGGAGTGTCTGGAAAAATGCGGGCATGTCCAAGCGTTTGCAGGGCGGGTGTCTGACATCAATTCCGGTCCTGGACAGGCTTATGTGATCGCAGCGGCTGAGTATGTCCTGGGCTGCACAGAGACTGCACACAATATGTTTGTACAGCTCTGCTACACATGCGTTCGCACACTTTCACAGCTAAAATACACTCCCCTGTAGGCGGCGACTATCTGATCGCAGCAGTGCAAAAATCGCCTGCTAGCGATCAGGTCTGAATTAGGCCCCAAGTTCTGTACGGCAGACATACACAAAAATGCGTGAACTTGCACCTGTGCATGTGTTACAGCATGTGCAGACACTCACCATTTACATCTGTGAACAGAGATCCGTCCCACTCAGTCAGCCCTATGTATCTAAGATACATAGAACAAACACACATTATCTATATGTAATGTGTGCAGAGAAATCATTGAACGATGGGTGATCTGTGTCCTCCAGCCAGAAGAGTGAAAAGACATATCTGAAGTGAACCATACTTGCCTACTTTTGAAACAGCATTTCAGGGAGATGTGAAAGTAACACCTAACAGCGCGGGGCGCGTACTGCTACATCTCAGAGGCGTGTCATGAAAATGACTTACAGTAAATGAGCCCCAAAGATCTACTTGTTGAAGAAAAGACACATATTTTTCAGGAATTGTTAGTGTATTGTGTTTTACAAGAGGCTCCATATACTGTAAGTGGCCATGAGAAACCTTATTTAAAATGCTTGTAGCCATAGATAGCATTGTGCCTTATAACCAATGCAGGGAAATGGCACTAAAGAGCTCATTCGAATGTATGTACCACTGAATTATTCCCCCCCCCCAAAGAATGTAACAGCTATATAATGGGAGTAATGTGCAATCAGGGAGATTGCTGGTCTATTCAGGGCGTGGGGGAGATTGCCATTATTTCAAGGAGTCTCCTGCAAAATGACCTGAACCCTATCTGTTCCTTCCCAGATGTACTGTACATCTGCAGAGCATTCCATGCCCACCCCAGGGCCGAAACTAGGATTTTCAATGCCCAGGGCAAGGCACTAATTTGGAGCGCCACACACACACACACACACACACACACACACACACACACACACACACACACCACCCCACCCTACCCCACCCGTAGTTGCCTATCCTACCTCATTCTGCAGGACACTCCTTGAAATAGTAGCAATCTCCCTCACTCCCTGAATAGACCATCAATCTCCCTGATTATACCTTACCCCCATTATATAGCTGTTACATTCTTGGGGGGGGGGGGGGGGGGGGTTGAATAATCATATATATATACAACACAGGCGTGCGCAGAGACTGACTGGCGGGTGCCGCTCCGGACTTCCCCCCCTCCACGGCATTATAGTGTTCTCTCACCTCCCCTGTCCTGGATATAGACTGCTCACCTGGTCCGCTCACCTGGGCCGCCCAGGTGAGCAGTTTATATCCAGGACAGGGGAGGTGAGAGAACACTATAATGCCGTGGAGGGGGGGGAAGTCCGGAGCGGCACCCGCCAGTCAGTCTCTGCGCACGCCTGTGATATACAATCAAATTGGATTATCAGTGCCATTTCCCTGTATTGGTTATAAGACACAATGATCCCTATGGCTGCATGCATTTTAAATAAGGTTTCTGCAATACATTACTACACTACATACATCACTACACTACATCCCCCTATAAGCTACAACAAATCTCTCCATCTTGAAGGCAAAGCTGAGGTTGATACTGCTAACTGGGAGCACAGTGCCGATAATAAAGTCTGTCTTTAAACTCACCACAAAGCTGCTGTAGTGATACTCGGTGAGAGTTGGAGGTTGTCCAGGCTCCTAGGAGGTCATTCAGATCTGATCGCTGGGCTGCGTTTTTAACTGTCCTGCGTTCAGATAGTCGCTGCCTACAGGGCGAGTGTATTTTTGGCGTGCAAGTGTGCGATCGCATGTGCAGCAGAGCTGCCAAAAATCAGTTTGTGCAGTCTCTGCGCAGCCCAGGACTTACTCTTCCAGTGTGATTGATTCCTGCTGATCGGGGACGGAGCTGACGTCAGACGCCCTCCATGAAAACGCTTGAGCCCTCCTGCGTTTTTCCGGACACTCCCTGTAAACGGTCAGTTGCCACCCACAAATGGCCTCTTCCTGTCAATCACCTTGCAAACACTTGTGCGATCGGCTTTTTTGCACCATCCCGTCGCTGGATGGCAACCCCTGTTGCTGTTGTCCGACGTGCGTGCGCATTGCATACACATGCGCAGTAAGGATCTGATCGCCCGCTGTGTGAAAATGCACAGCAGCGATCAAATCTAAATGACCCCCTCAGTTTCCACTGTCAAGTGGATAGCTAGCAAAGTGAACCATTGATTTCTTTAACATCGGTGACTGCACCTGTTAACAAGCAAAATCCTGGGGCAGCGTGTCCTCTCAGTGGTGTGTAGTCGGCAGCTTGTTATCGGTGGTGCTGGGCAGGCAGCCGGGATCATAAAACACAGCACCAACAGCTCGCTTCTATAGCTTGTATGGTGCACCGCACGGTAGTCACAGCACTGCATGGCAAAGAAGAGAGTTTAAGGGGGTCATTCCGACCTGATCGCATGCTGCCGTTTTTCGCAGCGTAGTGATCAGGTCACTACTGCGCATGCGTATGTACCGCAATGCGCAGGCACGTTGTACGGGTGAGATGTGGGGGGTAAGTAGTGTACTTCTGCTAAGTATTTAAATGTGTGTAGTGCTGTGGTCACATTCATCCTGAAGAAGGGGAACTGGTCCCCGAAACGTTGATTTCTTTTTTCACTATTACAAGATTTTATCACAGTCTCTGAGTGCTGCCTTTTTTGTGATCGAAATATTTTGGGGGGCCTTCCCAAAGCCCTCCACGAAGGAAGGCACCAGAGCAGGATATATTCCCTAGTGGATACTGGGAGTGCCGGGGCAGCAAGGTACTATATTTGGATACACACTTGTTTGGCTACAGTGGGTCTCCTAGCTCAAGGCACCCTATTGAATTTTTCAAAGGAATATATTATCTCCAGGACATTTTCACTTGAGACACCTGAGCACTGCATGGGGATGTTGCGTGCTTAGCAACCCCTAGCTCATTATTATTTGCACTAACCGAGATAATCACAATTGAGTACAACACCGGGAAGTGGAGTATTTAACTGACTTTCAGCTTTTTTGCACGGATTTAACACATTCAGCACCAGCACTTTTTCACACGCAGCATGGCTGTCCCTGTTCCGGATCACAATGATTTTATATCTTTTTTATTACATTGTGACACACATGAAACGCTGAGTTTCTCTGATTTGGAAGCTGAGGCGATTTTGCACAAAGAACCAGCTTTTAATGAAAGCATTGCTACAACAAATGATGAAGCTTTCAATTACGGCTTAAAAAGAGGGAACTTGATTTCCAATACCATGGACGGACATTATCGGATTACTACCGAGCCAAGCAATTACCACGAGGCTTTAGGGTGCACAATGTGCCCACTATTGGGCGGTACAGCATGGAGTTTTGCAAGAAGTGGGTGTCGGTGCTAAATAAGTGCTCAATGGACTTAATACTGTTGGTAGTAGAAGAGTCTAATAAAGAGTGTGAGAAGACCAAAGACCTGATCACAAGCTTTGAACAGGAACACGTTGAGCTGTTGGCGTCCACGGAGTCCAAACAATGGATGGACAAATTAAAAGGACAAGTAGAGACATACAGGACCAACCTGATTAAATTCAAGAAGGAGAAGCTCAGCAAAGTGTAGATGGACTACGCGCACCACAGGGTGTACCCATGGCTGGGCAACTCCTCCAGCACCAACACCAGACCCAGGTCATTTGTGGGCAGGAGGGATAGTAGAGGTATGGTCCCTAACACCACCTCAGCTAGTGACTCAGATGACACACATGGGTCAACGTCGGTCTCTTCTCAACGTGAGACCCCTTTAGAGCCAAGAACCCGTGCTGGGTTGGCCGCACGGGGACGAAACGATCCTATACGAGGCGAGGGGGACAAAACAAGCGGCAAAAATAGACCGAAAGCACCAAAAACGAAGAAACGGTAATCTTCAACCTCTCTCCGATACCATTGTCACCAGCCGAGATGAGAGTACTCAACAAGGGCCTGTCTTACGTTCCGACGAATTTTGGAAATGAGTTCAACCAGAAAGTCAACTTTTACAAACTGCACCTCACTTTAAAATTAAAGGAATTTTATAGTAAACAACCCCCACAACAAGCGAAGGCACCGCTACCACAGAGAATATCACAATTGGGCCCCAAGTCACGGTTTGACCCGATTACTCATAATGCATCATTAAAAACGTTTCACAGAATGCTGGAAACATCTGAGAAGAAGAGAGGGGCACGTAAGTTTCACAATTTACAGCATGAAGAAAGAGGTGCGTTGAAGGCATTGAGTGAAAGAAAGGACATAGTGATCCGCGGAGCGGATAAGGGTGGCTCCGTAGTGGTCCAAAGTACCATAGACTATACTAATGAGTGTTTGAGATTACTCAGTGATGTTAACACCTATTGCCAGTTAGCAAAAGACCCTTCACAGTTGTATAAGGCTGAATTAACCCAGCTTTTAGAGCAGGCCAAATCTGAGGGTATTATCAATGCCGATGTGTTTGCAAGGTTATGTCCTGATTTCCCAGTAACGCCCATCTTTTATACGATTCCTAAAATCCACAAAGACGCACAGAGGCCTCCTGGCAGACCTATTATTTCTGCCAGGGGGTCTCTGTGTGAACCTGTGGCTATCTATCTGGATTGCTATTTGCAACCATGCATACAGGGAACGAGCACACATCTTAAAGATTCCAGTACATTACTCAGGAAATTCCACTCCATTGAACAGGTACCGGCCGATACAACGTTGGTGACCATCGACGTCACCAGCTTATATACTTGCATACCACACCAACAGGGCCTGAATGCAGTAAGAAGTTTAATTACGGGTAATGCACTGTATACTGGGCCGGATATAGATTTTTTCTTGGAGTTATTACAGTTCACCCTATCTCACAATTTCTTTATTTTTGATGGGCAATTTTACAAACAGCGAACGGGGTGTGCCATGGGGTCTTCCGTGGCACCCTCGTTCGCCAATGCCTTTATGTGGGAGGTGGAACGCCAACTGTTTTTGACTGACGCAATAACAACAAGTCGTTTGTTCATCTATTATCGTTATATAGATGATATACTGATCTTTTGGAGAGGTGATGTGCATGACTTAATATCTCTTATTGACAGGCACAATGCTTCAGATAGCCCCGTCAAATTCACGATGAGTTCGAGTCAACATGAAATGTGTTATTTAGACATTCTAATCAAATTACACGAAGGCAGGATTGACACATGCTTATATAAAAAACCCACTGACCGCAATACTGTGCTGCGGTACGACAGCTTTCACCCGATATCCACCATTAGGGGCCTGCCATACTCACAATTTCTGAGGGTATGCAGGTCCAATACAAATGTGGAGGTCAGGGACCAACAACTGAACGAAATGGAGGGCAGACTCCGGGACAGGGGCTTTCCCCCAAAATTGTTAAGCAAGGCCCGCAAAAAGGCCACAGCCATGAAGAGAGAAGACACCCTCCTCCCAGTACCACCCAAGGATACCTCTAGTTGTATTCCGTGGGTGAGTACATATGATGTCAACAGTGGACAGGTGAAGAATAGGCTACGAGGGTGGTGGCCCATAGTCACGTCGGATCCTGATCTAGCAGTCTTTAAGAATAAACACATTATGCCAAGTTACACTAAAAGGCGTAGCATCAAAGACTTCCTTGTCAAAACAGACATGGCTAAGTTAAAAGAGGCCCCCACCCATCATTTTCTAAGTAGAAAAAATGGGTGCTATAAATGCACGGGCTGCACGACCTGCGCACATATGTCCCCAGGTGATAGCATTTCCCACCCCTTTTCAGGAAAAAGTTGTAAGATCAGGTGGCCCTTAACGTGCAGCAGCAAGTTTGTCATATATGCCATTATGTGCCCTTGTGGCCGGTACTATATAGGCAAGACTGAGTGCCAGTTCAAGGTGCGAATGGCACAGCACAGACAAGCTATTAGAAATGCCTTGGCGGCGGGCAGCGGTGAACAGCCGGTGGCTAAACATTTTGTGGAGTTCAGACATAGCATGGCGACATTCAAACATCGGGTCATTGATCATGTGCCAGAATCACCCCGGGGAGGGAACAGGGGCAAAAAACTTTTGCAGCTAGAATCCATGTGGATCCATAGATTGCAAACCCTGAAACCGGGGGGCCTGAATGAGAATTTAGGGCTCATCAATTTTCTTTAATTCTCTGTAGTGGCGAGGGATACGAGGTCTGCAGTGCGCCATTTGTTGAGCACAGGAGGGTGTATACGGTAACAGGTTTTCAGCACTGATAAGTGAGGAGAAGCTCTAGCGAAAGATTTCTCATAAAATTGTAATTTAAGACACGCTAGACATACATTGTAGACACGGGACAGAATCAGGACAGACAGGAGCTGTACTGTATATTAGTAGTAATATGCAGGATGTTTATTATATATTTTTAATGTATAGTTTTTTGTACGGGTATGAAATGTGTATAAACACGTTGTTTATATTTGATATTAGCACCTTATTGAGAATTGCACTAGTATGTAACCTAGGGGTGGGCAACAGGCGGCCCGCGGGCCGGATGTGGCCCGCGGACCGATCCTGCCTGGCCCGCTGTGCCCCACCAGAGTGCAATGACAAGCGGCCCGACAGGCCGCTTGTCATTGCACTGCTCTCAGACGCGGCGCCGCTGAGGAAATCCCGGTCACGTCACAGAGTCAGCTGACCGGGATTTCCTCTGTTAGCTGGGCGGCACGGGGAGCGGGCACTGCAGTGACCAGGAGCGGCGGCCTGTGAGGAGGAGATTAAGCGGTGGCCAGTGAGGAGAAGCGGCGGGCAGCGAGCCGGAGCAGGAGAGGCCACATCAGTGGTGACTCCGGCCAGCAGCAGCGCGGATCTTCGGACAGCGGGGATCGTTTGTCACGGTGACAAACAGGTAAACCCCCTGTCCAGCCAACCCCTGGATCAGTGCTTAAGCTGCCATATAGGTTTAGGGGTGGGGAGGGAGGGGGATTAAAAACTGCAATATGGGTTTAGGGGAGGGGAGGAAAGGGGGGTAGGGACTGTCTGCCTTAATGTGTAAAAATGGGGGATGCTGTCTGCCGTAATGTGTAAAAATGGGGGATGCTGTCTGCCGTAATGTGTAAAAAGGGGGACGATGTCTGCCGTAATGTGTAAAAAAGGGGGACGATGTCTGCCGTAATGTGTAAAAAAGGGGGACGATGTCTGCCGTAATGTGTAAAAAGAGCACTCTGTCTGCCGTAATGTGTAAAAAGGGGACGCTGTCTGCCGTAATGTGTAAAAAGAGGGACGCTGTCTGCCGTAATGTGTAAAAAGAGGGACGCTGTCTGCCGTAATGTGTAAAAAGAGGGACGCTGTGTGCCGTAATGTGTAAAAAGAGGGACGCTGTCTACCGTAATGTGTAAAAAGAGGGACGCTGTCTGCCGTATTGTGTAAAAAAGGGCACGCTGTCTGCCGTAATGTGTAAAAAGGGGACTCTTTTTGAGTATTTTGTGTGTGGCCCTCGAATATTCGCTGGAAGTGTTAAGCGGCCCCCCAGCTGAAATAATTGCCCACCCCTGATGTAACCAGTTCCCAGTTTGCACAGCATTTTTTAAACGATGTTTGTATATGTGTTGTTTATTATGTATTGACAGCGTCTCCATGGTAACGCGGCATACTCCCGCAACGTCACTTCCAGTTGCGGCAAACGTCACTTCCGGTAGCGGCGCCGGGCGGTGAGAGCGGCGGCGTGACCGGTGGAGACGCCAGGTGATAGGGTGAGATGTGGGGGGTAAGTACTTCTGTTAAGTATTTAAATGTGTGTAGTGCTGTGGTCACATTCATCCTGAAGAAGGGGAACTGGTCCCCGAAACGTTGATTTCTTTTTTCACTATTACAAGATTTTATCACAGTCTCTGAGTGCCGCCTTTTTTGTGATCGATATATATATATATATATATATGCATATGCAATATCGGATAGGCACTCACCCTTCCTGGTAAAAGGTGCCCCGGTGCCTTCTGGAAACAGTAACACATCCAGCGATTCCTAGCATGCAGTGGCACTCAGGGACAGACTCATGGATAATTTCAAAACAATCAGTGTTTAATCCATTCTGAAGTAAATGGATGGAACTCTTTTACGTCAGAATGGATTAAACACTGATTGTTTTGAAATTATCCATGAGTCTGTCCCTGAGTGCCACTGCATGCTAGAAATCGCTGGATATATATATATATATATATATATATACACACACACACACATATATCCACTGCACTGGTCAGTGATGGTGTGGGGTGGCATTTCTTTGGGGGGCCGTACAGCCCTCCATGTGCTCACCAGAGGTAGCCTGACTGCCATTAGGTACCGAGATGAGATCCTCAGACCCCTTGTGAGACCACATGCTGGTGCGGTTGGCCCTGGGTTCCTCCTAATGCAAGACAGTGCTAGACCTCATGTGGCTGGAGTGTGTCAGTAGTTCCTGCAAGACGAAGGCATTGATGCTATGGACTGGCCCGCCCGTTCCCCATACCCGAATCCAATTGAGCACATCTGGGACATCATGTCTCGTTCCATCCACCAACGCCACGTTGCACCACAGACTGTCCAGGAGTTGGCAGATGCTTTAGTCCAGGTCTGGGAGGAGATCCCTCAGGAGACCATCCGCCACCTCATCAGGAGCATGCCCAGGCATTGTATGGAGGTCATACAGGCACGTGGAGGCCACACACACTACTGAGCCTCATTTTGACTTGTTTTAAGGACATTACATCAAAGTTGGATCAGCCTGTAGTGTGTTTTTCCACTTTAATTTTGAGTGTGACTCCAAATCCAGACCTCCATGGGTTAACAAATTTGATTTCCATTGATAATTTTTGTGTGATTTTGTTGTCAGCACATTCAACTATGTAAAGAACAAAGTATTTAATAAGAATATTTCATTCATTCATTCAGATCTAGGATGTGTTATTTTAGTGTTCCCTTTATTTTTTTGACTAGTGTAGATAGATAGATAGATAGATAGATAGATAGATAGATAGATAGATGAAAGGACAATGGAATTTGCTGTGCTATATAATAAACTGTTGATAAATTAATATATACTTTGTATATACAAATATATTTATCTATACACATATATAAATATGTATATCTCTCCTTCCTCCCCCATACACCCCACAGTCTGTCTCTCCCCAATGACTCCATGCTTCATTCCCAGCTCCCTCAACCCATACCAAAGCCCTGTATCCCCTCACCAATCCACTCTAACCCCGGGGAGAGACTCACCTGCACTACACTCCCCAGTATCCAGGCCCTAACACCGCACAGCATGTACCATGCAGCCCTCACACCCCACCAGAAGAGGTTGGCACAGGACACGGGAATCCTGGCCAGTGGAGCTGCTGCCATATCCCATAACTGCCTGCAACTGTGCTGGACCCAGAAAAGCAGGCGCACACTCGCGTCACACAGTCACTGTATGTGAGAGGTTTCTGTCTCTCTGAGGCTGCGCCCCTGCTGCCTACAGCTCGCTGCCCTATTTGGACAAGACTGCTCACATCCCTGCTGGGCACTAAGTGGTTTATCCTTGGGGCCCCCCTGATCTTTGGAGCCCTGTACAGGTGTCCCCTTTGACCCCCCTTGTCGCCGGCCTTGACCAGCATAGGCAAGATCCCAGGTACTGGAGCTCACCTGTACAGCGTCGGAGCCAGCTGCGGGCAGACAGGTGGGTCAGAGACACTGCCCCAGGAGCCGTCTGCTGTCCCACTGGAGCAGGACAGCCCTGTTGGTAAAAAACTAAAACTAAAAACCTGCTCCTCTGTAACTCCTCGGCGCCCCCCTCAAATTCTGCACCCGGGGCACATGCCCCCACCTAGTTGCGGCCCTGCCCACCCCACCTAGAGAGGTCTTTCAGGGAGGCGTAACAGGTCAAATAATAACTTACTACAGGCTTCTAGTTTTATAGTGAAACACACAGATGCAGTCCTGATTGCAGGCGCTTATTACCAGTGCCATCTATATTCCAGGCTCATCATGCCATTCATAGTGCAGCTTGAGCAAAGGCCCTATCTTGCATTGAATAGCATTTATCCATTCTGTGCAGTGACATCTTTTCAGCTCTTTTTGTTTTCAATACAATGAAAAATAACTAACGGAGCACTCACAGCTAATAGTTTTTCCAGAAGTTTGTGCACATGTACTAAGAGCACATGAAATTAAGCTTAATGGATTCCTATGCTGTAATTTTACTTTCACGATGTCTAACAGGCACTTTGTGATGTGATGTTTGGAAAGCAACACGCTGTGTAGGCACATTACTAGTCATTGCTTCTTACAATGAGATTGGATAATGCATGAAGATACTGTAGATCTCCAAACAGAGAGCTGTATGTTTTTTATACAGTGCCAAAGTCAAGTGCAGTAATGGACTGCGTTACATTTATAAAGTTTACTAAACATAAAATGTTATCTGACAATATCCCTATTTTTTATATAACTTTTTCTTGCAATGTACAGTATAGCAGGTTTTACAATGTATACATGTTCATGAGGTAATTTTACTTTGCGCAGTTAGACAGCATTTGCTATGTTATTTGGCACCACCTAGTGGCTATTTTTTAATACAGGAAAAAACATCCTTGTCCCTGGGCCTAAGGGGAAGTATTCATCTTAGCAGCTTTCTACACCAGGCATTTCCTACCTCACTCCTCAAGGCACACTGGGCGACATTCCCCTAATGGACGACTAGCGCTATATCGCTGAACGCTATATCGTTCAGCGATATAGCGCATGCACACTGAGCGATATCAATGAATAATATTGTTCAGTGACGTCATCCCTGCATTCACCGAACATGCAGCTCAACGATATAGTCAAAGTTGAGCTGCATGTTCGATAGACCATAGATAAATGTAAACTACCAGTTCATCGTTTAGGCACACACACTGGACGATATGAGCGATACATCTTTCAAAAAGATAGTTATAGTTCATATCGTCCAGTGTTAACACCCAGTGTGTATGGGGCTAAACAGTGCAGGTTTTAGTGATATCCAGGCTTCAGCACAGTTGTTAATTCAAAATAACTGAGATACTAATTAAGTCACCTGTGCTCAAGCCCCCATGGACTCAGGGGCCTGTGGATACTGTACACACTGCACCCAGGTAGGAATGGCGGCGCCCCGCTCTGCCATTTGCCCAGGGCAAAGTGATCCATACGTACCCCCCTTGTTACGCCACTTGTAGTACAGAACACCGCAGTACCTAGGGTTGTGGATCAATATGTCGACCTGGATAAGGTTGACAGTCAATAGGTCAACCCCTATTGGTCTTCATGGACCAGATCGACATGGGAAAAAGGTCAACACGGTGAAAAGGTTGATACATGAAAAGGTCGAATTAAATCTATTTTTATTGAAGTTTTATCAATATGAGAAAATAACAGTTACAGAAAGACAATCTGTGCAAAAATACAAGACCACAAGGTCAAAGAATACAAGATACCTGCACAATACAGTTGAATAATTGTAGTAGACAATAAACCCATGAAAAATAAGCAATTAAAAATCAAAATTTGAAGTCGAGAAGAGGTGTACCAGTCACTCCCGTCTCATTAACCAGATAACAATAAAAAAATAAAAAATAAAATACACAGTGAAGGAAGACAAGACAAAGGAGGGGGAAGACACAAGAGTAAAGAGGAAGGGATGGAGTCACAAAAACTATCATACAATCATCTATAACATTGAAGAACTTGAGGAGATCTGTCTAAGAAGATGCCATTCAGTCTTCTCAAAGACTTTGAATATTTGAGATTGAGTGGATATCGGAAGTGAGTTAATATATAATTTCCAACGCTTAAATTTTTTTATAACACCAGTTTCAATATCTGTCAAAGCAGTTTTACGGTCATAATATCTTGAAAGGGTATGCCGAGGTTACACTAAGAAGAACGGTGTGGGAGGTCCCCAAGGACAGTAATTCAGATTTGGTGACATTGATACCTGCCGTAGCTCCAAACGAGGAAATTAAGCGGAAACTCTCTGAGATAGAGGCATCAGGGTCGGATATGAAGAGAAGCATATCATTGATATCATACCACCTTGAGATCAACGTCACCAATTCGAATCCCCTTAAACAATGTGGATGCATGGAAGGCTATCGCCAGGAGTTCCAGGGCTATGGCAAATAACAATGGGGATAGCGGGCAACCCTGCCAGGTCCCCTTACCAATAGTAAAAGGAGCAGATAGGAAGCCATTACAAGAAACTTGGGTTTGTGGGTTGAGATACAATAACCTAATCCATTCAATAAAATCAGTAGGGAAACCAAAACGGGTGAGGGATCAAAACAAATGGGACCATTCAACCAGGTCAAATGCTTTCTCAACGTCAAGAGAAAGAATAAATGCTGTCTGTCGTGTAGTAGAGGAGGCTTGAACTGCAGAAATGACACGTCGGACATTGACATCGGAGTGTCTACCCCAAATAAAGCCTGTCTGGTCGGGGTGTATAATATGGGGTAGGAGAATTTTCACATGGTCAGCTAGTACTTTGGTCAACAATTTATAGTCTAGATCAGGGGTGGGCAATTATTTCAGCTGAGGGGCCACTTGACATTTCCTGTCAGTATCCGAGGGCCACATACAAAATAGCAGCTCCCCCCACTTGCCAAAAATATAGGGACGTGCTTCATGTGGAAGGGGTGTGGGCAAAAAATAATACAGATTTATATTAGGCTGCACAATAGTCTCCATTATTCAAATTGCGCCACACAGCGCCACTTACACACATTACACTAGATAGAGCCCCTTTTACACAGTATGGAAGGTAGAGCCCCTTTTACACATTACAGCAGGTAGAGCCCCCTTTTACACATTAACATTTTATTTAGGATAATTATTGTGCAGCAAGCAAATTATCCAGTGTCTTATAGCCCCTGGGGAAAGAGAGAGAGGTGCCGCCGGCAGCTTGGAGGTACTGCAGCTCAGAGCAATGACAAGCAGCTCAGCCGTTCGGGCCGCTTGTCATTGCTCGCTGGTGGGAGGCAGTGGGCCGGACAGGATCGGTTTGCGGGCCGCATCCGGCCCGCGGGCCGTATTTTGCCCACCCCTAGTCTAGATTCAGTAGGGAAATGGGGCGATAGGAACCCGGGATGGTGAGGTCTCTGCCAGGTTTCGGAAGAACCTTGATAATTGCGGTATTAAAATGTAAAGGGAGGGTCCCAGATGAAAGCAAAGAATTAAGAGTGTTCATCAGGGGAAGCTCAATCATAGGTAAAAGTAACTTATAAAAATAGGCAGTAAATCCATCCGGTCCCGGGGCCTTATCACATTTGAAAGGTCGACATGATTTTGAAAAATGTTTTTGGTGTAATTTTCTCTGTAAGATGACCAGGAACCCCAATTAGTGCACCGCTTCCTCTTGCATGGCTCACAGCTGCAGATTACTGAAAAAGTTAAAAATAGAAAGAAACTGTCAAAAACTCATGTCGACCTGTCCTTTGTCAACTTTTTCACTGTGCCAACCTTTTTGCCATGTTGACCAATGGTCGACCTATTGACTGTCAATCTAAGTACTGTCAACCTACCATCCGGATACCAGTCCCCAGTAGTCACAATGGGGACTGTGGTCTGGAGAAATCTATCAAGCATTAAAAACTTGGCTTACCATTTTTCTGAAGACATAGCCGGAAAGATGGTGAAGTTGCCAGTAGGTATGATGTGTGTGACTATCTAGATGTGTGTGTGTGTGGGTGTGTGTGTGTGTGTGTGTGTGGGTGTGTGGGTGTGTGCGGGGGAGGGGGGGGGCTGCTTGCTGCAAATGAGCCCCACTATTTGTTAAACTGCCCCTGGCCCCAGTGGACATTGCAGTAACACATACACACTAGAGATGAGCGGGTTCGGTTTCTCTGAATCCGAACCCGCCAGAACTTCATGTTTTTTTTCACGGGTCCGAGCGACTCGGATCTTCCCGCCTTGCTCGGTTAACCCGAGCGCGCCCGAACGTCATCATGATGCTGTCGGATTCTCGCGAGGCTCGGATTCTATCGCGAGACTCGGATTCTATATAAGGAGCCGCGCGTCGCCGCCATTTTCACACGTGCATTGAGATTGATAGGGAGAGGACGTGGCTGGCGTCCTCTCCATTTAGATTATAAGAGACTGAGAGAGATTTACTGGAGCTGACTAGGAGGAGTACTGTTACTGTAGAAGTGTAGAGACTGAGTGGAGAGAGTTTACTAGTGAGGACAGTGCAGTTTACTTTATAATCCGTTCTCTGCCTGAAAAAAGCGATACACAGCACACAGTGACTCAGTCACATACCATATCTGTGTGCACTGCTCAGGCTCAGGCCAGTGTGCTGCATCATCTATTATCTATATATAATATTATATATATCTGTCTGACTGCTCAGCTCACACAGCTTATAATTGTGGGGGAGACTGGGGAGCACTACTGCAGTGCCAGTTATAGGTTATAGCAGGAGCCAGGAGTACATAATATATTATATAGTGAGTGACCACCAGACACACAGTGCAGTTTATTTAATATATCCGTTCTCTGCCTGAAAAAAGCGATACACACAGTGACTCAGTCAGTCACATACCATATCTGTGTGCACTGCTTAGGCTCAGGCCAGTGTGCTGCATCATCTATTATCTATATATAATATTATATATATCTGTCTGACTGCTCAGCTCACACAGCTTATAATTGTGGGGGAGACAGGGGAGCACTACTGCAGTGCCAGTTATAGGTTATAGCAGGAGCCAGGAGTACATAATATATTATATAGTGAGTGACCACCAGACACACAGTGCAGTTTATTTAATATATCCGTTCTCTGCCTGAAAAAAGCGATACACACAGTGACTCAGTCAGTCACATACCATATCTGTGTGCACTGCTCAGGCTCAGGCCAGTGTGCTGCATCATCTATTATCTATATATAATATTATATATATCTGTCTGACTGCTCAGCTCACACAGCTTATAATTGTGGGGGAGACTGGGGAGCACTACTGCAGTGCCAGTTATAGGTTATAGCAGGAGCCAGGAGTACATAATATATTATATAGTGAGTGACCACCAGACACACAGTGCAGTTTATTTAATATATCCGTTCTCTGCCTGAAAAAAGCGATACACACAGTGACTCAGTCAGTCACATACCATATCTGTGTGCACTGCTCAGGCACAGGCCAGTGTGCTGCATCATCTATTATCTATATATAATATTATATATATCTGTCTGACTGCTCAGCTCACACAGCTTATAATTAGAGATGAGCGCCTGAAATTTTTCGGGTTTTGTGTTTTGGTTTTGGGTTCGGTTCCGCGGCCGTGTTTTGGGTTCGAACGCGTTTTGGCAAAACCTCACCGAATTTTTTTTGTCGGATTCGGGTGTGTTTTGGATTCGGGTGTTTTTTTCCAAAAACACTAAAAAACAGCTTAAATCATAGAATTTGGGGGTCATTTTGATCCCAAAGTATTATTAACCTCAAAAACCATAATTTACACTCATTTTCAGTCTATTCTGAATACCTCACACCTCACAATATTATTTTTAGTCCTAAAATTTGCACCGAGGTCGCTGTGTGAGTAAGATAAGCGACCCTAGTGGCCGACACAAACACCGGGCCCATCTAGGAGTGGCACTGCAGTGTCACGCAGGATGTCCCTTCCAAAAAACCCTCCCCAAACAGCACATGACGCAAAGAAAAAAAGAGGCGCAATGAGGTAGCTGTGTGAGTAAGATTAGCGACCCTAGTGGCCGACACAAACACCGGGCCCATCTAGGAGTGGCACTGCAGTGTCACGCAGGATGGCCCTTCCAAAAAACCCTCCCCAAATAGCACATGACGCAAAGAAAAAAAGAGGCGCAATGAGGTAGCTGTGTGAGTAAGATTAGCGACCCTAGTGGCCGACACAAACACCGGGGCCCATCTAGGAGTGGCACTGCAGTGTCACGCAGGATGGCCCTTCCAAAAAACCCTCCCCAAACAGCACATGACGCAAAGAAAAAAAGAGGCGCAATGAGGTAGCTGACTGTGTGAGTAAGATTAGCGACCCTAGTGGCCGACACAAACACCGGGCCCATCTAGGAGTGGCACTGCAGTGTCACGCAGGATGTCCCTTCCAAAAAACCCTCCCCAAACAGCACATGACGCAAAGAAAAAAAGAGGCGCAATGAGGTAGCTGTGTGAGTAAGATTAGCGACCCTAGTGGCCGACACAAACACCGGGCCCATCTAGGAGTGGCACTGCAGTGTCACGCAGGATGGCCCTTCCAAAAAACCATCCCCAAACAGCACATGACGCAAAGAAAAAAAGAGGCGCAATGAGGTAGCTGTGTGAGTAAGATTAGCGACCCTAGTGGCCGACACAAACACCGGGCACATCTAGGAGTGGCACTGCAGTGTCACGCAGGATGTCCCTTCCAAAAAAACCCTCCCCAAACAGCACATGACGCAAAGAAAAAAAGAGGCGCAATGAGGTAGCTGACTGTGTGAGTAAGATTAGCGACCCTAGTGGCCGACACAAACACCGGGCCCATCTAGGAGTGGCACTGCAGTGTCACGCAGGATGTCCCTTCCAAAAAACCCTCCCCAAACAGCACATGACGCAAAGAAAAAAAGAGGCGCAATGAGGTAGCTGACTGTGTGAGTAAGATTAGCGACCCTAGTGGCCGACACAAACACCGGGCCCATCTAGGAGTGGCACTGCAGTGTCACGCAGGATGTCCCTTCCAAAAAACCCTCCCCAATCAGCACATGATGCAAAGAAAAAGAAAAGAAAAAAGAGGTGCAAGATGGAATTGTCCTTGGGCCCTCCCACCCACCCTTATGTTGTATAAACAAAACAGGACATGCACACTTTAACCAACCCATCATTTCAGTGACAGGGTCTGCCACACGACTGTGACTGATATGACGGGTTGGTTTGGACCCCCCCCAAAAAAGAAGCAATTTATCTCTCCTTGCACAAACTGGCTCTACAGAGGCAAGATGTCCACCTCATCTTCACCCTCCGATATATCACCGTGTACATCCCCCTCCTCACAGATTATCAATTCGTCCCCACTGGAATCCACCATCTCAGCTCCCTGTGTACTTTGTGGAGGCAATTGCTGCTGGTCAATGTCTCCGCGGAGGAATTGATTATAATTCATTTTAATGAACATCATCTTCTCCACATTTTCTGGATGTAACCTCGTACGCCGATTGCTGACAAGGTGAGCGGCGGCACTAAACACTCTTTCGGAGTACACACTTGTGGGAGGGCAACTTAGGTAGAATAAAGCCAGTTTGTGCAAGGGCCTCCAAATTGCCTCTTTTTCCTGCCAGTATAAGTACGGACTGTGTGACGTGCCTACTTGGATGCGGTCACTCATATAATCCTCCACCATTCTATCAATGTTGAGAGAATCATATGCAGTGACAGTAGACGACATGTCCGTAATCGTTGTCAGGTCCTTCAGTCCGGACCAGATGTCAGCATCAGCAGTCGCTCCAGACTGCCCTGCATCACCGCCAGCGGGTGGGCTCGGAATTCTGAGCCTTTTCCTCGCACCCCCAGTTGCGGGAGAATGTGAAGGAGGAGATGTTGACAGGTCGCGTTCCGCTTGACTTGACAATTTTGTCACCAGCAGGTCTTTCAACCCCAGCAGACCTGTGTCTGCCGGAAAGAGAGATCCAAGGTAGGCTTTAAATCTAGGATCGAGCACGGTGGCCAAAATGTAGTGCTCTGATTTCAACAGATTGACCACCCGTGAATCCTTGTTAAGCGAATTAAGGGCTGCATCCACAAGTCCCACATGCCTAGCGGAATCGCTCCCTTTTAGCTCCTTCTTCAATGCCTCCAGCTTCTTCTGCAAAAGCCTGATGAGGGGAATGACCTGACTCAGGCTGGCAGTGTCTGAACTGACTTCACGTGTGGCAAGTTCAAAGGGCATCAGAACCTTGCACAACGTTGAAATCATTCTCCACTGCACTTGAGACAGGTGCATTCCACCTACTATATCGTGCTCAATTGTATAGGCTTGAATGGACTTTTGCTGCTCCTCCAACCTCTGAAGCATATAGAGGGTTGAATTCCACCTCGTTACCACTTCTTGCTTCAGATGATGGCAGGGCAGGTTCAGTAGTTTTTGGTGGTGCTCCAGTTTTCTGTACGTGGTGCCTGTACGCCGAAAGTGTCCCGCAATTCTTCTGGCCACCGACAGCATCTCTTGCACGCCCCTGTCGTTTTTTTAAAAATTCTGCACCACCAAATTCAAGGTATGTGCAAAACATGGGACGTGCTGGAATTGGCCCAGATTTAATGCACACACAATATTGCTGGCGTTGTCCGATGCCACAAATCCACAGGAGAGTCCAATTGGGGTAAGCCATTCCGCGATGATCTTCCTCAGTTGCCGTAAGAGGTTTTCAGCTGTGTGCGTATTCTGGAAAGCGGTGATACAAAGCGTAGCCTGCCTAGGAAAGAGTTGGCGTTTGCGAGATGCTGCTACTGGTGCCGCCGCTGCTGTTCTTGCGGCGGGAGTCCATACATCTACCCAGTGGGCTGTCACAGTCATATAGTCCTGACCCTGCCCTGCTCCACTTGTCCACATGTCCGTGGTTAAGTGGACATTGGGTACAGCTGCATTTTTTAGGACACTGGTGACTCTTTTTCTGAGGTCTGTGTACATTTTCGGTATCGCCTGCCTAGAGAAATGGAACCTAGATGGTATTTGGTACCGGGGACACAGTACCTCCAACAAGTCTCTAGTTGGCTCTGCAGTAATGATGGATACCGGAACCACGTTTCTCACCACCCAGGATGCCAAGGCCTCAGTTATCCGCTTTGCAGTAGGATGACTGCTGTGATATTTCATCTTCCTCGCAAAGGACTGTTGAACAGTCAATTGCTTACTGGAAGTAGTACAAGTGGGCTTACGACTTCCCCTCTGGGATGACCATCGACTCCCAGCGGCAACAACAGCAGCGCCAGCAGCAGTAGGCGTTACACGCAAGGATGCATCGGAGGAATCCCAGGCAGGAGAGGACTCGTCAGAATTGCCAGTGACATGGCCTGCAGGACTATTGGCATTCCTGGGGAAGGAGGAAATTGACACTGAGGGAGTTGGTGGGGTGGTTTGCGTGAGCTTGGTTACAAGAGGAAGGGATTTACTGGTCAGTGGACTGCTTCCGCTGTCACCCAAAGTTTTTGAACTTGTCACTGACTTATTATGAATGCGCTGCAGGTGACGTATAAGGGAGGATGTTCCGAGGTGGTTAACGTCCTTACCCCTACTTATTACAGCTTGACAAAGGGAACACACGGCTTGACACCTGTTGTCCGCATTTCTGGTGAAATACCTCCACACCGAAGAGCTGATTTTTTTGGTATTTTCACCTGGCATGTCAACGGCCATATTCCTCCCACGGACAACAGGTGTCTCCCCGGGTGCCTGACTTAAACAAACCACCTCACCATCAGAATCCTCCTGGTCAATTTCCTCCCCAGCGCCAGCAACACCCATATCCTCCTCATCCTGGTGTACTTCAACACTGACATCTTCAATCTGACTATCAGGAACTGGACTGCGGGTGCTCCTTCCAGCACTTGCAGGGGGCGTGCAAATGGTGGAAGGCGCATGCTCTTCACGTCCAGTGTTGGGAAGGTCAGGCATCGCAACCGACACAATTGGACTCTCCTTGTGGATTTGGGATTTCAAAGAACGCACAGTTCTTTGCGGTGCTTTGCCTTTTGCCAGCTTGAGTCTTTTCAGTTTTCTAGCGAGAGGCTGAGTGCTTCCATCCTCATGTGAAGCTGAACCACTAGCCATGAACATAGGCCAGGGCCTCAGCCGTTCCTTGCCACTCCGTGTGGTAAATGGCATATTGGCAAGTTTACGCTTCTCCTCCGACAATTTTATTTTAGGTTTTGGAGTCCTTTTTTTACTGATATTTGGTGTTTTGGTTTTGACATGCTCTGTACTATGCCATTGGGCATCGGCCTTGGCAGACGACGTTGCTGGCATTTCATCGTCTCGGCCATGACTAGTGGCAGCAGCTTCAGCACGAGGTGGAAGTGGATCTTGATCTTTCCCTAATTTTGGAACCTCAACATTTTTGTTCTCCATATTTTAATAGGCACAACTAAAAGGCACCTCAGGTAAACAATGGAGATGGATGGATTGGATACTAGTATACAATTATGGACGGGCTGCCGAGTGCCGACACAGAGGTAGCCACAGCCGTGAACTACCGCACTGTACTGTGTCTGCTGCTAATATATAGACTGGTTGATAAAGAGATAGTATACTCGTAACTAGTATGTATGTATAAAGAAAGAAAAAAAAAACCACGGTTAGGTGGTATATACAATTATGGACGGGCTGCCGAGTGCCGACACAGAGGTAGCCACAGCCGTGAACTACCGCACTGTACTGTGTCTGCTGCTAATATATAGACTGGTTGATAAAGAGATAGTATACTCGTAACTAGTATGTATGTATAAAGAAAGAAAAAAAAACCACGGTTAGGTCACTGGTATATACAATTATGGACGGGCTGCCGAGTGCCGACACAGAGGTAGCCACAGCCGTGAACTACCGCACTGTACTGTGTCTGCTGCTAATATAGACTGGTTGATAAAGAGATAGTATACTACTAATATTATATACTGGTGGTCAGGTCACTGGTCACTAGTCACACTGGCAGTGGCACTCCTGCAGCAAAAGTGTGCACTGTTTAATTTTAATATAATATTATGTACTCCTGGCTCCTGCTATAACCTATAACTGGCACTGCAGTAGTGCTCCCCAGTCTCCCCCACAATTATAAGCTGTGTGAGCTGAGCAGTCAGACAGATATATAATATATATAGATGATGCAGCACACTGGCCTGAGCCTGAGCAGTGCACACAGATATGGTATGTGACTGAGTCACTGTGTGCTGTGTATCGCTTTTTTCAGGCAGAGAACGGATTATAAATAAAAGTGGTGGTCACTGGTCACTATCAGCAAAACTCTGCACTGTACACTACTGAGTACTCCTAATGCTCCCCAAAATTAGTAAATCAAGTGTCTCTCTAATCTATTCTAATTCTAAACGGAGAGGACGCCAGCCACGTCCTCTCCCTATCAATCTCAATGCACGTGTGAAAATGGCGGCGACGCGCGGCTCCTTATATAGAATCCGAGTCTCGCGATAGAATCCGAGCCTCGCGAGAATCCGACAGCGTCATGATGACGTTCGGGCGCGCTCGGGTTAACCGAGCAAGGCGGGAAGATCCGAGTCGCTCGGACCCGTGAAAAAAAACATGAAGTTCTGGCGGGTTCGGATTCAGAGAAACCGAACCCGCTCATCTCTACTTATAATTGTGGGGGAGACTGGGGAGCACTACTGCAGTGCCAGTTATAGGTTATAGCAGGAGCCAGGAGTACATAATATATTATATAGTGAGTGACCACCAGACACACAGTGCAGTTTATTTAATATATCCGTTCTCTGCCAGAAAAAAGCGATACACACAGTGACTCAGTCAGTCACATACCATATCTGTGTGCACTGCTCAGGCTCAGGCCAGTGTGCTGCATCATCTATATATAGTATATATCTGTCTGACTGCTCAGCTCACACAGCTTATAATTGTGGGGGAGACTGGGGAGCACTACTGCAGTGCCAGTTATAGGTTATAGCAGGAGCCAGGAGTACATAATATATTATATAGTGAGTGACCACCAGACACACAGTGCAGTTTATTTAATATATCCGTTCTCTGCCTGAAAAAAGCGATACACACAGTGACTCAGTCAGTCACATACCATATCTGTGTGCACTGCTCAGGCTCAGGCAGTGTGCTGCATCATCTATATATATTATATATCTGTCTGACTGCTCAGCTCACACAGCTTATAATTGTGGGGGAGACTAGGGAGCACTACTGCAGTGCCAGTTATAGGTTATAGCAGGAGCCAGGAGTACATATTATATTAAAATTAAACAGTGCACACTTTTGCTGCAGGAGTGCCACTGCCAGTGTGACTGACCAGTGACCTGACCACACTGACCACCAGTATAGTTAGTAGTATACTTATATTGTGATTGCCTGAAAAAGTTAAACACTCGTCGTGTGACTTCACTTGTGTGTTTTTTTTTTTTTTATTCTATAAAAATAAAACTCATTCTGCTGACAGACAGTGTCCAGCAGGTCCGTCATTATATAATATATAATATATACCTGTCCGGCTGCAGTAGTGATATATATATATTTTTTATATCATTTATCATCCAGTCGCAGCAGACACAGTACGGTAGTTCACGGCTGTGGCTACCTCTGTGTCTCTGCACTCGGCAGGCAGTCCGTCCATAATTGTAATACCACCTAACCGTGGATTTTTTTCATTCTTCTTTATACATACATAGTTACATAGACATCTTCTCTTTATCAACCAGTCTATATTAGCTGCAGACACAGTACAGTACGGTAGTTCACGGCTGTGGCTACCTCTGTGTCTGCACTCGGCAGGCAGTCCGTCCATAATTGTATACCACCTAACCGTGGATTTTTTTCAGTCTTCTTTATACATACATAGTTACATAGACATCTTCTCTTTATCAACCAGTCTATATTAGCTGCAGACACAGTACAGTACGGTAGTTCACGGCTGTGGCTACCTCTGTGTCTGCAGTCGGCAGGCAGTCCATAATTGTATACTAGTATCCATCTCCATTGTTTACCTGAGGTGCCTTTTAGTTGTGCCTATTAAAATATGGAGAACAAAAATGTTGAGGTTCCAAAATTAGGGAAAGATCAAGATCCACTTCCACCTCGTGCTGAAGCTGCTGCCACTAGTCATGGCCGAGACGATGAAATGCCAGCAACGTCTTCTGCCAAGGCCGATGCCCAATGTCATAGTACAGAGCATGTCAAATCCAAAACACCAAATATCAGAAAAAAAAGGACTCCAAAACCTAAAATAAAATTGTCGGAGGAGAAGCTTAAACTTGCCAATATGCCATTTACCACACGGAGTGGCAAGGAATGGCTGAGGCCCTGGCCTATGTTCATGGCTAGTGGTTCAGCTTCACATGAGGATGGAAGCACTCAGCCTCTCGCTAGAAAAATGAAAAGACTCAAGCTGGCAAAAGCAGCACAGCAAAGAACTGTGCATTCTTCGAAATCCCAAATCCACAAGGAGAGTCCAATTGTGTCGGTTGCGATGCCTGACCTTCCCAACACTGGACGTGAAGAGCATGCGCCTTCCACCATTTGCACGCCCCCTGCAAGTGCTGGAAGGAGCACCCGCAGTCCAGTTCCTGATAGTCAGATTGAAGATGTCAGTGTTGAAGTACACCAGGATGAGGAGGATATGGGTGTTGCTGGCGCTGGGGAGGAAATTGACCAGGAGGATTCTGATGGTGAGGTGGTTTGTTTAAGTCAGGCACCCGGGGAGACACCTGTTGTCCGTGGGAGGAATATGGCCGTTGACATGCCAGGTGAAAATACCAAAAAAATCAGCTCTTCGGTGTGGAGGTATTTCACCAGAAATGCGGACAACAGGTGTCAAGCCGTGTGTTCCCTTTGTCAAGCTGTAATAAGTAGGGGTAAGGACGTTAACCACCTCGGAACATCCTCCCTTATACGTCACCTGCAGCGCATTCATAATAAGTCAGTGACAAGTTCAAAAACTTTGGGTGACAGCGGAAGCAGTCCACTGACCAGTAAATCCCTTCCTCTTGTAACCAAGCTCACGCAAACCACCCCACCAACTCCCTCAGTGTCAATTTCCTCCTTCCCCAGGAATGCCAATAGTCCTGCAGGCCATGTCACTGGCAATTCTGACGAGTCCTCTCCTGCCTGGGATTCCTCTGATGCATCCTTGCGTGTAACGCCTACTGCTGCTGGCGCTGCTGTTGTTGCCGCTGGGAGTCGATGGTCATCCCAGAGGGGAAGTCGTAAGCCCACTTGTACTACTTCCAGTAAGCAATTGACTGTTCAACAGTCCTTTGCGAGGAAGATGAAATATCACAGCAGTCATCCTACTGCAAAGCGGATAACTGAGGCCTTGACAACTATGTTGGTGTTAGACGTGCGTCCGGTATCCGCCGTTAGTTCACAGGGAACTAGACAATTTATTGAGGCAGTGTGCCCCCGTTACCAAATACCATCTAGGTTCCACTTCTCTAGGCAGGCGATACCGAGAATGTACACGGACGTCAGAAAAAGACTCACCAGTGTCCTAAAAAATGCAGTTGTACCCAATGTCCACTTAACCACGGACATGTGGACAAGTGGAGCAGGGCAGGGTCAGGACTATATGACTGTGACAGCCCACTGGGTAGATGTATGGACTCCCGCCGCAAGAACAGCAGCGGCGGCACCAGTAGCAGCATCTCGCAAACGCCAACTCTTTCCTAGGCAGGCTACGCTTTGTATCACCGCTTTCCAGAATACGCACACAGCTGAAAACCTCTTACGGCAACTGAGGAAGATCATCGCGGAATGGCTTACCCCAATTGGACTCTCCTGTGGATTTGTGGCATCGGACAACGCCAGCAATATTGTGTGTGCATTAAATATGGGCAAATTCCAGCACGTCCCATGTTTTGCACATACCTTGAATTTGGTGGTGCAGAATTTTTAAAAAAACGACAGGGGCGTGCAAGAGATGCTGTCGGTGGCCAGAAAAATTGCGGGACACTTTCGGCGTACAGGCACCACGTACAGAAGACTGGAGCACCACCAAAAACTACTGAACCTGCCCTGCCATCATCTGAAGCAAGAAGTGGTAACGAGGTGGAATTCAACCCTCTATATGCTTCAGAGGTTGGAGGAGCAGCAAAAGGCCATTCAAGCCTATACAATTGAGCACGATATAGGAGGTGGAATGCACCTGTCTCAAGTGCAGTGGAGAATGATTTCAACGTTGTGCAAGGTTCTGATGCCCTTTGAACTTGCCACACGTGAAGTCAGTTCAGACACTGCCAGCCTGAGTCAGGTCATTCCCCTCATCAGGCTTTTGCAGAAGAAGCTGGAGGCATTGAAGAAGGAGCTAAAAGGGAGCGATTCCGCTAGGCATGTGGGACTTGTGGATGCAGCCCTTAATTCGCTTAACAAGGATTCACGGGTGGTCAATCTGTTGAAATCAGAGCACTACATTTTGGCCACCGTGCTCGATCCTAGATTTAAAGCCTACCTTGGATCTCTCTTTCCGGCAGACACAGGTCTGCTGGGGTTGAAAGACCTGCTGGTGACAAAATTGTCAAGTCAAGCGGAACGCGACCTGTCAACATCTCCTCCTTCACATTCTCCCGCAACTGGGGGTGCGAGGAAAAGGCTCAGAATTCCGAGCCCACCCGCTGGCGGTGATGCAGGGCAGTCTGGAGCGACTGCTGATGCTGACATCTGGTCCGGACTGAAGGACCTGACAACGATTACGGACATGTCGTCTACTGTCACTGCATATGATTCTCTCAACATTGATAGAATGGTGGAGGATTATATGAGTGACCGCATCCAAGTAGGCACGTCACACAGTCCGTACTTATACTGGCAGGAAAAAGAGGCAATTTGGAGGCCCTTGCACAAACTGGCTTTATTCTACCTAAGTTGCCCTCCCACAAGTGTGTACTCCGAAAGAGTGTTTAGTGCCGCCGCTCACCTTGTCAGCAATCGGCGTACGAGGTTACATCCAGAAAATGTGGAGAAGATGATGTTCATTAAAATGAATTATAATCAATTCCTCCGCGGAGACATTGACCAGCAGCAATTGCCTCCACAAAGTACACAGGGAGCTGAGATGGTGGATTCCAGTGGGGACGAATTGATAATCTGTGAGGAGGGGGATGTACACGGTGATATATCGGAGGGTGAAGATGAGGTGGACATCTTGCCTCTGTAGAGCCAGTTTGTGCAAGGAGAGATTAATTGCTTCTTTTTTGGGGGGGGTCCAAACCAACCCGTCATATCAGTCACAGTCGTGTGGCAGACCCTGTCACTGAAATGATGGGTTGGTTAAAGTGTGCATGTCCTGTTTTGTTTATACAACATAAGGGTGGGTGGGAGGGCCCAAGGACAATTCCATCTTGCACCTCTTTTTTCTTTTCTTTTTCTTTGCATCATGTGCTGATTGGGGAGGGTTTTTTGGAAGGGACATCCTGCGTGACACTGCAGTGCCACTCCTAGATGGGCCCGGTGTTTGTGTCGGCCACTAGGGTCGCTAATCTTACTCACACAGTCAGCTACCTCATTGCGCCTCTTTTTTTCTTTGCGTCATGTGCTGTTTGGGGAGGGTTTTTTGGAAGGGACATCCTGCGTGACACTGCAGTGCCACTCCTAGATGGGCCCGGTGTTTGTGTCGGCCACTAGGGTCGCTAATCTTACTCACACAGCTACCTCATTGCGCCTCTTTTTTTCTTTGCGTCATGTGCTGTTTGGGGAGGGTTTTTTGGAAGGGACATCCTGCGTGACACTGCAGTGCCACTCCTAGATGGGCCCGGTGTTTGTGTCGGCCACTAGGGTCGCTAATCTTACTCACACAGCTACCTCATTGCGCCTCTTTTTTTCTTTGCGTCATGTGCTGTTTGGGGAGGGTTTTTTGGAAGGGCCATCCTGCGTGACACTGCAGTGCCACTCCTAGATGGGCCCGGTGTTTGTGTCGGCCACTAGGGTCGCTAATCTTACTCACACAGCTACCTCATTGCGCCTCTTTTTTTCTTTGCGTCATGTGCTGTTTGGGGAGGGTTTTTTGGAAGGGACATCCTGCGTGACACTGCAGTGCCACTCCTAGATGGGCCCGGTGTTTGTGTCGGCCACTAGGGTCGCTAATCTTACTCACACAGCTACCTCATTGCGCCTCTTTTTTTCTTTGCGTCATGTGCTGTTTGGGGAGGGTTTTTTGGAAGGGCCATCCTGCGTGACACTGCAGTGCCACTCCTAGATGGGCCCGGTGTTTGTGTCGGCCACTAGGGTCGCTAATCTTACTCACACAGCTACCTCATTGCGCCTCTTTTTTTCTTTGCGTCATGTGCTGTTTGGGGAGGGTTTTTTGGAAGGGACATCCTGCGTGACACTGCAGTGCCACTCCTAGATGGGCCCGGTGTTTGTGTCGGCCACTAGGGTCGCTTATCTTACTCACACAGCGACCTCGGTGCAAATTTTAGGACTAAAAATAATATTGTGAGGTGTGAGGTATTCAGAATAGACTGAAAATGAGTGTAAATTATGGTTTTTGAGGTTAATAATACTTTGGGATCAAAATGACCCCCAAATTCTATGATTTAAGCTGTTTTTTAGTGTTTTTTGAAAAAAACACCCGAATCCAAAACACACCCGAATCCGACAAAAAAAATTCGGTGAGGTTTTGCCAAAACGCGTTCGAACCCAAAACACGGCCGCGGAACCGAACCCAAAACCAAAACACAAAACCCGAAAAATTTCAGGCGCTCATCTCTAATACACACTAGGTTTCATTTTTCTCAGAAGCCAATTCACCTACCTGCACATCGACATTTCAACATTATCATGTCAACAGTATGAATGATGAATGTTGACATAGTATACCACACCCATTAATCTGTATTATGGTGCCCCCTCCTGTCATTTTGTTTGTCTAGTTACGCCCTTGGGGTGAAGCATGCAGTACATTGAAAACGAGTGTCAAATCTATGCTGCATGGTGACGTTATCTATAAGACTGACACTATGGTTTCTCTCCTTCAATAGCAAATGGCGCACATTAGATGCTAACAGACCAACATTGTGCACACTGTAGGCACATTCTTAGTATACAAATCTGTACTTGGTGCTGTATTGATGTAAAGCTGTAGAGTGTAGAGCAGGGGTGGGGAACCTTTGTTCTACCAAGGGCCATTTGGATATTTCTAAAATCCTTCGGGGGCCATACAAAAATTATCAACTTAAAAATTACCCTGCCCCCCATTAGTTATGCCCCCAGTAGTGAGGTACTGAGTGCGCTCACCGAAGGCACGCGTGCCAAAAAATGGGTGTGGCCAATTAAAATGGGACGTGATACAAATATGCCCCCAATAGTGCAGTGCCAGATACACATATGCCAGTGCAGTGGCAGATACACAAATGCTGCCACAGTGCCAGATACACAAATGCCCCCACAGTGCCAGATATACAAATGCCCACACAGTGCCAGATACACCAATGCCCCCACAGTGCCAGATACACAAATGCCCCCACAGTGCCAGATACACAAATTCCTCCACACTGCCAGATACACAAATGCCCCCCCCCCCCTCCCCACTGTGCTGCTCACCGCTGCTGCTGCTGCTGCTCCATCCGGCGGCGGTGTGTCTCAGCTGTCAGGGGGTCAGGGCAGGGAGGAGAGCATGGCTATGTCGGGCAGCGGCGGTGTGTAGGATCTCAAACCAGCTGCCGGTTCGTGAGCCAATCAGAGCTTGCGGACCGGCAGCGGAGGCTCCTGATTGGCTGCCGGTCCGCGAGCTCTGATTGGGTCACGAACAGACTGCTGGTTTGGGATCCTACCTGCCGCTGCCGCCGGACATATAGCTGCACTCTCCTCCCTGCCCTGACAGCTGAGACACGCCGCCGCCAGACTGAGCGGCGGCGTGTCTCACTGAAACACAAGCGGGTGGGCCGGAACAAACAGCTTTGCGGGCCTTATACAGCCCGCGGGCTGGAGGTTCCCCACCCCTGGTGTAGAGGAAGGCACAGATACACTTACATATACCCTGCTAATTACTAATAATGCCTTGCTAATTAATGTTTCTCCTCTAATGCTGAGTGACTTTGGCGTCGGTTCAGTAGAGCATGAGGTCCCATGCTGCTGTGCATGATTTGGGGTATTACAGTACAGAAAACTTGTTTTTGCTACAACCTCAAAAATAAGTGATTGTTCCTACTAGAGATGAGCGCCTGAAATTTTTCGGGTTTTGTGTTTTGGTTTTGGGTTCGGTTCCGCGGCCGTGTTTTGGGTTCGAACGCGTTTTGGCAAAACCTCACCGAATTTTTTTTGTCGGATTCGGGTGTGTTTTGGATTCGGGTGTTTTTTTCAAAAAACACTAAAAAACAGCTTAAATCATAGAATTTGGGGGTAATTTTGATCCCAAAGTATTATTAACCTCAAAAAACATAATTTACACTCATTTTCAGCCTATTCTGAACACATCACACCTCACAATATTATTTTTAGTCCTAAAATTTGCACCGAGGTCGCTGTGTGAGTAAGATAAGCGACCCTAGTGGCCGACACAAACACCGGGCCCATCTAGGAGTGGCACTGCAGTGTCACGCAGGATGGCCCTTCCAAAAAACCCTCCCCAAACAGCACATGACGCAAAGAAAAAAAGAGGCGCAATGAGGTAGCTGACTGTGTGAGTAAGATTAGCGACCCTAGTGGCCGACACAAACACCGGGCACATCTAGGAGTGGCACTGCAGTGTCACGCAGGATGTCCCTTCCAAAAAACCCTCCCCAAACAGCACATGACGCAAAGAAAAAAAGAGGCGCAATGAGGTAGCTGTGTGAGTAAGATTAGCGACCCTAGTGGCCGACACAAACACCGGGCCCATCTAGGAGTGGCACTGCAGTGTCACGCAGGATGTCCCTTCCAAAAAACCCTCCCCAATCAGCACATGATGCAAAGAAAAAGAAAAGAAAAAAGAGGTGCAAGATGGAATTATCCTTGGGCCCTCCCACCCACCCTTATGTTGTATAAACAAAACAGGACATGCACACTTTAACCAACCCATCATTTCAGTGACAGGGTCTGCCACACGACTGTGACTGATATGACGGGTTGGTTTGGACCCCCCCCCAAAAAAGAAGCAATTAATCTCTCCTTGCACAAACTGGCTCTACAGAGGCAAGATGTCCACCTCATCTTCACCCTCCGATATATCACCGTGTACATCCCCCTCCTCACAGATTATCAATTCGTCCCCACTGGAATCCACCATCTCAGCTCCCTGTGTACTTTGTGGAGGCAATTGCTGCTGGTCAATGTCTCCGCGGAGGAATTGATTATAATTCATTTTAATGAACATCATCTTCTCCACATTTTCTGGATGTAACCTCGTACGCCGATTGCTGACAAGGTGAGCGGCGGCACTAAACACTCTTTCGGAGTACACACTTGTGGGAGGGCAACTTAGGTAGAATAAAGCCAGTTTGTGCAAGGGCCTCCAAATTGCCTCTTTTTCCTGCCAGTATAAGTACGGACTGTGTGACGTGCCTACTTGGATGCGGTCACTCATATAATCCTCCACCATTCTATCAATGTTGAGAGAATCATATGCAGTGACAGTAGACGACATGTCCGTAATCGTTGTCAGGTCCTTCAGTCCGGACCAGATGTCAGCATCAGCAGTCGCTCCAGACTGCCCTGCATCACCGCCAGCGGGTGGGCTCGGAATTCTGAGCCTTTTCCTCGCACCCCCAGTTGCGGGAGAATGTGAAGGAGGAGATGTTGACAGGTCGCGTTCCGCTTGACTTGACAATTTTGTCACCAGCAGGTCTTTCAACCCCAGCAGACCTGTGTCTGCCGGAAAGAGAGATCCAAGGTAGGCTTTAAATCTAGGATCGAGCACGGTGGCCAAAATGTAGTGCTCTGATTTCAACAGATTGACCACCCGTGAATCCTTGTTAAGCGAATTAAGGGCTGCATCCACAAGTCCCACATGCCTAGCGGAATCGCTCCGTGTTAGCTCCTTCTTCAATGCCTCCAGCTTCTTCTGCAAAAGCCTGATGAGGGGAATGACCTGACTCAGGCTGGCAGTGTCTGAACTGACTTCACGTGTGGCAAGTTCAAAGGGCATCAGAACCTTGCACAACGTTGAAATCATTCTCCACTGCACTTGAGACAGGTGCATTCCATCTCCTATATCGTGCTCAATTGTATAGGCTTGAATGGCCTTTTGCTGCTCCTCCAACCTCTGAAGCATATAGAGGGTTGAATTCCACCTCGTTACCACTTCTTGCTTCAGATGATGGCAGGGCAGGTTCAGTAGTTTTTGGTGGTGCTCCAGTCTTCTGTACGTGGTGCCTGTACGCCGAAAGTGTCCCGCAATTTTTCTGGCCACCGACAGCATCTCTTGCACGCCCCTGTCGTTTTTTAAAAAATTCTGCACCACCAAATTCAAGGTATGTGCAAAACATGGGACGTGCTGGAATTTGCCCATATTTAATGCACACACAATATTGCTGGCGTTGTCCGATGCCACAAATCCACAGGAGAGTCCAATTGGGGTAAGCCATTCCGCGATGATCTTCCTCAGTTGCCGTAAGAGGTTTTCAGCTGTGTGCGTATTCTGGAAAGCGGTGATACAAAGCGTAGCCTGCCTAGGAAAGAGTTGGCGTTTGCGAGATGCTGCTACTGGTGCCGCCGCTGCTGTTCTTGCGGCGGGAGTCCATACATCTACCCAGTGGGCTGTCACAGTCATATAGTCCTGACCCTGCCCTGCTCCACTTGTCCACATGTCCGTGGTTAAGTGGACATTGGGTACAACTGCATTTTTTAGGACACTGGTGAGTCTTTTTCTGACGTCCGTGTACATTCTCGGTATCGCCTGCCTAGAGAAGTGGAACCTAGATGGTATTTGGTAACGGGGGCACACTGCCTCAATAAATTGTCTAGTTCCCTGTGAACTAACGGCGGATACCGGACGCACGTCTAACACCAACATAGTTGTCAAGGACTCAGTTATCCGCTTTGCAGTAGGATGACTGCTGTGATATTTCATCTTCCTCGCAAAGGACTGTTGAACAGTCAATTGCTTACTGGAAGTAGTACAAGTGGGCTTACGACTTCCCCTCTGGGATGACCATCGACTCCCAGCGGCAACAACAGCAGCGCCAGCAGCAGTAGGCGTTACACGCAAGGATGCATCGGAGGAATCCCAGGCAGGAAAGGACTCGTCAGACTTGCCAGTGACATGGCCTGCAGGACTATTGGCATTCCTGGGGAAGGAGGAAATTGACACTGAGGGAGTTGGTGGGGTGGTTTGCGTGAGCTTGGTTACAAGAGGAAGGGATTTACTGGTCAGTGGACTGCTTCCGCTGTCACCCAAAGTTTTTGAACTTGTCACTGACTTATTATGAATGCGCTGCAGGTGACGTATAAGGGAGGATGTTCCGAGGTGGTTAACGTCCTTACCCCTACTTATTACAGCTTGACAAAGGGAACACACGGCTTGACACCTGTTGTCCGCATTTCTGGTGAAATACCTCCACACCGAAGAGCTGATTTTTTTGGTATTTTCACCTGGCATGTCAACGGCCATATTCCTCCCACGGACAACAGGTGTCTCCCCGGGTGCCTGACTTAAACAAACCACCTCACCATCAGAATCCTCCTGGTCAATTTCCTCCCCAGCGCCAGCAACACCCATATCCTCCTCATCCTGGTGTACTTCAACACTGACATCTTCAATCTGACTATCAGGAACTGGACTGCGGGTGCTCCTTCCAGCACTTGCAGGGGGCATGCAAATAGTGGAAGGCGCATGCTCTTCACGTCCAGTGTTGGGAAGGTCAGGCATCGCAAACGACACAATTGGACTCTCCTTGTGGATTTGGGATTTCAAAGAACGCACAGTTCTTTGCGGTGCTTTTGCCAGCTTGAGTCTTTTCAGTTTTCTAGCGAGAGGCTGAGTGCTTCCATCCTCATGTGAAGCTGAACCACTAGCCATGAACATAGGCCAGGGCCTCAGCCGTTCCTTGCCACTCCGTGTGGTAAATGGCATATTGGCAAGTTTACGCTTCTCCTCCGACAATTTTATTTTAGGTTTTGGAGTCCTTTTTTTTCTGATATTTGGTGTTTTGGATTTGACATGCTCTGTACTATGACATTGGGCATCGGCCTTGGCAGACGACGTTGCTGGCATTTCATCGTCTCGGCCATGACTAGTGGCAGCAGCTTCAGCACGAGGTGGAAGTGGATCTTGATCTTTCCCTAATTTTGGAACCTCAACTTTTTTGTTCTCCATATTTTATAGGCAGAACTAAAAGGCACCTCAGGTAAACAATGGAGATGGATGGATTGGATACTAGTATACAATTATGGACGGACTGCCACGGTTAGGTGGTATAAAAAAACCACGGTTAGGTGGTATATATTATAATAATAATACAATTATGGATGGACGGACTGCCTGCCGACTGCCGACACAGAGGTAGCCACAGCCGTGAACTACCGCACTGTACACTGGTTGATAAAGAGATAGTAGTATACTCGTAACAACTAGTATGACACTATGACGACGGTATAAAGAATGAAAAAAAAACCACGGTTAGGTGGTATATATTATAATAATAATACAATTATGGATGGACGGACTGCCTGCCGACTGCCGACACAGAGGTAGCCACAGCCGTGAACTACCGCACTGTACACTGGTTGATAAAGAGATAGTAGTATACTCGTAACAACTAGTATGACACTATGACGACGGTATAAAGAATGAAAAAAAAAACCACGGTTAGGTGGTATATATTATAATAATAATACAATTATGGATGGACGGACTGCCTGCCGACTGCCGACACAGAGGTAGCCACAGCCGTGAACTACCGCACTGTACACTGGTTGATAAAGAGATAGTAGTATACTCGTAACAACTAGTATGACACTATGACGACGGTATAAAGAATGAAAAAAAAACCACGGTTAGGTGGTATATATTATAATAATAATACATTATGGATGGACGGACTGCCTGCCGACTGCCGACACAGAGGTAGCCACAGCCGTGAACTACCGCACTGTACACTGGTTGATAAAGAGATAGTAGTATACTCGTAACAACTAGTATGACACTATGACGACGGTATAAAGAATGAAAAAAAAACCACGGTTAGGTGGTATATATTATAATAATAATACAATTATGGATGGACGGACTGCCTGCCGACTGCCGACACAGAGGTAGCCACAGCCGTGAACTACCGCACTGTACACTGGTTGATAAAGAGATAGTAGTATACTCGTAACAACTAGTATGACACTATGACGACGGTATAAAGAATGCAAAAAAAACCACAGTTAGGTGGTATATATTATAATAATAATACAATTATGGATGGACGGACTGCCTGCCGACTGCCGACACAGAGGTAGCCACAGCCGTGAACTACCGCACTGTACACTGGTTGATAAAGAGATAGTAGTATACTCGTAACAACTAGTATGACACTATGACGGTATAAAGAATGAAAAAAAAACCACGGTTAGGTGGTAGTATATTATAATAATAATACAATTATGGATGGACGGACTGCCTGCCGAGCTGCCGACACAGAGGTAGCCACAGCCGTGAACTACCGCACTGTACACTGGTTGATAAAGAGATAGTAGTATACTCGTAACAATTAGGATGACACTATGACGGTATAAAGAATGAAAAAAAAACCACGGTTAGGTGGTAGGTATATAATAATAAATAATACAATTCTGGTCGGACGGACTGCCTGCCGTGTGCCGACACAGAGGTAGCCACAGCCGTGAACTACCGCACTGTACACTGGTTGATAAAGAGATAGTAGTATACTCGTAACAATTAGGATGACACTATGACGGTATAAAGAATGAAAAAAAAACCACGGTTAGGTGGTAGGTATATAATAATAAATAATACAATTCTGGTCGGACGGACTGCCTGCCGTGTGCCGACACAGAGGTAGCCACAGCCGTGAACTACCGCACTGTACACTGGTTGATAAAGAGATAGTAGTATACTCGTAACAATTAGGATGACACTATGACGGTATAAAGAATGAAAAAAAAACCACGGTTAGGTGGTAGGTATATAATAATAAATAATACAATTCTGGTCGGACGGACTGCCTGCCGTGTGCCGACACAGAGGTAGCCACAGCCGTGAACTACCGCACTGTACACTGGTTGATAAAGAGATAGTAGTATACTCGTAACAATTAGGATGACACTATGACGGTATAAAGAATGAAAAAAAAACCACGGTTAGGTGGTAGGTATATAATAATAAATAATACAATTCTGGTCGGACGGACTGCCTGCCGTGTGCCGACACAGAGGTAGCCACAGCCGTGAACTACCGCACTGTACACTGGTTGATAAAGAGATAGTAGTATACTCGTAACAATTAGGATGACACTATGACGGTATAAAGAATGAAAAAAAAACCACGGTTAGGTGGTAGGTATATAATAATAAATAATACAATTCTGGTCGGACGGACTGCCTGCCGTGTGCCGACACAGAGGTAGCCACAGCCGTGAACTACCGCACTGTACACTGGTTGATAAAGAGATAGTAGTATACTCGTAACAATTAGGATGACACTATGCGGTATAAAGAATGAAAAAAAAACCACGGTTAGGTGGTAGGTATATAATAATAAATAATACAATTCTGGTCGGACGGACTGCCTGCCGTGTGCCGACACAGAGGTAGCCACAGCCGTGAACTACCGCACTGTACTGTGTCTGCTGCTAATATAGACTGGTTGATATTTAAAGAGATATTAGTAGTATACAACAATACTATACTGGTGGTCAGGCACTGGTCACCACTCCTGCAGCAAAAGTGTGCACTGTTAATTAATATAATTGTACTCCTGGCTCCTGCTAACAACCTGCAGTGCTCCCCAGTCTCCCCCACAATTAATTATAAGCTTTTAATTTATACATTGATGACTGTGCAGCACACTGGGCTGAGCTGAGTGCACACAGACTGAGTCACACTGTGTGACTGACTGTGCTGTGTATCGTTTTTTTTTTCAGGCAGAGAACGGATATAGCAGAGAGAAGTGAACGGATATATTATATTAAATAAAAGTTAACTAGCAACTGCACTGGTCACTGACTGTGGTAAACTAACTCTGTCTGCGACTCTGCACAATCTCTCTCTATCTAATCTATCTATCTCTATTCTAATGGAGAGGACGCCAGACACGTCCTCTCCCTATCAATCTCAATGCACGAGTGAAAATGGCGGCGACGCGCGGCTCCTTATATAGAATCCGAGTCTCGCGATAGAATCCGAGCCTCGCGAGAATCCGACAGCGTCATGATGACGTTCGGGCGCGCTCGGGTTAACCGAGCAAGGCGGGAAGATCCGAGTCGCTCGGACCCGTGGAAAAAAAAGTGAAGTTCGTGCGGGTTCGGATTCAAAGAAACCGAACCCGCTCATCTCTAGTTCCTACATTAATATCCCTCATGTGAAGTGAAGGTTTAATTGAATATCCTCCTCATTGCCTGATTTACAGTTCAATGCAAGTTATTTTGTGTGACGTAACTTTGTGTGTTACGTAAAATCTGCTGCGGCACTGCATATACACACAACTTACACCAGTATTTTGAGCTGTATGTACGCAACAGTTGTGGCTTCTTCCACTTATAGAGGCTGCTCATTTACAAATGCAGCACTTTATGAGTGTACATATGCAAAATACCCACTCTGAGCTGATCACACATTTATAGGGTTAGAGTTACACCAGAAATGTGTTTTTGGTAGGTGCAATTTTTGGTCCTCCCCAAATTAGGTGCAAGTACTCTACTAACAGTTATACCTATGTAGAGTTGAGATGTAACAAATGTAATGCAACTCTAAAAGTGAGGAGTATTCATTAATGGTGATGGCCGCCAGATGTTGGCATTATGACTGGTTTTTTTTTTTTTTTTTGCAACACTAACAATGAGGTGCTCAAGAAGATCTGTGATGTTGCTGTCTCATACTGTATTACCTTTTTAAAAAAAAAAAATATTTATTTATTAGAGATACTTCTTTCACATAAAGCAATGAGGAAAGGAATGCTTATATGACAACATTGTGGATTAGACGTAAAGTAAATGTTGCAGTTTTGCCACCTAGTGGTACATAAGATGATGGCAACCTTTCGCTATATAACATCTGTTTTAGAGTTGAGTGACCTGAAGTATCACAATGAAAAAGATGGAAAAGACTGTTTGGCAGTGGTCTGATTTCACGATCTTCAAACTACACTTCTGCCTCACCATTCTACACTTGCATTATGCTAAATGTATACTCAATGAATGGGGCTAGGACAACAGTAAATTCAAGCTGCTGTGTGGTACGGTCCTGGTAGTATTGGGAACAATGAGGCGTCTATAACTTTATTGCTAATAACCAGTATGTACAACTTATTTAACTATCTTATCGCTAAAAATAACCACATGGACGCAGGCTGCTTTGGTGTAAAAGCCATAACTTGATTTATTAAAGGTATGACCCTGAGCTTTTACTTTTTTTGTTTTTTTTTGGTAGCAAAGAAGGATGCTACAAACACTCAGCTCCAGCCATATGATTCTAAATAAATGAGGAGGCAACTCATTTATTAGTGACCCGTGTAAGCTGAGCTGCGAAGACCCACAACCCCTTCTAGCAAACATTACCAGCCTGCCCACAGACGCCCAGAGTCCTCCGGAAGTAATAGGTTATACTAGCCGCCCTTCCACGGGTTTGTGCTCCACAATGGTTTCTTACACCTTACGTTGCCGCTGGTTTGTATCGCCTTCCCGCCTAACAGCACCTTATAAACAAAGGGCGGTATTCAATTCTTTTCACCCCCTTTCACACCTGTTCTGTTTCTGCTGATGGGCGTGGTATAATCATTTCAGCTCAATCCTTTATGCAGCTAAACCTGATGACTATGGGCGTGATATGAGCAATAATGGCGATCAGTTTAGAAAGGAGATTGGGTGTGATATATAATTTGAATGAGTTGGCTATCGGATCCCTGCGGTCAGGATCCCAGCGGTCAAAATACTGATGCCGGAATGTCGGCCATCGGAATGCTGGCAGGGAGTGAGCAGAAAGAATCCCCTTGTGTGCTCACTACGCTCGCCACACTGCCGGCTTGATGGTTTGCGTTGCTCGCCACAGGTTCTATTCCCACTCCATGGATGACGTGGACACTCAGGAGTGGGAATAGCTGTGGCGGTGCTGCCGGCATTCTGGCGGTAAGGATTCCGGCATCGGTATTTTGACCGTCAGGATTCCAACCGACGGGATTCCAACTACATCCCATTTGAATAGCGCCCAATGACAACAGAATGAGAAAGAGAAAATGGGGAAGGAGGGACAAACACCATCCAGCAAGATGGATGCCAAGATAACCACCAGCCTTATAAAGCACACACACACATAGCCATTTCTTAAGGTTTCCTAATAGGCTAAACCTGCCCAATCACAAAATATCCCAAACCTGATCTACCTAGCAACAGTTGACAAATTCTAAACGAATTGCAAAAAACTAAGGACTCTTATATAGCCTTAAGTTTATTCAGCTCTTAATAATAATAATAATAATAAAAATAAATAATAATAATAATAATAATAATAATATTTTTATTTATATAGCGCTCTTTCTCCAACAGGACTCAAGGCACTTTACAAACATGAAAAACAATGGACAAAATAGAGAGGATTTAAGTAATGCAGCAATAGATAAGCCACACGGACATAAAAGAAACCTTAAGCACACACAAAGAATAATGCATGATTGGTGTAAGCATTTTGGTTAATAACTTCCAAGGGTTGTGTATTCCACCCTCACAAGGACCAGGTGTGGCAGCCATCTTGGGCGCACATCGTAGGATTACCCAGGGTGGAATAGTCTACCCCTAGAAGAGATGACACAAAATGGGGGTGATTTCCGAGTCCTAAAGTTCAGAGTAGGGTTCCAACAAAACCACCAGGTCTATGTATTTTTCATCCCATCCACAAGCGCACCAGATGAGGCAGCCATTTTGGGCGCACTTCGAAGATTACACTGTGGGAGGTGAGCCATACAAGGGCCCAGTGCATATATGTGAATACTGACACTTGTGTAAGTAGTATATGATGTACCCTGTATGTAGGGCGCAATGGCAGGGTGTGCAATCAGTGGAGGTAAACATTACAGGAAAAGCACACAGTGGGGTGGAAGAGAAAAGAAAAACAGGAGGGGAAAAACAATTGCAGGTAATCAGTGGCAGAAGGAAAATTGGGATAACATTATATTGATAAGTTCATAGTACGGGTGGGTATGAGAATGTGGGGAGCTCACTCAGGACCAATGGAAATGTCCCTGCTCTGCCTGGTCATGGTGCTCTCCCACCACAGTTCCCTGCTCATCTTGAAGGTTAGGCCCAGGGGTAGACTTGATGTTCTCAGCCAGAGAGATGTAAGCCTGGTCCTGGAGTTCTCATGGTAGAGGTGAGGAGAGGCCACATAATGATTCTGAGCTTTGTGGTTGTAATGCGGTCCTTCTGTTATCTTGTTGGTTTGTTTGCATTCTGTTTTACTTTGGTTTAACACAGGTGTAACACTGCCATTGATTTTGGCTGCCACTTTATAACTAGCCACTTCATATACTAGGCACTGGCGTCCTGACCTATACTGAATAAATAAGTCTACAAACACATGTTCATACTGATTAACCCTATCCCCACACACAGCAACCCTCCACCTTCAGCAAAAGGTGTTAATCAAATCTAACAAATGTAAGGTGAGTAAATCACACTCAATCACTAAGTTCTTTGCATAGTACAGCTATATATCCACTTAGAACAGCTTTCTAAACTTTTAACCATGTAATGTCATTTGAAATAGTCTGCAATATTGTTTTCCTAATAAAACTTTAGTAAAGGCAGTTGAGATAATCTGCAATATTGTTTACCTGAGGATGGAGTCAATTTTGCAATTGATATCAGTTGAAAATGTAACTAATTAAATTTTTTATAGGACCATATTCTGTTTGCAAAAGGTTTGAAATTTCACATTTGAAAGCATAATGAGACAAAAGTTTAACAAGAGTTTTAAAAATGTAGCTCATCTCTAATCTGCATACACTATTTACTGAGTCAGTATAACCTAAATGTGACATGAAATGGTTCGCTGGTTTTCATCATTGCTTAAATCCTATGATTACTATTACCATCATTCAGGAACCATTCCATGGTTAGAAGGGTGGTCTTCAGGTTGCCGACTGTCGGGATCCCGGCGCCGGAATCCCGACAGCCGGCATACCGACAGTTTTTCTCCCTCGTGGGGGTCCACGACCCCCCTGGAGGGAGAATAAATAGCGTGGCGAGCGTAGTGCGCCACCATGCCCGCAGCGTGTCGAGCGCAGCGAGCCCGCAAGGGGCACATTTGTGCTTGCCACGCTGTCGATATGTCGGAGGTTGGGCTTCCAGCACCGGTATGCTGGTCGCCGGGAGCCCGGCCGCCAGCATACCATACCACACCCGGTTTGAACTGTTGAAAGTTGTGAACACTATTGCGCAGACTCCATATTGTTCCTCCAGGGAGGTTTCATTTCCTGTACCAAGATGGCTGTCGACCTAAGTACTGCGCATTCAGAGTACCATCTTATCACTGTGTTAGAGCGCCACAGTGGGGGGCAGTAGTTTTCCATTACTAGGCAAGCAAGCAGTGTCATAAGAGGAGTGCGCTACTTTGCAGACTCCAGTCTTTCTGTCTTCCAGGGAGGATTTATGCCGAACCCGCTCATCTCTAGCCCTAACCAAAGATGGTCACCAAGATCTCTACTGAGCATGTGCAGGGGCCATCTTTTCTTTACTTTCTTAGAGCATCACAGTGGTAGACACAGGTCTTCTACGTAGCTCCAGAGAGACCTGCAATTACCTGTAATTCACAATGATTCCGATATTCCTGTACCACTACCCAGTGCCTACATACACGTAACGGCTGCTAGACTATATGAAATCCCACTCTGCTCAAGCTCCACTCCATCACCAGTGTACATGTAACAGTAAGCACGGGTGTATCTGCTGCCTATCAATAAACCAACACCGCTGGTTAAGTACCCCGTTCCCATGTGTTATCGTGGCTCTGGCAGCCACTTATCGTGGATTATGCTTTGGGAGACATAATCTGCAACAAGTGCAGGGGGGAGTCTGGTGTTGGCAACCAGGAGATATTGCCTGCAACCCAATGCATATTAATGAAGGACGGAACAGTGCCGCCCAGAAGGCGACCTGTGGGAGCACGCAATAGTGCATACACAGTAGGTGATATGCACGATTTGTCGTGCCAATACGGCAAATTGAGCCTATATTAGCTTAGTGTGTATCCATTAAGGTGTATGGCTAGCTTACCTCTCTCTGCACATTTTAAATCTGCCCCACCTGCATGGTGTTACCAAGTTGCAGTTACTAGCTCTGTTTCGCTTTGCCATACTTTACATACATGCCTTGTTTGTTCAATTAAAATGTGGCTATTTAAAAGGTCTCCTTTCATTCATATACTCTAATCTTCTCATCTGTGAAACGATATACTTGTTATTTTTTTCTGTAAAGTTTAATCTAATTGAATGGCACAAAGCAGTTATGTTTCATCGACCATAGTCACTGTTCTCAGCCATCAGCCCCTAATGATTCCTTTTTATGTGGCACCGTGTTTTTCCTCTTTATGTTGAAATGTCAGTTATTGTACGTGTGACATTTTGTGGTCATCTTTTAAGTTTAGATATGGCATTTGACTCAATTATTCTAAAAGGCACATATTTAGAGCATAAAAGGACCTTCTCTTACTTATACTAGTCATCTGCCTTTCTTCAAATATCACAATGACAGGTGATCAGTAAGGACGGGAGAAATTTTATTGAGACATTATTCTCACTGACACCCCATAATAACTTCACTTAAAAAGGTCAAAAGAGCATTTAGTATATTCATTCTTGTCTAGCCAAATACTGTATTGCTTGTCTTTCCATAAGGCATCAATCAGTTACTGGAGTTCTCAACCTTTACCAGCCTGTGAAACAGAGATAATCTAGGAATGAGCCTTGGGATCCTTGGCCCATTGCAGAATTAATAATGCATTTCATTTTAATTACTTAGATCAGTTATCTACCTAATAGCAATGCAACTATTTGCAGCGCATGGTAGAAAAGTATTATCTTGCCCCAATGAGTGATGTAGTCTAAAGTTCGACAATAATTACCAATATTGACATTCATAATGCCAACACCACAATATCGACATTTATGAAGTCAACATTATTAAACTGTTGATATGCAACATGTCGTCATTCTCAGAATGTCAACAGATTAAATGGCGACATTGGCCCTCATTCAGAGTTGTTCACTCGCTGCTAATTTTAGCAGAATTGCTAATAGGCTAAAATCCGGCAGTTCTGCGCATGCGTATGCACAGCAGGACGCACGCGCTAAGCAAATTTACACAAAACTATGCTATTTTACTCACAGGCGAACAAAGCTTTTCAATCGCTCTGCTGATTGACAGGAAGTGGGTGTTTCTGGGCGGAAACTGGCCGTTTTCAGGGAGTGTGCTAAAAAAACGCAGGCGTGCCAGGTAAAAACGCAGGAGTGGCTGGAGAAATGGAGGAGTGGCTGGTCGGACGCTGGGCGTGTTTGTGACGTCAAACCAGGAACTAAACGGACTGAGGTGATCGCAATCTAGGAGTAGGTCTGGAGCTACTCAGAAACTGCAAGGAAATTGCTTTCGTTAGCAACAGTGGCGGAACAAGCAAGCGGTGGGCCCAGGTGCGACAAAATGCTTTGGGCCCCCCCCCCATCCAAGTCCACCCCGGGGGCAGTGCGCGCCGTAGGCGCGTGCAAAAATACATAGTGGCGTGGCTTCGTGGGGAAGGGGTGTGGCCACAAAATAATACCAACACAGTAGTCTCCATTATTCAAATTACGCCGCACAGTAGCACCACTACACCAGGTAGAGACCCTTTTACACCTTACAGCGAACAGATTCCTCTTTTTACACATTACAGCAGACAGCGTGCCCTTTTTACACATAACGGCAGACAGCGTGCCCTTTTTACACATAACGGCAGACCGCGTGCCCTTGTTACACATTACGGCAGACAGCGTGCCCTTTTTACACATTACGGTAGACAGCGTGCCCTTGTTACACATTACGGCAGACAGCGTGCCCTTGTTACACATTACGGCAGACAGCGTCCCCATTTTTACACATTACGGCAGGCAGATTCCTCCTTTTTACACATAGCAGCAGGCAGATTCCCCATTTTTACACATAGCGTCAGGCAGCCCCCCTTTTTTACACATTACGGCAGGCAGATTCCCCATTTTTACACATAGCGTCGGGCAGATTACCCCTTTTTACACATAACGGCAGACCGCGTGCCCTTGTTACACATTACGGCAGACAGCGTGCCCTTTTTACACATTACGGCAGACAGCGTGCCCTTGTTACACATTACGGCAGACAGCGTCCCCATTTTTACACATTTCGGCAGGCAGATTCCCCTTTTTACACATAGTGGCAGGCAGTCCCCCCTTTTTACACATTGCGGCAGGTAGTCCCCCCTTTTTACACATTGCGGCAGGCAGTCCCCCCTTTTTACACAGTGCGGCAGGCAGTCCCCCCTTTTTACACATTGCGGCAGGCAGTCCCCCCTTTTTACACATTGCGGCAGGTAGTCCCCCCTTTTTACACATTGCGGCAGGCAGTCCCCCCTTTTTACACATTGCGGCAGGTAGTCCCCCCTTTTTACACATTGCGGCAGGCAGTCCCCCCTTTTTACACAGTGCGGCAGGCAGTCCCCCCTTTTTACACATTGCGGCAGGTAGTCCCCCCTTTTTACACATTGCGGCAGGCAGGCACAAGAAAGAAAGAAGGAAAGAAAAAGAAAGAAAGAAAGAAAGAAAGAAAGAAAGAAAGAAAGAAAGAAAGAAAGAAAGAAGAATTATACTTACCCTCAGGCTCCTCGGTGCAGCTGCGTCAGACGACGATTCCCGGGCAGTAGAGAATGAGGAGGAGGGAGCCGGAGGACGGAGCCGCAGCAGCGCTTTGTTACTGGTGGAGGCGCTGCTGCTGCTGCCCCTCTGCTTCCCTATAGGCTGTTCTCGGAAGACAGCCTATAGGGAAGCAGAGGAGCAGCAGCAGCAGCGCCTCCACCAGTAACAAAGCGCTGCTGCGGCTCCGTCCTCCGGCTCCCTCCTCCTTCCCCCGTCTGTACCGCTGCTCAGCTCCTATCTCCGGGCGGCTGTGCGCTGCGGGCAGCGGTTGCCTGCAGCGCACAGCGGCATGTAATGAGTCAGTTTGACTCATTACATGCTTGGGCCCCTGGACAGAGGCGGGCCCCAGTGCAGTGCACTGCCTGCACTGCCGGTAGTTCCGCCTCTGGTTAGCAATTCTGCTATGCTAAGATACACTCCCAGAGGGCGGCGGCTTTGTGTTTGCATTTCTGCTAAAAGTAGCTAGCGAGCGAACAACTCGGAATGAGGGCCATTGTGAGAATGTCAACATTAGGGTTAGGCTGGGGGGGAAGGTTAGGGTTAGGCATTAGCTGGAGGGCTAAGGATTAGGCTTAGCAGAGAAATAGTCACCAGAACGTTGGATCAGACGTCTGACCTGGAAGTCACATGACAGGCCAGGACCCAGAAGATACCACTGAAGTCACTGCAGAGATGGTGCATGAAATAAATGGCTCTCTGGCATGGCACCAGTCAGGGCTATTCCCAGAGCCGGCCCTAACCAATATGATGTCCTAGGCAAGATTTTGGCTGGTGCCCCCTGCAACGCCGCTATTTCCGCCTCTGATCCTGCACCCCTTTCCCACCACCATCACCCCTCACCCACAGCAGTCCTCATTTTGGTGTTCCTACCCCCACATTTTAAATAGGAACAGTGCGCACATTCGGCGCACAGCCCAAAAAGGGGCATGTTCTTGCTGGGAAGGGGCATGGCCACACAATAGTACCCCCAATTCAAATGACGCCACACAGTAGTGCAATTTTATTCACATTTTACTATGCGATAGTGTCCCTTATTCACGATACATCACACAGGAGTACCACTTTACTTATATATGTTACTCTTTACAGTAGTGCCCCTTATTCACATTACACCACACCATATTGCTCTTTATTCACATTAGACCACACAGTAGTGCCCTTTTTTTACATTACGCCACACAGTGGAGCACCTAATTCACATAATGCCACCCATTAGTAATGCATTTATACACATATTACCACACAGTAATGCCCCTTACACATATGACCACATTATTAATGCATTTATACACATGACAAACATAATGCCCCTTACACATATGCCGAACACTATTGCACAACCAACCCACCCGCACACAGCACTCACATGGCCGCTAACACTGTGACCTCGGTCTCTGCTTGGATACAGATGTGTCCTCATACATCTTGCCTCAATACACCATGCAGCAGGAGATGCCTGGCGTGAGTCAGTTTGCAGCTCTACCTTTTCGCCGAAAATGCATCTTATTTGCATTGCTATGTCACTAGGATGCACAAGCAGCTTCTGCTGATTAAACTGATATGTGGTATGCCTATATTCTATGTGCGACTGTGGCTGTATCTGCATACCAAATGGTACATTACAGTGATTTCCAGGAATACACTGTAACTTAGAATTTCATATGCAGATCCACCACAGTTACACACAGAATATAGGCATGCCACATATCATTTTAATCAGCAGAAGCTGCTTGTGCCTTTAGGCATTCCAAATGCCGGGCAAATCATGGTCTGAACATCTGCATAGGATCCCTACCCTTCACACCTAGATATATGCACGGTAGTATCAGGAGGGCAGAATATACCATATAGTACAAAAGAAACCAACTTCCCTATTTATATACCAATATAGGTCACAAATGAAGTGGGTTGGTGATGCTCCCCAGAGCCAGATAAGCAGTATAGAATATATGTAGAGGAAAGAAGGCTCTTTTTGGGGGCACTCTTATGGTGTGTACACACGGTGAGATCCTTGCTATGCCCGATTTTCACATTGCTATTTCCCCTGAACTCCCCGGAGCCCAGCACCACAGATTTTGACTAACTTTACTTGAGATATGGACTATGTGTTCTTACGATTTTGGCTTATGTGAGATTTTGGTTTATGTGAGATTTAATTGACATGTGAGATAAACTAGATAGTACACCGATCTAGCAAGGATTGACTTGCCTGCACAGTCTATCTTTTCTTGCGATCCCGACCTGGCGGGACCGCGCATTGTGATCGAATCGGGATCGCAAGTGCCATAACACCTTGCGATTTGCACTAACTTTTCTTGCGATTTTGACTATATAGTCAAAATCGAAAGAAAAAATCTCACCGTGTGTACACACCATTATACTGAAATCAACAGATGTTCAAAACTTAACCTTTATACATTACATTTAAAATAAGATGGAGGAACCCCGAAAAAAAGGACATGTACACACAAACATGTATATATCCAGTAATCATCCGCTACATGCGGTATATTCGCAAGTAGGCTTTAAATACAGTACAGAAAACAAAAAAAAGGGAAAAATCCACAATTTACTACTGTAAATATTGGCCGCCAGTTAGTGTGATATCATATCACAGAACCACATTAGTACACACTTCTCTTTTGCTTGTGTGTGTACCTATTATTCCCAGCTAATATGGAGGCGCTAGTAAGCAAAGATACTCTTGCAATTTATCACAATTTACAAGACTTATTTCCCTAGACCAGTGGTTTCCAAACTTTTTTGAATCACGACGCCCCAGAATATAAGAATTTTTTTCACGGCAACTCTAGGCCAAAAATTTCTTATTGAGAAATTTAGAAAGAAATATTACATTAAGTAGATCACATTTATATGTCATCCTTAGGGTCAGTTGTGTGGTGAGGGACAAGATTTGCTTCTGTTTGACCACATATTTTATGACTGGCAGCCACCAGCACTGGTTTTGCCTATTATATTGACCATGAATAATTTGAATTGATCCTGGACCAGCAAACCCAGGGCACCCCTGCAAGTGTCCCGAGGCACTCCAGGGAGCCACGGCACACAGTTTGGGAACCTCTGCCCTAGACCAAAACAGAGCAAAGTATGCAAAAGGGTACAGAGTTAAATAATTATTAGAGGTGTGCACCGGAAATTTTTCGGGTTTTGTGTTTTGGTTTTAGATTCGGTTCCGCGGCCGTGTTTTGGATTCGGACGCGTTTTGGCAAAACCACTCTGAAATTTTTTTCGTCGGATTCGGGTGAGTTTTGGATTCGGGTGTTTTTTTACAAAAACCCCTCAAAAACAGCTTAAATCATAGAATTTGGGGGTCATTTTGATCCCATAGTATTATTAACCTCAATAACCATAATTTCCACTCATTTCCAGTCTATTCTGAACACCTCACACCTCACAATATTATTTTTAGTCCTAAAATTTGCACCAAGGTCACTGTGTGACTAAACTAAGCGACCCAAGTGGCCGACACAAACACCTGGCCCATCTAGGAGTGGCACTGCAGTGTCAGACAGGATGGCAGATTAAAAAAATAGTCCCCAAACAGCACATGATGCAAAGAAAAAAAGAGGTGCACCAAGGTCGCTTTGTGACTAAGCTAAGCGACCCAAGTGGCCGACACAAACACCTGGCCCATCTAGGAGTGGCACTGCAGTGTCAGACAGGATGGCAGATTTAAAAAATAGTCCCCAAACAGCACATGATGCAAAGAAAAAAAGAGGTGCACCAAGGTCGTTGTGTGACTAAGCTAAGCGACCCAAATGGCCGACACAAACACCTGGCCCATCTAGGAGTGGCACTGCAGTGTCAGACAGGATGACAGATTTAAAAATAGTCCCCAAATAGCACATGATGCAAAGAAAAAAAGAGGTGACCAAGGTCACTGTGTGACTAAGCTAAGCGACACAAGTGGCCGACACAAACACCTGGCCCATCTAGGAGTGGCACTGCAGTCTCAGACAGGATGGCACTTCAAAAAAATTGTCCCCAAACAGCACATGATGCAAAGAAAAAAAGAGGCGCACCAAGGTTGCTGTGTGACTAAGCTAAGCGACACAAGTGGCCGACACAAACACCTGGCCCATCTAGGAGTGACACTGCAGTGTCAATCAAGACAGGATGGCACTTCAAAAAAATTGTCCCCAAACAGCACACGATGCAAAGAAAAAAAGAGGCGCACCAAGGTCGCTGTGTGACTAAGCTAAGCGACACAAGTGGCCGACACAAACACCTGGCCCATCTAGGAGTGGCACTGCAGTGTCAGACAGGATGGCACTTCAAATAAATAGTCCCCAAACAGCACATGATGCAAATCAAAAAAGAGGCACACCAAGGTCGCTGTGTGACTAAGCTAAGCGACACAAGTGGCCGACACAAACACCTGGCCCATCTAGGAGTGGCACTGCAGTGTCAGACAGGATGGCAGATTTAAAAAATAGTCCCCAAATAGCACATGATGCAAAGAAAAAAAGAGGTGACCAAGGTCGCTGTGTGACTAAGCTAAGTGACCCAAGTGGCCGACACAAACACCTGGCCCATCTAGGAGTGGCACTGCAGTGTCAGACAGGATGGCAGATTAAAAAAATAGTCCCCAAACAGCACATGATGCAAAGAAAAAAAGAGGTGCACCAAGGTCGCTGTGTGACTAAGCTAAGCGACCCAAGTGGCCGACACAAACACCTGGCCCATCTAGGAGTGGCACTGCAGTGTCAGACAGGATGGCAGATTAAAAAAATAGTCCCCAAACAGCACATGATGCAAAGAAAAAAAGAGGTGCACCAAGGTCGCTGTGTGAGTAAGCTAAGCGACCCAAGTGGCCGACACAAACACCTGGCCCATCTAGGAGTGTCACTGCAGTGTCAGACAGGATGGCAGATTAAAAAAATAGTCCCCAAACAGCACATGATGCAAAGAGAAAAAGAAGTGCACCAAGGTCGCTGTGTGACTAAGCTAAGCGACCCAAGTGGCCGACACAAACACCTGGCCCATCTAGGAGTGGCACTGCAGTGTCAGACAGGATGGCAGATTTAAAAAATAGTCCCCAAACAGCACATGATGCAAAGAAAAAAAGAGGTGCACCAAGGTCGCTGTGTGACTAAGCTAAGCTACCCAAGTGGCAGACACAAACACCTGGCCCATCTAGGAGTGGCACTGCAGTGTCAGACAGGATGGCAAATTTAAAAAATAGTCCCCAAACAGCACATGATGCAAAGAAAAAAAGAGGTGCACCAAGGTCACTGTGTGACTAAGCTAAGCGACCCAAATGGCCGACACAAACACCTGGCCCATCTAGGTGTGGCACTGCAGTGTCAGACAGGATGGCAGATTAAAAAAATAGTCCCCAAACAGCACATGATGCAAAGAAAAAAAGAGGTGCAATGAGGTAGCTGTGTGACTAAACTAAGCGACCCAAGTGGCCGACACAAACACCTGGCCCATCTAGGAGTGGCACTGCAGTTTTCTAGCGAGAGGATGAGTGCTTCCATCCTCATGTGAATCTGAACCACTAGCCATGAACATAGGCCAGGGCCTCAGCCGTTCCTTGCCACTCCGTGTCGTAAATGGCATATTGGCAAGTTTACGCTTCTCCTCAGACGCTTTTAATTTTGATTTTTGGGTCATTTTACTGAACTTTTGTTTTTTGGATTTTACATGCTCTCTACTATGACATTGGGCATCGGCCTTGGCAGACGACGTTGATGGTATTTCATCGTCTCGGCCATGACTAGTGGCAGCAGCTTCAGCACGAGGTGGAAGTGGATCTTGATCTTTCCCTATTTTACCCTCCACATTTTTGTTCTCCATTTTTTAATGTGTGGAATTATATGCCAGTACTATATCAATAGCAATGGCCTACTGTACCGTACTGCTACATATTATATACTGGTGGTCAGCAAAATTCTGCACTGTCCTCCTACTACTGCGCACAACAACTAAAATGCACCACAGGTATGGATGGATAGTATATTTGACGACACAGAGGTAGGTAGAGCAGTGGACTACTGTACCGTACTGCTATATATTATATACTGGTGGTCAGCAAAATTATGCACTGTCCTCCTACTATATATACACTGCGCACAACAACTAAAATGCACCACATGTATGGATGGATAGTATACTTGACGACACAGAGGTAGGTAGAGCAGTGGCCTACTGTACCGTACTGCTATATATTATATACTGGTGGTCAGCAAAATTCTGCACTGTCCTCCTGCTATATATACTGCGCACAACAACTAAAATGCACCACAGGTATGGATGGATAGTACACTTGACGACACAGAGGTAGGTAGAGCTACTGTACCGTACTCCGTGTATATAAAAACCTGCTGGTATTCTGATCTTAAGCGCAAGAAACAAACAATAGGCAGCTTAGTTAAGTGGATAGATGGTGAGTGTCCCTCCAATACACTCAAATGGATACTGAACAGATAGATAAAGTTATCAATCCACTATACCAAGCGCCACTTCCACCCTATGTGTTAATCACTTAATTTGTGAAAATAATCATAGAGTATACATCCCTTATATGCATCAATCTTCTTATTGCTTCCAGATTTCAGACAACATCATCGGTCCAGCATATGAAAAATAGAATAAATCCCATGTGTAGTATGTCAGATTTAATGCACAAATAACATAGGAAAAAAAAACATGCAAACAAACAAGATCCCTCTGTAACTCCAGTGCAATGTCCCCCGAGAGCTAAAACAATTACCGAATACCGTGGAGAACTGGTGAAAAAACAGTTCTCAAACAGGTGTTGTTAAATCAGTCAGCCCAATCCACCCGGGTGGAAATGGTTGAGATGTTTAGCCGGTTACCGCTCGCTGCTCTCAAGGTCTGTCTGGAGTCCTGGGGTCCACAACACTCGTGTAGCCAACGCGTTTCAACCCGTGCATCCGGGTCTTTTTCAAGGCAGTGTGTTGTGGTATTGACCAAAAATCCCTTTTAAATAAGTCCCGTCCAATCAGATCCGTTGTGCGGTGACGTCCGTTTCCCGCTCTTGCCGTCCTTTATTCACCGGAAGTTCCGTCATTTCTACTTCCGCCCGCTCTATCCGGCGGTCGTCCTTCCGCCCTCACCTCCTGCCGGAAGTGCGGTTGTAGCGTCTATCCCGTTCTCCGGAGCTACATGGAGCCGCCTACTACACCCAACCACGTGGGTCTGGCCGCATGTGCTCCCGGAAATGATGTATCTAAACTTATCCACGCACTTCCTTTAAAGCTCTAATGTCCATCGGAAGTGCTGGAATAAAATATAAACAAAAACACGTATTTAAAAACCCTTAATGGTAATGGTTCAATCTTCACATATTATAATATTCTAACAATTAAAACACCAGATTTCTATTAAAAAGATCATTAAAACATACAATTCATAAAAACCATTTAAGTTCAAAATTGTTATTTAGACCATAAGGTTCCAATGTATTGCAGTCATAAATCAATTGCATTTCCCTCTTGGCTAGGTTAGAGGCAATATCTCTCTGACGCTGATTACATTTGACCAAGGTTAATCCTGCAAATCTAACAATGTGTCTCGTGGAACACTTATGGAATTTTTTAAAGTGGGCAGAAAGAGCGTGTGTATCCAGCCCCTTTTTTATATTCCTACAATGCTCCCCAATTCTTACTTTAAGAGCCCTGGAGGTACGGCCTATATAAAACAGGTGACAAGTGCATTCGATACAATAAATGACATTACTTGTATTACAAGTTATAAAATCTTTTACAGACACATTATTTCCGTTAATTGCTAGTGAACAACTCGGAATGAGGGCCTATGGGGGTCATTCCGAGTTGTTCGCTCGCAAGCTGCTTTTAGCAGCTTTGCACACGCTAAGCCGCCGCCTACTGGGAGTGAATCTTAGCTTATCAAAATTGCAAACGAAAGATTAGCAGAATTGCGAACAGACACTTCTTAGCAGTTTCTGAGTAGCTCCAGACTTACTCTGCATCTGCGATCAGTTCAGTCAGTTTCGTTCCTGGTTTGACGTCACAAACACACCCAGCGTTCGCCCAGACACTCCTCCGTTTCTCCAGCCACTCCCGCGTTTTTCCCAGAAACGGTAGCGTTTTTTCACACACACCCATAAAACGGCCAGTTTCCGCCCAGAAACACCCACTTCCTGTCAATCACATTACGATCACCAGAACGAAGAAAAAACCTCGTAATGCCGTGAGTAAAATTGCTAACTGCATAGCAAATTTACTTGGCGCAGTCGCAGTGCGAACATTGCGCATGCGCATTAGCGACTAATCGCTCCGTTGCGAGAAAAAAATAACGAGCGAACAACTCGGAATGACCCCCTATATACGCACACACACACATTCACACACACATATATATATATGGGCAGTACGGATGGTGTAATGGTTAGCATTACTGCCTCACAGCACTGAGGTCATGGGTTCAATTCCCACCATGGCCCTAACTGTGTGGAGTTTGTATATTCTCCCCGTACTTGCGTGGGTTTCCTCCCACAATCCAAAAATATACTGGTAGGCTAATTGGCTCCCAACAAAATTAACCCTAGCATGAATGTGTGTGCGTGTACATGTGATAGGGAATATAGGCCCTCATTCCGAGTCGTTCGCTCGTTCTTTTTTTTCGCATCGCAGTGAAAATCAGCTTAGAGCGCATGCGCAATGTTCGCACTGCGACTGCGCTAAGTAATTCTGCTATGAAGAAAGGATTTTTACTCACGGCTTTTTGTTCGCACCGGCGAACGTAGTGTGATTGACAGGAAATGGGTGTTACTGGGCGGAAACACGGCGTTTTATGGGCGTGTGGCTGAAAACGCTACCGTTTCCGGAAAAAACGCAGGAGTGGCCGGAGAAACGGGGGAGTGTCTGGGCGAACGCTGGGAGTGTTTGTGACGTCAAACCAGGAACGACAAGCACTGAACTGATCGCACAGGCAGAGTAAGTCTGGAGCTACTCTAAAACTGCTAAGTTTTTTTTGTTCGCAATATTGCGTAAACTTCGTTCGCACTTTTAAGATGCTAAGATACACTCCCAGTAGGCTAGACTAAGCGTGTGTAACTCTGCTAAATTCGCCTTGCGACCGATCAACTCGGAATGAGGGCCATAGATTGTAAGCTCCACTGGGGCAGGGACTGATGTGAATGACTGAATATTCTCTGTACAGCGCTGCGGAATTTGTGTGCGCTATATAAATAACTGGTAATAATATATATATGAGAGAATTTTTATATGTATATAATATAAATCTCAAGCAAACAAAACAACATATAGAAAATATTAGTACATTTTTTAGACTAGGTATAATTTAGATAAAGGGAGATATTTTTATCATATTCTTTTTGTAAAAAAAAGTAAATTTAGAGGTGGAACTACAAGAACAATCATGGCCTATTGCTAAATTCGCCAGTAAAAGCAGGCGAAAAAAAAGATATGAAAAGTTTCAGACAATTTTCATTATAATACAATGATACATAAGGTTCCCAGCTCATTAGTTCTTTTGGTTTCCAATATCATCTCTATGCTGATGACACTCGAATCTATCTTTCCTCTCCAGACCTCTCCTCTGCTCTCCTCACTCGTATCTCCAACTGTCTCTCTGCTATCTCTGTCTGGATGTCCCAGCGCTTTCTTAAACTTAGCATGTCTAAAGGGGGGTATTCGCAGAGCGATCACTGCTTAAAATCTAAGCAATCTGACTAGATTGCTAAGATTTTAAGCCTGATCGCTCCGTGTGTACCCCCTACAGCGATAGCGATGTGCAGCCCCGAGCATCGCTATCGCTGGTGCTAGATTGGCCTAACGGGTCGCTCATTTCACCCGCTGGGTGAAATGAGCGCCCCCCCCCCCCGTCTTCCCCTGCACGCTCAGCACACATCGCGCTGTGCTGAGCAGCAGGAGAGATGTGTGCTGAGCGGTTCGCTCAGCACACATCTCTCCCGCATCGGCCAGTGAGTACTGGCCTTTAGACTGAGCTGATCATCTTCCCTCCCTCCCTCACAACCTCACCTCCTACAATCTCATTATCTATTGATGGCACTAGTATCTCCTCTAGCCCCCAACTGCACATTCAGCACCTCTCGCAAACCTGCCGTTTTCATCTAAAAAATAAAAATATTTCCAGGATCAGACCCTTTCTGACCCAGGATACCACTAAGACTTTTATCCACTCACTGGTCATCTCGAGACTGGACTACTCTAATCTCCTCCTGACTGGCATTCCTGACAAACACCTCTCTCCACTCCAATCTATCCTCAATGCTGCTGCCCGGCTCATTTTCCTCACTAAATGCACTACGTCCACCTGTCCTCTCCTACAAGACCTTCCCTGGCTTCCCTTCCCTTTCAGAATCCATATCAAGCTTCTCACACTCACTTACAAAGCACTCACCCTCTCCTCTCCCATTTACATCTCTGACCTTATCTCCCTTTACACTCCCACCCGTCCTCTTCACTCTGCTAATGCACGCCGACTTTCCTGCCTACTGATTACTTCCTCCCACTCCTACCTCCAAGATTTTTCGTGTGCTGCTCCCTTTCTCTGGAATTCCCTACCTCTCCCCCTCAGACTCTCCACCTCTCTACAAAACTTCAAACGGGCACTCAAGACCCACTTCTTCACCAACCCCAGCCAAATCTCATCCTAACCCTCTGTTCCACGCTCTCTATGTACCCCATCTGTGTCATCCCTGTCTGTCTACCCCTCCCCTTTAGAATGTAAGCTCTCACGAGCAGGGCCCTCTTCCCTCATGTGCTTATCCTTTGTCTTACTTTAATAATCTACAACTGCACCAAATCCAGCAGTCTTCTGCCACCTGATACTTATGTCAGTGTCATCTGCTGATGTAGCTATGTTTATGTACCCTGTACTTGTCCTATATTGTCGTCAACGTTAAAGGGCCCCATGCACTTATACGACATGACGGTCCATCATGTCGTCTAGATTTCCCTTCAACCTCCCGGCAGCAGGATAGTAAAAGATACATTGTAGGCAGTCCTTTTGCATACAATGTATCTTATACGATCCCAGCCATTCCTGCAGGATTTGACATATCACGAGTGCAGCACTGGTGATATGTCGGATCTAGGGTGATCCGATGCTCATGGGAACGCGCATTGGATTGGTTCGGGTGTAAAGCGCAATGAAAATGCCTGATTTCACCCAATATATCGGCCCGTATTGGGCTGAAATCGGGCATTATCGTTCTAGTGGCGCTTAAGTTGTTGTTTTCCTGTTTTGATTATGTACTCTGTAATTGGGCGCTGCGGAACCCTTGTGGCGCCATATAAATAAAGGATAATAATAAAGTAATAATAATTTTCAATAGAGGTTGGAAAGGTTCGAAAAAAAATGCGAAAAGATTTTTGCGGAAAAAAAACAGATTAATAAAATCTAAAAACTTACATACATACAGCCGATACTTAAAAAAATGCGAAACGTATAAAAAATCTAAATTTATCTCCTTTTTTAACGCAAAAAACTGTTGATACATAGACCCCATTGTGATGATACCTGTATCCAAGGGGGAGTCAGGGACTAAGTGGTGTGGTATTGCTTGGCTGAAGTCTGGGATCACATGCACAGAGGAGGAGCAGTGCAGCAATGCACTTCAGTGGTCCACACGCTCCTGATACCCTCAAGTGGAGATTGAGCAGTGCGACTGGGGTCAATGGTCTCCACGTGCACAATGGCAATGTGGTGGCGGGTACAGGCGGGGATTGATGATGCGTTTCGCCTGTAAGGGCTTGATCACATCTGGACTCAGTGTTGCTTACTAGCGCCTTCATATTAGCTGGGAATAATAGGAACACACACACAAGCAAAAGAGAAGTGTGTACTAATGTGGTTCTATGATATGATATCACACTAACTGGCGGTCAATACTTACAGTAGTAAATTGTGGATTTTTCCCTTTTTTCCGTTTTCTGTACTGTATTTAAAGCCTACTTGCAAATATACTGCATACAGTGGATGATTACTGGATATATACATGTTTGTGTATATACACTTTTATGTTTGTCATTAATGTTGTGTGTACATGTCCTCTTTTCGGGGTTCCTCCATGTTCTTTTAAATGTAATGTCTTAAAGGTTAAGCTTTAAACATTTTTTTCACTAATGCACACGTAATTCTGTTGATTTCAGTCTAAGAGTGCCCCCCAAAAGCCTTCTTTCCCCTACATATATTCTATGCTTTCCAAATGCCCTAGGCATTTGCCTAGTTTGCCTATGCCTAGGACCGGCTCTGGCCGCATGCAAACCACACACAATGCGGATGGATGAAAACTCCTAAAAACAATGGTGAATGAATGCACAAAGGCACTGATGAGATACAGACAAACAGTATCAGAAATATGGAAAAATAATGGGTGATCCTGGGCCGTTAAGTTGGTGTGTTATTGAAGTGCCATGGTTGTGTCAATGAAAGTGACTGCGTAAACAGATGCACAGCCGCACGTAAAGGAGGCCATAGTCAGAAAGAGAAACTGCAGCTGCCACAGGGCTGTTGCAAGTTTTGATGCTGCGACTGATGGTGGAGACAGACTCAGTATTGCTCAGTGGTACAAGTATGGCGGTATGTGTCAGACATGGAAATATGACAAACTGCAGTGCAGGGCAGAGGAGGTAGCTGAGAAACACAGGGGGCAATGTTACTGAAAGACAGAGGAAGCAAGGGGGAGGGGGAGAGACACAGAGGGGGAGGCTGAGAGACACAGAGGAGCAGGCAAAGAGATGCAGAAGGTGAGACAGATGTTGAGACTGCAAGAGACACAGGGAAGTGGCAACAATATAGGGTACTGTCTGAGTGTGCATCATCCCCATAGTGGCAACAATACAGGGTACTGTCTGACTGTGCCGCAACCCCATAGTAGCAACAATATAGGGTACTGTCTGAGTGTGCAGCAACCCCATAGTGGTAACAATACAGTGTACTGTCTGACTGTGCAGCAACCCCATAGTGGCAACAATACAGGGTACTGTCTGACTGTGCAGCAACCCCATAGTGGCAACAATGCAGGGTACTGTCTGACTGTGCCGCAACCCCATAGTGGCAACAATGCAGGGTACTGTGTGACTGTGCCGCAACCCCATAGTGGCAACAATACAGGGTACTGTCTGACTCTATGCAGAACTAAAGGGTAATGGTAGATCTGACAATATTGAGGATAACAATAATGAATATGTTGGACTTGATAATGATGATGATTGTGTCTAAGCAGGACAACCACCAGTGGTATCACTATATGCCCATAATAATCACATTGATATGCCTGGGCAAAATACAAAAATATACATCTGAATAGTGCTGCCCCTGAATAGTACTGCCACAAGTGTGTGCTGCTCCATGAATTGTACTGCCACATGTGTGCGCTGCCCCCTGAATAGTACTGCCACAGGTGTGCGCTGCACCCTGAATAGTACTGCCACAGGTGTCTGCTGCCCCATGAATAGTACTGCCACAGGTGTGCGCTGCCCCCTGAATAGTACTGCCACAAGTGTGTGCTGCCCCATGAATTGTACTGCCACAGGTGTGCGCTGCCCCCTGAATAGTGCTGCCATAAGTGTGTGCTGCTCCATGAATAGTACTGCCACAGGTGTGCGCTGCCCCCTGAATAGTACTGCCATAGGTGTGTGCTGCCCCATAAATAGTACTGCCACAGGTGTACGCTGCCCCCTGAATAGTACTGCCACAGGTGTGCGCTGCCCCCTGAATAGTACTGCCACAAGTGTGTGCTGCCCCTTGAATAGTACTGCCACATGTGTGCGCTGCCCCCTGAATAGTACTGCCACAGGTGTGCGCTGCCCCCTGAATAGTACTGCCACAAGTGTGTGCTGCCCCATGAATAGTACTGCCACATGTGTGCGCTGCCCCCTGAATAGTACTGCCACAGGTGTGCGCTGCCCCCTGAATAGTACTGCCACAAGTGTGTGCTGCCCCCTGAATAGTACTGCCACAGGTGTGTGCTGCCCCTGAATAGTACTGCCACAAGTGTGTGCTGCCCCATGAATTGTACTGCCACAAGTGTGTGCTGCCCCCTGAATAGTACTGCCACAGGTGTGCGCTGCCCCTTGAATAGTGCTGCCACAAATGTGCGCTGCTCCATGAATAGTACTGCCACAAGTGTGTGCTGCCCCATGAATTGTACTGCCACAAGTGTGTGCTGCCCCCTGAATAGTACTGCCACAGGTGTGCGCTGCCCCCTGAATAGTGCTGCCACAAGTGTGCGCTGCCCCCTGAATAGTACTGCCACAGGTGTACGCTGCCCCCTGAATAGTACTGCCACAAGTGCGCGCTGCCCCCTGAATAGTACTGCCACTGGTGTGCACTGCCCCATGAATAGTACTGCCACAGGTGTGTGCTGCCCCCTGAATAGTACTGCCACAAAAGTGTGCTGCTCCATGAATAGTACTGCCACAGGTGTGCACTGCCCCATGAATAGTACTGCCACAGGTGTGCGCTGCCCCATGAATAGTACTGCCACAGGTGTGCGCAGCCCCCTGAATAGTACTGCCACAAATGTGTGCTGCTCCATGAATAGTACTGCCACAAGTGTGTGCTGCCCCATGAATAGTACTGCCACAGGTGTGCGCTGCCCCATGAATAGTACTGCCACAGGTGTGCACTGCCCCTGAATAGTACTGCCACAAGTGTGTGCTGCCCCCTGAATAGTACTGCCACAGGTGTGTGCTGCCCCCTGAATAGTACTGCCACAGGTGCACTGCCCCTGAATAGTACTGCCACAAGTGTGTGCTGCTCCATGAATAGTAATGCCACAGGTATGTGCTGCCCCCTGAATAGTGCTGCCACAGGTGCACACTGCCCCATGAATAGTACTGCCACAGGTATGTGCTGCCCCCTAAATAGTGCTGCCGCTGGTGTATGCTGCCTCCTGAACAGTACTGACGCTGGTGTATGCTGTCCCCTGAATAGTACTGCTGCAGGTATGTGCTGACCCATGAATAGTACTGCCACAGGTGTGTGCTGCCCCCTGAATAGTACTGCCATAAGTGTGTGCTGCCCCCTGAATAGTACTGCCACAGGTGTGCACTGCCCCTGAATAGTACTGCCACAAGTGTGTGCTGCCCCCTGAATAGTACTGCCACAGGTGTGTGCTGCCCCCTGAATAGTACTGCCACAGGTGTGCACTGCCCCTGAATAGTACTGCCACAAGTGTGTGCTGCTCCATGAATAGTAATGCCACAGGTATGTGCTGCCCCCTGAATAGTGCTGCCACAGGTGCACACTGCCCCATGAATAGTACTGCCACAGGTATGTGCTGCCCCCTAAATAGTACTGCCGCTGGTGTATGCTGCCTCCTGAACAGTACTGACGCTGGTGTGTGCTGCCCCCTGAACAGTACTACCGCAGGTGTGTGCTGCCTCCTGAATTGTACTGCCGCAGGTGTGTGCTGTCTCCTGAATTGTACTGCTGCAGGTGTGTTCCACCCCCTGAACAGTGCTGCCGCAGAAGTGTGCTGCCCCATGACTAATATTGCCACAGGTGTGTGCTGCCCCCTGAATAATACTGCCACAGGTGTGTGCTGCATCCTGAATTGTTTTGGCCTGTAAATAGTGCTAGCCCAGGGATGCCCTACCTCCTGCATAGTAGTACCTCAGGTGTGTGCTTCCCACTATGGGGGTCATTCCGAGATGATCGTAGCTGTTCTAAATTTAGCACAGCTACGATCATTCACACTGACATGCGGGGGACGCCCAGCACAGGGCTATCCCGCCCTGCATATCAGTGCGCCCCCCCGCAGAAGTGCAAAGGCATCGCACAGCGGCGAAGCGGCGATGCCTTTGCACTTCAAGAGAAGCTCCTGACCAGCGCAACTTTAGCGTGCTGGCCGGGAGCTACTCATCGCTCTCCGGCTCGCAGCAGCTGCGTGTGACGTCACGCAGCCGCTGCGGCCCGCCCCCCGCCGTTCCGCCCCCCCGCCCAGCGACAGCATCTGCCTGTCAATCAGGCAGAGGCGATCATAGCGGCCCAATGGCCTTCGGCTGTCTGACATGCGCCGGCGCGATAAACTGCAGCGTGCGATCGGATCAGAATTACCCCCTAAATACAGTAGTGCTGCCATAGGTGTGTGCTGCACCCGAATAGTGCTGGATGGTGAAGGGTGGGTTACAGGCACAATGAATGACCCAGTTTTCTAATTTTACTGCTTAAAATAGGAAGAAATGCTACAGTTTTGCTATTTGTAGTTTTGTACTGGCCTAGCTTGTTCACCAATTCCTAGAAACAAAGCTGATGAGTGACATCTAGTGCTAAGTTATGGTAGTGCAGAGAACACTGATTTCTATACTCAAGTCAAAGTGCATTATTATTATCCTTTATTTATATGGCATCACAAGGGGTCTACAGCACCTAACAAAGTACAAAAACAGAAACGTGACCAAAACAAGAAAGAACGTGCCTTACAGTACATGACGGAATATGCTGCGCTATATAACAAACTGTTAATAAATAAATAAAATAATAAAGTGATATTGCAGGACATGGACATTGGGGGTCATTCCGAGTTGTTAGCTCGCAAGCTGCTTTTAGCAGCTTTGCACACGCTAAGCCGCCGCCTACTGGGAGTGAATCTTAGCTTCTTAAAATTGCGAACGAAAGATTCGCAATATTGCGATAAGACATCTCTGTGCAGTTTCTGAGTAACTCGAGACTTACTCGATCTGCGATCAGTTCAGTGCTTGTCGTTCCTGGTTTGACGTCACAAACACACCCAGCGTTCGGCCAGACACTCCTCCGTTTCTCCAGCCACTCCCGCGTTTTTCCCAGAAACGGTAGCGTTTTTTCACACACTCCCATAAAACGGCCAGTTTCCGCCCAGAAACACCCACTTCCTGTCAATCACACTACGATCACCAGAACGAGGAAAAAACCTGAGTAAAATTCCTAACTGCATAGCAAATTTACTTGGCGCATTCGCAGTGCGGACATTGCGCATGCGCACTAAGCGGAAAATCGCTGCGATGCGAAGAAATTTACCGAGCGAACAACTCGGAATGATCCCCATTGTGTATAAACATTGCTGCATCAGCAGTCATAATACCATACTACCCAACTTGTCCTTGCTGAGATTCGGGACTACATTGCGAGGCGAAGTCGTGCCCATCCAAAAATGGGGACATTGCCTCGGTAAAAGGGTGTGTGGCTTCACGACAATGCCGTGACCGCCTGCCACATCTCCCATTTTCATCACAGTGGGGGGATGACCAGCGCTCTGTGAGCTGCTGGCATGCCCCCAGTCCCTCTGGCCAAGGCCGTCTTAACAGCAGTGTGGGCCCCTGGGCACAGCAGTGCACTGGGGCCCCTACCCATCCTCCAGGGGGGGTGCTATCAGTGGCAGCTTTGATGTCCTGCAGGCGGTAGGGGGTGTACTATCTTCTGCTCAGCATATAGGACCTGGAGCAGTAATTTCTGCTAATTACTCCTTTACTGCACAGATGGGAGGGAGAACACAAAACTGTAGAAGGGGACATTGGGCTGAATGAAGGGGCCCCGGTACATGACTTCCAGGGTGGCATGGGGTGTTTAATATGTAAGGGAGGGGTCGATAGTGGAGTGGGCTTAATATTCATCATTTTCTGGTGAGAGAGCAGCTTGCATGACTGCAGATATCTCAAGTTCCTGGAAAAAGATTTCTAAGCTTTGAATGGGATAAAATACTAGAGAGTCCCACCTTTCAGAAGGTTCTGGGGACTTGGGGATCAGAGTTCAGGAGCCAGAGCAATCCACCAACGAACATATAAAACTGCATATTAGGCATGTGGAGCTTGAGCAGGGACCAGCTGCTTGAAGGCTGATATCCTTGGTTCTGGGCATAGTAGGGACAAGCTGCCAGTGTCCACTGAAAGTGGAGAGTCCCAGCTTTTCTCAGAAAAACTCTAAGTCATACAGAGCCCGAGATATCTGGCTGGTAAGAGCAATTAACAGGCTTGGATGGGGACCACTGCTTTGAAGTCAGATATCTCTGGTTCCCTGTGGCCAACTTTAAAAAATCTGGTACCTCTGGAAAGAGGGGACCCTCAGCTATCAGCCTAGTGCCCTTATACTCCTGGGGCCCTTGGGCAAGAGCCCATTGAGCCCATATGAAAAGACGGCCCTGCCTCTGGCTCCAGTGAATAGATGCTAAGCTGGGCAGCGAGTGCAGGAGCCTCCCAACTCCCCCCCCCCCCCCGCACCCCCATCGCGGGACACTGCTGCCCACGGGTAGGACAGCGGGACCGCCTCAAAAAATTGGGACTGTCCCGCGAAAATCGGGGCTGTTGGGAGGTATGTAATACTCAGATAAGCAGCAGGGTGGCAGAACTCCAGGGTTAGGTACCATTGAAGGCAGTGGAAGCAGATAATGTTAAAAGTGAGGAAAGGAAAAGCTCATGAGGAAAGAGGGTCCTGCTTGTGAGAGCTTACAGTCTGTGTATTATTTAGTAGGGAGAAAAAGCCTGAAATTCCTACCACAAAAGCCGGTAAAGGAACCCCATGCCAATGTTTCTGCTATTCAGGTGCATGATTTAAAGCAGCTATAGTTTTGAAGGCAAAACATGGTTAATTTTGCCTTTAAACTTATGCCACTTTAATTCTACCAGCTAAATTCCTTATACATCAAGCTTTTACCAACTCTCAGGCTATTAAGTTTGCCCTTGCATCTTCACTTCTTTGCCTCTTGTAACAGTTACCTTCTGACCAAATCCTCCAATCAGATACTACAAACTTTTACACCACAACTTCAGACCCACTCTATTTTGGCCTGCAAATCCATGCACTTTTCAGTACAACCTGGTGCTTTTGCCCAAGAGTAGATGCTTTGTCACAAAGGAATATTTACACTGGAGTTTTTAGACTTTAACATATTATAAATGTCTCTCAGAACTGTTTCGTAGGGTGAATTGCTAGTTATAAGAATAAATCCTATCAAATAACTGTCATGCTGGAGCCTTCTAGATCACTTACCTGTGTTGCCATGATGTATCTGAATATTTCAGCAGTGCCACCAGCCAGGGAGCTCCTAGGCAGAGCTGGCTACTTCCCACCATCCTGAAAATAGGAGCACGCTAAGGTTGGACTGGTCCACATGGATACAGAGGAAACCCCCATTGCGCCCTACAAACCCCAGTGGGTCCTACTGCCTGGGATGCCCTTCTCCTCTTCTAGAGATCAGGTTCCAGACTGTGCACTTCAATTATACATTATACATACAGGACTATGGTGTATTTTCTACAGTGTATTTCTGGTATTAATCTGGTACATTACCATGTATGCACTAGCAATATTTTATATATTTAGCAAGGGGCCCAGCCCATGCACCCCCTCTATAGATTGGCCACTCTCCCAAACATGGGCCCCTGCACCCTCCCGGTGGGCCCTTCATGCTCCAGTCTGACATTGGAGCACGCACAGACGTCTGTTCTTTATGCGTAAAAGTAACATGACAAATCCTGCCAGACTCCACCTCCCTTGTTTATTTTGCAGTATTTTAAGCCTGGAAGATGCACTAGACTGGTGCCACTGCTGCTGCCATTGGCTGGCGGGACAGATCAGAGAGCTGTGCACAGAGTACTGCTGCAGTGCTGTCACTGTGTGGCAGCAACTGATTATTCAAACAGTCGCAAGCAGTCCTGAGAGAGAGTAGGGGGGTGCTGGGCATGTTCACACATGGGCTCCTCTACAATCTGACACTGCACTAGTGAGACAGGGGTCCAGCCCAGCGAAGATTTACCGTTCTAGCAGTGGTACAAGTATGCAACTTCTTCAGGGATAACTCCTTATCCTGGCGGATGTTAGTAATAATGAAACATGTTGGAGGGTTCCAGGATGCTGTCACTGTGACATCATTTTCTGGAATTCCTACTTTGGGTTGGAGCTCCCATTTGCTGGTTGTGGATGAACTGGTTGTGGAAAAAGTACAGGGACAAGCAATATCATGGAGTTTTATTACTCATATAACCAGTGTAATATCATAAAGACCAACGTTTCGGTTAACATATGTAACCTTCTTCAAAACAACCCACCAGCAGGAAATACAGAGACATGTCTCCTTGTTATGCCAATGTCTTCATGTTCCAGCAGGAAAAGTTGATATTCTTCCAGGACCCTACAATTTGTAAGAACATTGGTATGTACATGTGGTACATAGATGATCCATTTATTCTGTGGTACGGAGTGCATAATGCCTTTGAGCAACCAATGGCATCTGTTAATAATGAGGCCTCACCTATTAAATATACGTACAGAGGGGGGAGTACCAATGTGATTGGCTTTTTTGATGTTTCGGTCTGCCTAACAGATGGATGTCTCTCTACTTCTCTGTTCCAAAAAGATTCTAATCGCAACATGCTTCTGGTAGCCAACAGCCTCTTTCATTGAAATGCGGTTTGCTGTTTTCCCAAATGCTGCAAGATGTTGAGCTCACCAACAACCCATTTAACGTATTCTTCCAATTGGACAACAACATCCAAAATTCAGGATAAGAGGACATAAATTGAAGGATTTGATGGCCTGTAAACAGATAGTCCTAGCTATGAATCGTGATGATTTCTTACAACCGAAGACTATATCTGACAGCACTGAAACTTTTTCTTGGCCAACTACTTTTGATTCATCTATCATTGCTATCCCCAGAGCTTGTAAAGCTCCATGGCCGATTATTTCTGGGAATAAAGCTCTCCCCACTTTTCACCGATCTAGACCTATGACCTGTAATAGAAGGGGTCGCAATCTTATGGAAATGTTGGTCCATGTGGATATCACTGACAATTATCTACCTAATGTTGCCTTGAAGGTACTGGTGTGCTATCGCTGTTATACTGCGTTATCTGTGGTTATCCACTTTCAGGACAGTATTTTCATCTCCCACACTCTGGAGAAGGTACAGCATTAGACATGTAGGGTGGAATGTAATGCCGCCCGAGTTCGACCGTTTCGGCTGAACTCAAGACTTTTTTTTAAAGGGGCAATTATTACAAGGCATGGTTTTGCCTTGTAAGTGATTGCCCCTTTAAAAAAATGTCAGAGTTCAGCTGGAATCCCGCACGTTGGCCTAACTCGAACGGCATTACATCCCGCCCCAATTCATGCTTTGTTGTTTACATCATCATCTACCCCTGCGCCTCCTCTATGTTGGGATGACTTCCCAGACCTTCAAAGAAAGAATGGCCCTGAATAGGTCCGCGATTATGGCACCCCTTGAAGGGAAATCCATAGATCAACCAGTGGCTACACACTTCAAATCCATGGAACACCAGCTGTCAGCTTTAGGGTATAAGATAATTAAATTACTCTGCTTTTCTCACTGTTTTTTTCGTGCCCGGAGCCCAGTGGAGCATCTAATGTTGTCATAGTAACCACTGGGCGGAGGAGAGGGTGACCTCAGCGGGATCTGCCGCTCAACCCCCCGGTCATGTGACCCATTGTGCTTATGCACTGATCACACCTGGTTATTATAGATAGATAGATAGATAGATAGATAGATAGATAGATAGATAGATAGATAGATAGATAGATAGATATAGCGTGTATGGATTTATTGCAATCTGATCTGTTAATGACGGGTTGCTTAGCTGTCTGTAACACATCTAAATTTACATGGCTGATATGATAACCCTCAGTGTTAGCTAATAATGCACAGCCAGATGGGGTCTTAGTGAGAGATGACTAATGACGTTCAGAGAGGGTCCCTTATCACTCCTGAAGTACTGGATGCCATAATAAACATTATGGTCGAAGGTGTGGCCTAATTATATACCATACAATTACATAAGTATAATTACCTCTTGTGATTTAATTGCTATGTTGACATTATATGATCTATTATTTATCTTTTAAATCTTTTTAAAATTGCAGCTGAAGCTTACATAGTTGTCAGCTTTCCTTAATTTCCAGGGAAGTCCCATGTTTCCGACAGTTGTCCCTGGAAATTTATGTCCCATTAATTGCTCCTATGTTTAAAAAGTGACCAGCTGCTCAGCTCTCTTCCTGTTATCCTGTACAGTATGTTCACTGTTCTCAGTGTTATCATCAGCATTATTCATAAGGGGCCACAACACTCTACAGCTCCTAGCCTTGTTCTCTGGTTTGTGGAAGGCAAATATTTATTATAAAAATGTTAAAAATGTAAAATGCACAATGCCAACTGACAAGAGAGTTAGATTTGGGTGGGGTGTGTTCAAACTGAAATCTAAATTGCAGTGTAGAAATTAAGCAGCCAGTATTCACCCTGCACAGAAGCAATATAGGGGGTCATTCCGAGATGATCATAGCTGTGCTAAATTTAGCACAGCTACAATCTTCTTCCCTGACATGTGGGGGGACGCCCAGCACAGGGCTAGCCCGCCCCGCATGTCAGTGCCGCCCACCGCAGAAGAGCAAAGGCATCGCACAGCGGCGATGCCTTTGCACTTCAAGAGTAGCTCCCGACCAGATCAGCTTTAGCATGCTGGCCGGGAGCTACTCGTCGCTCCCCGGCCCACAGCAGCTACGTATGACATCACGCAGCCGCTGCGGGCCGCTCCCCGCGCGGCCCGGCCACGCCTGCTTTGGCTGGACTGCGCTCACGAAACGGCGACCAAACGCCGCCATTCTACCCCCTCCCGCCACCTCCCGTCACCTCCCGCCACCTCAATCAAGCAGAGGTGATCGCAGCCCAGCTACGGCCTTCAGCCGTCTGGCATGCACCGGCACACTTCGGTGCCAGCGCATGCGCAGTGGGTACCCATTTGCTCGGCTGCGATAAAAAGCAGCGAGCGAACGGGTCAGAAGAATGACCCCCATAGCCCAGCCAAATCTAAATCTCTCTGCACATGTTACATCTGCCCCACCTGCAGTGCAACATGGTTTTGTCCAGTTGCTAACTTTGGGGTAATTCAGACCTGTTCACTAGGGTGCGTTTTTTGTAGCCCCTAGTCGTCGCCTACAGATGGAGGGTAATTCGCCGTGTAGGTTTGCGAACGCTTTTGTAGGAGACCTGCACAAACATAAGTATGTGCAGTCTCTGCACTGCCCAGGACTTAGCTGCTGCAATGTAATGCTGCTGATCGGGGCCAGAGCTGACGTCAGACAGTCTCCCTCAAAACGCCTGGTACCTCCTGCGTTTCTCCGGACACTCCTGTAAAACGGTCAGTTGCCACCCACAAACGGGCACTTCCTGTCAATCACTTTGCAATCGCCCGTGCGATCGCTATTTTTCACACCATCCCGTCGCTAGGCACCGATGCTCGGTGCAATCGTCTGCTGCGCCAGCGCATTGCGGTGCATGTGCAGTTCAGATCTGATCGCACAGCAGTGATCAGGTCTGAATTACCTCCTTTGTTGGTTTGCTAACAACCCTGAATAACCCCTATTGTCCGGAAGCACTGACTTCCCTTGCAGTTCAATTAGAAACGACATTGCGACCATGTTAAATCTGCAGTGCGCTACATGTATGAAGTTTACGAATCAATAAGGAAATAAGATAAAAGGACAGTGCAGACAGCCATAAGCACAGTGTGGGTGGCGGTTACATGGTGTCAAATTGCTGATCTATGCAACTTTTATAAATGAGAGTAAATGAAAGCCAGCATATGTATTTCAGCAAATTAGTGTCTAGAGTATTTTGTGGGGTTTGGTAAAGCAGTTTGACATTAACCATGAGAGCATTCTGACCCCTAACCCCGAAATCTAACCCTAATTACTGTTCTACCTTTTGCTCAAATGTCATCACAGGTTGGGTACGGGTGACCGTCAGTCGGGAGCCCGGCGGGCTGCATACCGACGCTGGGATCCCGGCCAGAATGCAACAGTCTAGTCATGCAGGGTATAGCGCCTCAGAATAGCCAGGAACTACGTTTGGGATGTAGTTATGATCCCGGCAGTCACGATCCCGGCTGTCAACATACCGACGCCAGGATCCCGGCTGCCAGAATGCTGGCAGGGGGGCCAGGACTATTCCCACTCTCCAAGTGCCTGCAAGTCGCTCTGGGTGGAGCAGGTACTTTTATCTGGGACTGGGCTTGTCTGGAGAGCCTGGTGGCCATGGAACAGGAGAAATGCTCCCCTCCCCTCGGTGCGTACATAGTTTTAAAGAGTGGGCACTGCCATGCCCCCATGTTTGGCCACACACCCCATCTAGCACTCAGGCCCTCAGTATATCTCGGTGTTCCTTTGCAGCAAGTAGCCGTTATTTATTGTTATCTAGCATTGTGTTTTGCATTGGGCTGTACTGTGTATTGTATAACTGATGCTCTCTAGCTGCAGTTATGGGAGACTGCAAACTCCCTCGCTCTATCAGACGCTCTCTGATCCTGCAGAGCTTTAAATGGGCACTGAAAATGAAAACGCACCTGTTCATCAAAGCATACCCCTCCACCACATAGGCATGCCACCATGTTACTCACCTCACCCACCTGCGTCGGCCATCTCTATCTCCCTTACCACCTGCCCTCAGGTCCCATTCATCAGCTCTTGCCTCATGTCAGCTGTCTGTCCCCCTTCCCCTTAGAATGCAGTGGGTGTCTTTCTCCATTTCTGAGCGGCAACTACCTGGGTGATTCTTTACAATTAAGTTTGCAAAAAATCCCCCTTTTAGTAGCATTTGCTATCCATACTGAATTAGGCACAAAGGTTTATAAACTGTTAAACATTAAAAGGGACGGTTCTGATATTTGCAGATGATAACTAGTAAATAGCATAATATCTTATAGATCTATAGTCAAACAAAGACAGCACAGCATATCAATGTAATGTTCCACATTTATTGCAAATTATAGTATAACAGAATAATGGGGATGGTGGAACTCACTAGTAAATTGATTTGTAACTGCGATCCTTTTTTGTTGAATGGAAATATATTTATTGGCTGTGATGATAATTAGCTTAGTATGGTTTACACTGTTCTACCCCTGAATTTTCTGGTAATCAATACAGGGATTGAGCAGTGACAGCTCCAAACTGAAGCAGGTCCCATCATGGGACCCCAAGGTGTCTTTCAGTTGCTTCTTGAAAACCCTGCCACCCATTATGGCTATCAAAGCACACATCTATATTTATCCTCTTTCTAACTTTGCCCCAAGTATGTTATGGGCTTAATTTTATGAGCATCAATTTGTCAAAATCACCAGCGTTCTGCTGCTTGTGCAGAGGAATTTAAAGCAGCAATTTTTTTAAGGCAAATTCCAACTTGATGGATTGAAAAATGTGTATCTTCCAACCTAACACATCAGGTTTTGTCTTAACATATAAAATTCCACTTTCTGACACAAATCTGTAAGGTCTAACACCCCAAAAAAGTCATTTCAAGATTGGAATAAAATAAATAATTTATATACAACCTGAAGTCACTATGAAAGTGACTTGAGGTTTAGTATTGTATAAGGCAGGGCTGGCCAAACCGGTCCTCGAGATCTACCAACAGTTCATGTTTTCCAGGCCTCCTGGAGATCTGTTTAATTGTCAGGAATGTATGCAGCACATCTTAATTAGTAATGACTACACCTGTGCACCAGCTAGGTGGTCTGGAAAATGTGAACTGTTGGTAGATCTCGAGGACTGGTCTGGCCAGCCCTGGTATAAGGTATTTTAAATATTAAAAAAAAGTCATGTGAAGATATTATTGATGGTGGAAATAACCTTTTATGTATTGTGCATTTATCTAAAAAACATACAAGATTGCTCAATACGATCTAAGTGTGCTTTTTAGTTTTTTTATTCTTATTTTGTAAGTACAGTAACTAAGCTAAAAAAAATGTTTGTATATTTCACAGGCCAACGATGTCATCTGGCCCAAAAAAGGCGGAGGAGGGTCCACTGCAGGCCTAAGAAGAGGAAAAAGAGCCATAGGAGGTTTTAGAAGCAGAGGAGGGTCCACCTGATGCTTGCAAAGTAAATGATCAATCATACAAGGCCTTATAGATGAAGAGGAAGAGCCATAATACAGGACCACATGGAATTATCATAATCAGTGTGATGAAGGCGATAGGGATGTAGGGACAATAGGATATATTGGGGCAGATGTATTAAGCCTGGAAAAGTGATAAAGCTGTGATAAAGCAGTGATTAGTGATTAGTGATAAGCAGTGAACACCTAGAATATTCATTTGTCTCACCTTCTAGAATGTTCCGGTAGATTCCCATATGCATGGCTAAGGCTGGCCAAACACCGAAGATTTTCTGTCCGTCCAACCAACCAACCAACTAACCAACCAATTTGCTGTTTGGAACTTGAATCTGGTAATGTATAGGAGCAAATTACAATGAGCTGTTTGCTCTCAAACATTGTAAAATGGGCAAATACAGTCATTCAAACAAATTGGTTAAATGAAATGGATTTAACCAATTTGTCTAAATGACAGCTTTTATCCATTTTACAATGTTTGGGAGTAAACAGCTGATTGTCATTTGCTCCAATACATTACCCAGCGAATTGGTTAGACGGAAAATCTTAATTGTATGGCCAACTTCAATACAAAAATACTAAACTATAGATTGTGTGAGTGAGAAAGAATATAAAAAGTTTTAAGATAATTAAAATGTCATACTGTATATCTGTAAATCTGTTAGTAGAGATGAATCAACAATAAAATGGCTTCTCTTATAATTAGAGAGCAGCGGCTTAGATTTTGTAAAATACAAGCCGTCCCCAACTTCCAGGATCAGATTCTTTCCGAGCCCTGGCTCAGGTTTTCCCGCCAGGCCTAAATTCCAAATCAGGGTAAAAACGCCATCCTCCTAGCATTGGATTCTCGCAGGTATTGGATTCGATGGGGGCCACAGCCGGGACTCTGCTCCATTTCACTCCAGTCCAGGTACGCTGCATGCACTCTGCTTTAAGTGGCTGTGTGGTGTTGATCTTAGAGTGGCTGTGCAGTGTCAACTCAGAGTGGCTGTGCGGTGTCCATCCACAAGTGGATTTGCTGTGTTCAACTAAGTGGTTGTGCGGTGTCCATCTGAGTGGCTGTGCAGTGTCCATCTCAGTGGTACTGCACTGGTACTGGTTCACATAAGCAGTGGGTTAAGAAAAGTAGAAAAAAAGGGGGGGGTGGCCTGGCTGCAGAAGGAGACAGAGGTGCATCATAAGAGCTCCAGCAAAACGGGGCTCCTAACCCATTAAATAGCCCACTCCAGGGCTTCAATCTGACACCTAGTGCCCCTCCTGTCCCCCTTATTCCCCCTGCAGCACCCCTGAACGAGCCGCGGAATCGGGGAGTAGTTTTTACTACTCCCGCGGATTGCGGCCTAGGAGAAGCCCACACGCCGGGGCCTCGATTTTCACCCCACACCGAAGGTGGCTCCGGAGACTCACGGATCCGACCGTGAATAGCTCCTGGACGCCGGACACCCGCACTGCCGCTGGCCGCGACTGAGAGACTTCCCTTACCACCCGCCGCACACCCTCACTACACAGAGCCGCCGAACATCGCAACGCGGGACGAGGCCGCAGGACGACCGGAGACAGCCCCAGCTGCACGCCCACGGCTCCCAGCTGCACGCCCACGGCTTCCAGCTGCCACATATCTACTGCTCCACTCCTGCTGGGCCCTGTAAGTACACTCACACAATCACTACACTTATCTGAGGGACCCCAGCGGAGCAAGGAGGTAGCAGGACAGTAATTTTGCAATAGGGTGTGCTGGACAGCGGTGACTGGACCCCCAATTATTACCTGCAGTTCATCCACCAGAGGGCCTTGCATTCCCCATACTTATATTGAGACACTATCTATTTTTATGCTGGTTAGCCAGATACTGAAGCACCAGCAACTGAATAAAACCTCCCCCACCTGACACCCCCTCCCCCCCCTGATATTATACATTCTCATACCTTCAAACTTCAATAAGGAGAGGGAGGGAGAGGGAAAGGGAGAAAAGGAGAGGAGTAACGTGGAAGCACATAGAAGAAACATAAGCCTGACGCCCCCTGCAGATTGCAGGCTAGAAGTGCACATTAGAGTGAGTCTATAATTGCTATGGACAAATTCATGTCTAAATCATTACGTAACCCACGGGGTGCTCAGTCGGGTAAAGGCAAAAATCGTGAAAATCCCGCTAGTAGTGCCCCTGTCTCCCCGACGTATAGTCAAGGCTCTAGCCCCCGGGGACAACCCGCACCAATTATGGATCCATCTAAATCCCTCTCCACGAATGAAATCACAAACATATTATCATCCCTGCTAGATCAAAAACTGGCACCTTTGAAAACCTCTCTAGATTCAGCGCTCGCACAACTCACAGCCCATGATCAACGTATCTCAGAGGCAGAGCAAAGAATCTCGGATTTAGAGGATGATCTATCAGCAGCTAAAACAACTCAGGTGGAACACGACAAGCTGATGGCATCTCTGCAAGACAAATTAGAAGATTTGGAAAATCGGAATAGAAGAAATAATGTACGTCTGGTGGGCCTACCAGAATCCGTGAAATTTTCCGAACTCATGGCTCTGGTCTCCCAGTGGTTACCCAGAGAGCTAGGATGCGTATCTGCCACAGGTTCCATCTTAGTGGAACGTGTCCATCGAATTGGTCCTGATCGTCAGTCCGGCAGAGATAGACCCAGACCGGTCATCATGAGAATTCTCAACTACGCCGATAAGGTTCGGTTGCTAGAGGCCTATAGAAGACACACAGATCTCCGATACCAAGACTCCAGAATTCTATTATTCCAAGACTTCTCATATCTGGTTGCTGCAAGACGACGAGAATTCTCACCTATTTGCAAACGCCTCTTCGAGATGGGCCACAGGTTTGCGTTATTGTATCCAGCCAAGCTGAGAATCACCTATGGTGGAAAAATCCACTTTTTTGAAACAGCGCAAGAGGCTAGAAATTTTGTGAACTCCTTGGATGCAGCTCTTCTACCGGGTACAGGTGATGCTGACTGACTTAATACATCCTTCTCAAGTGGGTTGATCGCCACCATTACTTGACTCATTTATGTTTCAGTCAAATAACGCCTTTTTGTTTGATAAGCTGAATAGTAGGTATTTATACACTGTGAAGAAGGCTCACTGTAGCGACCGGAGCCTGGAGAAGGCTACGGTGCGACAGTACCATATTGGTTGTGTTCTACTAATTTTCTCTCTGTGTAACTTTTCCCCCGTACAATTGTCTCTGATATTGTTTTGTTTGTTTCCTCCCTTTCCCCTCACCCTCTTTTCTCATCTTTTGTCATATTGTTTTAGGATACGGTGCTCCTGGTTACTAGGTTGGAGAATATCCTCCTCACATGTTTTACTGCTCTCCATTTGGAGATTGCTATTGTTTAACAGGGCGCCCATTTGGGTTCGCAAAAAGTTAAAATGGTTTTATAACTTAGTTCATATTGTTAACACTGTACACACACATGGCTTACGTATAATGATAGGAATGTATCTGATGTTTTACACTTATTATTTATCATCAACGATCCACATCAGTCCGCTCGCTGGGACGGACTGGGATCGACAGTTATGGTATATTACTCCCCGTGGTTGGCCTAGGGTTGGTATCGGCTGAATGCCGTCGACTCAGGATCCTTCCACAATAATGCAGTCACGATTTCGATTAGTGTCCTGGAACGTAGATGGACTTAATACTCCAATTAAACGGAAAAAGGTCCTGGCCTGTCTGAAACGACTGAAACCAGATATAGTATTATTGCAGGAAACTCATTGGCGGATGTCAGATCCGAATGTATTACGGTATACGTGGGTTGGAGAGTATAGAACAGCTTCCTTCACATCCAAACGTAGAGGCGTACTAACTATCCTCAATAGATCACTCCCTGCCACTGTCTTAGATAGCTTGGTCGACCAGGAGGGTAGATTCCTGTTTTTGAAAATAAAAATACTAAATACGCCCTATACGATAGCCAACATATATGCCCCTAATGGCCCTAACGCATCATTCTTTTCTGATATCTACAAAAATTTGCAAGATTGGGCAGAGGGAGAAGTTATCATGGGAGGAGACTTTAATTGTGTACAGTCAGCTGGTATTGACAAAACAGCTATATCCGGTACTCATACGATCACCACTCCACCCTCACTCACCTTACTCACCACTTCTCTACGACTGTCCGACCCCTGGAGAATTCGTAACCCAGACGCTCGCGAATATACCTTTTACTCCCACCCGCACCATTCCTCCTCCAGATTAGACTACTGGTTAATCACTGATTCTCTTTTACATCATGTAGTGGATACTAAAATTGAACCAATCTCACTCTCGGACCATGCTCCGATTTGGTTATCAATCAACCTAGATACTCCCTTACCTAGGTCCTATAATTGGCGCTTCCCCGCTTACCTAGAAACTTCTGAGGACTTTAAACAATTTCTCACCAGAGCCTTCCTTAACTACACTGAGGATAATAAGGTTCATGAGAACGACATTAATTTGTTTTGGTCGGCTTCCAAACCAGTTGTCCGAGGACAAATATTAGAATACGTTTCCAGAAAACGTAAACATCTGAATACCCAGTTGAGTGACCTGAGCAAGGCTTTGACCGCAGCGTATAATACACTGACATTAAATGATTCTCCAGACAACAGACAAAATTATATTGACGTGAAACATCTCTATGATGCACTCTGCACCGAGAGAGCCAGTTTCTCCTATGACGTACAGAGGAATAAATTCTTCCGAGGGGGTAATAAGTCGGGTAAATTATTGGCCAACTTAGTGAGATCATCTACTGCCCCCTCCCGTATAACTAGCTTACATACCGACCCGACTTCCTCAACTATGGACACACAAATTATGTCAAACACCTTCCTACAATACTATTCAAACTTATACGCGGCACCTTTAGATAGGCCCACAGAGGGTATGAAGTTTCTGGACGAAGCTAACTTACCTACTTTGACAGAGGAAGAACGAGAATCACTAACGTGCCCTATAACAGACACAGAGCTGTTGTTCTTGATTAAGTCACTTCACAATGGAAAATCACCAGGCCCGGATGGGTTTGGAGCAGTATATTACAAAATGCTAGCTCCCCACATAACACCATATTTATTGACGTTGTTTAACTCACTGCTGAAAGGGTCCCCACCACCTCCGAGATTCACAGAAGCTAGAATAGTAGTATTCCCTAAACCGGGTAAAGACCCATCATTTGTCCAGTCCTACCGACCCATATCTCTTCTTAACCAAGATCTAAAACTATTCACCAAACTATTGGCTGCTCGTCTCCAACCGATACTAATGCGTATCTTACATCCTGCCCAAACGGGGTTTGTTAAAACTAGAACATCAATACATAATGTACGAACCCTGATAGCAGCAATACATAGTGTCAAAGACTCCACAACATCCAAGGCACTTGTGGTCAGCTGTGATGCTGACAAAGCGTTTGACCGTGTATCATGGACACATCTACTTAGAATTTTCCACACTCAACAATTCGGAGAGGGGTTCACTAAAGTCTTCAGTATGCTTTACTCTAATCCACAAGCCCACCTAACCATTAATGGATTGAACACACCGGCCTTTTCTTTACATAGAGGTACGCCCCAGGGATGCCCCCTATCTCCCTTACTTTTTAACCTAGCTCTAGATACACTGATACGCACCTGCGTGCAAAATGTTGCCTGGGAAGGAATAAAAATTGGCACACAACCAGTGAAGGTTTCGGCCTTTGCGGATGACCTATTATTATATTTTAGTGACCCCATAAAGGCGTTCCCTTCATTACTGACCACGCTACATGATTTCCACTTGATCTCGGGCTTCTTAATCAATTTCGATAAAACAGAAGCTTTGGCTCTTGGACCCAAGGCTGCACGAAATTGGGGCTCCAGATTTCCCTTTAAATGGGCGTCCGGTTTCATAACCTACCTGGGCTTACGCTTCTCACCAACCCTAGCCGAACTGTACCCACTGAACTTTTCCCGTGCCATTAACAAAATGATTGAAGATTTTACACGCTGGCAAACCTTACCAATCTCATATATAGGTAGATGCCACTTATATAAAATGATCTCCTTCCCCCGTCTATTATACCCGATCCAAATGCTCCCATATCTACTGACCAAACGGGATATACAAACAATTAACAAGGCCCTTAATACTTTCATATGGACAAATAAACGCCCACGTATAGCCCTTTTTAAACTGAAACAACAGACAACGCTGGGTGGCGTGAATATACCATGCCCAGAAGACTATTCTTTAGCTGCTAATTACAGATATGCCCTTGACTGGGTAAGAGGTTCCTCTGACTACACTAATATATCTTTGGAACAGAGTATGCTATCCCATGGTACTTTGTCTACCATATTACATTTTCCAGACCCCTTCACACTGACGTCCATCCGCTCGAACCCGCTGCTACTCGCTCCATACAAAGCGTGGCAACACCTTCGAAAACGCAAAGGGCTGACAACTACCTGCTCTCTATTCCAACCGCTCCTGCATAACCCAGACTTCCAAGGCGGAAACACAGATGCTATTATCAAGACTTGGTACTCCCAAGGCTTACGTTTAGTATATCAATTCTTAAATGTCACCTGCACCGAAGTACTTACCTTGTCGCAATTAAAGATTAAATTCCCGAACTTACATATACCACTATTCGCATATTTTCAAGTACGCAGCTTTGCAACACAATTGATAACACGTTTACGGCCAGCAGATTATAACTTTCCCCTGGACACCCAACTGCGTTTAAACCCCCAGTCTTCCTATCCAACATCCTTTATTTATGCACACACCAGACGCCAACTTGACCTAGATTGTCAAACCACAGGCCTAGCTAAATGGTCGACCACTCTACCAGACATCCCTCTACAGACCATAATACATTGGCACTTGTTACTTAATAAATATTTAGTATCCTCCTCCTATGCAGAAATGCATTTAAAAATATTGCACAGGGCGTATTATACTCCCCGTCTCAGATACCTCACGGGCATCTCTGATAACTCCAATTGCTTCAAGTGCTCCACACATGATGCTGACATCATCCACTGTCTTTGGTCATGTCCTATAATACAGCTATTTTGGAAAGACGTCTGTAATTATATTACAACGACTCTAAACATCCCTATCAAACCAACTTTACTTTGGGCTTTCTGGAACCAATATGACTCAGACAGCTGCTCATTACCTACAGGGAATAAACTGTTATTAGCTAGGATAGCGGCAGCTTCGAATAAGACTATTCTATCCCAATGGATACACGGAACCCCTATACCCATAACCCTTTTATTCCCTAGACTGACGCATCTATATCAAATGGACTGGATTGAATGCTCTCTTAGAGCGGAATCCAACTCTTCCAAGTTTTTTACAATATGGCTACCCTACGTGAAAACCTTGCCACAACCAATTTGCGATAACATGCGGAAAGTGGTTAAATATACCACATGGTACAATATAGAAACGCTTACGAGGGGATCACCACCCTTCTAACCCCAACTTTACTGTTTTCAGGAACAATGTTTTAGACTAGCATATACACACCGTTAATGGCATGACACCGAGAGATGACAGATCCTTGCAATATATTTAGCATTACCCGTAACCTACTGTTATTATCACTTCCTCTACTAATGTACGCGACTGCTCCTGTATGGAAATAATGTTGTACATTCCTATACAACCTGAAATTTGATTTTGTCGCTATACAGCTATTGTGTGCAATATGTGTGTTACATTTGTATTTTTCTCTTTACCAATAAACAGATTTAAAAAAAAAAAAGTAGAAAAAAGTAAAAAAAAAATGAAATAAAGTTAAAAAAAGTTTTCAACAATTGTATAATTTGTACTGTTTTGCGCACTGCACCCCAGTATGCTCTGCACCCCAGTGCACATGCATAAAAGCGGTTTGACTCCACAAAGTGAGAGCCAAGCTGCCAGTAAAAAAATCTATATATATTATATACATACTGTATTGTTGTATAATTTGATTGTACTGTTCTGCGCACTGCATCCGATCTGTACCCCAGTGCACGTGCGTAAAAGTGGTCTTACTCCACACAGTGTGGTCACTATCCAAAGAATTGCGGAGGATTATTTTCATGACACTGTACAAATAGGCATTTCACAGAGTCCCTTTGACTACTGGAAAGAAAAAAAGGTAATTTGGAGGCCCTTGTACAAACTGGCTATGCATTACTTAAGCTGCCCACCCTCCAGTGTGTACTCAGCACACCCGGGAACCTTGTCAGCAATAGCCATAGGAGGCTGCTTCCTCAAAATGTGGTAAAGATGATGTTCATCAAAATGAACTACAAATACCACTAGGAAGAGCTTTACCGGCAAATACATCAAAGTACAGAGACTCCTATAATGGTGGATTCCAGCGGGGATTAATTGATATTGTGTGAGAATCATGGCTATTTTTCATTCGGAATGGTCCGGAATGCCGTTCCTGAAGGTCCTGTGAAAAATGACGTCTTCAGGAACAGTGTTCCGGAACCTCCTGTCAGTGGGGCTACCAGTGCTTTTAAACTCCCTGCCCCATCCCAACATCTTCTCCCAGGCAGCTTTTCTCTGTACCCAATGGAGGGATGGAGAGCCTTGTCGGAGAGATTGGGATTTGGGACTGGTACCGCAGAGTAGAGGACCCCTGCACAGAGAGGAGTTGCCCAGAGTACTACCCAACCACCTGGAGCCCCAGAAGTAACCTGGTGTAGAAATGAGGCGGCAGCGCTGGAACCGGAGGAGCAGCCCGAGTACCAGGACTTCAAGGGAAACTCCCTAGGGATGTGCAAGAGCAGTAGAATGTACCTGCAGGCACCATGGAAGACACCCTGCTGCCGGTAGTGAAAGCCTCAAGAGAAGACTCCCGATGGACCCAGGAGGAAAAGGAGATTATCCCGGTGGAGGAAGCTGCCCGCAATATTGCCCGATTGGACAGACATCGCAGAGGAGGAGTACCCCGAACTTCACCCATTTTACACGGTTCCGAGGCGGACTCGAATCTTCCTGCCTTGCTCGGTTAACCCGAGCGCACCTGAACGTCATCATCCCGCTGTCGGATTCTCGCGAGATTCGTATTCTACATAAGAGGCCGCGCGTCGCCGCCATTTTCACTCGTGCATTGGAGATGATAGGGAGAGGATGTGTGCAGCGTTCTCTCAGTTGTGTTCAGTGTGCTGTAAATATCCGTGCTCAGTGTGCTGCAAATATCTGTGCTCAGTGTGCTTGCAAATATCTGGGTTCAGTGTGCTGAAAATATCTACGTTCTCTGCCTGAAAAACGCTCCATATCTGTGCTCAGTGTGCTGCAAATATCTGTGCTCAGTGTGCTTTATTGTGGGGACTGGGGACCACCAGTATTATATAGTAGGAGTACAGTACAGAGTTTTGCTGACCAGTGACCACCAGTATTATACGTTCTCTGCCTGAAAAACGCTCCATATCTGTACTGCATTGTAGTATATAGTAGGAGGACAGTGCAGAATTTTGCTGACCAGTGACCACCAATATTATATCAGTACGGTACAGTAGTTCACTGCTCTACCTACCTCTGTGTCGTCAAGTATACTATCCATCCATACCTGTGGTGCACTTTAGTTGTTGTGCGCAGTAGTAGGAGGACAGTGCATAATTTTGCTAACCACCAGTATATAATATATAGCAGTACGGTACAGTAGGCCACAGCTCTACCCACCTCTGTGTCGTCAAGTATACTATCCATCCATACCTGTGGTGCATTTTAGTTGTTGTGCGCAGTAGTAGGAGGACAGTGCAGAATTTTGCTGACCACCAGTATATAATATATAGCAGTACGGTACAGTAGGCCACTGCTCTACCCACCTCTGTGTCGTCAAGTATACTATCCATCCATACCTGTGGTGCATTTTAGTTGTTGTGAGCAGTAGTAGGAGGACAGTGCAGAATTTTGCTGACCACCAGTATATAATATATAGCAGTACGGTACAGTAGTCCACTGCTCTACCTACCTCTGTGTCATCAAGTATACTATCCATCCATACCTGTGGTGAATTTAGGTTGTTGTGCGCAGTAGTAGGAGGACAGTGCATAATTTTGCTGACCACCAGTATATAATATATAGCAGTACGGTACAGTAGGCCACTGCTCTACCTACCTCTGTGTCGTCAAGTATACTATCCATCCATACCTATGGTGCATTTTAGTTGTTGTGCGCAGTAGAAGGAGGACAGTGCATAATTTTGCTGACCACCAGTATATAATATATAGCAGTACGGTACAGTAGGCCACTGCTCTACCTACCTCTGTGTCGTCAAGTATACTATCCATCCATACCTGTGGTGCATTTTAGTTGTTGTGCGCAGTAGTAGGAGGACAGTGCATAATTTTGCTGACCACCAGTATATAATATATAGCAGTACGGTACAGTAGTCCATTGCTCTACCTACCTCTGTGTCGTCAAGTATACTATCCATCCATACCTGTGGTGCATTTTAGTTGTTGTGAGCAGTAGTAGGAGGACAGTGCATAATTTTGCTGACCACCAGTATATAATATATAGCAGTACGGTACAGTAGGCCACTGCTCTACCTACCTCTGTGTCGTCAAGTATACTATCCATCCATACCTGTGGTGCATTTTAGTTGTTGTGCGCAGTAGTAGGAGGACAGTGCATAATTTTGCTGACCACCAGTATATAATATATAGCAGTACGGTACAGTAGTCCACTGCTCTACCTACCTCTGTGTCGTCAAGTATACTATCTATCCATACCTGTGGTGCATTTTAGTTGTTGTGCGCAGTAGTAGGAGGACAGTGCAGAATTTTGCTGACCACCAGTATATAATATATAGCAGTACGGTACAGTAGGCCATTGCTATTGATATATTACTGGCATATAATTCCACACATAAAAAAATGGAGAACAAAAATGTGGTGGGTAAAATAGGGAAAGATCAAGATCCACTTCCACCTCGTGCTGAAGCTGCTGCCACTAGTCATGGCCGAGACAATGAAATGCCATCAACGTTGTCTGCCAAGGCCGATGCCCAATGTCATCTGTGTCGTCAAGTATACTATCCATCCATACCTGTGGTGCATTTTAGTTTTGCGCAGTATATATAGTAGGAGGACAGTGCATAATTTTGCTGACCGCCAGTATATAATATATAGCAGTACGGTACAGTAGTCCACTGCTCTACCTCTGTGTCGTCAAGTATACTACAAAAGTTCAGTAAAATGACCCAAAAATCAAAATTAAAAGCGTCTGAGGAGAAGCGTAAACTTGCCAATACGACACGGAGTGGCAAGGAACGGCTGAGGCCCTGGCCTATGTTCATGGGTAGTGGTTCAGATTCACATGAGGATGGAAGCACTCATCCTTTTGCTAGAAAACTGCAGTGCCACTCATAGATGGGCCAGGTGTTTGTGTCGGCCACTTGGGTCGCTTAGCTTAGTCACACAGCGACCTTGGTGCCCCTCTTTTTTTTCTTTGCATCATGTGCTGTTTGGGGACTATTTTTTAAATCTGCCATCCTGTCTGACACTGCAGTGCCAATCCTAGATGGGCCAGGTGTTTGTGTCGGCCACTTGGGTCGCTTAGCTTAGTCACACAGCTACCTCATTGCACCTCTTTTTTTCTTTGCATCATGTGCTGTTTGGGGACTATTTTTTAAATCTGCCATCCTGTCTGACACTGCAGTGCCACTCCTAGATGGGCCAGGTGTTTGTGCTGGCCACTTGGGTCGCTTAGCTTAGTCATCCAGCGACCTCGGTGCAAATTTTAGGACTAAAAATAATATTGTGAGGTGTGAGGTGTTCAGAATAGACTGGAAATGAGTGGAAATTATGGTTATTGAGGTTAATAATACTATGGGATCAAAATGACCCCCAAATTCTATGATTTAAGCTGTTTTTGAGGGTTTTTTGTAAAAAAAACACCCAAATCCAAAACACACCCGAATCCGACCAAAATTTTTCAGGGAGGTTTTGCCAAAACGCGTCCGAATCCAAAACACGGCCGCGGAACCGAATCCAAAACCAAAACACAAAACCCGAAAAATGTCCGGTGCACACCACTATTAATATGGTGCCGGGCATTACTGTATGGAGCGCAAAGGTGTTGGACATTACTGTGTGAGGCACAATATGGTGTTGGGAAGTACTGTGTTGTACGTAATATGGTGTTGGGCATTACTGTGAGGGGAGTAATATGGTGTCGGGCATTACTGTGTGGGGTTAATATGGTGTTGGGGGCATTACTGTGTGGGGCATAATATGACTCTTCCTTGTGAGACCCATTTTTGCTTTGAGTGTGTCATGCGCGCATTGTCCTTTTAAGATGTTTATCCCATCAAGGGGCGCCACCCACATAGCCTAAACTGTGTTTAAAAAAAAAGAGTTTACACATCAATTGATGCCCCACCCCTTTGGTAGCTCCACCCGCATCTCTGCCCACCTCTGCCCTGCCCACAGTTCCTGAACCTATTTTCCTAGAAAAATAGCACTAATGAGGATGATGTACACATTAATGTGGGTGAGGATGAGGATGCTAGTTAACAATGTCATCTTACCACTGCAAAGCTGTTAGCATAGCTGCCTGGAGCCCATTGGTAGCTTGTTTCAGCCATAACAGTGGCAGTCGCTGTTGTTGAAGTGCTTGTATTGTTAAACTGTGCATGTCCTTTTTAATATCCAACATAAGGGTGGGAGAGAAATCCCAATGATAATTCCACCTTGTACCACTTTTCATTTCTACCACTGCTGTGTGGCAATGGGGGTCATTCTGACCCATTTGCTCGCTGCGTTTTAACGCAGCAGAGCGAACGGGCCCCTACTGTGCATGCGCCGGCGCCATAGTGCGCCGGCGCATGCCAGACGGCCGAAGGCCTTAGCAAGGATGCAATCGCCTCTGCCTGATTGACAGGCAGAGGCGATCGCTGGGCGCAGGGGCCGTTTCGTGGGTTTGGGGTGGCCAACGCAGGCGTGGCCGGACTGAACGGGGGACGGGCCACAGCGGCTGAGTTACATCACACGCAGCCGCTGCGGGCCGGGGAGCGATGAGTAGCTCCCAGCCAGCACGCTAAAGCTGCGCTGGCCGGGAGCTACTCTTGAAGTGCAAAGGCATCGCCACTGTGCGATGCCTTTGCATTTCTGCGAGGGGGAGCCGGACTGACATGCGGGGCGGGCTATCCTTGTGCTGGGCGTCCCCCCGCATATCAGGGAAGAAGATCGTAGCTGTGCCAAATTTAGCACAGCTACGATCAACTCGGAATGACCCCCAATGTTTCTTAAATGTGCTATAAACTGCTGTGCGTTTGTGCTTGTGTTCTATCGCATAGTAACCAGCCAGCTTGCTGCAGCCTTTGGCCTAAAGCCAAAACAATACTGTGAGCTGTGAGGTTTTCAAAATTTGCTAGAAATTAGTGAAAATTAATGTTATTGAGGTTAGTAATACTCTAGAAACAAAAAAGACCCAAACTATGTGATTTTAGATGTTTTTGTACATTTTTGGAAACAATAGAAAACCAAAACCAGTCACAGCCAAAATACAAAACCGAATCCAAAACCAAAACCGAATGACGAATTAGAACCAAAACCAGTAAAAATGGTCTGACACATATCTCTACTTATATTTGAAATAATTTATTAAGACTAATAGTCACACACATACAGTATAGACAAAAGAAACATTGATATCTAAAATAAAATAACTATCTGCTGTTATTTATATGTATATAGGTGGTCATTCAGGTGCTGACGCAAAGTGGCGATTGTACTCATATCGATCGATGTTTATGCACTGCGCATGCTTATAAGCCGCACAGAGGTAGCAGCGGACAGTAACTTAATTCGATTTTAGATATCAGTGTATGTTTTGTCTATATGGCTGCATTGTGGAGCCTACTGAAGGAGAGTGAGCCATGTCCAAGATGGGCTTTGCTCTGCAAACATTTGCATTAGCTTTTTTGAAATGTATATTGGGGGTCATTCCGAGTTGTTCGCTCGCAAGCTGCTTTTAGCAGCTTTGCACACGCTAAGCCGCCGCCTACTGGGAGTGAATCTTAGCTTATCAAAATTGCGAACGAAAGATTAGCAGAATTGCGAATAGACACTTCTTAGCAGTTTCTGAGTAGCTCCAGACTTACTCGGCATCTGCGATCAGTTCAGTCAGTTTCGTTCCAGGTTTGACGTCACAAACACACCCAGCGTTCGCCCAGACACTCCTCCGTTTCTCCAGCCACTCCCGCGTTTTTCCCAGAAACGGTAGCGTTTTTTCACACACACCCATAAAACGGCCAATTTCCGCCCAGAAACACCCACTTCCTGTCAATCACATTACGATCACCAGAACGAAGAAAAAACCTTGTAATGCCGTGAGTAAAATACCTAACTGCATAGCAAATTTACTTGGCGCAGTCGCACTGCGGACATTGCGCATGCGCATTAGCGACTAATCGCTCCGTTGCGAGAAAAATATAACAAGCGAACAACTCGGAATGACCCCATTATGTGTAGTTTACTTCCAACTCGGTGTCAGCCTCTTTGAGTCTAAAAATGTCTCTTAAAATATTTGCATGGTTTATTTCGGCCCTCTGGTTATAAAATTTTTTTCAGTCAAGTCACCTTTAGGAATTCATGGAAGCAGTCACTGCTCCAGAGGTGGGGCTTCAGCACAGTCCAAAATTCAAATAGCGGAGCAGCACCAACTGCCAGTGAGTTCCGGCCAGTGATGTTTGGCAGCATTTGGGGTGGCAGTTGGTGTGGCTCCCCTGTTTGAATATTGGACTGTGCTGCAGCCCCACCTCTGGAGCCGTCACTGCATAGAAGTAATCTGTATGTTAAGTTACTGATCTACAGCGCTGCAAGTATGGCGGTACGGAGCGGTACGGCGTAAGAAATTCCCAGCCGGTACGCTGTACCACCAGGCCGCCACCTTGCAGACACCGGGTGTTAGAGAGAGGAGAGCGCAGTATGCGCCTCTCCTCTCCTGCCTGCCCAGTCAGTCCTGAGTCTGGCGGCAGCGTGCACTGAAATGCCAGTTCGTGAGCCAATCAGAGCTCACGGACCCGCAGTCAATCAGGAGCCGCCGCTGCTGGACCGCAAGCTCTGATTGGCTCATGGACAGATCTAATATACAGGATGACACCGTCACCGCAGGAGGACTCCGAGACCGGACTGAGGGCAGGAGAGGGGCAGGAGGTGCGCGTGCTGCGCTCTCCTCTCCCCAGCAGCAGCAGACAGTGCCAGTCCCAACAACGGTGAGTTGCACTGCTGGGGCATATATGGCACTGTGGGGGCATATCTGGCAAAGTGGGGGCATATCTGGCACTGAAGGGGCATATCTGGCACTCTGGGGCAATGTGTATCTGGCACTGTGGGGTAATGTGTATCTGGCACTCTGGGGCAATGTGTATTTGGCACTGTGGGGGCATATATGGCACTACTGGGGGCATTTGTGTATCTGGCACCATGGGGCATTTGTGCATCTGGCACTGTGGGGCATTTGTGCATCTGGCACCGTGGGCCATTTGTGTATCTGTCACTGTAGGAGCATATCTTGCACGGTGGGGGCATATCTGGCACTGGGGGGGGGGGGGGCATATGTGTATCTGGCACTATTGGGGTCATATGTGTATCTGCCCCCCCATATGTGTATCCTGCCCCCATTTTCATTGGCCACGCCCTATGTGGCATTTGGCGTGCACACAGTGCCTATAAGACATTTTTTCTATTTGCACCACTTTTGATCGATAAACCAGCAGTAAAGCTGCATTTGAAAAAACATAACTGATGACAGGTCTGTCAGTTCTTGCAGTTCATATACAGCAGGGGTGGCCAAACAGTCGATTGCGTACATGCGACTAGTCGATCGCGATTCGCTGCCCATCCACCCGAAGCCGCGCCTCTCCTGCCTGCCGTCCTGCCCCTCAGTCTGGTCTCCGGTAGTGACGGCGGAGTGTATAGCTCAAATCAGGCGCCGGTTCGTTAGCCAATCAGAGCTCGCGATCCAGCGCCTGATTTGAGCCATACACGCTGCTGTCACCGCCGGAGACCAGACTGAGGGGCAGGACGGCAGGCAGCAGAAGCGCGCGCTGCGCTCTCCACACAGCACGGTGAACACTATGGGGGCATATCTGGCAATGTGGGGCATATGTGGCACTGTGGGGGCATATCTGGCACTGTGGGCACAGTGGCGGCATATGTGGCAATGTGGGGCATATGTGGCACTGTGGGGTCATATCTGGCACTGTGGGGGCATATCTGGCACTGCGGGCACATGGCACTGTGGGGGCATACCTGTAATCTGGCACTGTGGGGGCATATCTGGCACTGCGGGCACATGGCACTGTGGGGGCATATCTGTAATCTGGCACTGTGGGGGCATATCTGGCACTGTGGGGGCATATCTGGAACTGCGGCCACATGGCATTGTGGGGGTATATCTGTAATCTGGCACTGTGGGGGCATATCTGGCACTGTGGGGGCATATCTGGGACTATGGGTGCATATCTGGCACTGCGGGCACATGGCACTGTGGGGGCATATCTGTAATCTGGCACTGTGGGGGCATATCTAGCAGTGTGGGCACATGACACTGTGGGGGCATATCTGTATCTGGCACTGTGGGGGCATATCTGGCACTGTGGGGGCATATCTGGAACTGCGGCCACATGGCACTGTGGGGGTATATCTGTAATCTGGCACTGTGGGGGCATATTTGGCACTGTGGGGGCATATCTGGCACTATGGGGGTATATCTGGCACTGCGGGCACATGGCACTGTGGGGGCATATCTGTAATCTGGCACTGTGGGGGCATATCTAGCAGTGTGGGCACATGGCAGTGTGGGGGCATATCTGTATCTGGCACTGTGGGGGCATATCTGGCACTGTGGGCACATGGCACTGTGGGGGCATATGTGTATCTGGCACTGTGGGGGCATATGTGTTTGAGGTTTTTACCTGTGGGGGCCAATGTGTTATTTCGTGCGAGACAGTCATTACACTCTGTGCAGCAAGGCTACGTCCCTTTTTTTGTTATACCACGCCCACTTTTTTATTATACCACACCCCTTTTTGCTATTATTCCTACTAGGTAGATCACAAAAGCTTTTTCACTTTCAAAGTAGATTGCCGACTCCAAAAGTCTGCCCCGCTCCTGATATACAGGAGTTACAAGCCCACACACAATGTCTCTCGCTGCTCCTAGATAGACATATGAAGCTGGATGCCTTCCAAAAGCAATATTAATACAAATATTTTGATACCAAGTACAAAGCTATGCCTGTAACGGCTGTCACTGACCTGAAACGTATTCATGCACTGATTCCGATAACTCCTAGCAAGCCATTAAATAAGTTTGTTTCCTGAGCAATTGTAGACGGAATGTTTCATCTACATTCCTGTGAGCGACAGCCATTTGTATAATCTTTATGTGCCTGACAACTGTACATCCTCAAGGTCATACATGCTGTTACACAGGTTTCTTACATCTCAGCTCTGTTATAGTGACTTAAATATTCTCCACTTATTTTTCAGACTAGGGGCAAGGGCTAAAGCAGGCTGGCTGGCTGCAGATGTTCCCTAACGTTTCTTCTCTGTCTTCTTTTAGTCGGGAAGTATGGCCCTCATTCCGAGTTGTTCGCTCGCAAGCTGCTTTTAGCAGCTTTGCACACGCTAAGCCGCCGCCTACTGGGAGTGAATCTTAGCTTATCAAAATTGCGAACGAAAGATTAGCAAAATTGCGACTAGACACTTCTTAGCAGTTTCTGAGTAGCTCCACACTTACTCAGCAACTGCAATCAGTTCAGTCAGTTTCGTTCCAGGTTTGACGTCACAAACACACCCAGCGTTCGCCCAGACACTCCTCCGTCACTCCAGCCACTCCCGCGTTTTTCCCAGAAACGGTAGCGTTTTTTCGCACACACCCATAAAACGGACAGTTTCCGCCCAGAAACACCCACTTCCTGTCAATCACATTACGATCACCAGAACGAAGAAAAAACCTTGTAATGCCGTGAGTAAAATACCTAACTGCATAGCAAATTTACTTGGCGCAGTCGCACTGCGGACATTGCGCATGCGCATTAGCGACTAATCGCTCCGTTGCGATAAAAAAATTACGAACGAACAACTCGGAATGACCACCTATGTTTGTTGAGGTTTAATTGGTATCTGGTGTTACATAGACTCCATCAACTGATAGGTAACTTTTAAAACTGTATCTAGCCTCAAGGCAGTGTCATGTCTTTCTGAAAACAGTAGATGTTTGGCATGTAAATGAATCAGAATGGAATAGTGGCCCCTAGATAAACAGAAGGATGACACTTCTACGAAAAGATGCAGATGGGCAATGACCAGTATTTACTAGTTATAGGTAATGACATGGGGCATACATGAAACAGATCTCAATAGCATCCCCAGAATAAAGGGGGGTACTCACGGGAGAGATGTGTGCTGAGCGATCTTAACACAGACCGCTCAGCACACATCTCTCACCCCGCTCAGCACAGCGCGATGTGCTGAGCGAGGGGGAAAGCCGACGGGGGGCCGCTCACTTCACACAACGGTGAAGTGAGCGACCCGCTAGATTGAGCCTGCATGCAGCTCAATCTAGCATCAGCGATAGCGATGCGCGGGGCCGCGCATCGCTATCGCTGGAGGGCATACACACGGCAGATCCGTGCTTAAAATCTAAGCAATCTAGCAAGATTGCTTAGATTTTAAGCACGGATCTCTCCGTGTGTACCCCCCTTAAAACCAGACGCACTAGACAATGTATGTGAGAGGCAGCACAGCTAAAGTGATTTTGGAAGTCCTGGGGGCAGGCAACCTTCAAGTAGGTGCCCAGGGCAGTGGTTCCCAATACTCGGTGCATCGGTGCACTTGCAGGGGTGCCGTGGGTTGGTGGTCCAGGACCAATTCAAATTATTTATGGTCAATGTAACACAGTAACAGGCAAAACCGGTGCTTGTGTCTTCCAATCATAAACTACTGTATCTGCACAAACAGAAGTGAATCATGTCTCTCACCATATAACTGAACCTAAGGATGACATCTATATATATAAAAGGCAAAAAAGGAGATTGACCCACTGACTGACTCATCATGAAATTTCTTAAACCACAAGGCCTACAATCTTGAAACTTGGCAGGTAGCTTCACCTTAGGTCCCAGATGCTTGCTAAGAACCGGTTTTACAAATGTAACTGTCCATCCACAGAAAGCGACAAAAATGGATGTGTGTACAGTATGTATATATGTATGTATGTATGTATGTATGTATGTATGTATGTATGTATGTATGTTCCAGCATAACTCCGGAATGCCTGCAGCAATTTACACCAAACTTGGTACACATATGACTTACAATCTGGGAACAAACACTGTGGGGATAACACACCCCTAGCACCCCTACGGGGGAGGGCAGCAGCACAGAGTATATCAGGAGAAAGCATAACTCCGGAATTCCTGTACCAATTTACACCAAACTTGGGACACCTATGACCTACAATCTTGGAACAAACACTGTGGGGGTAGGTGGGGGGGAGACATCCCTAGCATCCCTAGGGGTGAGGCAGCAGCACAGAGTATTTCAGCAGACATGATAACTCTGGAATGCCTTTAGCACTTTACACCAAACTTGGTACACATATGACTTACAATCTGTGAACAAACACGGGGGGGGGGGGGGGGGGGGGGGTAATTCCAAGTTGATCGCAGCAGGAAATTTTTTAGCAGTTGGGCAAAACCATGTGCACTGCAGGGGGGGCAGATATAACATGTGCAGAGAGAGTTAGATTTGGGTGGGTTATTTTGTTTCTGTGCAGGGTAAATACTGGCTGCTTTATTTTTAAACTGCAATTTAGATTGCAGATTGAACGCACCACACCCAAATCTAACTCTCTCTGCACATGTTATATCTGCCTCCCCTGCAGTGCACATGGTTTTGCCCAACTGCTAAAAATATTCCTGCTGCGATCAACTTGGAATTACCCCCACTGTGCAGGTAAGACACCTCTAGCACCCCTAGGGGTGAGGAAGCAGCACAGAGTATTTCAGCAGACAGCATAACTCTGGAATGCATGGTGCAATTTACACCAAACTTGGTACACATATGACTTACAAACTGGGAACAAACACTGTAGGGGTAACACACCTCCAGCACCCCTAGGGGTGGGCCAGCAGCACAGACTATATCAGGACATGCATGATATGTCAGTGACGACAGGGCTGCATGTGACAGGGCCAGTGACATGATGTAAGGAGGGGAATGGAGGTAGCAGGAAGCCACACACTTATGGATATAGAGTGGAAGTAGCAGGGTCCCCCAGCAGCACAGAGTATATCAGGAGATGCATTATGTGCTGCACTATATAAGAAACGGTAAATAAATCGATCATTTCACAGGGGCACTGACATGAGGTGAGGAGGGGAATGGAGGCAGCAAGAAGCCACAGACTGAGAGTTGTATAGTGGGAGTGCAGGGTCCCTTGGGGGACCAAAAAGGGGTCTGGCCACTACACAAAGTGGGTCAGGGAAGCAAGATATGCCTATATACTAGATCTCCAACCAATGTAAATTAACGAACTATAATTTAATTTACCATCCTCATCTAGTAGCGAAGCACGGGTATTTAGCTAGTACTGTATAAATAGTAAATACAATTTACTTAATGTAAATTGTACATTACCTCTGGCTCAGGTGAAGGTGCAAGGCTTCTTAGATACATGATTACATGTGCCCCCTGCTAGATATGCCAATGATTTAAAGCAGTTTGCTCATCTCTCTCCATTTCTTTTCTTACATGTCCTCAAACATTATTACAATAATCACAATAATTGTTCATATTTCTGATCCTGATAAAGCAATATTGTATTATTCCTGCTTCTGGTTTTTTTTTTGGCTTCCACTTTCTCTGATAAGAGTCTCACCCAGCAAAGAGTTGGAAGCAGAGTGAAAGCTTATGCTATCACTCTGTTTCCTGGTTCGGGCTCTCCGTGTCTAATGTACATGCGCGGCCGTCACCTGACGCATGAGTCATCAGGGGTCGACGGAGAGGAATTCCTTTCTGAAGATGACGTTATCTGCCGGGGACAAGCTCTGGAGCTTGGCAAATATGACAGTATAGCAGAGGATAACTATATTATAACCTCACTCTTACCGTACCACATATATCATTATCAAACCTCAATATAAAAACATTGATGATGACAGAGTCTCATGTTATAAAATAAACTTTTCTTAGTCTGAAGCCGTGACGCATGGCAGTGCCAGCTTGGAGCCTACCAACGTCCCTGCTGCGCAGCCTTGCCCCCAGGTACACTGCTGGGATTGGTGCCTGTAGCACATAGCTTTGATCAGCAGGGATTGGGCTACCTAAGGGGTATGCAACGGTACACCCTTCATACCACGTGCACACGCCTATGAGGAATACATATGTAATCCCTGTGGGTGGGATGCTAGCTGTCAGTATCCTGACAGCGGCATCCTGCCTACCAGAATGCCTGCAGTGGGACGAGCGCTACGAGCCCCCTTGTGTGCTCGCCATGCTGTGAGCTCGGTGGCTCGCTGCGCTGGGTGTAGTATGGTATGCTGGCGGCCGGGCTCCTGGCAAACAGCATACCGGCGCCGGGAGCCCGACCACCGGCATACCGACAGCGTGGCGAGCGCAAATGAGCCCCTTGCGGGCACGGTGGCAGGGGGTCGTGGACCCCACGAGGGAGAATATCTGTCGGTATGCCGGGTGTCGGGATTCCAGCGCCGGTATACTGTGCGCCGGGATCCCGACATTCGGCATACTGAAGACCACCCGCTGCGCTATCTCCAAGATCTGTTCCCACTTTATAGGTGTCGTGGACCCCCGTGAGTGGGAATAGCCCCTGTGAGCCAGAACTCCGGCTGTCGGCATTGTCGGCTGTCAGGATTTTGGCGTCGGTATCCTGCTAGCTGGGATTGCCTCCTGCTTATGGTCCCTAAATACATAAGGTATCACGGATTGAGGTGGAATCAATGTTGGGTCAAACTCATTGTGCATGAAACCTTACCGTAAAATTATTGTGCTGCTCAATAAAAATGATTCCCGTTACCTTGAAAAATGATCTTGTAAGATTCCGTATTATTTTATGATGTAGTCATAATTCTGATTAGAACATGTTTTGAAAAATGAAGACGAGAAACAAACCCACAAATTCCCTGCTTGCAATTTGGTATATTTGCTGGAACAAGATAATTATTTTTCTTGGACACAGACACACTGACAAATACATTTTCCCAACAGAATTAGGGTTAAAGTGAAACTTGTTTTTTTCATACTGCTTAGTAACCGAGGCCCTTAGAAATGGAGCTGCTTTGTTCATTTTTCTGCATCTTTATTAGGCTTTCTTTCCTTTTAATAAATGTATTTTTTTCCACAATGACCATTGCAGCCTTTTGATTCACTATTTGTACTAACCTGTCTGAATGAATACTTTATAATGCACCTGTGGAGTCTGCGACTATGGCTTTGTAATTAATGCTCAGAAGACATCACAAAGGTACACCACAAAGCCTGGAGCATTCGAGGTGCTTGGTGTCAGTTTCCAACAACAGGCACAGGGCTGGCAGTGTTTTCCGATTCCGCTCTTCTACATGGTGTTCTTTTTGTGTTCATTTATTAGGTTTTTGAATAAAAAGCTAATTTCAAAAGCATATGCACACACCGGCCATTTTGTCTGTGTTTATTTTGCAGAAAGCCGAAGCTGCCCTTTGACACCTAACAATACACCAACTGAAAATGTTTACTTGTCCCTCTGCTGTGTATGCTTTTAGCAGTGATAACAATATGATAACAACATTGGAGTCTGGGGTCTGCATTCAGCCTTCTATCTGCAACCATTGGCCAGCTGTTTCTCCATTCTTTGTGGATAGAAGATTAGAGACATAAAATGGGACAGGTGGGATACAGACGCACACACCTGGAGTAGTAATGCTAATGCTCTTATTCTGACTGGTACATTCTATTTTAATATTTCTCTGGATAGTGTGTATTTACAGTGACTTTCACAATTATACTGTAGTTAGAACAAATTGTTTTGTATCACGCAAAGGTTTGCAAAAATCATTACTGCACATTGATAACATTTAAAAAAATCCATTTTGTTTTTTACATGCATAAGTACAAAAGATTGAAGGTACTTAACTACGTTACTACAGCAACCAGACATTTTCTTTCATTTTGTAAATTGAGGTAGCTAGATAGGTCAAAGTTCATTGCTGAAGTCACCCTGGGTTACTGTACTGTGGGCCTAATTCTTATTCTGATCGCAGCAGCAAATTTGTTAGTTAATGGGCAAAACCATTAGATTTGGGTGTGGTGTGTTCAAACTGAAATTAGAGATGAGCGGGTTCGGTTTCTTTGAATCCGAACCCGCACGAACTTCACTTTTTTTTTCACGGGTCCGAGCGACTCGGATCTTCCCGCCTTGCTCGGTTAACCCGAGCGCGCCCGAACGTCATCATGACGCTGTCGGATTCTCGCGAGACTCGGATTCTATATAAGGAGCCGCGCGTCGCCGCCATTTTCACACGTGCATTGAGATTGATAGGGAGAGGACGTGGCTGGCGTCCTCTCCATTTAGATTAGATTTAGAAGAGAGAGAGAGAGAGAGATTGCTGTGATACTGTAGATTAGAAGAGAGTGCAGAGTGCAGACAGAGTTTAGTGACTGACGACCACAGTGACCAGTGACCACCAGAGACAGTGCAGTTGTTTGTTTTATTTAATATATCCGTTCTCTGCCTGAAAAAAACGATACACAGTCACACAGTGACTCAGTCTGTGTGCACTGCTCAGCCCAGTGTGCTGCACATCAATGTATTGTATATAAAGCTTATAATTGTGGGGGAGACTGGGGAGCACTGCAGGTTGTTATAGCAGGAGCCAGGAGTACATGATAAATAATATTATATTAAAATTAAACAGTGCACACTTTTGCTGCAGGAGTGCCACTGCCAGTGTGACTAGTGGTGACCAGTGCCTGACCACCAGTATATTAGTAGTATTGTATACTATCTCTTTATCAACCAGTCTATATTAGCAGCAGACACAGTACAGTGCGGTAGTTCACGGCTGTGGCTACCTCTGTGTCGGCACTCGGCAGGCAGTCCGTCCATCCATAATTGTATTATATACCACCTAACCGTGGTTTTTTTTTTCTTTCTTTATACCGTCGTCATAGTCATACTAGTTGTTACGAGTATACTACTATCTCTTTATCAACCAGTGTACAGTGCGGTAGTTCACGGCTGTGGCTACCTCTGTGTCGGAACTCGGCAGGCAGTCCGTCCATCCATAATTGTATTATAATATATACCACCTAACCGTGGTTTTTTTTTCGTTCTTTATACCGTCGTCATACTAGTTGTTACGAGTATACTACTATCTCTTTATCAACCAGTGTACAGTGCGGTAGTTCACGGCTGTGGCTACCTCTGTGTCGGAACTTGGCAGGCAGTCCGTCCATCCATAATTGTATTATAATATATACCACCTAACCGTGGTTTTTTTTTCGTTCTTTATACCGTCGTCATACTAGTTGTTACGAGTATACTACTATCTCTTTATCAACCAGTGTACAGTGCGGTAGTTCACGGCTGTGGCTACCTCTGTGTCGGCACTCGGCAGGCAGTCCGCCCAACCATAATTGTATTATATACCACCTAACCGTGGTTTTTTTTTCATTCTTTATACCGTCGTCATACTAGTTGTTACGAGTATACTACTATCTCTTTATCAACCAGTGTACAGTGCGGTAGTTCACGGCTGTGGCTACCTCTGTGTCGGCACTCGGCAGGCAGTCCGTCCAACCATAATTGTATTATATACCACCTAACCGTGGTTTTTTTTTCATTCTTTATACCGTCGTCATACTAGTTGTTACGAGTATACTACTTTCTCTTTATCAACCAGTGTACAGTGCGGTAGTTCACGGCTGTGGCTACCTCTGTGTCGGCACTCGGCAGGCAGTCCGTCCAACCATAATTGTATTATATACCACCTAACCGTGGTTTTTTTTTCATTCTTTATACCGTCGTCATACTAGTTGTTACGAGTATACTACTATCTCTTTATCAACCAGTGTACAGTGCGGTAGTTCACGGCTGTGGCTACCTCTGTGTCGGCACTCGGCAGCCCGTCCATAATTGTATATACCAGTGACCTAACCGTGGTTTTTTTTTCTTTCTTTATACATACATACTAGTTACGAGTATACTATCTCTTTATCAACCAGTCTATATATTAGCAGCAGACACAGTACAGTGCGGTAGTTCACGGCTGTGGCTACCTCTGTGTCGGCACTCGGCAGCCCGTCCATAATTGTATGTACACTGCAGTGCCACTCCTAGATGGGCCCGGTGTTTGTGTCGGCCAGTAGGGTCGCTAATCTTACTCACACAGCTACCTCATTGCGCCTCTTTTTTTCTTTGCGTCATGTGCTGTTTGGGGAGGGTTTTTTGGAAGGGCCATCCTGCGTGACACTGCAGTGCCACTCCTAGATGGGCCCGGTGTTTGTGTCGGCCACTAGGGTCGCTAATCTTACTCACACAGCTACCTCATTGCGCCTCTTTTTTTCTTTGCGTCATGTGCTGTTTGGGGAGGGTTTTTTGGAAGGGACATCCTGCGTGACACTGCAGTGCCACTCCTAGATGGGCCCGGTGTTTGTGTCGGCCACTAGGGTCGCTTATCTTACTCACACAGCGACCTCGGTGCAAATTTTAGGACTAAAAATAATATTGTGAGGTGTGAGGTATTCAGAATAGACTGAAAATGAGTGTAAATTATGGTTTTTGAGGTTAATAATACTTTGGGATCAAAATGACCCCCAAATTCTATGATTTAAGCTGTTTTTTAGTGTTTTTTGAAAAAAACACCCGAATCCAAAACACACCCGAATCCGACAAAAAAAATTCGGTGAGGTTTTGCCAAAACGCGTTCGAACCCAAAACACGGCCGCGGAACCGAACCCAAAACCAAAACACAAAACCCGAAAAATTTCAGGCGCTCATCTCTAACTGAAATGTCAATTGCAGTGTGAAAAATAAAGCAGCCAGTATTTAACCTTCACAGAAAAAAAATAAGCCACCCAAATCTAACTCTCTCTGCTCATGTTATATCTGCCCCTTCCCCCTGCAGCGCACATGGGCCCTCATTCTGAGTTGTTCGCTTGCTAGCTGCTTTTAGCAGCATTGCACACGCTAGGCCGCCGCCCTCTGGGAGTGTATCTTAGCTTAGCAGAAGTGCGAACGAAAGATTAGCAGAACTGCTACTAAATAATTCTTTGCAGTTTCTGAGTAGCTCCAGACCTACTCACAGATTGCGATCAGCTCAGTCCATTTAGTTCCTGGTTTGACGTCACAAACACGCCCTGCGTTCGGCCAGCCACTACCCCGTTTCTCCAGACACTCCCGCGTTTTTCCCTGACATGCCTGCGTTTTTTAGCACACTCCCAGAAAACGCTCAGTTACCACCCAGAAACGCCCCTTTCCTGTCAATCATTCACCTATCAGCAGTGCGACTGAAATGCGCCGCAGGATCCACAGCAAAACTGCTACGTTTTTAGTTAAATAACTAAGCACATGTGCCCTGCGTGCCCTGTGCATGCGCAATTAGCAACAAATCGCAGCATAGCGAAAATCGGCAACGAGCGAACAACTCGGAATGACCCCCATGGTTTTGTCCGTTAGCTGACAAATTTGCTGCTGCAATCAGATCTGAATTAGGCCCTGTTAGTAAACAGGGCCAGATTATCCATTAAGCAACCTAGGTAGTGACCAGTGTAGACTAAAACCCTTTTTCCACTAGCTTTTAAAACACGGGTAAATGCGCAGGGCGTGCATTTACCCGTGTTTTTTCCTAGTGGAAAAGGGTCCCCCTGCAAATTCCCGGATCAAGTGATCCGGGAATCCTACCCGGGTAGCTTGCTGGGTTGAACACGTGTTCTACCCGGTAAGCAGTGTAGTGTGAGCGGGAGCCATGTCGAGGCGACACAGCTCCCGTTCACAGTGTATGGGAGGGCGGAGCTGGGATATCATGTGATCTCCCAGCGCCGCCCCTGCCACGTCAGCAGCAGCGTCTGAAAGGGGGCTGTAGCAGGCTATAATACTGGGTAGAGCACTGGAGTGGTTCCAGACAACCGATATTAAATAGTGGGTTCATTTAGAGAGCAAAACTTTACCCACTCATATCGCACAATACTCTTGTCTGGCCTACTGGAACAGATTAGGGAAGCTCTCCTGGGTGTCCTCTATTTGGACTAATGGTCGACACATGAAAATGGTCGACACATTAAAGGTCGACACGTGAAAAGGTCAACATGAGTTTTTCAATTTTTTTTCTTTTTTGGAACTTTTTCATACTTTACGATCCACGTGGACTACAACTGGGAATGGTAACCATGTGAAGCGAGCCTTGCAAGGGGACGCGGTGCACTAATTGGGGTTCCCCGTCACTTTACACAGAAAACGACACAAAAAAGTAAAAAAAACCTCATGTCGACCTTTCATGTGTCAACCTTTCAAGTGTCGAACATTTTCACGTGTCGACCATTAGTCCATGTCGACCATGTCAATGTTGACCAATAGTGGTCAACCTAATGAGTGTCGACATTAACATTGTCGACCATTCATACTGGAACCCTATTTAGCTGCCTGCAGCTGAATGCATTGTGATGTCAAAGAGGTATTGTCTAGCTGCCTACAGCTGAATGCATTCTGATGTTACAGTGGTACTGTCTAGCTTCCTGCAGCTGAATGCATTGTGATGTCACAGAGGTACTGCTTAGCTGCCTGAAGTGGAATGCATTGTGATGTCACAGAGGTACTGTCCAGCTGCCTGCAGCTGAATGCATTGTGATGTCACAGAGGTGCTCATGAAGTCACAGAGGTTCTGTCCAGCTAGCTGCAGCTGAATACATTGTGATGTCACAGAGGTGCTCATGAAGTCACAGAGGTTCTGTCCAGCTAGCTGCAGCTGAATGCATTGTGATGTCACGGAGGTGCTCATGAAGTCACAGAGGTTCTGTCCAGCTAGCTGCAGCTGAATACATTGTGATGTCACAGAGGTGCTCATGAAGTCACAGAGGTTCTGTCCAGCTAGCTGCAGCTGAATGCATTGTGATGTCACAGAGGTGCTGTCTAGCTGCCTGCCCTGTAACATTTTATATAAGTGACCCGACATGGACAGCACAAGAGGAATAACGTACCGTGTAGCCATGGCATCATCACTGGACTGCAGGGATTATATAACAGAATGAATGGAGACAATGCAGTGTACTGAGTGCGGTGGGCTGTCTGTCGTGTGAGGGGGTTCACTACGATCTGCCGGCGACCAGCATACCCGCGCCGTGAGGCCGGCCGCCGGCTTACCGACAGTGTGGCGAGCGCAAATGAGCCCCTTGCTGGCTCGCTGCGCTCGCCACGCTACTGGCATGGTGGCGCGCTACGCGCGCCACACTGTTTTATACTCCCTCCAGGGGGGTCGTGGACCCCCACGAGGGAGAATAAGTGTCGGTATGCCGGCGGTCGGGCTCCCGGCGCTGGTATGCTGGTCGCCGGGAGCCCGACCGCCGGCATACTGAAGACCAGCCGTGTGAGGGGTGGGGCCACATGACAACACACAAAACAGGCCCCATATGCAACTTACCAGGAATCTTCCCTATGGCCAATCCACCCTGCTCTGGGTAATGGCCCTCATTCCGAGTTGTTCGCTCGCAAGGTGCTTTTAGCAGCTTTGCACACACTAAGCCGCCGCCTACTGGGAGTGTATCTTAGCTTATCAAAATTGAGACCGAAAGATTCGCAATATTGCAAAAAGACTTCTCTGTGCAGTTAGTGATGAGCGGGTTCGGTTTCTCGGAAACCGAACCCCCCCGAACTTCACGCTTTTTACACGGGTCCGAGGCAGACTCGGATCTTCCCGCCTTGCTCGGCTAACCCGAGCGCGCCCGAACGTCATCATCCCGCTGTCGGATTCTCGCGAGGCTCGTATTCTATCGCGAGACTCGGATTCTATATAAGGAGCCGCGCGTCGCCGCCATTTTCACACGTGCATTGAGATTGATAGGGAGAGGACGTGGCTGGCATCCTCTCCGTTTAGAATAGAAATAGATAGTGAGAGTGAGACACTTGATTTACTGGAGCTTAGGAGTACTCAGAGAGTGCAGAGTTTACTAGTGACTGACCAGTGACCACCAGTGCAGTTTTATTATTATTTAATATAATCCGTTCTCTGCCTGAAAAAAAACGATACACAGTGACACAGTATACCATATCTGTGCTCAGCCTCAGTGTGCTGCATCATCTATGTATATCTGACTGTGCTGAGTGCTCACTGCTCACACAGCTTAATTGTGGGGGAGACTGGGGAGCAGTTATAGCAGGAGTACATATATTTAACAGTGCACACTTTTGCTGCCAGAGTGCCACTGCCAGTGTGACTGACCAGTGACCAGTGACCACCAGTATATTGTGATTGTCTGCCTGAAAAAGTTAAACACTCGTCGTGTGGTGTTTTTATTCTATAAACGCATTCTGCTGACAGTGTCCAGCAGGTCCGTCATTATATAATATATACCTGTCCTGCAGTAGTGATATATATATATTTTTTATATCATTATCATCCAGTCTATACTAGCAGCAGACGCAGTACGGTAGTCCACGGCTGTAGCTACCTCTGTGTCGGCAGTTGCTCGTCCATAATTGTATACTTACCTGTGGTGGGTTTTTTTTTTTCTATCTTCTTCATACTAGTAGTTAACTTTAGGAGTCTGCAGTGCTGACAGTGTCCAGCAGGTCCGTCATTATATAATATATACCTGTCCGGCTGCAGTAGTGATATTATATATATTTTTTATATCATTATCATCCAGTCTATATTAGCAGCAGACGCAGTACGGTAGTCCACGGCTGTAGCTACCTCTGTGTCGGCAGTCGCTCGTCCATCCATAATTGTATACCACCTACCTGTTGTGTTTTTTTTTCTTTCTATCTTCTTGATACTAGTAGCTTACTTTAGGAGTCTGCAGTGCTGACAGTGTCCAGCAGGTCCGTCATTATATAATATATACCTGTCCGGCTGCAGTAGTGATATATATATATATTTTATATCATTATCATCCAGTCTATATCAGCAGCAGACGCAGTACGGTAGTCCACGGCTGTAGCTACCTCTGTGTCGGCAGTCGCTCGTCCATCCATAATTGTATACCACCTACCTGTTTTTTTTTTTTTTCTATCTTCTTGATACTAGTAGCTTACTTTAGGAGTCTGCAGTGCTGACAGTGTCCAGCAGGTCCGTCATTATATAATATATACCTGTCCGGCTGCAGTAGTGATATATATATATTTTTTATATCATTATCATCCAGTTTATATTAACAGCAGACGCAGTACGGTAGTCCACGGCTGTAGCTACCTCTGTGTCGGCAGTCGCTCGTCCATCCATAATTGTATACCACCTACCTGTTGTGTTTTTTTTTCTTTCTATCTTCTTGATACTAGTAGCTTACTTTAGGAGTCTGCAGTGCTGACAGTGTCCAGCAGGTCCGTCATTATATAATATATACCTGTCCGGCTGCAGTAGTGATATATATATATTTTTTATATCATTATCATCCAGTCTATATTAGCAGCAGACGCAGTACGGTAGTCCACGGCTGTAGCTACCTCTGTGTCGGCAGTCGCTCGTCCATCCATAATTGTATACCACCTACCTGTTGTGTTTTTTTTTTTTCTATCTTCTTGATACTAGTAGCTTACTTTAGGAGTCTGCAGTGCTGACAGTGTCCAGCAGGTCCGTCATTATATAATATATACCTGTCCGGCTGCAGTAGTGATATATATATTTTTTTTATATCATTATCATCCAGTCTATATTAGCAGCAGACGCAGTACGGTAGTCCACGGCTGTAGCTACCTCTGTGTCGGCAGTCGCTCGTCCATCCATAATTGTATACCACCTACCTGTGGTGTTTTTTTTTTTTTCTATCTTCTTGATACTAGTAGCTTACTTTAGGAGTCTGCAGTGCTGACAGTGTCCAGCAGGTCCGTCATTATATAATATATACCTGTCCGGCTGCAGTAGTGATATATATATATTTTTTATATCATTATCATCCAGTCTATATTAGCAGCAGACGCAGTACGGTAGTCCACGGCTGTAGCTACCTCTGTGTCGGCAGTCGCTCGTCCATCCATAATTGTATACCACCTACCTGTGGTGTTTTTTTTTCTATCTTCTTGATACTAGTAGCTTACTTTAGGAGTCTGCAGTGCTGACAGTGTCCAGCAGGTCCGTCATTATATAATATATACCTGTCCGGCTGCAGTAGTGATATATATATATATTTTTTATATCATTATCATCCAGTCTATATTAGCAGCAGACGCAGTACGGTAGTCCACGGCTGTAGCTACCTCTGTGTCGGCAGTCGCTCGTCCATCCATAATTGTATACCACCTACCTGTGGTGTTTTTTTTTTCTATCTTCTTGATACTAGTAGCTTACTTTAGGAGTCTGCAGTGCTGACAGTGTCCAGCAGGTCCGTCATTATATAATATATACCTGTCCGGCTGCAGTAGTGATATATATATATATATTTTTATATCATTATCATCCAGTCTATATTAGCAGCAGACGCAGTACGGTAGTCCACGGCTGTAGCTACCTCTGTGTCGGCAGTCGCTCGTCCATCCATAAGTATACTAGTATCCATCCATCTCCATTGTTTACCTGAGGTGCCTTTTAGTTGTGCCTATTAAAATATGGAGAACAAAAATGTTGAGGTTCCAAAAATAGGGAAAGATCAAGATCGACTTCCACCTCGTGCTGAAGCTGCTGCCACTAGTCATGGCCGAGACGATGAAATGCCATCAAAGTCGTCTGCCAAGGCCGATGCCCAATGTCATAGTACAGAGCATGTAAAATCCAAAACACCAAATATCAGTAAAAAAAGGACTCCAAAATCAAAAATAAAATTGTCGTCGGAGAAGCGTAAACTTGCCAATATGCCATTTACCACACGGAGTGGCAAGGAACGGCTGAGGCCCTGGCCTATGTTCATGGCTAGTGGTTCAGCTTCACATGAGGATGGAAGCACTCAGCCTCTCGCTAGAAAAATGAAAAGACTCAAGCTGGCAAAAGCACAGCAAAGAACTGTGCGTTTTTCGAAATCACAAATCCACAAGGAGAGTCCAATTGTGTCGTTTGCGATGCCTGACCTTCCCAACACTGGACGTGAAGAGCATGCGCCTTCCACCATTTGCACGCCCCCTGCAAGTGCTGGAAGGAGCACCCGCAGTCCAGTTCCTGATAGTCAGATTGAAGATGTCAGTGTTGAAGTACACCAGGATGAGGAGGATATGGGTGTTGCTGGCGCTGGGGAGGAAATTGACCAGGAGGATTCTGATGGTGAGGTGGTTTGTTTAAGTCAGGCACCCTGGGAGACACCTGTTGTCCGTGGGAGGAATAGGGCCATTGACATGCCTGGTGAAAATACCAAACAAATCAGCTCTTCGGTGTGGAAGTATTTCACCAGAAATGCGGACAACATTTGTCAAGCCGTGTGTTGCCTTTGTCAAGCTGTAATAAGTAGGGGTAAGGACGTTAACCACCTCGGAACATCCTCCCTTATACGTCACCTGCAGCGCATTCATAATAAGTCAGTGACAAGTTCAAAAACTTTGGCCGACAGCGGAAGCAGTCCACTGACCAGTAAATCCCTTCCTCTTGTAACCAAGCTCACGCAAACCACCCCACCAACTCCCTCAGTGTCAATTTCCTCCTTCCCCAGGAATGCCAATAGTCCTGCAGGCCATGTCACTGGCAATTCTGATGAGTCCTCTCCTGCCTGGGATTCCTCCGATGCATCCTTGCGTGTAACGCCTACTGCTGCTGGCGCTGCTGTTGTTGCTGCTGGGAGTCGATGGTCATCCCAGAGGGGAAGTCGTACTCGTAAGACCACTTTTACTACTTCCACCAAGCAATTGACTGTCCAACAGTCCCTTTGCGAGGAAGATGAAATATCACAGCAGTCATCCTGCTGCAAAGCGGATAACTGAGGCCTTGGCATCCTGGGCGGTGAGAAACGTGGTTCCGGTATCCATCATTACTGCAGAGCCAACTAGAGACTTGTTGGAGGTACTGTGTCCCCGGTACCAAATACCATCTAGGTTCCATTTCTCTAGGCAGGCGATACCGAAAATGTACACAGACCTCAGAAAAAGACTCACCAGTGTCCTAAAAAATGCAGTTGTACCCAATGTCCACTTAACCACGGACATGTGGACAAGTGGAGCAGGGCAGGCTCAGGACTATATGACTGTGACAGCCCACTGGGTAGATGTATGGACTCCCGCCGCAAGAACAGCAGCGGCGGCACCAGTAGCAGCATCTCGCAAACGCCAACTCTTTCCTAGGCAGGCTACGCTTTGTATCACCGCTTTCCAGAATACGCACACAGCTAAAAACCTCTTACGGCAACTGAGGAAGATCATCGCAGAATGGCTTGCCCCAATTGGACTCTCCTGTGGATTTGTGGCATCGGACAACGCCAGCAATATTGTGTGTGCATTAAATCTGGGCAAATTCCAGCACATTCCATGTTTTGCACATACCTTGAATTTGGTGGTGCAGAATTATTTAAAAAACGAGAGGGGCGTGCAAGAGATGCTGTCGGTGGCCAGAAGAATTGCGGGACACTTTCGGCGTACAGGCACCACGAACAGAAGACTGGAGCACCACCAAAAACGCCTGAACCTGCCCTGCCATCATCTGAAGCAAGAAGTGGTAACGAGGTGGAATTCAACCCTCTATATGCTTCAGAGGTTGGAGGAGCAGCAAAAGGCCATTCAAGCCTATACAACTGAGCACGATATAGGAGGTGGAATGCACCTGTCTCAAGCGCAGTGGAGAATGATTTCAACGTTGTGCAAGGTTCTGCAACCTTTTGAACTTGCCACACGTGAAGTCAGTCCAGACACTGCCAGCCTGAGTCAGGTCATTCCCCTCATCAGGCTTTTGCAGAAGAAGCTGGAGACATTGAAGGAGGAGCTAACACAGAGCGATTCCGCTAGGCATGTGGGACTTGTGGATGGAGCCCTTAATTCGCTTAACAAGGATTCACGGGTGGTCAATCTATTGAAATCAGAGCACTACATTTTGTCCACCGTGCTCGATCCTAGATTTAAAACCTACCTTGGATCTCTCTTTCCGGCAGACACAAGTCTGCTGGGGTTCAAAGAACTGCTGGTGACAAAATTGTCAAGTCAAGCGGAACGCGACCTGTCAACATCTCCTCCTTCACATTCTCCCGCAACTGGGGGTGCGAGGAAAAGGCTCAGAATTCCGAGCCCACCCGCTGGCGGTGATGCAGGGCAGTCTGGAGCGACTGCTGATGCTGACATCTGGTCCGGACTGAAGGACCTGACAACGATTACGGACATGTCGTCTACTGTCACTGCATATGATTCTCTCCCCATTGAAAGAATGGTGGAGGATTATATGAGTGACCGCATCCAAGTAGGCACGTCAGACAGTCCGTACTTATACTGGCAGGAAAAAGAGGCAATTTGGAGGCCCTTGCACAAACTGGCTTTATTCTACCTAAGTTGCCCTCCCACAAGTGTGTACTCCGAAAGAGTGTTTAGTGCCGCCGCTCACCTTGTCAGCAATCGGCGTACGAGGTTACATCCAGAAAATGTGGAGAAGATGATGTTCATTAAAATGAATTATAATCAATTCCTCCGTGGAGACATTGACCAGCAGCAATTGCCTCCACAAAGTACACAGGGAGCTGAGATGGTGGATTCCAGTGGGGACGAATTGATAATCTGTGAGGAGGGGGATGTACACGGTGATATATCGGAGGATGATGATGAGGTGGACATCTTGCCTCTGTAGAGCCAGTTTGTGCAAGGAGAGATTAATTGCTTCTTTTTTGGTGGGGGTCCAAACCAACCCGTCATTTCAGTCACAGTCGTGTGGCAGACCCTGTCACTGAAATGTTGGGTTGGTTAAAGTGTGCATGTCCTGTTTATACAACATAAGGGTGGGTGGGAGGGCCCAAGGACAATTCCATCTTGCACCTCTTTTTTCTTTCATTTTTCTTTGCGTCATGTGCTGTTTGGGGAGTAGTTTTTGGAAGGGCCATCCTGCGTGACACTGCAGTGCCACTCCTAGATGGGCCAGGTGTTTGTGTCGGCCACTTGGGTCGCTTATCTTAGTCACACAGCTACCTCATTGCACCTCTTTTTTTCTTTGCGTCATGTGCTGTTTGGGGGGTGTTTTTTGGAAGGGCCATCCTGCGTGACACTGCAGTGCCACTCCTAGATGGGCCAGGTGTTTGTGTCGGCCACTAGGGTCGCTTATCTTAGTCACACAGCTACCTCATTGCGCCTCTTTTTTTCTTTGCGTCATGTGCTGTTTGGGGGGTGTTTTTTGGAAGGGCCATCCTGCGTGACACTGCAGTGCCACTCCTAGATGGGCCAGGTGTTTGTGTCGGCCACTTGGGTCGCTTATCTTAGTCACACAGCTACCTCATTGCGCCTCTTTTTTTCTTTGCGTCATGTGCTGTTTGGGGGGTGTTTTTTGGAAGGGCCATCCTGCGTGACACTGCAGTGCCACTCCTAGATGGGCCAGGTGTTTGTGTCGGCCACTAGGGTCGCTTATCTTAGTCACACAGCTACCTCATTGCGCCTCTTTTTTTTCTTCTTTGCGTCATGTGCTGTTTGGGGAGTAGTTTTTTGAAGGGCCATCCTGCGTGACACTGCAGTGCCACTCCTAGATGGGCCAGGTGTTTGTGTCGGCCACTTGGGTCGCTGAGCTTAGTCATCCAGCGACCTCGGTGCAAATTTTAGGACTAAAAATAATATTGTGAGGTGTGAGGTGTTCAGAATAGACTGAAAATGAGTGGAAATTATGGTTATTGAGGTTAATAATACTTTGGGATCAAAATGACCCCCAAATTCTATGATTTAAGCTGTTTTTTAGGTTTGTTTGAAAAAAACACCCGAATCCAAAACACACCCGAATCCGACAAAAAAAATTCGGTGAGGTTTTGCCAAAACGCGTTCGAACCCAAAACACGGCCGCGGAACCGAACCCAAAACCAAAACACAAAACCCGAAAAATTTCCGGTGCTCATCACTATGTGCAGTTTCTGAGTAGCTCAAGACTTACTCTTCCAGTGCGATCAGTTCAGTGCTTGTCGTTCCTGGTTTGACGTCACAAACACACCCAGCGTTCGCCCAGACACTCCTCGTTTCTCCAGCCACTCCCGTGTTTTTCCCAGAAACGGTAGCGTTTTTTCTAGAGATGAGCGGGTTCGGTTTCTTTGAATCCGAACCCGCACGAACTTCACTTTTTTTTTCACGGGTCCGAGCGACTCGGATCTTCCCGCCTTGCTCGGTTAACCCGAGCGCGCCCGAACGTCATCATGACGCTGTCGGATTCTCGCGAGACTCGGATTCTATATAAGGAGCCGCGCGTCGCCGCCATTTTCACACGTGCATTGAGATTGATAGGGAGAGGACGTGGCTGGCGTCCTCTCCATTAGAATAGATTAGAAGAGAGAGAGAGAGAGAGAGATTGTGCAGACAGAGTTTACCACAGTGACCAGTGCAGTTGTTGTTAAGTTAACTTTTATTTAATATATCCGTTCTCTGCTATATCCGTTCTCTGCCTGAAAAAAAACGATACACAGCAGTCACACAGTGTGACTCAGTCTGTGTGCACTCAGCTCAGCCCAGTGTGCTGCACATCAATGTATAAAAGCTTATAATAATTGTGGGGGAGACTGGGGAGCACTGCAGGTTGTTATAGCAGGAGCCAGGAGTACATAATATTATATTAATTTAAAATTAAACAGTGCACACTTTTGCTGCAGGAGTGCCACTGCCAGTGTGACTAGTGGTGACCAGTGCCTGACCACCAGTATAGTAGTATATTGTTGTATACTATCTCTTTATCAACCAGTCTATATTAGCAGCAGACACAGTACAGTGCGGTAGTTCACGGCTGTGGCTACCTCTGTGTCGGCAGTCGGCACTCGGCAGGCAGTCCGTCCATCCATAATTGTATAATTATATACCACCTAACCGTGGTATTTTTTTTTCTTTCTTTATACCGTCGTCATAGTCATACTAGTTGTTACGAGTATACTACTATCTCTTTATCAACCAGTGTACAGTGCGGTAGTTCACGGCTGTGGCTACCTCTGTGTCGGCAGTCGGCAGGCAGTCCGTCCATCCATAATTGTATTATTATAATATATACCACCTAACCGTGGTTTTTTTTTTCATTCTTTATACCGTCATAGTGTCATACTAGTTGTTACGAGTATACTACTATCTCTTTATCAACCAGTGTACAGTGCGGTAGTTCACGGCTGTGGCTACCTCTGTGTCGGCAGTCGGCAGGCAGTCCGTCCATCCATAATTGTATTATAATATATACCACCTAACCGTGGTTTTTTTTTCATTCTTTATACCGTCATAGTGTCATACTAGTTGTTACGAGTATACTACTATCTCTTTATCAACCAGTGTACAGTGCGGTAGTTCACGGCTGTGGCTACCTCTGTGTCGGCAGTCGGCAGGCAGTCCGTCCATCCATAATTGTATTATAATATATACCACCTAACCGTGGTTTTTTTTTCATTCTTTATACCGTCATAGTCAGTCATACTAGTTGTTACGAGTATACTACTATCTCTTTATCAACCAGTGTACAGTGCGGTAGTTCACGGCTGTGGCTACCTCTGTGTCGGCAGTCGGCAGGCAGTCCGTCCATCCATAATTGTATTATAATATATACCACCTAACCGTGGGTTTTTTTTCATTCTTTATACCGTCATAGTGTCATACTAGTTGTTACGAGTATACTACTATCTCTTTATCAACCAGTGTACAGTGCGGTAGTTCACGGCTGTGGCTACCTCTGTGTCGGCAGTCGGCAGGCAGTCCGTCCATCCATAATTGTATTATAATATATACCACCTAACCGTGGTTTTTTTTTCATTCTTTATACCGTCATAGTGTCATACTAGTTGTTACGAGTATACTACTATCTCTTTATCAACAGTGTACAGTGCGGTAGTTCACGGCTGTGGCTACCTCTGTGTCGGCAGTCGGCAGGCAGTCCGTCCATCCATAATTGTATTATAATATATACCACCTAACCGTGGTTTTTTTTTCATTCTTTATACCGTCATAGTCAGTCATACTAGTTGTTACGAGTATACTACTATCTCTTTATCAACCAGTGTACAGTGCGGTAGTTCACGGCTGTGGCTACCTCTGTGTCGGCACTCGGCAGGCAGTCCGTCCATCCATAATTGTATTATAATATATACCACCTAACCGTGGTTTTTTTTTCATTCTTTATACCGTCATAGTGTCATACTAGTTGTTACGAGTATACTACTATCTCTTTATCAACCAGTGTACAGTGCGGTAGTTCACGGCTGTGGCTACCTCTGTGTCGGCAGTCGGCAGGCAGTCCGTCCATCCATAATTCTAAACCTAACCGTGGTTTTTTTTTCATTCTTTATACCGTCATAGTGTCATACTAGTTGTTACGAGTATACTACTATCTCTTTATCAACCAGTGTACAGTGCGGTAGTTCACGGCTGTGGCTACCTCTGTGTCGGCAGTCGGCAGGCAGTCCGTCCATCCATAATTGTATTATAATATATACCACCTAACCGTGGTTTTTTTTTCATTCTTTATACCGTCATAGTCAGTCATACTAGTTGTTACGAGTATACTACTATCTCTTTATCAACCAGTGTACAGTGCGGTAGTTCACGGCTGTGGCTACCTCTGTGTCGGCACTCAGCAGGCAGTCCGTCCATCCATAATTGTATTACAATATATACCACCTAACCGTGGTTTTTTTATACCACCTAACCGTGGCAGTCCGTCCATAATTGTATACTAGTATCCAATCCATCCATCTCCATTGTTTACCTGAGGTGCCTTTTAGTTCTGCCTATAAAATATGGAGAACAAAAAAGTTGAGGTTCCAAAATTAGGGAAAGATCAAGATCCACTTCCACCTCGTGCTGAAGCTGCTGCCACTAGTCATGGCCGAGACGATGAAATGCCAGCAACGTCGTCTGCCAAGGCCGATGCCCAATGTCATAGTACAGAGCATGTCAAATCCAAAACACCAAATATCAGTAAAAAGCCTCTTTTTTTCTTTGCGTCATGTGCTGTTTGGGGAGGGTTTTTTGGAAGGGACATCCTGCGTGACACTGCAGTGCCTCTCCTAGATGGGCCCGGTGTTTGTGTCGGCCACTAGGGTCGCTAATCTTACTCACACAGCTACCTCATTGCGCCTCTTTTTTTTCTTTGCGTCATGTGCTGTTTGGGGAGGGTTTTTTGGAAGGGACATCCTGCGTGACACTGCAGTGCCACTCCTAGATGGGCCCGGTGTTTGTGTCGGCCACTAGGGTCGCTTATCTTACTCACACAGCGACCTCGGTGCAAATTTTAGGACTAAAAATAATATTGTGAGGTGTGAGGTATTCAGAATAGACTGAAAATGAGTGTAAATTATGGTTTTTGAGGTTAATAATACTTTGGGATCAAAATGACCCCCAAATTCTATGATTTAAGCTGTTTTTTAGTGTTTTTGGAAAAAAACACCCGAATCCAAAACACACCCGAATCCGACAAAAATAATTCGGTGAGGTTTTGCCAAAACGCGTTCGAACCCAAAACACGGCCGCGGAACCGAACCCAAAACCAAAACACAAAACCCGAAAAATTTCAGGCGCTCATCTCTAGTTTTTTCACACACTCCCATAAAACGGCCTGTTTCCGCTCAGAAACACCCACTTCCTGTCAATCACATTACGATCACCAGAACGAAGAAAAAACCTTGTAATGCCGTGAGTAAAATACCTAACTGCATAGCAAATTATTTGGCGCAGTCGCACTGCGGACATTGCGCATGCGCATTAGCGACTAATCGCTCCGTTGCGAAAAAAAATAACGAGCGATCAACTCGGAATGACCACCAATGTTTTATGGATACTGTTGGCATGTTTAGTATGTGTTTTCATGATCAGTTCATGTTGTGTGTGGTCTTTACCTTGCATTTTGTTGTATTGCTTTATGACTTTTCTGTATTTTATTTTCAAAAATCAATAAACATATATTGAAAAAAAAAGTAAAAACCCCCATAGAATAAGCAGGAAATTGAATTAACCCTGCCACTAACTGCTGCTGCACAACATTCAGTTAGCAGGGTTTAACCCGCGCGTGTGTATCCGCAGTCCCGTTTGTGAGACCCTAGCGTTGGACTGAACCTCCTAGCTCTACGTCCGCCTAAAAAAATATAAGAAATTAAGGTCACGTATGGAAAAAAACCTTCTCTGTTTAATCAGTTTCAGTGGGTGTCTGCGTATGAATCTCAATTTTTGGGGGGCGTGGGAAAAAGGCTATTATATTGAATAGCTTTTCCCCACATCTAATTCAATACCCGCCTAAGTATTTCCTTAGTTGTAGTACTGTGTAGTGATGAGCGGGTTCGGATCCTCGGAAACCGAACCCCACCGAACTTCACCCATTTTACACGGGTCCGAGGCATACTCGGATTCTCCCTTATGGCTCGGTTAATCCGAGCGCGCCCGAACGTCATCATCCCGCTGTCGGATTCTCGCGAGATTCGGATTCTATATAAGGAGCCGCGCGTCGCCGCCATTTTCACTCGTGCATTGGAAATGTTAGGGAGAGGACGTGGCTGGCGTCCTCTCCGTTTATTAATGTTGCTGCAAATATTTGTGCTTATTGCTTAATTGTGGGGACTGGGGAGCAGCTGTATTATATAGGAGGAGAACAGTGCAGAGTTTTGCTGATCAGTGACCACCAATTTTATCCGTTCTCTGCCTGAAAAACGCTCCATATCTGTGCTCAGTGTGCTGCATATAGCTGTGCTCACACTGCTTTATTGTGGGGACTGGGGACCACCAGTATATTATATAGGAGGAGTACAGTGCAGAGTTTTGCTGACCAGTGACCACCAGTATACATTGTCTGCCTGAAAAACGCTCCATATCTGTGCTCAGTGTGCTGCATATATCTGTGCTCACACTGCTTTATTGTGGGGACTGGGGACCAGCAGTATTATATAGGAGGAGTACAGTGCAGAGTTTTGCTGACAGTGACCACCAGTATATATAGCAGTACGGTACGGAAGGCCACTGCTCTACCTACCTCTGTGTCGTCAAGTATACTATCCATCTAGATTCTATACCTGTGGTGCATTTTAGTTTTACAGTTTGCTGACAGTGACCACCAGTATATATAGCAGTACGGTACGGAAGGCCACTGCTCTAACTACCTCTGTGTCGTCAAGTATACTATCCATCTAGATTCTATACCTGTGGTGCATTTTAGTTTTGCAGTTTGCTGACAGTGACCACCAGTATATATAGCAGTACGGTACAGAAGGCCACTGCTCTACCTACCTCTGTGTCGTCAAGTATACTATCTATCTAGATTCTATACCTGTGGTGCATTTTAGTTTTGCAGTTTGCTGACAGTGACCACCAGTATATATAGCAGTACGGTACGGAAGGCCACTGCTCTACCTACCTCTGTGTCATCAAGTATACTATCCATCTAGATTCTATACCTGTGGTGCATTTTAGTTTTGCAGTTTGCTGACAGTGACCACCAGTATATATAGCAGTACGGTACGGAAGGCCACTGCTCTACCTACCTCTGCGTCGTCAAGTATACTATCCATCTAGATTCTATACCTGTGGTGCATTTTAGTTTTGCAGTTTGCTGACAGTGACCACCAGTATATATAGCAGTACGGTATGGAAGGCCACTGCTCTACCTACCTCTGTGTCGTCAAGTATACTATCCATCTAGATTCTATACCTGTGGTGCATTTTAGTTTTGCAGTTTGCTGACAGTGTCAGTGACCACCAGTATATATAGCAGTACGGTAAGTCAAGTATACTATCCATCTAGATTCTATACCTGTGGTGCATTTTAGTTTTGCAGTTTGATGACAGTGACCACCAGTATATATAGCAGTACGGTACGGAAGGCCACTGCTCTACCTACCTCTGTGTCGTCAAGTATACTATCCATCTAGATTCTATACCTGTGGTGCATTTTAGTTTTGCAGTTTGCTGACAGTGACCACCAGTATATATAGCAGTACGGTATGGAAGGCCACTGCTCTACCTACCTCTGTGTCATCAAGTATACTATCCATCTAGATTCTATACCTGTGGTGCATTTTAGTTTTGCAGTTTGCTGACAGTGAACACCAGTATATATAGCAGTACGGTACGGAAGGCCACTGCTCTACCTACCTCTGTGTCGTCAAGTATACTATCCATCTAGATTCTATACCTGTGGTGCATTTTAGTTTTGCAGTTTGCTGACAGTGACCACCAGTATATACAGCAGTACGGTACGGAAGGCCACTGCTCTACCTCTACCTCTGTGTCGTCAAGTATACTATCCATCTAGATTCTATACCTACGGTGCATTTTAGTTTTGCAGTTTGCTGACAGTGACCACCAGTATATATAGCAGTACGGTATGGAAGGCCACTGCTCTACCTACCTCTGTGTCGTCAAGTATACTATCCATCCATACCTGTGGTGCATTTCAGTTGTGCGCAGTATATATAGTAGTGGGCCATTGCTATTGATACTGGCATATAATATCCATCTAGATTCTATACCTGTGGTGCATTTTAGTTTTGCAGTTTGCTGACAGTGTCAGTGACCACCAGTATATATAGCAGTACGGTACGGAAGGCCACTGCTCTACCTACCTCTGTGTCGTCAAGTATACTATCCATCTAGATTCTATACCTGTGGTGCATTTTAGTTTTGCAGTTTGCTGACAGTGACCACCAGTATATATAGCAGTACGGTATGGAAGGCCACTGCTCTACCTACCTCTGTGTCATCAAGTATACTATCCATCTAGATTCTATACCTGTGGTGCATTTTAGTTTTGCAGTTTGCTGACAGTGAACACCAGTATATATAGCAGTACGGTACGGAAGGCCACTGCTCTACCTACCTCTGTGTCGTCAAGTATACTATCCATCTAGATTCTATACCTGTGGTGCATTTTAGTTTTGCAGTTTGCTGACAGTGACCACCAGTATATATAGCAGTACGGTACGGAAAGCCACTGCTCTACCTCTACCTCTGTGTCGTCAAGTATACTATCCATCTAGATTCTATACCTACGGTGCATTTTAGTTTTGCAGTTTGCTGACAGTGACCACCAGTATATATAGCAGTACGGTATGGAAGGCCACTGCTCTACCTACCTCTGTGTCGTCAAGTATACTATCCATCCATACCTGTGGTGCATTTCAGTTGTGCGCAGTATATATAGTAGTGGGCCATTGCTATTGATACTGGCATATAATTCCACACATTAAAAAATGGAGAACAAAAATGTGGAGGTTAAAATAGGGAAAGATCAAGATCCACATCTACCTCGTGCTGAAGCTGCTGCCACTAGTCATGGCCGAGACGATGGAATGCCATCAACGTCGTTTGCCAAGGCCGATGCCCAATGTCATAGTAGAGAGTATGTAAAATCCAAAAAACAAAAGTTCAGTAAAATGACCCAAAAATCAAAATTGAAAGCGTCTGATGAGAAGCGTAAACTTGCCAATATGCCATTTACGACACGGAGTGGCAAGGAACGGCTGAGGCCCTGGCCTATGTTCATGGCTAGTGGTTCAGGTTCACATGAGGATGGAAGCACTCATCCTCTCGATAGAAAAATGAAAAGACTTAAGCTGGCAAAAGCACAGCAAAGAACTGTGCGTTCTTCTAAATCACAAATCCCCAAGGAGAGTCCAATTGTGTCGGTTGCGATGCCTGACCTTCCCAACACTGGACGGGAAGAGGTTGCGCCTTCCACCCTTTCCACGCCCCCTGCAAGTGCTGGAAGGAGCACTTCCAGTCCAGTTCCTGATAGTCAAATTGAAGATGTCACTGTTGAAGTACACCAGGATGAGGATATGGGTGTTGCTGGCGCTGGGGAGGAAATTGACAAGGAGGATTCTGATGGTGAGGTGGTTTGTTTAATTCAGGCACCCGGGGAGACACCTGTTGTCCGTGGGACGAATATGGCCATTGACATGCCTGGTCAAAATTAAAAAAAAATCACCTCTTCGGTGTGGAATTATTTAAACACAAATGCGGACAACAGGTGTCAAGCCGTGTGTTGCCTTTGTCAAGCTGTAATAAGTAGGGGTAAGGACGGTAACCACCTAGGAACATCCTCCCTTATACGTCACCTGGACCGCATTCATCAGAAGTTAGTGACAAGTTCAAAAACTTTGGATGACAGCGGAAGCAGTCCACTGACCACTAAATCCCTTCCTCTTGTAACCAAGCTCCTGCAAACCACACCACCAACTCCCTCAGTGTCAATTTCCACCTTACACAGGAAAGCCAATAGTCCTGCAGGCCATGTCACTGGCAAGTCTGACGAGTCCTCTCCTGCCTGGGATTCCTCCGATGCATCCTTGAGTGTAACGCCTACTGCTGCTGGCGCTGCTGTTGTTGCTGCTGGGAGTCGATCGTCATCCCAGAGGGGAAGGCGGAAGACCATTTGTACTACTTCCAGTAGGCAATTGACTGTCCAACAGTCCTTTGCGAGGAAGATGAAATATCACAGCACTCATCCTGCTGCAAAGCGGATAACTCAGGTCTTGTCAGCCTGGGTGGTGAGAAACGTGTGTCCGGTATCCACCGTTAATTCACAGGCAACTAGAGACTTGATTGAGGTACTGTGTCCCCGGTACCAAATACCATCTAGGTTCCATTTCTCTACGCAGGCGATACCGAAAATGTACACAGACGTCAGAAAAAGAGTCACCAGTGTCCTAAAAAATGCAGTTGTACCCAATGTCCACTTAACCACGGACAAGTGGACAAGTGGAGCAGGGCAGACTCAGGACTATATGACTGTGACAGCCCACTGGGTAGATGTATTGCCTCCCGCAGCAAGAACAGCAGCGGCAGCACCAGTAGCAGCATCTCGCAAACGCCAACTCGTTCCTAGGCAGGCTACGCTTTGTATCACCGCTTTCCATAAGAGGCACACAGCTGACAACCTCTTACGGAAACTGAGGAACATGGTGATTCATGCTTGTGCAATCCATACAGCTTCACCCTCACCAGTGCTGACCGGCTGACTGCTACAGGAGGCTGTTCTCCACTTCACCGCAGCAGCTCGTTACGACCGCCGGCCAGCAACTACGGGAACAGGAGACTGCCGCACATTCATACACAGCGGCAGGCGCCTAGCATTGGGCATCCGACCTTTCCTCTCCGCTGTGCATAACATCGGGCAACGCAGGACTTACAAGCCGGGGACGCTCGGCTAGTATATACCAGCCCCTGTTGGAGAGGTTTTATACGTTTTAATTATCTATCCAGTGAATGATAGAACTTACCATCTGGAACTGCACTTATCACTCCTGTTTCCTCTGCATTGTATGATAGGAAGCATTCATTTGGATAATTACCTTTATTATATGGCTGAACTTTTATATCACCTGAGACAGACATAGGTGTGCTGTCAATCCACATGTTTTAATTGTCCCTACTATGAGAATAAATATTTAATATATTACACGTTGTGCTCTCTATTTTTATATTGCTGCTGACACACAGCGCAGCCACTTTTGTTGTTCTTCAGTTTGTTAATCCATCTCACATAGTGGTTGTGGCAAGCGCGGTGTCTCAGTAGCTTGTTTTATATTCCTTTGGTATATTAATTCATTGATTTGGGTGAGGCGCTGTATAAGTAGTTTTCTCTGTTGTCTGTAACCCTTTGAACTTGCCACACGTGAAGTCAGTTCAGACACTGCCAGCCTGAGTCAGGTCATTCCCCTCATCAGGCTTTTGCAGAAGAAGCTGGAGACATTGAAGGAGGAGCTAAAACAGAGCGATTCCGCTAGGCATGTGGGACTTGTGAATGGAGCCCTTAATTCGCTTAACCAGGATTCCTGGGTGGTCAATCTGTTGAAATCAGAGCACTACATTTTGTCCACCGTGCTCGATCCTAGATTTAAAACCTACGTTGTATCTCTCTTTCCAGCACACACAAGTCTGCAGAGGTTCAAAGACCTGCTGGTGAGAAAATTGTCAAGTCAAGCGGAACGTGACCCGTCAACAGCTCCTCCTTCACATTCTCCCGCAACTGGGGGTGCGAGGAAAAGGCTAAGAATTCCGAGCCCACCCGCTGGCGGTGATGCAGAGCAGTCTGGAGCGAGTGCTGACATCTGGTCCGGACTGAAGGACCTGCCAACGATTACTGACATGTCGTCTACTGTCACTGCATATGATTCTCTCACCATTGAAAGAATGGTGGAGGATTGTATGAGTGACCGCATCCAAGTAGGCACGTCAGACAGTCCGTACGTATACTGGCAGGAAAAAGAGGCAATTTGGAGGCCCTTGCACAAACTGGCTTTATTCTACCTAAGTTGCCCTCCCTCCAGTGTGTACTCCGAAAGAGTGTTTAGTGCAGCCGCTCACCTTGTCAGCAATCGGCGTACAAGGTTACTTCCAGAAAATGTGGAGAAGATGATGGAGGTCATTCCGAGTTGTTCGCTCGCAAGCGATTTTAGGAGAGTTGCTCACGCTAAGCCGCCGCCTACTGGGAGTGAATCTTAGCAACTTAAAATTGCGAACGACGTATTCGCAATTTTGCGATTACAAACTTCTTAGCAGTTTCAGAGTAGCTTCAGACTTACTCGGCATCTGCGATCAGTTCAGTGCTTGTCGTTCCTGGTTTGACGTCACAAACACACCCAGCGTTCGCCCAGACACTCCCCCGTTTCTCCAGCCACTCCTGCGTTTTTTCCGGAAACGGTAGCGTTTTTTCCCACACGCCCATAAAACGGCCAGTTTCCACCCAGAAACACCCATTTCCTGTCAATCACACTACGATCGCCTGAACGAAGAAAAAGCTGTGAGTAAAAATCCTAACTTCATAGCAAATTTACTTGGCGCAGTCGCAGTGCAGACATTGCGCATGCGCACTAAGCGAAAAATCGCTGCGATGCGATGAAATTTACCGAGCGAACAACTCGGAATGAGGGCCGATGTTCATCAAAATTAATTATAATCAATTCCTCCGTGGAGACATTCACCAGCAATTGCCTCCAGAAAGTACACAGGGATCTGAGATGGTGGATTCTAGTGGGGACGAATTAATAATCTGTGAGGAGGGGGATGTACACAGTGAAAGGGGTGAGGAATCGGAGGATGATGATGAGGTGGACATCTTGCCTCTGTAGAGCCAGTTTGTGCAAGGAGAGATTGATTGCTTCTTTTTTGGTGGGGGCCCAAACCAAACAGTCATTTCAGTCACAGTCGTGTGGCAGACCCTGTCGCTGAAATGATGGGTTCGTTAAAGTGTGCATGTCCTGTTTATACAACATAAGGGTGGGTGGGAGGGCCCAAGGACAATTCCATCTTGCACCTCTTTTTTCTTTCATTTGTCTTTGCATCATGTGCTGTTTGGGGACTATTTTTTTAAGTGCCATCCTGTCTGACACTGCAGTGCCACTCCTAGATGGGACAGGTGTTTGTGTCGGCCACTTGTGTCGCTTAGCTTAGTCACACAGCGACCTTGGTGCGCCTCTTTTTTTCTTTGCATCATGTGCTGTTTGGGGACAATTTTTTTGGAGTGCCATCCTGTCTGACACTGCAGTGCCACTCCTAGATGGGACAGGTGTTTGTGTCGGCCACTTGTGTCGCTTAGCTTAGTCACACAGCGACCTTGGTGCGCCTCTTTTATTCTTTGCATCATGTGCTGTTTGGGGACTATTTTTTTGAAGTGCCATCCTGCCTGACACTGCAGTGCCACTCCTAGATAGGCCAGGTGTTTGTGTCGGCCACTTGTGTCGCTTAGCTTAGCCATCCAGCGACCTCGGTGCAAATTTTAGGACTAAAAATAATATTGTGAGGTGTGAGGTGTTCAGAATAGGCTGAAAATGAGTGTAAATTATGGTTATTGAGGTTAATAATACTATGGGATCAAAATGACCCCCAAATTCTATGGTTTAAGCTGTTTTTGAGGGTTTTTTGTAAAAAACACCCGAATCCAAAACACACCCGAATCCGACGAAAAATTTTCAGGGAGGTTTTGTCAAAACGCGTCCGAATCCAAAACACGGCCGCGGAATCGAATCCAAAACCAAAACACAAAACCCGAAAAATTTCCGGTGCACATCTCTAGTACTGTGGCCCTCATTCCGAGTTGTTCGCTCATTGCCGAGTTTCGCTATATTGCGATTAGTCGCTTACTGCGCATGCGCAAGGTTCGCAGAGCGCATGCGCTTAGTTATTTTACACAAAAGTTAGGTATTTTACTCACAGCATAACGAGGATTTTTCATCGTTCTGGTGATCGGAGTGTGATTGACAGGAAGTGGGTGTTTCTGGGCGGAAACTGGCCGTTTTAAGGGTGTGTGTGGAAAAACGCTGCCGTTTCTGGGAAAATCGCGGGAGTGGCTGGAGAAACGGGGGAGTGTCTGGGCGAACGCTGGGTGTGTTTGTGACGTCAAACCAGGAACTAAACTGACTGAACTGATCGCAGTGGCAGAGTAAGTTCTGAGCTACTCAGAAACTGCAAAGAAATTTCTATTCGCAATTCTGCGAATCTTTCGTTCGCAATTCTGCAAATCTAAGATTCACTCCCAGTAGGCGGCGGCTTAGCGTGTGCAATGCTGTTAAAAGCAGCTAGCGAGCGAACAACTCGGAATGAGGGCCTGTATCCTTTGTAACTTTATACTATGATGGGATCAACCACGAATGAGGTGAGTTTGGCTGTGAGGCCAGGCTCCAGTTCCTGAATAATGCTACCAACAACCATTACTTGGTCCATCCCAAAGGCTGGTGTAGCTCACAGATGGCAGAGGCTAAATGATGACCTTAGCTTGCGCAGTATGTATAGCAAATATTTGTATTGTTCATTTGCAAATAAAAATGAATACACAGAACATAAGGCGAAAAACTATAGGTTGGCCAATGGTCACAGCCTCTGATGAATAATCATGCCAGATTTCACAACAATGGGGGTCATTCTGAGCTGATCGCTTGCTAGCAACTTTTTGCAGCGCTGTGATCAGATAGTCGCCGCCTATGGGGGAGTGTATTTTCGCTTTGCAAGTGTGCGAACGCTGTTGCAGCCGACGGCACAAAAAAGTTTTTTGCAGTTTCTGAGTAGCTCTGGACTTACTCAGCCGCTGCAATCACTTCAGTGTTTTTGGTCCCGGAATTGACGTCAGACACCCGCCCTGCAAACGCTTGGACACGCCTGCGTTTTTGCGAACACTCCCAGAAAACGGTCAGTTGACACTCACAAACGCCCTCTTTCTGTCAATCACCTTCCGATTGGCTGTGCGAATGGATTCTTCCTTAAATCCATCGCCCAGCACCGATCCTCTTTGTACCCATACAACGCGCCTGCATACGCAGGCGCAGTTTTGCCGAGATTTAACCTGATCGTAGCGCTGCAGAAAGTTGCTAGCAAACGATCAACTCGGAAAGACCCCCAATATACTGTTTTGGTTGCTGTGATGTTTTTGATGACCATGTCTAGCCTAGGGACTTTGAATTACTTTGTTTTAGTAGAAAAATTGAATAAATATATTTTACGTTTATTTGGAAGACAAAGGAAAAAACAGTCAGACATAAGAAAGGTTGCACTTAGCTATACAGTAATTCTATCCTTTGTCATTTCTGCACGGTTAGTAACTTGGTACCACTGCACTAGTATACCCCTTCATTTATTTTGTTTTAACATTGGGGGTAATTCCAAGTTGATCGCAGCAGGAAATTTTTTAGCAGTAGGGCAAAACCATGGGGGTAATTCCAAGTTGATCGCAGCAGGAAATTTTTTAGCAGTTGGGCAAAACCATGTGCACTGCAGGGGAGGCAGATATAACATGTGCAGAGAGAGATAGATTTGGGTGTGGTGAGTTCAATCTGCAATCTAAATTGCAGTGTAAAAATAAAGCAGCCAGTATTTACCCTGCACAGAAACAAAATAACCCACCCAAATCTAACTCTCTCTGCAAATGTTATATCTGCCCCCCCCCCGCAGTGCACATGGTTTTGCCCAACTGTTAAAAAATATCCTGCTGCGATCAACTTGGAATTACTCCCCATGTGCACTGCAGGAGAGGCAGATATAACATGTGCAGAGAGAGTTAGATTTGGGTGTGGTGTGTTCAATCTGCAATCTAATTTGCAGTGTAACAATAAAGCAGCCAGTATTTACCCTGCACAGAAACAAAATAACTAGAGATGAGCGCCTGAAATTTTTCGGGTTTTGTGTTTTGGTTTTGGGTTCGGTTCCGCGGCCGTGTTTTGGGTTCGACCGCGTTTTGGCAAAACCTCACCGAATTTTTTTTGTCGGATTCGGGTGTGTTTTGGATTCGGGTGTTTTTTTCAAAAAACACTAAAAAACAGCTTAAATCATAGAATTTGGGGGTCATTTTGATCCCAAAGTATTATTAACCTCAAAAACCATAATTTACACTCATTTTCAGTCTATTCTGAATACCTCACACCTCACAATATTATTTTTAGTCCTAAAATTTGCACCGAGGTCGCTGTGTGAGTAAGATAAGCGACCCTAGTGGCCGACACACACACCGGGCCCATCTAGGAGTGGCACTGCAGTGTCACGCAGGATGTCCCTTCCAAAAAACCCTCCCCAAACAGCACATGACGCAAAGAAAAAAAGAGGCGCAATGAGGTAGCTGTGTGAGTAAGATTAGCGACCCTAGTGGCCGACACAAACACCGGGCCCATCTAGGAGTGGCACTGCAGTGTCACGCAGGATGGCCCTTCCAAAAAACCCTCCCCAAACAGCACATGACGCAAAGAAAAAAAGAGGCGCAATGAGGTAGCTGTGTGAGTAAGATTAGCGACCCTAGTGGCCGACACAAACACTGGGCCCATCTAGGAGTGGCACTGCAGTGTCACGCAGGATGGCCCTTCCAAAAAACCCTCCCCAAACAGCACATGACGCAAAGAAAAAAAGAGGCGCAATGAGGTAGCTGTGTGAGTAAGATTAGCGACCCTAGTGGCCGACACAAACACCGGGCCCATCTAGGAGTGGCACTGCAGTGTCACGCAGGATGTCCCTTCCAAAAAACCCTCCCCAAACAGCACATGACGCAAAGAAAAAAAGAGGCGCAATGAGGTAGCTGTGTGAGTAAGATTAGCGACCCTAGTGGCCGACACAAACACCGGGCCCATCTAGGAGTGGCACTGCAGTGTCACGCAGGATGTCCCTTCCAAAAAACCCTCCCCAAACAGCACATGACGCAAAGAAAAAAAGAGGCGCAATGAGGTAGCTGTGTGAGTAAGATTAGCGACCCTAGTGGCCGACACAAACACCGGGCCCATCTAGGAGTGGCACTGCAGTGTCACGCAGGATGTCCCTTCCAAAAAACCCTCCCCAAACAGCACATGACGCAAAGAAAAAAAGAGGCGCAATGAGGTAGCTGACTGTGTGAGTAAGATTAGCGACCCTAGTGGCCGACACAAACACCGGGCCCATCTAGGAGTGGCACTGCAGTGTCACGCAGGATGTCCCTTCCAAAAAAACCCTCCCCAATCAGCACATGATGCAAAGAAAAAGAAACGAAAAAAGAGGTGCAAGATGGAATTGTCCTTGGGCCCTCCCACCCACCCTTATGTTGTATAAACAAAACAGGACATGCACACTTTAACCAACCCATCATTTCAGTGACAGGGTCTGCCACACGACTGTGACTGATATGACGGGTTGGTTTGGACCCCCCCCAAAAAAGAAGCAATTAATCTCTCCTTGCACAAACTGGCTCTACAGAGGCAAGATGTCCACCTCATCTTCACCCTCCGATATATCACCGTGTACATCCCCCTCCTCACAGATTATCAATTCGTCCCCACTGGAATCCACCATCTCAGCTCCCTGTGTACTTTGTGGAGGCAATTGCTGCTGGTCAATGTCTCCGCGGAGGAATTGATTATAATTCATTTTAATGAACATCATCTTCTCCACATTTTCTGGATGTAACCTCGTACGCCGATTGCTGACAAGGTGAGCGGCGGCACTAAACACTCTTTCGGAGTACATACTTGTGGGAGGGCAACTTAGGTAGAATAAAGCCAGTTTGTGCAAGGGCCTCCAAATTGCCTCTTTTTCCTGCCAGTATAAGTACGGACTGTGTGACGTGCCTACTTGGATGCGGTCACTCATATAATCCTCCACCATTCTATCAATGTTGAGAGAATCATATGCAGTGACAGTAGACGACATGTCCGTAATCGTTGTCAGGTCCTTCAGTCCGGACCAGATGTCAGCATCAGCAGTCGCTCCAGACTGCCCTGCATCACCGCCAGCGGGTGGGCTCGGAATTCTGAGCCTTTTCCTCGCACCCCCAGTTGCGGGAGAATGTGAAGGAGGAGATGTTGACAGGTCGCGTTCCGCTTGACTTGACAATTTTGTCACCAGCAGGTCTTTCAACCCCAGCAGACCTGTGTCTGCCGGAAAGAGAGATCCAAGGTAGGCTTTAAATCTAGGATCGAGCACGGTGGCCAAAATGTAGTGCTCTGATTTCAACAGATTGACCACCCGTGAATCCTTGTTAAGCGAATTAAGGGCTGCATCCACAAGTCCCACATGCCTAGCGGAATCGCTCCCTTTTAGCTCCTTCTTCAATGCCTCCAGCTTCTTCTGCAAAAGCCTGATGAGGGGAATGACCTGACTCAGGCTGGCAGTGTCTGAACTGACTTCACGTGTGGCAAGTTCAAAGGGCATCAGAACCTTGCACAACGTTGAAATCATTCTCCACTGCACTTGAGACAGGTGCATTCCACCTCCTATATCGTGCTCAATTGTATAGGCTTGAATGGCCTTTTGCTGCTCCTCCAACCTCTGAAGCATATAGAGGGTTGAATTCCACCTCGTTACCACTTCTTGCTTCAGATGATGGCAGGGCAGGTTCAGTAGTTTTTGGTGGTGCTCCAGTTTTCTGTACGTGGTGCCTGTACGCCGAAAGTGTCCCGCAATTCTTCTGGCCACCGACAGCATCTCTTGCACGCCCCTGTCGTTTTTTAAAAAATTCTGCACCACCAAATTCAAGGTATGTGCAAAACATGGGACGTGCTGGAATTGGCCCAGATTTAATGCACACACAATATTGCTGGCGTTGTCCGATGCCACAAATCCACAGGAGAGTCCAATTGGGGTAAGCCATTCCGCGATGATCTTCCTCAGTTGCCGTAAGAGGTTTTCAGCTGTGTGCGTATTCTGGAAAGCGGTGATACAAAGCGTAGCCTGCCTAGGAAAGAGTTGGCGTTTGCGAGATGCTGCTACTGGTGCCGCCGCTGCTGTTCTTGCGGCGGGAGTCCATACATCTACCCAGTGGGCTGTCACAGTCATATAGTCCTGACCCTGCCCTGCTCCACTTGTCCACATGTCCGTGGTTAAGTGGACATTGGGTACAGCTGCATTTTTTAGGACACTGGTGACTCTTTTTCTGAGGTCTGTGTACATTTTCGGTATCGCCTGCCTAGAGAAATGGAACCTAGATGGTATTTGGTACCGGGGACACAGTACCTCCAACAAGTCTCTAGTTGGCTCTGCAGTAATGATGGATACCGGAACCACGTTTCTCACCACCCAGGATGCCAAGGCCTCAGTTATCCGCTTTGCAGTAGGATGACTGCTGTGATATTTCATCTTCCTCGCAAAGGACTGTTGAACAGTCAATTGCTTACTGGAAGTAGTACAAGTGGGCTTACGACTTCCCCTCTGGGATGACCATCGACTCCCAGCGGCAACAACAGCAGCGCCAGCAGCAGTAGGCGTTACACGCAAGGATGCATCGGAGGAATCCCAGGCAGGAGAGGACTCGTCAGAATTGCCAGTGACATGGCCTGCAGGACTATTGGCATTCCTGGGGAAGGAGGAAATTGACACTGAGGGAGTTGGTGGGGTGGTTTGCGTGAGCTTGGTTACAAGAGGAAGGGATTTACTGGTCAGTGGACTGCTTCCGCTGTCACCCAAAGTTTTTGAACTTGTCACTGACTTATTATGAATGCGCTGCAGGTGACGTATAAGGGAGGATGTTCCGAGGTGGTTAACGTCCTTACCCCTACTTATTACAGCTTGACAAAGGGAACACACGGCTTGACACCTGTTGTCCGCATTTCTGGTGAAATACCTCCACACCGAAGAGCTGATTTTTTTGGTATTTTCACCTGGCATGTCAACGGCCATATTCCTCCCACGGACAACAGGTGTCTCCCCGGGTGCCTGACTTAAACAAACCACCTCACCATCAGAATCCTCCTGGTCAATTTCCTCCCCAGCGCCAGCAACACCCATATCCTCCTCATCCTGGTGTACTTCAACACTGACATCTTCAATCTGACTATCAGGAACTGGACTGCGGGTGCTCCTTCCAGCACTTGCAGGGGGCGTGCAAATGGTGGAAGGCGCATGCTCTTCACGTCCAGTGTTGGGAAGGTCAGGCATCGCAACCGACACAATTGGACTCTCCTTGTGGATTTGGGATTTCAAAGAACGCACAGTTCTTTGCGGTGCTTTGCCTTTTGCCAGCTTGAGTCTTTTCAGTTTTCTAGCGAGAGGCTGAGTGCTTCCATCCTCATGTGAAGCTGAACCACTAGCCATGAACATAGGCCAGGGCCTCAGCCGTTCCTTGCCACTCCGTGTGGTAAATGGCATATTGGCAAGTTTACGCTTCTCCTCCGACAATTTTATTTTAGGTTTTGGAGTCCTTTTTTTACTGATATTTGGAGTTTTGGTTTTGACATGCTCTGTACTATGCCATTGGGCATCGGCCTTGGCAGACGACGTTGCTGGCATTTCATCGTCTCGGCCATGACTAGTGGCAGCAGCTTCAGCACGAGGTGGAAGTGGATCTTGATCTTTCCCTAATTTTGGAACCTCAACATTTTTGTTCTCCATATTTTAATAGGCACAACTAAAAGGCACCTCAGGTAAACAATGGAGATGGATGGATTGGATACTAGTATACAATTATGGACGGGCTGCCGAGTGCCGACACAGAGGTAGCCACAGCCGTGAACTACCGCACTGTACTGTGTCTGCTGCTAATATATAGACTGGTTGATAAAGAGATAGTATACTCGTAACTAGTATGTATGTATAAAGAAAGAAAAAAAAACCACGGTTAGGTGGTATATACAATTATGGACGGGCTGCCGAGTGCCGACACAGAGGTAGCCACAGCCGTGAACTACCGCACTGTACTGTGTCTGCTGCTAATATATAGACTGGTTGATAAAGAGATAGTATACTCGTAACTAGTATGTATGTATAAAGATAGAAAAAAAAACCACGGTTAGGTGGTATATACAATTATGGACGGGCTGCCGAGTGCCGACACAGAGGTAGCCACAGCCGTGAACTACCGCACTGTACTGTGTCTGCTGCTAATATATAGACTGGTTGATAAAGAGATAGTATACTCGTAACTAGTATGTATGTATAAAGAAAGAAAAAAAAACCACGGTTAGGTGGTATATACAATTATGGACGGGCTGCCGAGTGCCGACACAGAGGTAGCCACAGCCGTGAACTACCGCACTGTACTGTGTCTGCTGCTAATATATAGACTGGTTGATAAAGAGATAGTATACTCGTAACTAGTATGTATGTATAAAGAAAGAAAGAAAAACCACGGTTAGGTGGTATATACAATTATGGACGGGCTGCCGAGTGCCGACACAGAGGTAGCCACAGCCGTGAACTACCGCACTGTACTGTGTCTGCTGCTAATATATAGACTGGTTGATAAAGAGATAGTATACTCGTAACTAGTATGTATGTATAAAGAAAGAAAAAAAACCACGGTTAGGTGGTATATACAATTATGGACGGGCTGCCGAGTGCCGACACAGAGGTAGCCACAGCCGTGAACTACCGCACTGTACTGTGTCTGCTGCTAATATATAGACTGGTTGATAAAGAGATAGTATACTCGTAACTAGTATGTATGTATAAAGAAAGAAAAAAAAACCACGGTTAGGTGGTATATACAATTATGGACGGGCTGCCGAGTGCCGACACAGAGGTAGCCACAGCCGTGAACTACCGCACTGTACTGTGTCTGCTGCTAATATAGACTGGTTGATAAAGAGATAGTATACTACTAATATTATATACTGGTGGTCAGGTCACTGGTCACTAGTCACACTGGCAGTGGCACTCCTGCAGCAAAAGTGTGCACTGTTTAATTTTAATATAATATTATGTACTCCTGGCTCCTGCTATAACCTATAACTGGCACTGCAGTAGTGCTCCCCAGTCTCCCCCACAATTATAAGCTGTGTGAGCTGAGCAGTCAGACAGATATATATAATATTATATATAGATAATAGATGATGCAGCACACTGGCCTGAGCCTGAGCAGTGCACACAGATATGGTATGTGACTGACTGAGTCACTGTGTGTATCGCTTTTTTCAGGCAGAGAACGGATATATTAAATAAACTGCACTGTGTGTCTGGTGGTCACTCACTATATAATATATTATGTACTCCTGGCTCCTGCTATAACCTATAACTGGCACTGCAGTAGTGCTCCCCAGTCTCCCCCACAATTATAAGCTGTGTGAGCTGAGCAGTCAGACAGATATATATAATATTATATATAGATAATAGATGATGCAGCACACTGGCCTGAGCCTGAGCAGTGCACACAGATATGGTATGTGACTGAGTCACTGTGTGCTGTGTATCGCTTTTTTCAGGCAGAGAACGGATTATAAATAAAAGTGGTGGTCACTGGTCACTATCAGCAAAACTCTGCACTGTACACTACTGAGTACTCCTAATGCTCCCCAAAATTAGTAAATCAAGTGTCTCTCTAATCTATTCTAATTCTAAACGGAGAGGACGCCAGCCACGTCCTCTCCCTATCAATCTCAATGCACGTGTGAAAATGGCGGCGACGCGGGCTCCTTATATAGAATCCGAGTCTCGCGATAGAATCCGAGCCTCGCGAGAATCCGACAGCGTCATGATGACGTTCGGGCGCGCTCGGGTTAACCGAGCAAGGCGGGAAGATCCGAGTCGCTCGGACCCGTGAAAAAAAACATGAAGTTCTGGCGGGTTCGGATTCAGAGAAACCGAACCCGCTCATCTCTAAAAATAACCCACCCAAATCTAACTCTTTCTGCAAATGTTACATCTGCCCCCCCTGCAGTGCACATGGTTTTGCCCAATTGCTAAAAAATTTCCTGCTGTGATCAACTTGGAATTACCCCCATTATTAGGGAACCAAACTTTATTAGAAGTTTAGTTTACATACTGTATGTAGCAGGGACGTGCGGTGAGGTAAATGGCTCAGGAGGCACTGGCTAGCACCAGAGCCAGATTTACATGCAATATATGAGCCAAAGGGTACATGTGGGCATTATACACAGGTGCAGCAGTATAAACTCCTGGAAAGTTATTGAATTTGGATTAGAGATGTGTGGAAAAGATATTCAGGTGAATATGCCATAGACTTTTTGTTCCAGAGTTTTGGTTATAAAAATGATTAGAATAATACAAAGAAGATATTTTAAACACATTCTTTGTATTCTTTATATACTTTATAACGTCAAAACTCTTGCACAAACGTTAGTATGACAGGAAAGGCTCTGCCTCACCTGCCTCACCCCACAGCATGTCATTGGTATGTAGGTGATAAGCATGTTTATATATGAATATGTCTTGTAAGACTCAGCACGGCTTCATCTCCATCAAACACGTTTTAAGGTACACACCCACGTATGCCCCCCAGATAAACAGTCTGCAGCCAGCATTGGAAATCCACCTCAAAGTGAGCATAGTGACACACTGTACCTATTACCATTGTAGGAGCAGCTTAATAAATATTAACCTTTCAGTTTTATCTTAAGAAAGTGCTCACTTTTCCTTTGTGTCTGTGTGAGGCATAGGAGCCTGCTGTGTGTGCCTGAGCACCCCAATATTTGTGTTACCATTAACCATGTTTAGACATATATTAAATAACACCTAGAATTGTACATTGGGCAGTATTACTGTCCACGTGCAGCCTCCTTCGCGCGCCCCCTCCTCTCCGGCAGCTAGTAGACTCTGACTTAAAGCCAGAGTCTACTGCGCATGCGCAGTTCTCTGGGAACATGGCATCTGTGCCTTGTTCCTGGGGACACCTCCAGTGCGCATGCGCAAAACATTCGGAAATGGCTGTGGCGGCCATTTTCCAAGTGATTTGTGTCCGTACTGCAGAGCCACTGCTGCGGAACGCCGAAGGGGTAAATATACTCTATGGGTGCTGTGTGGGCCAAGGGCCTGTGTGCACCGCACACACTGTACCCATTATAGAAATGCCTGTGCTCACAGTACTGGGTCTAGGCCTTACTGTTAGGGGTGTGTATGTTCTCCACGTGCTTGTAAGGGTTACCTCCGGGTTTGTGAGTGTACATGTAGTAAGGGCGACAGACTGGAAACTCCGCTGGGGCAAGGATTGATGTGAATGGCCCAATAGTCATTGTACCCAAGTACAGAGGAATATGTGTGCACTATATAAATAACTGTAAATAAAATATATTGCTGCAAAATTAAAATGGAAATTGAAAGTATAGCTGGAGCCTGGGTGTTCGCCACCTCAACTGAGTGGAAAAATCCCAAATTTAGAGACGTATTTAATAACGAGTAATATTCTTGTTATCACTCGTTACTAATCTTAAATGGTGCTCCAACCAATCAGCTCCTGCCATTTTTCAAACACATGACAGGCATGAGCTGATTGGTTGGAACACCATTTAAGATTAGCAACAAGTGATAACAAGAATATCACTTGTTATTAAATATTCCCCTCGGTATGGAGAAAAAGCTGTGCACTCCCATGCAAAGCAAAATCTCACCTGCCTCCAAACTGCAATACATCCACCCCTGAATATCCTTTAAATAATGTTACCTAGCTAGAAACAATCCTAATCCATCCAACTCTTATCTTTGGATAGTGCCAATTCTTACACACCTCTTAACGCCTTCATCTTTTTGGGGGTCATTCAGACCCGATCGCTGCTGTGTGTTTCCGCACAGCAGCGATCGGGTCTGAACTGCGCATGCGTCGGCGCCACAGTGCGCCAGCGCATGCCAGACAGCTGATGGTTGTCTTAGTATTGCAATCACTGGGTGGGAGGGTGCGGGCCGGAGGCGTTTGGCCGCCGTTTAGAGGGCGTGGTCCGGGCAACATAGGTGTGCCCGGACCATTGGGGGGGCGGGCCGCGGCGGTGGCTGCGTGATGTCACACGCAGCCGCTGCAGCTCTCACAGCGCCGAGTAACTCCTGCCAGCGCGCAGGAGCTGCGCTGGCAGGGAGTTACTCCTACAGTACAAAAGCATCACCGCTGTGCGATGCTTTTGTACTTCTGCAACGGGGTAGGGCCTGAAATGTGGGGCGGACTAGCCCTGTGCTGGGCGTCCCCCCGCATGTCAGTGTGCCTGATCGTAGCTGTGCTAAATTTAGCACAGCTACGATCAACTCTGAATCACCCCCTTTGTGCTGTGCACTTTTCTAAAGCCTATTAATGAGCCCTTGTTTGCGCATTTTCTATTTTTTGAAAACTGTATTTTTTTCTTCCAAATAGCGGAACGACTTTTATGTTGTTGTCTGAGTCTGTACGCACATTTTCCAACAGCAGGAGGCACTGTGGCAGAACTGATTTACGTTTTTCCAAACTAATAGCTTATGGTAATGACATTAACAGAGCTCTTCTCTAATTTAGAAGAAATTCATGCAAAACGTTGAAAAGTGATCTGATCGTGAACGTTGTGTGCTTGATTCTGCCTGCGAGTTGACGGGTTCTCACAGCTCACTAAAAATCCTAATACTAATCATTGACCACAATAAATAGTGATACCTCTGTGTCTGATGACATACTGTAGTTTATCGTTGGAAATCACTGAACTATGCAACAACACCCACACAAAACTTTGCTGTCAAAGGTTAAATTTGCAGCAAATAAAAAAAGATTGTATAGGTAAAATACCAGTAACCGACTGCGGTAAATCTGTGTTTGTGGCTTAATGTGAGCACTGTGGCAAATCTAATCTGTTCATTGGGGATTAATTAGTAATGCTTGGTGCTAAAGCGATAATGAGAAAATGATCCATCGACAGGGCACAGGGGATTATTTTGCATGAGAGGTGAATGGTGTAGGACAGACAAAATAAAAAATAAAATATCAGGTATTTTCCTGCAATGACATTAGGGAAAATTCCATATGTTTAGCAATATCTTTAATCATTTTGCCTTTCTAGAAGAGGTTCCTATAGTGCATTGGTGGTCTGACTCTGTACAAATAAGATATATTACAGGAAGGAGTGCACAGAACAAGGGGAAAAAAAGGAGTTACAAGTAAATTAAAAAGGGTTCCTGGCCCAACTAAATAAATCCACAAACTGAAAGCACTTTATACAGTGGGGCAAACAAGGATTTGGACAGCCACCGATAGTGCAAGTTGACCCACTTAAAAAGATGAGAGGTCTGTAATTTCCATCATAGGTACACTTCAACTGTGAGAGACAGAATCTAAAAAAAAAAAAACACAAGAAATCACATTGTATGATTTTTAAACCATTTATTTGTATATTCTTGCGGAAAATAAATGTTTGGACAATCAAAAAGTTTAACTCAATACTTTGTAATATAACCTCGGTTGGCAATTACAGAGGTCAAACGTTTCCTGTAGTTCTTGACCAGGTTGGGCACACACTGTAGCAGGTATCTTGGCCCACTCTTTCATGCAGATCTTCTCTAGATCTGTCATGTTTTGGGGCTATCGCCGGGCAACACGGACTTTCAACTCCCTCCACAGTTTTTCTATTGGGTTGAGGTCTGGAGACTGGCTAGGCCACTCCAGGACCTTGAAATGCTTCTTATGGAGCCACTCCTTAGTTGCCCGGGCGGTGTGTTGGGGTCATTGTCATGCTGGAAGACCCAGCCACGTTCCATCTTCAAAGCTCTTACTGAGGGAAGGAGGTTTTTGCAAAAAATCTCACGATACATGGCCCCATTCATCCTCTCCTTAATACGGATCAGTCGTCCTGTCCCCTTTGCAGTAAAGCAGCCCCAAAGCATGATGTTTCCACCCCCATGCTTCACAGTGGGTATGGTGTTCTTGGGATGCCATTCATCATTCTTCTCCCTCCAAACACGGCGAGTGGAGTTTATACCAAAAAGTTTAATTTTGCTCTCATCTGGCCACATTACATTCTCCCAATCCTCCTCTGGATCATCCAGATGGTCACTGGCAAACTTTAGACGGGCCTGGACATGTGCTGGCTTAAGCAGGGGGACCGTTCGGGCGCTGCAGGATTTCAATCCATGACGACGTAGTGTGTTACTAATGGTAACCTTTGTGACTGTGGTCCCAGCTCTCTTGAGGTCATTGACCAGGTCCCCCAGTGTAGTTCTAGGCTGATTCCTCACCGCTCTCAAGATCATTGATACCCCACGAGGTGAGATCTTGCATGGAGCCCCAGGTCGAGGGAGATTGTCAGTGATCTTGTATTTCTTCCATTTTTTAATAATTGCGCCAACAGTTGATCTCTTCTCACCAAGCTGTTTGACTATTGTTGAGTAGCTCATACCAGCCTTGTGCAGCTCTAAAATTTTGTCCCTGGTGTCCTTAGACAGCTCTCTGGTCTTCGCCATGGTGGAGAGGTAGCAATCTGACTGTTTGAGGGTGTGGACAGGTGTCTTTTATACAGATAACCAGTTCAAATAGGTGCCATTAATACAGGTAATGAGCGGAGGATAGAAGAGCTTCTTAAAGAAGAAGTAACAGGTCTGTGAGAGCCAGAAATCTTGCTGCTTGGTAGGTGTCCAAATATTTATTTTCCACAAGAATATACAAGTAAATTGTTTAAAAATCATACAATGTGATTTCCTGTTTTTTTTTTTCAGATTCTGTCTCTCACAGTTGAAGTGTACCTATGATGGAAATTACAGACCTCTCACATCTTTTTAAGTGGGTCAACTTGCACAATCGGTGGCTGTCCAAATACTTTTTTGCCCCATTGTATATGCTTAGTCAAGCTTACAAAGAAACAAGAACAACCGTACAGATTCATTTTGATAATCTCTTCAATATTGTAATGGGTAATATATTGCAAAGAGGTGCTACCTACTACCAAATGGACATAGGGGGTCATTCAAACCCTGCTGCTAATGTGGCCAGCAGAGCAGTGGCTGTGCAGACTTGCACATTGCGACCGCAATTGATTGACAATGGCGGGCGTTCATGGGCTGGCGATGCGGCATTGGGTGGGTGGGGTAAGCTCAATGGAGCGGGGAGGGACTGTTTTTTTTTGGGGGGGGCTCGTGATGTCACACGCTTAATAAAATGGGGTCAACCTTAGTTTCGATGTGTCCGCAATCTAATTGCAGATGTATTGGGAGGCGGCCTCACACATGCTGGACGGCCTTGTCCTGTGCTGGGCGGCCCCCAGAATGTGAGGAGATAAACGTAGATCTGGCTGCGTATGCCCTCAGTAGTTGTGCCCCCATTAGTTTTGCCCCCAGTAGTTGTGGGACCATTAGTTTTGCTCCCATTACAGTGCCCACCAGTAGCTGTGCCCCTAGTAGCGCTGCTTACCAAAAATAAAAAATACTTACCAGCCCTGCTCCTGCTTCCAGACCACTGCTGCTCTCCATCTCCGGCCGCTCCCACAATGCTGTGTGGTGCGCAATGACGTCAGGTGCACCGCACAGCAGGCACCAGTAGCGGGGAAATGTCCTCTCCGCGAAGGAAAACTAGATGCTACCTCACTGCTTGTCTAGTTTCCCTTCGAGGAGAGGACCTTTTCCTAACCACCGCCGCCGCCACCCCAGTTAGTAGCTGCTCTTGCCACAGGTGCCAAATCCGCTTCTGCTTTTACCACAGGAACAATTACGCCCAATGCTGTCATGAGATTCAACGCTGTTCTAGTTGTGTCCTTCATGGCCAGGGGCACATGTCTGGGAGCACATACTGTGGGAGAATGTGCATGTGATAGGTGACTAGGTGATAGGTGCACTTAAGTGCATGTGATAGGTGACTGGGAGTTTCCCAATGGGATTACAAGTGATCAGATCACCTTAGTTGCCTCCATTGTTTATTAGGCTTGTATGGAAACCCTGGAGCCAGACCACACATGCTGCAAACTGCTGAGCGCCAACCACGTTCTCCCTCCCCTTACCAGTGACGGACAAAGCACCTTTCCCACATATGCAAAGTCAGAGGTCCTGAGCGGACTCCCCAGGGTATGTGAACAGGCGGAATACTACTTGCTGGTGAGATACTCTCAGTGTGGAGGTGGGGGGTGTCGAGCATTGCGCAGGCTGTGCGCTGTAACTTGTGGTAATATATGACTATTGTATCATGTATCATCTATACAACATTCAAATATACTTAAAGAACTCAGCTTCTAATATATATATTCTCAACAACAATGGAGTTCTAACACAGAATCAATTTTATATCTTGTGTGCACCTACTGTATATGGACAAACCCACCTGTTTTAACTATTTAATTATACATGTGTATTTTATGTATCTACAATTACATTTTTTTGAGTAATTAAAAAAAATGTATATATACTATTTGCGCTCTCTTTGACAGTAATTTTTTATTCTTCTAAGCATATGGTTGATAAGTGACTAACCAAGGGGTCTATTTACTAAGCCTTATCAGCTCCTAACTGTCATTTTTCAAACTCAGCCTGTGACAAAGTAGTTAGAAGCTGACTGGCTGGTACTTTATCTCCGTCCACTTTATCCCTGTTCAAAGCTTAGTAAATAGACCCACAAGTCACTTCCTGGGGCTGCAATTGTTTTATATATAACTCAATGCAGAAGTTGTTTGATTAATATTAAGGATATATAACTACATATTGCACCCAAATATATATCTTTGCAGATCACCTTAGGGGTCTATTTACTAAGCCTTGGATGGAGATAAAGTCCACAGAGATGAAGTACCAGCCAATCAGCAACTACCTGGCATGTCACAGGCTACGTTTAAAAAATGTGTCAGCAGCAGCATGGCATGGAGACGCAGGTCATGGCGGTTGCTTGGTAACTGAGACGCAATGTCTCTCCTGGCCACCAGGGCTGCTAGTCCCCACCTGGTGCCTTGAAACAGGCTGACACTGTCCAAAACGCTTACTGGTCCCCACCTGTCACCTAACAACAGGCTGACGGCGGGCGCTGGAGGCCGCCGGGTGCTTAGCAATGGGGACACCAGAGGCAGATGGCGTTCCCCGTTGCCTAGTAATTAAAAGAGATGTCCTGAGGGGCAGCTGTATTCATTTAGCTTATTATTGCAGCTAGCTCCTGATTGGAACTTGCACATTTATATTCTGTCCCTGGGCACTTCCTGTTGCTGGTTATAGTTCCTGCTACATGTGAGAACCTGTCAACTCTGTGTATTCCTGAAGTTCAGTTACCCAGTCCAGATCATTTTCCTGATCGGATCCAGCTCACCTGGAAATCAGGTTTTGTGTGGACCTTCCACACAGATTTTTATCTTTTTGCTCTTATTCATTCTATTATTGTTTACCATCTTGTGCATTGTTGCATTCATAAACAACAATGCTTAGTCACTTGTTCCACCCTGTGCATTGTTGCATTCACATACAGTTTGTGTTTAGTTGCCAATACCATCCTGTGCATTGTTGCACTCACATTTCTGTTACTGATCTCAGCTTGTGAATTGGGCAGCTTAATCAAGGTTGTATCCAGTGAGTGTATCTCTGCACTTTTACCTTACTCTTGCCCAGCCTCCAATAGTCACCTTGTCCATCCATGAGTCCTGGGGGCATCTGAGTCCGGGGTGGACCTAATTCACCCTGGAAACGCGGATGCTAAAGGTGAAGCCTAGCATTGCAGAAGATAAAAGTGTAATCGTGTGAGTGCCACCTGGTACCACCTGGTAGCCCTCGTAACAGTGTAGTCCTCATAACAAAAATACAGAAACTGGTTGTCTGGTACTTTTGCTCCGTCTACTTTATCTCCATCCAAGGCTTAGTAAATAGACCCCTTAGTATTTTAACTCTGGAACATCCTGTTGAATTACTTGCACATCAGCACTTTGGGCCTAATTCAGACCTGATCGCAGCAGCAAATGTGTTAGCTAATGGGCAAAACAATGGCCCTCATTCCGAGTTGTTCGCTCGCTAGTTACTTTTAGCAGCATTGCACACGCTAAGCCGCCGCCTACTGGGAGTGAATCTTAACTTTGCAGAATTGCGAACGAAAGATTCACATAATTGCGAATAGAAATTTCTTTGCAGTTTGAGTAGCTCGGGACTTACTCTGCCACTGCGATCAGTTCAGTCAGTTTCGTTCCTGGTTTGACGTCACAAACACACCCAGCGTTCGCCCAGACACTCCTCCGTTTCTCCAGCCACTCCCGCGTTTTTCCCAGAAACGGCAGCGTTTTTCTGCACACACCCATAAATCGGCCAGTTTCCGCCCAGAAACACCCACTTCCTGTCAATCACACTCCGATCACCAGAACGATGAAAAATCCTCGTTATGCCGTGAGTAAAATACCTAACTTTTGTGTAAAATAACTAAGCGCATGCGCTCTGCGAACCTTGCGCATGCGCAGTAAGCGACTAATCGCAATATAGCGAAACTCGGCAACGAGCAAACAACTCGGAATGAGGGCCAATGTGCACTGCACGGAGGGCAGATATAACATATGCAGAGAGAGATAGATTTGGGTGGGGTGTGTTTAAACTGAAATCTAAATTGCAGTGTAAAAATAAAGCAGACAGTATTTACCTTGCACAGAAACAAAATAACCCACCCAAATCTAACTCTCTCTGCACGTTAAATCTGCTACACCTGCAGTGCACATGGGGCCCAATTCAGACCGGATTACTAGGCTGTGTTTTCTCACAGCCTGCAATCAGATTTAAACTGCGCAAGCATATGCACTGCAATCCGCAGGCACGACGGACCGCAGCAACGGGGATCGGTGGTCAGCGACGGGATGGTGCGAAAATTCAGAACGCACCGGAGATCGCAAGGAGATTAACAGGAAGGGGGCATATGTGGGTGGCAACTGACCATTTTCAAGGAGTGTCTGGAAAAATGCAGGCGTGTCCAAGCGTTGGAAGGGAGGGTGTCTGACGTCAAGTCCAGTCCCGGACAGGCTGAAGTGATCGCAGCAGCTGAGTAAGTCCTGGGTTACGCAGAGACTGCACAAAATCAGTTTGTGCAGCTCTGCTACACATGCGATCGCACACTTGCACAGCTAAAATACACTCCCCCCGATCGCAGGGCTGTAAAAATCGCTGCCCTGAATTACCCCCATGGTTTTGTCCATTAGCTAACAAATGTGCTGCTGCGATCAGGTCTGAATTAGGCCCCTTAATTTATTAACCCCAGTTTATGCTGTCCAGTAAACCTAGGAGTAGTTGACATTACTGTCCACTATATGAAACTGCAGCAGGTAGTTTGTGGACTGCTGCATGGCCACACCCATAAGGGGGAGAGGTCGACCTACGGCGGCCCCCTTTGTTTCCGCTCACATAAGCTAATAAGCTCCCCTTGAAATAAAGAGTCTGACACATTTCCTTTGGATCGAATTACTGGCCACAGTTTATTTCCATTACCTTACATGTTACCTTACAAGGTTGCGGGGCACGGATAGAAGTGGTGGGCAAGGCGCCCCTGGGTCCCTGACCCCTCCTGATTTCCTGGGGGCGTGCCCTGCCTACCCTGTAGGCACCGCGGCAACGCCCCTGGGGAACCAGCCCTCCTGGCGCATATCACGCTCACCTGGCACGCAGCTCCCTGGCCCAACCGTCCAAAGCTGGAGCCGAGCATGCGCCCGTTCACCGAGGGTGAATCTGCCAACCTCGGCTGGCTCCCCCCGTTCGCCATGCCTTGCGCACCGCTTCTTCCCGCCGCCCGCTGACTGTGACATACGTATTCCTTAATTTTCCTTAACACATTAAACATACAACCGTATTATAACTTGCAACGATTTATACGATAAAACTCTGAACTGTAAGTATATGTACCTATATACACCTTTTCTAAATGGGTGGGTGGGTGGGTCACTCTCTGTGCTCACCTTTCTCAGTGGCCGCCTCCTCCCCCCCGCCTTCCTATTTAACCCGCCCGCTATCTGGCCGGCCCCCTCGCCTTCTACAGGCTACCAGCGCCTGTAGGTGTGAAAGAGGGGACGGGCACACCTGCCCGCCCCTCCTTTCCATTGTGCCGCTGGCCCGCGGGCCACCTGCCGCCCCTCCCCCTTATCCCTCTCCGGCGCCATCACGGGCTCGGCGCCTTTGTTACCATAAGGGGGAGAGGTCGACCTACGGCGGCCCCCTTTGTTTCCGCTCACATAAGCTAATAAGCTCCCCTTGAAATAAAGAGTCTGACACATTTCCTTTGGATCGAATTACTGGCCACAGTTTATTTCCATTACCTTACATGTTACCTTACAAGGTTGCGGGGCACGGATAGAAGTGGTGGGCAAGGCGCCCCTGGGTCCCTGACCCCTCCTGATTTCCTGGGGGCGTGCCCTGCCTACCCTGTAGGCACCGCGGCAACGCCCCTGGGGAACCAGCCCTCCTGGCGCATATCACGCTCACCTGGCACGCAGCTCCCTGGCCCAACCGTCCAAAGCTGGAGCCGAGCATGCGCCCGTTCACCGAGGGTGAATCTGCCAACCTCGGCTGGCTCCCCCCGTTCGCCATGCCTTGCGTACCGCTTCTTCCCGCCACACGAGGATCTCGGCTGCCCCCCTCCCCCGAGACCCGAAGCCCCCACCCTGCAACCAGCTACTGACCCCCGGCCTCCAGTGCTTCCTGAAGCGCGTTATTAAAAAGGTCAATCCCAATGTCCGACAAATGGACCCCGTCGCTCCTATACATGCCCCCGATCTTTTGACTGATGTCCTTATGCCGTATGACCTGTCCCCCTAGTGCGGCCACGCATTTGCCCACGGCCGCGTTGACCCTTTTCCTAGCCCTCTCCACTCCTGCCCCTTTCCGAGCTCCGCGCCAAGCTAGCCTGGGAATGATGTTAGACCATATTAGCTCTACGCCCGGCCATCGCTCGCTTACCCATGCTAGATCGTCCCGTATTGTCCTGATCAAGTCTAGGGATTTCATGTCGCCCAAATCGTTGCCCCCCAGGTGTAATACTATGGTATCGGGGCTGCTTGTCGCCTCTTCCCCGGATAACAGGGTGCCCCTCAAGCCGTGCCACCTCATCCCTCTCTGCCCAAACCAGCATACCTTCCCCTCTTTCTCCGCTAGCCCCAACTGCTTTCCATACGGCCTCCCGGCGGCCCGTGCTGCCGCCCAGTGAACGTATGAGTGACCGACGATCCATATCCGCCTCGCCTCCTTTTTTCTTGCGGATGGGGCTGTGTGGGAGAGGGGGGAGGACATGATCGTTAGATGTTTTCTGTTTCGTCGTTGAGGGGTCTAATGTAGCGCCTGTAGCTGTTGGACCCCCACCTGCCTAATGCTTTGATCTCTTCGATCGCGCACCCTTCGTTAGCGGCTGACGTGGCCGCCCCTATTCTAAACGAGTGTGTCCCGAATCTCTCTGCCTGCCAGCCAAGTGCTCCTACACATCTCTTCAACACTGCTGCAAACTGGTACCTAGTGAGCGCCGCCCCGTCCTTGTGTACCAGAAAATTCCCTCCTCCTGCCGGCCTTGTTATCCTAAATGCTTCGACCGCCCTTACCGGGCAGACCGCAGCGTCGTCGTGCCTGCGCAGCTGCACCCATTTTCCCTTTCCGTTCTGGTCTGTCTTTGATCTGCGTATTTTACACAGTACTGTGTCCTCCGCTACGGTAACGCTACTGCACTGCAGCCCTGTTTCCCTTGCTGTTTTGGACTGCGCTACCAACTCGCTAACCCTGAATGCCCCCCTAAAAGCCATAATAAAAGCCGTTGTAAACAACCTTGCCTCACTCTGGTCGCGGCAGACGCTTGGGACCGCTTCTATCAGTTTCCTCAGCCTCTCGATTGTGATTGGTTCCCTAGCGTCTGGTTTCTTAACCTCCGCCCTTGCCCAGCCCTTCATTATCGTGCGTACTACGAAACTCTTCGTCTCGTCCCTTTCGCCTGCCAGTTTCTGGAAAAAGGATACCCCTGCTAGTATCGTGTTTGCTCCTGCCCTGGACGTCTGCTCCCTTCTGAGTTTGTCCAAGAACGCCAACACTTGTTGCTGCGGAGGCTTGGCTTCAATCTCCCCCTCCCCCTGGAACTGCCGCCATCTTCTCCATGCGGCCTTGTAGGCCTTCCAGGTCTTTGGTGCCAGGGATCGCTCCACCAATTTATCTAGTTCTGATCGACTATCTGCCAGAGATAGGAGGGGCATGTTAAACCTACTTCGCTTGCTTCCAGCGCTGCGGTCCTAAAAACTTCCCATTTCTGCCTGGACAATGCGTCCGCTATTACGTTCTTCTCCCCTGGCACGTGTCTAGCTCTGAATGTTATGTTGTGGTGCAAACAAGCTGCCACCAACCTCCTGAGCAACCTGACCACCGGCGGCGATGATGCCCGCTGGTTGTTCACGGCTTGCACCACCCCCATGTTGTCGCACCAGAATTGGATCTGCCTGTTTGCCAGCACTTTACCCCATATGTCGACTGCCACGACTATCGGGAACAACTCCAATGCCGCTAAGTTCTTGGTGATCCCTGGGTCTCCCATTCTGGTGGCCATCGCTGGGCGCACCATTCGCCCTGCAAGTATGCCCCAAACCCCGTAGCTCCTGCTGCGTCTGTGAATAACTGCAGCGCACGGTTTGGTGCTACTTCCTTGGGCCAGATTTGCACCCCGTTAAACTGTAAGAGGAACTCCTCCCACATCCGCAGGTCCTCCCTAAGCTCCCTGGTGATGCGTATGAAGTGGTGCTTTGATGCCCTGCCTGCTGTGGCTTGTTCCAGCCTCCTCTTGAAGATTCTGCCCATTGGAATCACCCTGCAAGCGAAATTCAGGCTCCCCAGCAAAGACTGCAACTGCCCCAGCGTGACCTTCTTGGCCTTTGCGCAGTCGCTCACTTCGCTCTTTGTCCAGTGCGTCGTTTACTGACCCTCCCTCGGGGTAAGACAGGTGCTGGATGAGCCTGAACTTCCCCGGTGCCTTTTTTGGGACCAGTCCCAAAGGTGACACTATCAAATCCTGTAATGGTGGGGCTGCAAATGGCCCCGCCATTCTACCTAACTCTAGCTCCTTTGCGATCTTCTCCCGTACCACCCCCGGTTGCTCCTTGACGGATTTCAGGTTTCTTATTTTTTCTGTGGGCGGGACCTCTCTTATTATTGGTATCCTAAAGCCCTCCCTAAAACCGTCCCGCAGCAATTTGGCTTCCTGCTGCTTCGGATACCTGGCTAGCCACCCCAGGATCCTGCTTAAATTCACTGGGCTAAACGCTTTTCCCAGCCCCTGCTGCCGCGGGTAGTTTTCTTGGGTGATTTGCTCTCTTCCTATAGCAATCCTTTGCTGCATGACTTGCGTTGCAAAAGGAACATGCGTGCCTGAATTTGCACTGCGCGCGGGTGCACTGAGATTCGTTAAACGCCCAGCATTTGAGGTCATGTTTCTGCGTGCTAGGCCTCCCTGCCCCGGCTGCTTGTGCCGGTGCCGCCTTCTCCGCTATACCGCTTGCTAATGCCTTGAGCCACGCGTCGAGGTCCCTAACTCCGAAGTCGATGGGCTTACCGCCCTCTGCCTTCGCTCTAAAACTCTCGTCGTACCTCAGCCAGACTGATCCCCCTTGTTCCTTGTACACAGAGTATATAAAATCTGTATATTTCAACATGCTCATCGCTACCTCGGGGTACGCTTCTATGTAACAGCCGGAGTAAGCGAACATTCCGCTCAGCCAGTTCTCAATAGTCTTGTAGCTATTGACTTGTGTACCCCCTTTCGGTTTTGCCTTTTCCTTGTCGCTCAAGCCCTTCTCTGTCAATGAACATATATCGACGAAACCCCCTTTTTCTATCTCCTTTCTGATTTGTTTTGGCAAGTGGCCTGCCACTGCGCTAAACTCGCAACCCACTGCGGATCCTGTCTGCAAAAATTTCTTAGCCGTTTCCTGCTGCACCTGCCCCATCTGTTCCCTAACCGCATCTGTCCCCGGCGTAAGCCCCTTCCTTTTCTTACATGTCGCTCTAGCTAACTTTAGCTGCTCCCTCAACACTCTACATGATTCGTCCTCGTCTGAATCCGTTGCGCTATCCCCCTGCTCCCTCGCCTGACCTGCTCCGCCCTTACCGACCACCCCCGTGAACTTAACCATAACGTTACCAACATTCTGCGATATATCTGGGGACACCATAACATTACACAAACTGTTCATATCGACATTGGTCTCACCCGTCCCGTGTGAGGATTCCCTCGCTGGACCGTCCGCGCTGGTCATCGCGCCGGATGCTGCCTTCGGTGTGGTGGCCACTTGGACCGTGTTGACTGCTGGGGCATCGCCGGCCGTAGCGTAGCCCATGACGCCCTCTCCGCGCTGGAATTCCGCGCCTCCTGGCCGCTGCGTGTATGCCCTCTGCCGTTCCCGTGGCGTGATGGTACCGTGGACCGCCGTATTGCTCCCGTGCGTTGATCTTGCTGGCGTGGTGAAGACTTGCAAGTTCCTGTGCACTGCCTCCCTGTCGCCTTGTCTTGTCGGTGTGCTGTGCTGGCTGCTGTGCTGCACTGATCGCTGCCCTCCTCCCGTCGACTGATAACGCTGTTCCTGCCTGTCTTCTCTCCTGCTGCAGCTGCACCCTCGACAGCCGTGCCGTGATGTGATGTATGCCTCCGGCGGTGATGCGTGTCGGCTGTAACCCCTGACCGGTGATGACCTGCGTGCTGTGAAATGTAGGCTGTGCCGATGCCGAGGGCTGGGCGGTGGCGAATGGTAACGCGGTGATCTCCGGCCGTAAGATGACTCCCTGCTTCCGTGCCCATTGTGATGCCTCTCCTTGCTGTGACGGTGTCCGTTGTCATGCCTCCCCCTGTCCGGTTGCCCCGCCGCCGGAAGCTGTGACATCTCCTTGAACAGCTGGGTGGAAGCCTCCTGTACCCACGCATCCCGGCCGCTTGATGATGGGCCGCCCTCTCCTTTCTCCCATCTACGGGCTGGGGTTTGCGGTTGTGTGGCGGGTGAAGTGGGATTGGCGCTGCTCAAAACTTTGCCCCAACCCTTCCGCCCCTCCCCCCCGGAGTCAGGTCCGTCTGACTCCGCTGCCGCGGGGATATCTTCGTAAATGGGCGGCAGGTCACTCACCCCGTATTGCTGCTCGCTGGTGATCGCTGCTGCCGGCTGCTTCTTCCTCTTCGCAGCCCTGGCTGCCGGATTGGAGCTGCTCTTCCTTCTCTTCGTCTCCTGCAGCTGTCCTCTTCCTTTCCTGCCGCCAGGGGGAGCTCCTGCATCATTCTCTCTGTGCTGCTGCTGCTGCTGCTGACGTGCTCCTTCCCTCCCTGCAGGGTTAAAGTGCAACCCTGCGCTGTCCTCTGTCTCCTCCCTGAACCTGTGGGGTATGCTCCTTCTTCTGACCCCCCTCTCTGCTGGCCCATCCATGCTGCTTTCCTTTTTCTATTTTGCAGGGGATGCAATGTGGCTTCTGCAGCTGCCCTGCGGTGCTGATCCTGCTGGTGGCCTTGTCCGCCGAAATGCGACCCTATTCTGGCCCCCCCGCGCTGCACCCAGCCTCCGGAGCCGCCGCGCGACCGGAAGTGACCGGAAGTCGCTTCCGCAGCCTGTGCCCGACGTCTCTCCGTCCCCCCGCTGCTGCCTCTTCTCGTACCCGCCGAGCCGCACTCACCCGCGAGTGACCTTCTTCCTCCTGCTCGGCGGATGCTGGTGCCCTCTGTGGATCCTCTCCGCCGCCGTTCGTAGCACCGCCGCTGCTGCCGTCCGCTGGCTCACTCTCCTCACTCTCTGTGCTCACCTTTCTCAGTGGCCGCCTCCTCCCCCCCGCCTTCCTATTTAACCCGCCCGCTATCCGGCCGGCCCCCTCGCCTTCTACAGGCTACCAGCGCCTGTAGGTGTGAAAGAGGGGACGGGCACACCTGCCCGCCCCTCCTTTCCATTGTGCCGCTGGCCCGCGGGCCACCTGCCGCCCCTCCCCCTTACCCCTCTCCGGCGCCATCACGGGCTCGGCGCCTTTGTTACCATAGTCTGGATTACCTGGCCACAGTAAGCAATTAGATCCACAGTGTGAGAGCAGTCAGTAGGTGTTTTGGGGTTTATGAGGTGGAGGAGTTCACATGACATGATATTACACTTGGAGACAAATAATGGCATTCAACATTTTATTTTGATGGCATTATTTGTCTCCTTATCTATTATGGTGGTAAATGTTTCTTCCTTTTTGTCTGAGAGGTCAAAACTCTCCCAGTGGAGACCAGTGTCTGGGCTGTTCTTTGGTGGAGTGTCCACTGTGTGAACTGAGGGCTGCTGGAATGTGCACAGTGTAAGGTTGTCTGTCATCCACTTTAGGCTTCCATCTGCACCAGTGTGCAAAATGATCTTGTTTGCCACAAGCATCACAACCTTTACTGAAAGCAGTACATTTCATTCATAGGAATGGCAACTGCCGCAGTTCACACAGCGGGATAAATGTAACAGGGTGTGAGAAGCCGGAGGTGTGGGAGAATACCTGTATTATTAAAGCAGCAATCATTTACAAGGCAACACTAGGATGGTTTTGTCTTGTGAATGATTGCTGCTTTAAAAATAAGAGCATTCTTGCACAAACTCGCACACCTCCGGTATCTCATACCGTGTTACATTTACCTCTGCATGTTTGTTGCTGCACATGTTACTGAGGGGCGCATACATATCTTTTAAAGTTCTTTGCACATACTGTAAATAAACCTAATTCAGACCTGATCGCTAGCAAGTGATTTTTGCACTGCTGCGACCAGATAGTCGCTGCCTACAGGGGGAGGGTATTTTAGCTGTGCAAGTGTGCGATCGCATATGTATGTAGCAGAGCTGTACAAACAGATTTTGTGAAGTCTCTGCGCAGGCCAGCACTTACTCAGCCACTGCAATCACAGCAGCCTGTCAGGGGGGAGGCACTGGATGATTCAGCGGCCTTTGGTGGCTCTTTTGCATGGCCACCGCCTCTCCAGGACTTCTGAGGTCTTCTGTCTTCACCTTGGGGGCCACCGCCTCCCCAGGGCTTTCCTGCGGCTTCTGTGTTCACCTGGGTGGGCGGCGGCCTTTGGTGGCTCTTTTGCATGGCCACCGCCTCTCCAGGACTTCTGAGGTCTTCTGTCTTCACCTTGGGGGCCACCGCCTCCCAAGGGCTTCCCTGCGGCTTCTGTGTTCACCTGGGTGGCCTTTGGGCAGCTCTTTTGCATGGTCGCCGCCTCCCCAGGGCTTCCAGGTGTCTTCACCTGGTGGGCCGTGGCTGTTAAGCTCTTTTTCATGGCCGCTCCACGGCGTCTTATGGCTTCAGGAGCTCTTCTCTGCTCCTCCTCCGCCGTCGGACTGACAGCCGCTCCCTCGCGCTGACTTATAAGTCAGCCAGAGGGGGCGGGGCGAAGACATCAAAAATGGTGCCTCAGTGTCATTTTTGAAATTGACACCATTGCCAGACTCAAACTTGTGAATTGCAGGCAGGGACTGGATCTTCTTGGATCCAGACCTGCCGCTAACGCCCGCACCTCCACTGCAATTAACGCCCGCACAGCCGCTGTGCCTGCACCGCCTCCACCATTGCCAACGTCAGCGGCGCTGCCGCCGCATATGCCCGCAGCCACCCAGTGATGATTGACAGCGGATCCAGTGACAGATCTGCTGGCCAATCACATCCCTCCTCACTGACAGGGGCGTGCTTTCATGCTTTTAATAGCTGCCACTTCTTCATTTATTTCCAACGGGCTTTTACAGCCCGCAGCATGGCCCCGCCCCCCGCTTTTTCCCCTTTCCCATTGACTACGGGAGGCACCACTATCGGTGCCTCCCAAAGTTAATTTAAAAGTCAAAATGCTTAAAATAATATGAAGCAGATACTTATGACACAGAAGGAGGTCACGGCAACAGAAGCAGCTGATCCACAGGCAGTGGAAGTCAGAACCCTGTGGTGCAGATAACAGGCCCAAACTCTTCACTGATTGCAAATGTTGCTCATCAAGTGGAGCAGTCTGAGCATGCCCCAAAGTCTGGCCAGCCTGGACCCAGATTCAAGGGTTAAAGCTGCCAGAAAAGGGTCAAAATTGCTAGCCAGCCATATCTATGACTGCCTTGGGAGTTGCTACTGCACTATGCATCCCTAGCCCCTGCCGAGCACTAGATGCATTATCAGCAGACCTTCGCTGCCTGCTACTAACTGCAATATATCTATCTGACTCCTGGCTGACCCAGCTTGCTGGCACATCCACACAGAAACGCTGTCAGAGCTCACCTGGAGAACTACAAGTAAGTTAAACCTAAAATGGTGCTTAAGCCCTGACTCCTTCCTGCCAGCCTTGGCCAAATGGTGGCCAATCGTGGGACTATGCTCCCACTTCAATCTGCCCCCTGCCATCTGCAGACCCCAAGTAGAGTGCCAGCAAGAGGCACCTCACAGACCAGGAGACAGCTCACTTGTTAAGCCATACGTGCACTACCAGCAGACCCTAACCTTAGGACCCACCAGTGGTTATGCTGCACCGCTGCAGACGGATGACCTTATGACACCTCCTGTGTGGCGGAATTGGTTGCACCTATGGCGTGCCCCGCAATCAAATGACCTGCCCTAGTAGGAGCAGGAGAGCTGGGGGGGAGGGCTGCCAGGTGATGATGGGGACTTGTAGCTAGGGAAAATTCACCAAGGGAATAGGAGAGAGTAACGTGGATGTGACATTGCAGGTTAAGATAGCAAAAGACAATAAGGCAACAAATAAAATGATAAAGAAGGGATAGGATAGAATAAAGCAGACAGATCAGAAAGAAGGAAAGCTATCGAGAGAATAACAGAACCAGAGACGGCAACATATAACGGAGGTGTTATTATCACAGGTAGGCACACTATCTCTCCTGAATACACCAAATAGGCTTTGGCCCAAAGAGCCAAGACCTTAAATATGCTGGAAGTGTGCGTACAGTTGGTGGTTTGGCAGAGTTAATGCACATACCAGAGGACATGTGACTGACCCAAGGACAAGTACATTGTAGCTTAACAAGGCAGTGTGGTTTATTAAGCAAGAGATATCACAGTTAAGGTGGGTACACAGTACACACTGGTAGATATATCTGCCGATCAATTGATTGGCAGATATATCTATGGACGGATCAGCCAGTGTGTTGAGCATACACACAGCCCGATCCGTCGGGGACTGACGTCATGAACTGGGCTGGTGTGTACACACAGCCGCCCAGTTCAGCTGTCAATCAATGCCGGCTGCCGCAGCATGTGTATGGGCGGTCGGCTAACCACCCGTACACACACAGCGACGCGCCAATATATCGGTAGATGTATTGCCCGTCAGTTGTGCTGCGGGGTCGATGCGATACGTCTGTGAACGACGGAGTCTCAATTCAAGAGAACGGCCAGTGTGTACCCACCTTAAAACTCACAGGGGGAGATATGTGAAGAAGTGAAAAGAGTGAAGTGATCCAGTGGAGAAATTGCCCATGACAACCAATCAGCTGCTACCTATAATTTTATAAAATGCACTTGATAAATGTTACTTCAAAACTGATTGGTTGCCATAGGCAACTTCTCCACTGGCTCACTTCTCCACTCTTTTCACTGTTTCATACATCACTCTCACCGTTATACTGGTTGAGCTTATAGCAGAACATGGGCCCTCATTCCGAGTTGTTCGTTCGTTATTTTTCATCGCATCGCAGCGATTTTCCGCAAACTGCGCATGTGCAATGTTCGCACTGCGGCTGCGCCAAGTAAATTTGCTAAGAAGTTTGGTATTTTACTCTCGGCATTACGAGGTTTTTTCTTCATTCTGGTGATCGTTGTGTGATTGACAGGAAGTGGGTGTTTCTGGGCGGAAACTGGCCGTTTTATGGGAGTGTGTGAAAAAACGCTACCGTTTCTGGGAAAAACGCGGGAGTGGCTGGAGAAACGAGGGAGTGCCTGGGCGAACGCTGGGTGTGTTTGTGACGTCAAACCAGGAACGACAAGCACTGAACTGATCGCACTGGAAGAGTAAGTCTCGAGCTACTCAGAAACTGCAAAGTAAAATCATTTCACAATATTGCGAATACATCGTTCGCAATTCAGCTAAGCAGATTCACTCCCAGAGGGCGGCGGCTTAGCGTGTGCATTGCTGCGAAAAGCGGCTAGCGAGCGAACAACTTGGAATAAGGGCCATGGTTCAGACATATCACCAACTGGTGACTGTCGGGTCTATTTATGAAGCTGTGAAAGTGTGGAGGAGTGAGCCAGTGGAGAAGTTGCCCATGGCAACCAATCAGTGTTGAAGTAAGATTTATAAAATGCATTCTATAAAATTATACGTAGCAGCTCATTGGTTGCCATGGGCAACTTCTCCACTGGCTCACTTCTCCACACTTTCACTGCTTCATAAATAGACCCCTGTCTCTTTAATGCGTTAGCAGAGCAGGTGCTGGAACAGTGGTTCAGCTGGTAAGAGGGTTACAGGCCTCTGGAGCTAAGGGAGAGACGTCCATATCACACTATGTCATTCATACACAGTAACAAGATGGATCCACTCATGCACAGTAATAGTAGTGGCCATCTTGGTAAGGGAAAGAAGCATCATCCCTTCCATTTTAGAGACTATGCAGTAGCGCTCTCCTAACAAAATAAACTAAGTTGCAAACTCACCCCCTAAAATACCACAAGATTCTTGACAACATGTGATACACACACAAGCCAGCCCCCAGCCTAGATGTTTATCACACCTCATTCTTATACCAGTTATTCAGTTCTTCTGATCACTGGAATACTAAGCAGTGTTACATGAGTTTAACAATAAGTAATGGTAGAATTTTAATAGAGGGGGTAATTCAGATCTGATCGCTGGGCTGCATTTTTTGCTGTCCTGCGATCAGATAGTCACCGCCTACAGGGGGAGTGTATTTTCGCTGGGCAAGTGTGCGTTACTATGTGTAGCAGAGCTGCTGAAAATCAGTTTGTGCGGTCTCTGCGCAGCCCAGGACTTACTCTACCAGTGTAATTGAATCCTGCTGATCGGGGCCGGAGCTGTCAGTCAGTAGCGGATCTTGCCACGGGCAAGCAGGACTTTTGCCCGGGGATCCGCCACTGTGCCCCCCGCTGTGCCCTTCCCCCCCACTGGTCCCCCGCTGTGAAGGGAACCAGATGCTACGCGTCTAGTTTCCCTTCGTGGAGAGGACCTTTGCTGTGCGGTGCACGATGATGTCATCGCGCACCGCACAGCATTGTGGCACAGATGCTAGGTATCATAATTGACCTCTAGTGTCTATGCATCCGAGGAGAGGAGCGGCGCCGGCGGAGGTCTGCAGCGGTCTGGAATCAGGAGCGGGGATGTAAGTATACTTTTTTTTCCTTTTCTTTCAGCGGCGCGACAAATGGGGGCGTAACTGACCACGCCCCGTATTAAGCCACGCCCCTAATGTTTTGCCCGGGGCGCCACAAGGGCAAGAACCTGCCCTGCTGTCAGTCACCCTCCCTCAAAACGCTTGGACACGCCTGCGTTTTTATGGACACTCCCTGTAAATGGTCATTTGCCACCCATAAATGGCCTCTTCCTGTCAATCTCCTTGCGTATGCCCGTGTGAATGGATCCTTTGCACCATCCCGTCTCTGACCGGCGATGCCCGTTGTAGCTGTCCGACGCGGTGCATACGCATGTGCAGTTTGGATCTGATCGCCCGCTGTGCGAAAATGCACAGCAGCAATCAGATCTGAATGACCCCCAGAAGCTGATCCAGTAAGAAGCACAAAATTGCTTACTTTACTACTCAACACTGTGTATACGGATAAATGTTTCCATGCATTAGTAAATACTTGTAAGGGCATCAGTTGACCCAAAGTCAGAGGGCAAGTGTTTTTATTCCTGACACAAACTTGATAGATAATAACAAAATATATCCTTTTTAAAATACAACTTGAGACAATAACTTGAAAGCTTTGAAAATGGCAGGATGACCTGACAGCAGTGATGTGCGCAGTGTCGGAGCCAGTCCAACCCTGGATGTGCGGTCAGTGTAGGCAGGGGAGACAAAGCGTCTCCTGTCATACTCCAGTATACTCCAGAGTTTTTACTATAAAAATTATCAGAATAATACTAAGAAGATATTTAAAACTTGTAAATATCATCTTTGCATTATTCAGATCATCTTTGTAGTATTTTAATAATTTTTATCGTCAAATATCACCATCAAATCGTGTGTGTGTGTGCGTGCGTGTGTGTGTGTGTGTGTGTGTGTGCTGAATTTATAGCACCTGACCAGAAAGATCATGCCCAAATCTGCAACAGAGAAATGATAGGTGTTATTTTAGTGTCTAAAACATGTCAAAATATTAGAGACAAGGGGCCAGATGCATCATCGCTTGGAAAGTGATAAAATGGAGAGTGAAAAAGTGCCAGCCAATCAGCTCCTAACTGCCATTTTTCAAACACAGCCTGTGACATGGTAGTTAGGACTAGAGATGAGCGCCTGAAATTTTTCGGGTTTTGTGTTTTGGTTTTGGGTTCGGTTCCGCGGCCGTGTTTTGGGTTCGAACGCGTTTTGGCAAAACCTCACCGAATTTTTTTTGTCGGATTCGGGTGTGTTTTGGATTCGGGTGTTTTTTTCAAAAAACACTAAAAAACAGCTTAAATCATAGAATTTGGGGGTCATTTTGATCCCAAAGTATTATTAACATCAAAAACCATAATTTACACTCATTTTCAGTCTATTCTGAATACCTCACACCTCACAATATTATTTTTAGTCCTAAAATTTGCACCGAGGTCGCTGTGTGAGTAAGATAAGCGACCCTAGTGGCCGACACAAACACCGGGCCCATCTAGGAGTGGCACTGCAGTGTCACGCAGGATGTCCCTTCCAAAAAACCCTCCCCAAACAGCACATGACGCAAAGAAAAAAAGAGGCGCAATGAGGTAGCTGTGTGAGTAAGATTAGCGACCCTAGTGGCCGACACAAACACCGGGCCCATCTAGGAGTGGCACTGCAGTGTCACGCAGGATGGCCCTTCCAAAAAACCCTCCCCAAACAGCACATGACGCAAAGAAAAAAAGAGGCGCAATGAGGTAGCTGTGTGAGTAAGATTAGCGACCCTAGTGGCCGACACAAACACCGGGCCCATCTAGGAGTGGCACTGCAGTGTCACGCAGGATGTCCCTTCCAAAAAACCCTCCCCAAACAGCACATGACGCAAAGAAAAAAAGAGGCGCAATGAGGTAGCTGTGTGAGTAAGATTAGCGACCCTAGTGGCCGACACAAACACCGGGCCCATCTAGGAGTGGCACTGCAGTGTCACGCAGGATGTCCCTTCCAAAAAACCCTCCCCAAACAGCACATGACGCAAAGAAAAAAAGAGGCGCAATGAGGTAGCTGACTGTGTGAGTAAGATTAGCGACCCTAGTGGCCGACACAAACACCGGGCCCATTTAGGAGTGGCACTGCAGTGTCACGCAGGATGTCCCTTCCAAAAAACCCTCCCCAATCAGCACATGATGCAAAGAAAAAGAAAAGAAAAAAGAGGTGCAAGATGGAATTGTCCTTGGGCCCTCCCACCCACCCTTATGTTGTATAAACAAAACAGGACATGCACACTTTAACCAACCCATCATTTCAGTGACAGGGTCTGCCACACGACTGTGACTGATATGACGGGTTGGTTTGGACCCCCCCCCCAAAAAAGAAGCAATTAATCTCTCCTTGCACAAACTGGCTCTACAGAGGCAAGATGTCCACCTCATCATCACCCTCCGATATATCACCGTGTACATCCCCCTCCTCACAGATTATCAATTCGTCCCCACTGGAATCCACCATCTCAGCTCCCTGTGTACTTTGTGGAGGCAATTGCTGCTGGTCAATGTCTCCGCGGAGGAATTGATTATAATTCATTTTAATGAACATCATCTTCTCCACATTTTCTGGATGTAACCTCGTACGCCGATTGCTGACAAGGTGAGCGGCGGCACTAAACACTCTTTCGGAGTACACACTTGTGGGAGGGCAACTTAGGTAGAATAAAGCCAGTTTGTGCAAGGGCCTCCAAATTGCCTCTTTTTCCTGCCAGTATAAGTACGGACTGTGTGACGTGCCTACTTGGATGCGGTCACTCATATAATCCTCCACCATTCTATCAATGTTGAGAGAATCATATGCAGTGACAGTAGACGACATGTCCGTAATCGTTGTCAGGTCCTTCAGTCCGGACCAGATGTCAGCATCAGCAGTCGCTCCAGACTGCCCTGCATCACCGCCAGCGGGTGGGCTCGGAATTCTGAGCCTTTTCCTCGCACCCCCAGTTGCGGGAGAATGTGAAGGAGGAGATGTTGACAGGTCGCGTTCCGCTTGACTTGACAATTTTGTCACCAGCAGGTCTTTCAACCCCAGCAGACTTGTGTCTGCCGGAAAGAGAGATCCAAGGTAGGCTTTAAATCTAGGATCGAGCACGGTGGCCAAAATGTAGTGCTCTGATTTCAACAGATTGACCACCCGTGAATCCTTGTTAAGCGAATTAAGGGCTCCATCCACAAGTCCCACATGCCTAGCGGAATCGCTCCGTGTTAGCTCCTCCTTCAATGTCTCCAGCTTCTTCTGCAAAAGCCTGATGAGGGGAATGACCTGACTCAGGCTGGCAGTGTCTGAACTGACTTCACGTGTGGCAAGTTCAAAGGGCATCAGAACCTTGCACAACGTTGAAATCATTCTCCACTGCGCCTGAGACAGGTGCATTCCACCTACTATATCGTGCTCAATTGTATAGGCTTGAATGGCCTTTTGCTGCTCCTCCAACCTCTGAAGCATATAGAGGGTTGAATTCCACCTCGTTACCACTTCTTGCTTCAGATGATGGCAGGGCAGGTTCAGTAGTTTTTGGTGGTGCTCCAGTCTTCTGTACGTGGTGCCTGTACGCCGAAAGTGTCCCGCAATTCTTCTGGCCACCGACAGCATCTCTTGCACGCCCCTGTCGTTTTTAAAAAAATTCTGCACCACCAAATTCAAGGTATGTGCAAAACATGGGACGTGCTGGAATTTGCCCATATTTAATGCACACACAATATTGCTGGCGTTGTCCGATGCCACAAATCCACAGGAGAGTCCAATTGGGGTAAGCCATTCCGCGATGATCTTCCTCAGTTGCCGTAAGAGGTTTTCAGCTGTGTGCGTATTCTGGAAAGCGGTGATACAAAGCGTAGCCTGCCTAGGAAAGAGTTGGCGTTTGCGAGATGCTGCTACTGGTGCCGCCGCTGCTGTTCTTGCGGCGGGAGTCCATACATCTACCCAGTGGGCTGTCACAGTCATATAGTCCTGACCCTGCCCTGCTCCACTTGTCCACATGTCCGTGGTTAAGTGGACATTGGGTACAACTGCATTTTTTAGGACACTGGTGAGTCTTTTTCTGACGTCCGTGTACATTCTCGGTATCGCCTGCCTAGAGAAGTGGAACCTAGATGGTATTTGGTAACGGGGGCACACTGCCTCAATAAATTGTCTAGTTCCCTGTGAACTAACGGCGGATACCGGACGCACGTCTAACACCAACATAGTTGTCAAGGCCTCAGTTATCCGCTTTGCAGCAGGATGACTGCTGTGATATTTCATCTTCCTCGCAAAGGACTGTTGAACAGTCAATTGCTTACTGGAAGTAGTACAAGTGGGCTTACGACTTCCCCTCTGGGATGACCATCGACTCCCAGCAGCAACAACAGCAGCGCCAGCAGCAGTAGGCGTTACACGCAAGGATGCATCGGAGGAATCTCAGGCAGGAGAGGAATCGTCAGAATTGCCAGTGACATGGCCTGCAGGACTATTGGCATTCCTGGGGAAGGAGGAAATTGACACTGAGGGAGTTGGTGGGGTGGTTTGCGTGAGCTTGGTTACAAGAGGAAGGGATTTACTGGTCAGTGGACTGCTTCCGCTGTCACCCAAAGTTTTTGAACTTGTCACTGACTTATTATGAATGCGCTGCAGGTGACGTATAAGGGAGGATGTTCCGAGGTGGTTAACGTCCTTACCCCTACTTATTACAGCTTGACAAAGGGAACACATGGCTTGACACCTGTTGTCCGCATTTCTGGTGAAATACCTCCACACCGAAGAGCTGATTTTTTTGGTATTTTCACCTGGCATGTCAACGGCCATATTCCTCCCACGGACAACAGGTGTCTCCCCGGGTGCCTGACTTAAACAAACCACCTCACCATCAGAATCCTCCTGGTCAATTTCCTCCCCAGCGCCAGCAACACCCATATCCTCCTCATCCTGGTGTACTTCAACACTGACATCTTCAATCTGACTATCAGGAGCTGGACTGCGGGAGCTCCTTCCAGCACTTGCAGGGGGCGTGCAAATGGTGGAAGGCGCATGCTCTTCACGTCCAGTGTTGGGAAGGTCAGGCATCGCAACCGACACAATTGGACTCTCCTTGTGGATTTGGGATTTCGAAGAATGCACAGTTCTTTGCTGTGCTGCTTTTGCCAGCTTGAGTCTTTTCATTTTTCTAGCGAGAGGCTGAGTGCTTCCATCCTCATGTGAAGCTGAACCACTAGCCATGAACATAGGCCAGGGCCTCAGCCGTTCCTTGCCACTCCGTGTCGTAAATGGCATATTGGCAAGTTTACGCTTCTCCTCCGACAATTTTATTTTAGGTTTTGGAGTCCTTTTTTTTCTGATATTTGGTGTTTTGGATTTGACATGCTCTGTACTATGACATTGGGCATCGGCCTTGGCAGACGACGTTGCTGGCATTTCATCGTCTCGGCCATGACTAGTGGCAGCAGCTTCAGCACGAGGTGGAAGTGGATCTTGATCTTTCCCTAATTTTGGAACCTCAACATTTTTGTTCTCCATATTTTAATAGGCACAACTAAAAGGCACCTCAGGTAAACAATGGAGATGGATACTAGTATACAATTATGGACTGCCTGCCGAGTGCAGACACAGAGGTAGCCACAGCCGTGAACTACCGTACTGTACTGTGTCTGCTGCTAATATAGACTGGTTGATAAAGAGATGTCTATGTAACTATGTATGTATAAAGAAGAAAGAAAAAAAAACCACGGTTAGGTGGTATACAATTATGGACGGACTGCCTGCCGAGTGCAGACACAGAGGTAGCCACAGCCGTGAACTACCGTACTGTACTGTGTCTGCTGCTAATATAGACTGGTTGATAAAGAGATGTCGTAGTAGTATGTATGTATAAAGAAGAAAAAAAAAACACGGTTAGGTGGTATATACAATTATGGACGGGCTGCCGAGTGCCGACACAGAGGTAGCCACAGCCGTGAACTACCGCACTGTACTGTGTCTGCTGCTAATATATAGACTGGTTGATAAAGAGATAGTATACTCGTAACTAGTATGTATGTATAAAGAAAGAAAAAAAAACCACGGTTAGGTGGTATATAGTGTTCATTCTAGCACCCTGCACCTTTCAAAATCCGTGCAGTTCCTCTATCCTGCCTGGGGTGTCACTCTCTGCTCTGGTGCTTCTCAGCACACACAGGTCTGTATCACAGCACTGAGTAACAGTTCAGAGTGTGCTGAGAAGCACCACAGCAGAGAGCGACACCCCAGGCAGGAAAGAGGAACTGCACGGATTTTGAAAGGTGCAGGGTGCTAGAAAGAACACTAGTATATACAATTATGGACGGGCTGCCGAGTGCCGACACAGAGGTAGCCACAGCCGTGAACTACCGCACTGTACTGTGTCTGCTGCTAATATAGACTGGTTGATAAAGAGATAGTATACTCGTAACTAGTATGTATGTATAAAGAAAGAAAAAAAAACCACGGTTAGGTGGTATATACAATTATGGACGGGCTGCCGAGTGCCGACACAGAGGTAGCCACAGCCGTGAACTACCGCACTGTACTGTGTCTGCTGCTAATATATAGACTGGTTGATAAAGAGATAGTATACTCGTAACTAGTATGTATGTATAAAGAAAGAAAAAAAAACCACGGTTAGGTGGTATATACAATTATGGACGGGCTGCCGAGTGCCGACACAGAGGTAGCCACAGCCGTGAACTACCGCACTGTACTGTGTCTGCTGCTAATATAGACTGGTTGATAAAGAGATAGTATACTCGTAACTAGTATGTATGTATAAAGAAAGAAAAAAAAACCACGGTTAGGTGGTATATACAATTATGGACGGGCTGCCGAGTGCCGACACAGAGGTAGCCACAGCCGTGAACTACCGCACTGTACTGTGTCTGCTGCTAATATATAGACTGGTTGATAAAGAGATAGTATACTCGTAACTAGTATGTATGTATAAAGAAAGAAAAAAAAAACCACGGTTAGGTGGTATATACAATTATGGACGGGCTGCCGAGTGCCGACACAGAGGTAGCCACAGCCGTGAACTACCGCACTGTACTGTGTCTGCTGCTAATATATAGACTGGTTGATAAAGAGATAGTATACTCGTAACTAGTATGTATGTATAAAGAAAGAAAAAAAAACCACGGTTAGGTGGTATATACAATTATGGACGGGCTGCCGAGTGCCGACACAGAGGTAGCCACAGCCGTGAACTACCGCACTGTAGTGTGTCTGCTGCTAATATAGACTGGTTGATAAAGAGATAGTATACTCGTAACTAGTATGTATGTATAAAGAAAGAAAAAAAAACCACGGTTAGGTGGTATATACAATTATGGACGGGCTGCCGAGTGCCGACACAGAGGTAGCCACAGCCGTGAACTACCGCACTGTACTGTGTCTGCTGCTAATATATAGACTGGTTGATAAAGAGATAGTATACTCGTAACTAGTATGTATGTATAAAGAAAGAAAAAAAAACCACGGTTAGGTGGTATATACAATTATGGACGGGCTGCCGAGTGCCGACACAGAGGTAGCCACAGCCGTGAACTACCGCACTGTACTGTGTCTGCTGCTAATATAGACTGGTTGATAAAGAGATAGTATACTCGTAACTAGTATGTATGTATAAAGAAAGAAAAAAAAACCACGGTTAGGTGGTATATACAATTATGGACGGGCTGCCGAGTGCCGACACAGAGGTAGCCACAGCCGTGAACTACCGCACTGTACTGTGTCTGCTGCTAATATATAGACTGGTTGATAAAGAGATAGTATACTCGTAACTAGTATGTATGTATAAAGAAAGAAAAAAAAACCACGGTTAGGTGGTATATACAATTATGGACGGGCTGCCGAGTGCCGACACAGAGGTAGCCACAGCCGTGAACTACCGCACTGTACTGTGTCTGCTGCTAATATATAGACTGGTTGATAAAGAGATAGTATACTCGTAACTAGTATGTATGTATAAAGAAAGAAAAAAAAACCACGGTTAGGTGGTATATACAATTATGGACGGGCTGCCGAGTGCCGACACAGAGGTAGCCACAGCCGTGAACTACCGCACTGTACTGTGTCTGCTGCTAATATAGACTGGTTGATAAAGAGATAGTATACTCGTAACTAGTATGTATGTATAAAGAAAGAAAAAAAAACCACGGTTAGGTGGTATATACAATTATGGACGGGCTGCCGAGTGCCGACACAGAGGTAGCCACAGCCGTGAACTACCGCACTGTACTGTGTCTGCTGCTAATATAGACTGGTTGATAAAGAGATAGTATACTCGTAACTAGTATGACTATAAAGAAAGAAAAAAAAACCACGGTTAGGTGGTATATACAATTATGGACGGGCTGCCGAGTGCCGACACAGAGGTAGCCACAGCCGTGAACTACCGCACTGTACTGTGTCTGCTGCTAATATATAGACTGGTTGATAAAGAGATAGTATACTCGTAACTAGTATGTATGTATAAAGAAAGAAAAAAAACCCACGGTTAGGTGGTATATACAATTATGGACGGGCTGCCGAGTGCCGACACAGAGGTAGCCACAGCCGTGAACTACCGCACTGTACTGTGTCTGCTGCTAATATAGACTGGTTGATAAAGAGATAGTATATTCGTAACTAGTATGTATGTATAAAGAAAGAAAGAAAAACCACGGTTAGGTGGTATATACAATTATGGACGGGCTGCCGAGTGCCGACACAGAGGTAGCCACAGCCGTGAACTACCGCACTGTACTGTGTCTGCTGCTAATATATAGACTGGTTGATAAAGAGATAGTATACTCGTAACTAGTATGTATGTATAAAGAAAGAAAAAAAAACCACGGTTAGGTGGTATATACAATTATGGACGGGCTGCCGAGTGCCGACACAGAGGTAGCCACAGCCGTGAACTACCGCACTGTACTGTGTCTGCTGCTAATATATAGACTGGTTGATAAAGAGATAGTATACTCGTAACTAGTATGTATGTATAAAGAAAGAAAAAAAAACCACGGTTAGGTGGTATATACAATTATGGACGGGCTGCCGAGTGCCGACACAGAGGTAGCCACAGCCGCGAACTACCGCACTGTACTGTGTCTGCTGCTAATATAGACTGGTTGATAAAGAGATAGTATACTCGTAACTAGTATGTATGTATAAAGAAAGAAAAAAAAACCACGGTTAGGTGGTATATACAATTATGGACGGGCTGCCGAGTGCCGACACAGAGGTAGCCACAGCCGTGAACTACCGCACTGTACTGTGTCTGCTGCTAATATATAGACTGGTTGATAAAGAGATAGTATACTCGTAACTAGTATGTATGTATAAAGAAAGAAAAAAAAACCACGGTTAGGTGGTATATACAATTATGGACGGGCTGCCGAGTGCCGACACAGAGGTAGCCACAGCCGTGAACTACCGCACTGTACTGTGTCTGCTGCTAATATATAGACTGGTTGATAAAGAGATAGTATACTCGTAACTAGTATGTATGTATAAAGAAAGAAAAAAAAAACCACGGTTAGGTGGTATATACAATTATGGACGGGCTGCCGAGTGCCGACACAGAGGTAGCCACAGCCGTGAACTACCGCACTGTACTGTGTCTGCTGCTAATATAGACTGGTTGATAAAGAGATAGTATACTCGTAACTAGTATGTATGTATAAAGAAAGAAAAAAAAACCACGGTTAGGTGGTATATACAATTATGGACGGGCTGCCGAGTGCCGACACAGAGGTAGCCACAGCCGTGAACTACCGCACTGTACTGTGTCTGCTGCTAATATAGACTGGTTGATAAAGAGATAGTATACTCGTAACTAGTATGACTATAAAGAAAGAAAAAAAAACCACGGTTAGGTGGTATATACAATTATGGACGGGCTGCCGAGTGCCGACACAGAGGTAGCCACAGCCGTGAACTACCGCACTGTACTGTGTCTGCTGCTAATATAGACTGGTTGATAAAGAGATAGTATACTACTAATATTATATATACTGGTGGTCAGGTCACTGGTCACTAGTCACACTGGCAGTGGCACTCCTGCAGCAAAAGTGTGCACTGTTTAATTTTAATATAATATTATGTACTCCTGGCTCCTGCTATAACCTATAACTGGCACTGCAGTGCTCCCCAGTCTCCCCCACAATTATAAGCTGTGTGAGCTGAGCACAGTCAGATATATATATACATTGATGCAGCACACTGGGCTGAGCAGTGCACACAGATATGGTATGTGACTGAGTCACTGTGTGTATCGTTTTTTTCAGGCAGAGAACGGATATATTAAATAAAACAAACAACTGCACTGTCTGGTGGTCACTGTGGTCGTCAGTCACTAAACTCTGCACTCTCTTCTACAGTATCACAGCCTCAGGTCAATCTCTCTCTCTCTCTCTCTCAACCCTAATCTAAATGGAGAGGACGCCAGCCACGTCCTCTCCCTATCAATCTCAATGCACGTGTGAAAATGGCGGCGACGCGCGGCTCCTTATATAGAATCCGAGTCTCGCGAGAATCCGACAGCGTCATGATGACGTTCGGGCGCGCTCGGGTTAACCGAGCAAGGCGGGAGGATCCGAGTCTGCTCGGACCCGTGAAAAAAACATGAAGTTCGTGCGGGTTCGGATTCAGAGAAACCGAACCCGCTCATCTCTAGTTAGGACCTGATTGGCTGGCACTTTTTCCTTCTCCATTTTATCAATCTCCAAGCGATAATGCATCTAGCCCAAGGTTTTAGCCCAGGGGCGCATCAAGAGAGGAGGAGACCCATGTTCAATCTCCATCCAGGCCACCTCCTTTTTAGCCGACAGAGCAACAGACTATGGGCACTAGGGTCAATAGAAGACACTAGCGCTGACCCAGAGTCTAGTGTGCATGTGCAGGTCTCCGGGAAAATGGTGTGGTGACCATTGTCCTTGTGACTTTCCTACTGCGCATGCGCAAAACACCGGGAAACTGTCCGCCTTGCCATTTTCCCAGTGGGTTCTGCAGTACTGCTGCTGACGATGTGGGACGCCGGAGAGGAAGTATTAAAAAAATAGGTGCAGGGCACACATTGCACCCATTTTAGATACGCCAGTGCATTAGCCTTAGTATAATTAGAAGCTTGTCTGTATGTAATGACAAAAACCATTGGTCAGACGTAAGATGTAAGATTAAAGCATCTCAGTACTGCGTGTATGTGTATTCTCTCTCTGCGCATATTTATATCCTCTCATCTAAAAAGAAGATGTAGAGCTTATCTGGATATCTGGAACGGCACAACAAAATAGACAGTATTCAGTCTGCATACCGCTCGTTGGGATCCCAGCTGTCACATTACCGATGCCAGAATCCCGATGGGGGCACCATACCTCCACCGGTATACCGGCGAGGTAGGTGATTCCCCCTCTATGGGTGTCCATAGTAGAACCTGAACCCGCCCCCTTGCCGGCATTCCACCGCTCAGGATGCCAATGACGGTATACTGACCTTCGGCATCCCATGCGGCGGGATACCATACCGATCCCAAACTGACTACAGGAGTGTAGCCGCAACATGTCTTGAGGCTGGACTCCTATTAGTCTACTTTGTTGTTCCATTACTGATGTCCAAATAAGCTCTACATCTTCTTTGCAGATGTATTTTTTTTTTTTAGTGTAATAGGTTTGGTGGCCATCTTGGTTAGAGAATGAAACCTCCCTGTAGGAACCAAAATGGAGTATGCAAAGTAGCGCACTCCTTCAACATAGCGGCAGCATTGATGATAGATGGAAGTAAGGAGATGTCGCTGAGGGTAGGTCACACAGGAAGAAGCTGCACTAGTCGAGGCAAGAGATATTGATAGAGTGGATATGTTGCAAATATGTGTGCACAGCGGTTGTTTGGTTGAGTTATTATGTACACACCAGCTGAATTGTATTTGACCCAATCACAAGTCCAGTGGTTTGATCAGTAGTGTGATATATGAGTAAAGGTTCAGCTGTACTCACTGTTACATTGGTTGATGCTTGAAGCAGAGCTTGTAATAATTAGAAGAGCAGGGTTGTGACAGATCACCAGCCGGTGACTATTATATGGATGCAAGTAGCAGTTCAGGGTACTAGAACAGCGGTATAGCAGGTAAAAGCAGCAGGTCTCTTGGAGCTAAGGGGGAGACATCATTCTCCCACTATGTCACTCTACACAGTAACAAGATGATGCAGCACATGCGAGATAGTAACATTAGTGGCCATCTTGGTTCGGGAATGAAATATCATCCCCGGAGTAGCCATATTGCAGAATGCGCAGTAGGGCTCTCCCATTCTAACACACCCACCACTACAAACTTCTCTATGTTAAACATATTCATACTGAAGCTTTCACGTAGCACTAGCAACCTGTAAGAAAGGTGAGGTTAGACACATAAAATAATAACATCAATATATCAAACAACTTTGGCTTGGCCTTCTTGACAGGTACATTAGCAAGACTCCTTTTACTAATAGCACAGGTCTTTGCGACTGTCTATTGACTCACAATCTTTGGATTGCTAACACTGAAACTATTATTGCTGTCTTTTCTACTTTTGACTCCCAAATCTCGCAAAGTCTCTTTTCCTACTTTGAACGTCCACTCACAACAGTCTCTGACTTTGGCTCATGAATATCTAAAAGTTCACTAAATGTGGTGTTTGCAAATTCCTCATCATATCTTATAGGTGGTCTGCCAATATTTGATCTAGCAGACAATCTGGAGGTAATTCAGAGATGATTGCAGCAGCAAATTTGTTAGCAGTTGGGCAAAACCATGACCCTCATTCCGAGTTGTTCGCTCGCAAGCTGCTTTTAGCAGCATTGCACACGCTAAGCCGCCGCCTACTGGGAGTGAATCTTAGCTTAGCAAAATTGCGAACGAAAGATTCTCAAAATTGCGAATAGAAAATTCTTAGCAGTTTCTGAGTAGCTCGATACTTACTCTGCGATCAGTTCAGTCAGTTTCGTTCCTGGTTTGACGTCACAAACACACCCAGCGTTCGCCCAGACACTCCCCCGTTTCTCCAGCCACTCCCGTGTTTTTCCCAGAAACGGCAGCGTTTTTTCTCACACTCCCATAAAACGGCCAGTTTCCGCCCAGAAACACCCACTTCCTGTCAGTCACATTCCGATCACCATAACGAAGAAAAAACCTCGTAATGCCGTGAGTAAAATACCAAACTTCTTAGCAAATTTACTTGGCGCAGTCGCAGTGCAAACATTGCGCATGCGCAATTAGCGGAAAATCGCTGCGATGCGAACAAAATTACCGAGCGAACAACTCGGAATGAGGGCCCATGTGCACTGCAGGGGGGGCAGCTATAACATGTGCAGAAAGAGCTAGATTTGGGTGTGGTGTGTTCAAAATGAAATCTAAATTGCAGTGTAAAAATAAAGTAGCCAGTATTTACCCTGCACAGAAACAAAATAATAGAGATGTGCACTTGAAATTTTTCGGGTTTTGTGTTTTGGTTTTGGGTTCGGTTCCGCGGCCGTGTTTTGGGTTCGACCGCGTTTTGGCAAAACCTCACCGAATTTTTTTTGTCGGATTCGGGTGTGTTTTGGATTCGGGTGTTTTTTTCAAAAAACACTAAAAAACAGCTTAAATCATAGAATTTGGGGGTCATTTTGATCCCAAAGTATTATTAACCTCAAAAACCATAATTTCCACTCATTTTCAGTCTATTCTGAATACTTCACACCTCACAATATTATTTTTAGTCCTAAAATTTGCACCGAGGTCGCTGGATGACTAAGCTAAGCGACCCTAGTGGCCGACACAAACACCTGGCCCATCTAGGAGTGGCACTGCAGTGTCACGCAGGATGGCCCTTCCAAAAAACCCTCCCCAAACAGCACATGACGCAAAGAAAAAAAGAGGCGCAATGAGGTAGCTGTGTGAGTAAGATAAGCGACCCTAGTGGCCGACACAAACACCGGGCCCATCTAGGAGTGGCACTGCAGTGTCACGCAGGATGTCCCTTCCAAAAAACCCTCCCCAAACAGCACATGACGCAAAGAAAAAAAGAGGCGCAATGAGGTAGCTGTGTGAGTAAGATAAGCGACCCTAGTGGCCGACACAAACACCGGGCCCATCTAGGAGTGGCACTGCAGTGTCACGCAGGATGTCCCTTCCAAAAAACCCTCCCCAAACAGCACATGACGCAAAGAAAAAAAGAGGCGCAATGCGGTAGCTGTGTGAGTAAGATAAGCAACCCTAGTGGCCGACACAAACACCGGGCCCATCTAGGAGTGGCACTGCAGTGTCACGCAGGATGGCCCTTCCAAAAAACCCTCCCCAAACAGCACATGACGCAAAGAAAAAAAGAGGCGCAATGAGGTAGCTGACTGTGTGAGTAAGATAAGCGACCCTAGTGGCCGACACAAACACCGGGCCCATCTAGGAGTGGCACTGCAGTGTCACGCAGGATGGCCCTTCCAAAAAACCCTCCCCAAACAGCACATGACGCAAAGAAAAAAAGAGGCGCAATGAGGTAGCTGTGTGAGTAAGATAAGCGACCCTAGTGGCCGACACAAACACCGGGCCCATCTAGGAGTGGCACTGCAGTGTCACGCAGGATGTCCCTTCCAAAAAACCCTCCCCAAACAGCACATGACGCAAAGAAAAAAAGAGGCGCAATGAGGTAGCTGTGTGAGTAAGATAAGCGACCCTAGTGGCCGACACAAACACCGGGCCCATCTAGGAGTGGCACTGCAGTGTCATGCAGGATGTCCCTTCCAAAAAACCCTCCCCAAACAGCACATGACGCAAAGAAAAAAAGAGGCGCAATGAGGTAGCTGTGTGAGTAAGATAAGCGACCCTAGTGGCCGACACAAACACCTGGCCCATCTAGGAGTGGCACTGCAGTGTCACGCAGGATGGCCCTTCCAAAAAACTCTCCCCAAACAGCACATGACGCAAAGAAAAAAAGAGGCGCAATGAGGTAGCTGTGTGAGTAAGATAAGCGACCCTAGTGGCCGACACAAACACCGGGCCCATCTAGGAGTGGCACTGCAGTGTCACGCAGGATGGCCCTTCCAAAAAACCCTCCCCAAACAGCACATGACGCAAAGAAAAAAAGAGGCGCAATGAGGTAGCTGTGTGAGTAAGATAAGCGACCCTAGTGGCCGACACAAACACCGGGCCCATCTAGGAGTGGCACTGCAGTGTCACGCAGGATGGCCCTTCCAAAAAACACTCCCCAAACAGCACATGACGCAAAGAAAAAAAGAGGCGCAATGAGGTAGCTGTGTGAGTAAGATAAGCGACCCTAGTGGCCGACACAAACACCGGGCCCATCTAGGAGTGGCACTGCAGTGTCACGCAGGATGTCCCTTCCAAAAAACCCTCCCCAAACAGCACATGACGCAAAGAAAAAAAGAGGCGCAATGAGGTAGCTGTGTGAGTAAGATAAGCGACCCTAGTGGCCGACACAAACACCTGGCCCATCTAGGAGTGTCACTGCAGTGTCACGCAGGATGGCCCTTCCAAAAAACCCTCCCCAAACAGCACATGACGCAAAGAAAAAAAGAGGCGCAATGAGGTAGCTGTGTGAGTAAGATAAGCGACCCTAGTGGCCGACACAAACACCGGGCCCATCTAGGAGTGGCACTGCAGTGTCACGCAGGATGTCCCTTCCAAAAAACCCTCCCCAAACAGCACATGACGCAAAGAAAAAAAGAGGCGCAATGAGGTAGCTGTGTGAGTAAGATAAGCGACCCTAGTGGCCGACACAAACACCGGGCCCATCTAGGAGTGGCACTGCAGTGTCACGCAGGATGGCCCTTCCAAAAAACACTCCCCAAACAGCACATGACGCAAAGAAAAAAAGAGGCGCAATGAGGTAGCTGTGTGAGTAAGATAAGCGACCCTAGTGGCCGACACAAACACCGGGCCCATCTAGGAGTGGCACTGCAGTGTCACGCAGGATGTCCCTTCCAAAAAACCCTCCCCAAACAGCACATGACGCAAAGAAAAAAAGAGGCGCAATGAGGTAGCTGTGTGAGTAAGATAAGCGACCCTAGTGGCCGACACAAACACCTGGCCCATCTAGGAGTGTCACTGCAGTGTCACGCAGGATGGCCCTTCCAAAAAACCCTCCCCAAACAGCACATGACGCAAAGAAAAAAAGAGGCGCAATGAGGTAGCTGTGTGAGTAAGATAAGCGACCCTAGTGGCCGACACAAACACCGGGCCCATCTAGGAGTGGCACTGCAGTGTCACGCAGGATGGCCCTTCCAAAAAACACTCCCCAAACAGCACATGACGCAAATAAAAATGAAAGAAAAAAAGAGGTGCAAGATGGAATTGTCCTTGGGCCCTCCCACCCACCCTTATGTTGTATAAACAGGACATGCACACTTTAACCAACCCATCATTTCAGTGACACGGTCTGCCACACGACTGTGACTGAAATGACGGGTTGGTTTGGACCCCCACCTAAAAAGAAGCAATTAATCTCTCCTTGCACAAACTGGCTCTACAGAGGCAAGATGTCCACCTCATCATCATCCTCCGATATATCACCGTGTACATCCCCCTCCTCACAGATTATCAATTCGTCCCCACTGGAATCCACCATCTCAGCTCCCTGTGTACTTTGTGGAGGCAATTGCTGCTGGTCAATGTCTCCACGGAGGAATTGATTATAATTCATTTTAATGAACATCATCTTCTCCACATTTTCTGGATGTAACCTCGTACGCCGATTGCTGACAAGGTGAGCGGCGGCACTAAACACTCTTTCGGAGTACACACTTGTGGGAGGGCAACTTAGGTAGAATAAAGCCAGTTTGTGCAAGGGCCTCCAAATTGCCTCTTTTTCCTGCCAGTATAAGTACGGACTGTGTGACGTGCCTACTTGGATGCGGTCACTCATATAATCCTCCACCATTCTTTCAATGGTGAGAGAATCATATGCAGTGACAGTAGACGACATGTCCGTAATCGTTGTCAGGTCCTTCAGTCCGGACCAGATGTCAGCATCAGCAGTCGCTCCAGACTGCCCTGCATCACCGCCAGCGGGTGGGCTCGGAATTCTGAGCCTTTTCCTCGCACCCCCAGTTGCGGGAGAATGTGAAGGAGGAGATGTTGACAGGTCGCGTTCCGCTTGACTTGACAATTTTCTCACCAGCAGGTCTTTGAACCCCAGCAGACTTGTGTCTGCCGGAAAGAGAGATCCAAGGTAGGCTTTAAATCTAGGATCGAGCATGGTGGCCAAAATGTAGTGCTCTGATTTCAACAGATTGACCACCCATGAATCCTTGTTAAGCGAATTAAGGGCTCCATCCACAAGTCCCACATGCCTAGCGGAATCGCTCCGTGTTAGCTCCTCCTTCAATGTCTCCAGCTTCTTCTGCAAAAGCCTGATGAGGGGAATGACCTGACTCAGGCTGGCAGTGTCTGAACTGACTTCACGTGTGGCAAGTTCAAAGGGCATCAGAACCTTGCACAATGTTGAAATCATTCTCCACTGCGCTTGAGACAGGTGCATTCCACCTCCTATATCGTGCTGAATTGTATAGGCTTAAATGGCCTTTTGCTGCTCCTCCAACCTCTGAAGCATATAGAGGGTTGAATTCCACCTCGTTACCACTTCTTGCTTCAGATGATGGCAGGGCAGGTTCAGTTGTTTTTGGTGGTGCTCCAGTCTTCTGTGCGTGGTGCCTGTACGCCGAAAGTGTCCCGCAATTCTTCTGGCCACCGACAGCATCTCTTGCACACCCCTGTCGTTTTTTAAAAAATTCTGCACCACCAAATTCAAGGTATGTGCAAAACATGGGACGTGCTGGAATTTGCCCATATTTAATGCACACACAATATTGCTGGCGTTGTCCGATGCCACAAATCCACAGGAGAGTCCAATTGGGGTAAGCCATTCCGCGATGATCTTCCTCAGTTGCCGTAAGAGGTTTTCAGCTGTGTGCGTATTCTGGAAAGCGGTGATACAAAGCGTAGCCTGCCTAGGAAAGAGTTGGCGTTTGCGAGATGCTGCTACTGGTGCCGCCGCTGCTGTTCTTGCGGCGGGAGTCCATACATCTACCCAGTGGGCTGTCACAGTCATATAGTCCTGACCCTGCCCTGCTCCACTTGTCCACATGTCCGTGGTTAAGTGGACATTGGGTACAACTGCATTTTTTAGGACACTGGTGAGTCTTTTTCTGACGTCCGTGTACATTCTCGGTATCGCCTGCCTAGAGAAGTGGAACCTAGATGGTATTTGGTAACGGGGGCACACTGCCTCAATAAATTGTCTAGTTCCCTGTGAACTAACGGCGGATACCGGACGCACGTCTAACACCAACATAGTTGTCAAGGCCTCAGTTATCCGCTTTGCAGCAGGATGACTGCTGTGATATTTCATCTTCCTCGCAAAGGACTGTTGGACAGTCAATTGCTTACTGGAAGTAGTACAAGTGGGCTTACGACTTCCCCTCTGGGATGATGATCGACTCCCAGCAGCAACAACAGCAGCGCCAGCAGCAGTAGGCATTACACTCAAGGATGCATCGGAGGAATCCCAGGCAGGAGAGGACTCGTCAGAATTGCCAGTGACATGGCCTGCAGGACTATTGGCATTCCTGGGTAAGGAGGAAATTGACACTGAGGGAGTTGGTGGGGTGGTTTGCGTGAGCTTGGTTACAAGAGGAAGGGATTTACTGGTCAGTGGACTGCTTCCGCTGTCACCCAAAGTTTTTGAACTTGTCACTGACTTATTATGAATACGCTGCAGGTGACGTATAAGGGAGGATGTTCCGAGGTGGTTAACGTCCTTACCCCTACTTATTACAGCTTGACAAAGGCAACACACGGCTTGACACCTGTTGTCCGCATTTCTGTTGAAATACTTCCACACCGAAGAGCTGATTTTTTTGGTATTTTCACCAGGCATGTCAACGGCCATATTCCTCCCACGGACAACAGGTGTCTCCCTGGGTGCCTGACTTAAACAAACCACCTCACCATCAGAATCCTCCTGGTCAATTTCCTCCCCAGCGCCAGCAACACCCATATCCTCCTCATCCTGGTGTACTTCAACACTGACATCTTCAATCTGACTATCAGGAACTGGACTGCGGGTGCTCCTTCCAGCACTTGCAGGGGGCGTGCAAATGGTGGAAGGCGCATGCTCTTCACGTCCAGTGTTGGGAAGGTCAGGCATCGCAACCGACACAATTGGACTCCCCTTGTGGATTTGGGATTTCGAAGAACGCACAGTTCTTTGCGGTGCTTTTGCCAGCTTGAGTCTTTTCATTTTTCTAGCGAGAGGCTGAGTGCTTCCATCCTCATGTGAAGCTGAACCACTAGCCATGAACATAGGCCAGGGCCTCAGCCGTTCCTTGCCACTCCGTGTGGTAAATGGCATATTGGCAAGTTTACGCTTCTCCTCCGACAATTTTATTTTAGGTTTTGGAGTCCTTTTTTTACTGATATTTGGTGTTTTGGATTTTACATGCTCTGTACTATGACATTGGGCATCGGCCTTGGCAGACGACGTTGCTGGCATTTCATCGTCTCGGCCATGACTAGTGGCAGCAGCTTCAGCACGAGGTGGAAGTGGATCTTGATCTTTCCCTAATTTTGGAACCTCAACATTTTTGTTCTCCATATTTTAATAGGCACAACTAAAAGGCACCTCAGGTAAACAATGGAGATGGATGGATACTAGTATACTTATGGATGGACTGCCGAGTGCCGACACAGAGGTAGCTACAGCCGTGGACTACCGTACTGTGTCTGCTGCTAATATAGACTGGATGATAATGAGATGAAATCAATATATATGTATATATAATATCACTAGTACTGCAGCCGGACAGGTATATATTATATATTTATTATGTAATGACTGATGACGGACCTGCTGGACACTGTCAGCTCAGCAGCACCGCAGACTGCTACAGTAAGCTACTATAGTAGTATGTATAAAGAAGAAAGAAAAAAACAACAACCACGGGTAGGTGGTATACAATTATGGATGGACTGCCGAGTGCCGACACAGAGGTAGCTACAGCCGTGGACTACCGTACTGTGTCTGCTGATAATATAGACTGGATGATAATGAGATGAAATCAATATATATGTATATATAATATCACTTGTACTGCAGCCGGACAGGTATATATATTTATTATGTAATGACTGATGACGGACCTGCTGGACACTGTCAGCTCAGCAGCACCGCAGACTGCTACAGTAAGCTACTATAGTAGTATGTATAAAGAAGAAAGAAAAAAAAAACAACCACGGGTAGGTGGTATACAATTATGGATGGACTGCCGAGTGCCGACACAGAGGTAGCTACAGCCGTGGACTAACGTACTGTGTCTGCTGATAATATAGACTGGATGATAATGAGATGAAATCAATATATATGTATATATAATATCACTAGTACTGCAGCCGGACAGGTATATATATTTATTATGTAATGACTGATGACGGACCTGCTGGACACTGTCAGCTCAGCAGCACCGCAGACTGCTACAGTAAGCTACTATAGTAGTATGTATAAAGAAGAAAGAAAAAAAAAACAACCACGGGTAGGTGGTATACAATTATGGATGGACTGCCGAGTGCCGATACAGAGGTAGCTACAGCCGTGGACTAACGTACTGTGTCTGCTGATAATATAGACTGGATGATAATGAGATGAAATCAATATATATGTATATATAATATCACTAGTACTGCAGCCGGACAGGTATATATTATATATTTATTATGTAATGACTGATGACGGACCTGCTGGACACTGTCAGCTCAGCAGCACCGCAGACTGCTACAGTAAGCTACTATAGTAGTATGTATAAAGAAGAAAGAAAAAAAAACAACCACGGGTAGGTGGTATACAATTATGGATGGACTGCCGAGTGCCGACACAGAGGTAGCTACAGCCGTGGACTACCGTACTGTGTCTGCTGATAATATAGACTGGATGATAATGAGATGAAATCAATATATATGTATATATAATATCACTAGTACTGCAGCCGGACAGGTATATATATTATATATTTATTATGTAATGACTGATGACGGACCTGCTGGACACTGTCAGCTCAGCAGCACCGCAGACTGCTACAGTAAGCTACTATAGTAGTATGTATAAAGAAGAAAAAAAAAAAAAAACACGGGTAGGTGCTAGGTGGTATACAATATTATATATATATTATATACAATTATATATATATATATATATAATATATATTAAACTCATAAACTGGTGGTGATTATTAAACTGGTGGTCAGGTCACTGGTCACACTATCAGCAACTTGCAAGTAGTACTCCTGAGTCCTAAGCAGACAATCACAATATATATTATACTGGTGGTCAGTGTGGTCACAAACAATGGCAGTGTGGCTGGCACTCTGGCAGCAAAAGTGTGCACTGTACGTTATATGTACTCCTGAGTCCTGAGTCCTGCTCTCAGACTCTAACTGCTCCCCACTGTCAGTGTCTCCCCCACAAGTCAGATAATACAGTCACACTATCTCTCTCTATCACTTCAGCAAGTACTAGTAGTAGTAGTACTCCTCCTAATGCTCCCCAAATTACTACTGTGTCTCTCTCTGTCTCACTCTCTTCTCGAATCTCTATAAACGGAGAGGACGCCAGCCACGTCCTCTCCCTATGAATCTCAATGCACGTGTGAAAAATGGCGGCGACGCGCGGCTCCTTATATAGAATCCGAGTCTCGCGATAGAATCCGAGCCTCGCGAGAATCCGACAGCGTGATGATGACGTTCGGGCGCGCTCGGGTTAACCGAGCAAGGCGGGAAGATCCGAGTCGCTCGGACCCGTGTAAAAAAACCTGAAGTTCGGGCGGGTTCGGATTCCGAGGAACCGAACCCGCTCATCTCTACAAAATAACCCACCCAAATCTAACTCTCTCTGCAAATGTTATATCTGCCACACCTGCAGTGCACTTGTTTTGCCCAACTGCTAACAAACTTGCTGCTGCGATCAACTCTGAATTACCCCCAATTTTTTCTGTGATTTAACTTCCATGCTGGTAGTCTCTAGTTCAGATATTTCTCCAGATTCTCGTCCAATGACACATACTTGTTCTGCTTGTCAAAGTCCAGCTTTTCCGTAACATGTGTTGTCTCTTTATACACAACATCCTTTGACTTGACCAGTTTTCTAGTAATTGGATGCCACAATCTGTAACCTTTACCTTTATGGAAATAGATGCAATTTATTGATTTTGAATCCAGCTTGCATCTTTTATCTTGGACACAGCAAGTTTTGAAGGGCGACCTTGGAAGAGATTTATTAAATCTCGGAGAGAGATAAAGTGGAGAAGGTGCCCATCAATGGCATCAAGATGACATGTCTTGATAACTGGCATAGCTAAAAGATCCTCATGTTGTCTTTATTCAATATGCAAGCACCTGAATTAAAATGCATTACACTTATTTTAAAAGATATAATATGTATTTCTAAACAGTGTAACTTAATTTAGTAATTTTTTTTACTTTTTTTTTGCCATTTGTTTTTTATGTGTTTTAATAAAAAAGCAAAATGTAACAAAATACACTATGTTTATGATCCCAGTGTTGACGCTCCACTAGTTGTGGTATATACGAGGTACAATACCTGTAGGGGTCTTCTTAGGCTGTAGGTTTAATTGTACATTTTTTCAATCTTGCATGACATATACACATGTATGTCATGTATCCTCTTTACATACATACATGACCTGGAAATGAATAGGGGAGCTGAGGGGAGCCTACCGTCCCTGTCACAGTCACATATGTTATATACATCAGTCACCATTGGGAGGTAAATAGGGGCTAGGGAGGCCAATCCCAGGCCGTTTTTTTTTTCTTCAATCCTGAGATTCGGGATTGAAAAACACTCTTGAGATACCAGGGATTGGGGTGGTAAAAAAAAAAAATGTTTTACTTTATGTATCCCCTCACCCAGCCCCCACGGTGTCTCACCTCTTTTGTGGTACAGGCAGGCTTGCGTTGGGCTGCAGGCGGGTGGGCAGGCTTGCATTGGGCTGTGGCTGCAGGTGAGTGGTGTGCGCTGCATCTGGTTGCGGGTGGGTGGTGCGGCTGACATTTGGCTGTGCAGCGTGACCTTTAACATCACATTACCCTGCACAAAGCCACACAGCCGGGGGCAGGAGGAGCTGGACAGCGTCTGAGCCATCTGCAGCAGGTGCTCAGCACCAAGGCCGGCTCCAGGCACGTTCCAATCGAGTGGCCGAACAGGGCACCACACTTAATGGCACCGCTAGCTCTGGAAGCAATATTGAAACCTGGAGCCAGGTCCGTCCCATGGCCTGCCTCCTAGCATAGATGTGTGCACACTGCATCCCACAAGTACACTCCCTCCTCGCTAACCGTCGCCAGCCCGTGAGCTGGCAGCTAAGGCTCCTGATTGGCTGCCGAACTGCGAGCTTTGATTGGCTCGTGGACTGGCACCTAAATGGAGCTGGACACCGCCACCGGAGACTGAGGGGCAGGAGAGGCACACACGGCACTCTCCTCCCTGCCCTCAAGAACAGCAACAGCCTCCCCGCCCTCAAGAACAGCAGCAGTGTGGTGAGAAGCACTTGGGGGGGGGCACTGTGGGGACATGTGTATCTGGCACTGGGGGCATATCTGGCACAGTGGGGACATGTGTATCTGGCACTGGGGGCATATCTGGCACTGTGGGGACATGTGTATCTGACACTGGGAGCATATCTAGCACTGTGGGGGCATGTGTATCTGGCACTGGGGACATATATGTATCTGGCATTGTGGGGCATATATGTATCGGGAACTGTGGGGACATGTGTATCTGGCACTGGGGGCATATATGTATCCGGCTGGCATTGTGGGGCATATATGTATCTTGCACTGCTGTGGGGCATATCATGTGTACAGTATCTGGCACTGCTATGGGGCATATCATGTGTATCTGGCACTGCTGTGGGGCATATCATGTGTATCTGGCACTGCTGTGGGGCATATCATGTGTATCTGGCACTGCTGGGGGAGCATATCATGTGTATCTGGCACTGCTGTGGGGCATATCATGTGTATCTGGCACTGCTGGGGGGCATATCATGTGTATATGGCACTGCTGGGGGGCATATCATGTGTATCTGGCACTGCTGGGGGGCATATCATGTGTATCTGGCACTGCTGCGCGGCATATCATGTGTATCTGGCACTGCTGGGGGCATATCATGTGTATCTGGCACTGCTGGGGGGCATATCATGTGTATCTGGCACTGCTAGGGGGCATCTCATGTGTATTTGGCACTGCTGGAGGGCATATGTCTATCTGGCACTGCTGGGGGGGGCATATCATGTGTATTTGGCACTACTGGAGGCGTATGTGTATCTGGCACTGCACTACTGGGGTCATTATGTGTATCTGACACTATACTGGAGAAATTTTGTGTAAGGAACACTACTGTGGCTGTTATGTGTAAGGCTGCTAATTGTGTGCGTAGAGGGGGTGTGAAAATATATTTATTTATAGTCTGAAAATATGAAGTTGCGAGGCCACGCCCACTTTTCCAGGAGCGTGCGCGCCGGGGATCGGGGGGGTTTACTGGCCTGGAGCCGGCCCTACTCAGCACTGCCCGACATTAAAACTGCTCATGCGTAGACTAATCCTGAAATCCTAAAATTGGCAGATCCAATCCAGGCGATTTTAGGCCAAAATTCCAGCATCCTCCAATCCCGATCTTGGGATTGGCTTCGCTAATAGAGGACCTTTCACACTTCTGTACTAGGGCCTCTAGGGCCTACAATATATATATATATATATATATATATATATATATATATATATATATACTGTAGTTATGCCCCCAGATCTGATCATTGTAATGTGGTATAAACTGAACTGGAGGGCAGTATAATCTTAATAATATGGACTGGTGGCATTGGCACAATGTGAACTGGGGACATTGTATATTATAATGTGAACTGGGGATACTGTATTACATAATGGGCCTAATTCAGACCTGATCGCAGCAGCAACAATTTTCTCTAATGGGCAAAACAATGTGCAGTGCAGGGGGGCAGATATAACATGTGCAGGGAGAGTTAGATTTTGGTGGGGTGTGTTCAAACTGAAATCTAATTTGCAGTGTAAAAATAACGTCGGCAGTATTTACCCTGCACAGAAACAAAATAACCCACCCAAATCTAACTCTCTCTGCACATGTTATATATGCTCCACCTGCACTGCAGCATGGTTTTGCCCATTAGAGAAAGATTTTGCTTCTGCAATCAGGTCTGAATTAGGCCCAATGTGTACTGGCAGCCGTACAATGGGGGTGATTCAGAGTTGATCATAGCTTTGCTAAAGTTAGCACAGCTACAATCAGGCACACTGACATGCGGGGAGACGCCCAGCACAGGGCTAGCCCGCCCCGCATGTCAGTTCCTGCCCTGTCGCAGAAGTACAAAAGTATCGCATAGCGGCGATGCTTTTGTACTTCAGGAGTAGCTCCCAGCCAGCGCAGCTCCTGTGCGCTGGCTGGGAGCTACTCGTCACGCAGCCGTCACGGCCTGCCCCCGCACGGTCCAGCCACGCCTGCGTTGGCCGGACCGCGCCCCTTAAACGGCGGCTTAACACCGCCGCCCGCCCCCTCCCGCCTAGCGACAGCCTCTGCTTGTCAATCAGGCAGAGGCGATCGCTAGCTAAAGACAACCAACGGCTGTCTGGCATGCGCAGGCGCACTGCGGTGCGGGCGAATGCGCAATTCAGGCCTGATCGCTGCTGTGTGAACACGCACAGCACCATCAGATCTGAATTAGCCCCAATGTGACATAATATGAACTATGGCACTGTTATGGGGCATAACATTACCTAGAGCTCTACTATGGTTCAGAAAATTACCTAGGGCACTATTACCAGACCCTCCAACATGACCCGCCCCACTAGGTACAAAGTGCTTTGTTCCTGGACTGCCCTCTTAATTTATGATTTCCATCACCTGTGTTGAACTAGTTAAATGATAAGAAAGCTGTTTCTTCACAGGTGATGGCAATCATAAATTAAGAGGGAAGTCCAGAAACAGAGCATTTTGTACCTAGTTTGGCGGGTCATGTTGGAGGGTATGTATTACGGAGCATAAAATAAACAACAGCTGCCGAGAGGTGTCTCTCTAGAACAGGCATTCCCAACCTCTGTCCTCAAGCCACACTAACAGTGCAGGTTTTAGTGATATCCAGGCTTCAGTACAGATGGTTAAATAAAAATAACTAAGGTACTAATTAAGTCCAGACTAGCCTACTCTCCCGGAATGGCCGGGAGGCTCCCGAAAATCGGGTGACCCTTCCGGCCCCTCGGAAGAAGAGGCAAGTCTCCCGATTGCAGGGGTTCCCCACTGCCCGGCCGCCCACTTAGCGAGTAAAGTGGGCGGTCCGGGCAGGCGATGACGCGATTCTTGTTGAATCTCGTCATCATAGCCACGCCCCCTGCTGTATAATGCCGGTAATAGCGGCATTGCACAGCGGGGGGCGTGGCTTACGTGACGCGATTCCCGCAGCCATGCCCCGTTCCGCCTCTGTCACGCCTCTGGCCCGCCCCCCTCTGCACGCCCCATCACTGCCCGCCCCCCTGCTGAGCCGACCTGGCTGCTCTCTCCCGGAGAGAGCAGCCAGAAAGTCGGCAAGTATGATTAAGTCACCTGTGCTCAAGCATGGATATCACTACAACCCACACTTACCTACTTTGCTGCCCCCTCCTCCGGGAGGAGGCAGTGTTGTAGGCGCATGGGGGCGTGGCCAGCAGCAGGATGGGTGGTCCGGTGGCGTAGCTGACAGGGACGTGGACAGTCCGGGGGCGTGGCATCAGGATTGCGTCATCGTGGCACCGCCCCCCGCTATGCAGTGCAGAGAAAAGAGGCCCTGTATAACGGGGGCGGAGCTACGATGACGCGATTCAGCGTGAACCGCGTCATCGGACCCCCTCGGACTGCCCACTTGTTCTCTGCTGCGGGCGACCGAGGAGGGTCGTGGAGGGGCTGCAGGGAAAGCGGGAGGCTTGCCCACCTTTCTGGGGGGCCAGGAGGGCCACCCGATTTTCGGGAGCCTCCCGGCCATTCCGGGAGGGTAGGCAAGTATGCTACAACTTGGACTGTTATTGTGCCTTGAGGACCAAGGTTAGGAATGTCTGCTCTGGAAGCATTGGTACAGGGGCCTTCTCACAATATTGCTGTGGGGCCCACAAAGTTCTAGCTACGCCCCAGCAAACAACTACTATGTATGATTTGTAAAGAATTAAAATTTCACTTGGAAACAATAAATTCCATATAAGAAATATGTGCCTACTCAACTGTTGTTGAACTGCAAGTCCCAGCATTCCCGACCAACAGCATGTTGGGCTTGCAGTACTGGAAAACCTAGAGAGCTGCACAATGTTTACCTCTGTCTCGAAAAAAACGGTGAAACTGTGAATCTGGGGCAGACAGTGTTCACTAAACTTTAACCAGACTCTTTTTTTTTTTACTTTTTAGTTTAGAAGTGAAGATGAAGGTGCTTTTATGTTTTCTCTCTACATGGCTGAACAGCAAAATTATGCAGAAAGGCCCCCAGCCCTCCTCCCAAAGCTTTAGTTAAAAATTATTCAATGAAAAATTTCCTGGCCTGGAAAGCAAAGAGAACTGTACTGTACCAGGCAAAGATTTTCACCAACAATCCATAACCCAGCCAAGGCAAGAGATAACAGACGTTGACATACTCTGACTGAGAATCAGCTCATTATCAGCAAACCAGCCGCTATTCGAAAACTTACTGAGGGAATCTTACTGTAATTTCGCCATGTGGAAATGTGACTGGCTGATGGACAGGGAAACTCTGGGGAAATGCATTTAACCAGTGATGTTCTGGATTGCCACTAGATGACAAGGTAATCTTTCTAAGTGCTAACCTTTGCAACAATTCACATTGCAAGAACAGATAGTGTTAAGTGGATAGAGAAAAGTGCTTAATATCAGTAAAGTGAGCTACATAGGCAGGCTTGCATGCTGCAATATAGGCCTTATGTGGTGCTCTTCAGAAATCTAGACAAATTAGTCCCGTGTGGTACATCATATCCCCTGAGGCTATATTCCAGAATATGAATTTAGCAACTGCAGTATTTTGAGGTAATAATGCCATTAAACCTGTGTAACATTGCAATATCTGTTCAAAGACACAGGTAACGCTGTTATATTGCTCATACTTATATTGCCTCGTTGCACTAAAATATTTTACACAGCACTGTCACCCACATGGAGGACAAGGAGTCAATCATTAATGGAAGCTCACCTTGGACAAGCCGTTGAATTATGGTTGGAGATAATAATCGCCATGTTATATGTTTTTAGTTTTTATTTTACTAGTCATTTGGTGTAGTCTCTTTTATGAGTTCATACTGTATCAGTTGTGAATGTGTGCTCAGCATTATGGTCTTGTATATAGAACGTGTCTGAACTAATGCAGCTTTGCCCTTTGGTAAGGAGCCCCTGTCATATGAAATGACCTATCTGGTAATCTGCTTGTAGTAATGCACCCTGCTGTGGTAAAACATTTGTCATGCTGCTTACCTACAGGACATACTTGCCTACCTGACCCTCTCCATGAGGGAGAAAATGCTCTGATCCTGGACTTTCCTGGTAATGTATGATTGCCATCACCTGTGGTGAGCTAGTTAATTGATAAGAAAGGCGTTTCACCACAGGTGATGCTAATCATACATTACCAGGAAAGTCCAGGAACAGAACATTTTCTCCCTCATGGAGAGGGTCAGGTAGGCAAGTATGCTACAGGATCAACGTTTTATCTGAAGATCAAAGGGATGGCAACTTATTTTATTACAGACTCGTTACAGACAAACTATATATAGCGTTATTATATTACTCTAATTTGTCGCCAGTCTCTAATTTCCTTGAGCAGTCCTGAGTTTCAGAGATGTATGCATGGAAATATCCCTATTTTTCAGTGCTGAACAATTGTACTGTAACACTTCTCTTCATGTGCATGTTATGTCTATTACATGATGACTACTGTATAGTATTGTGCAGCACGTGCCTATCTGCATCCACTCAGCAGCAAACTGTCTTTATTGCATATGTAATATTACTCCTATAAGTGTTCTTCCCAATATAAAATGTGCTGATTTGGTACAAAATGCATCTTATTGAAATTAGTATCTGATGTCTGATTCCTGACCACTCAAATTAATTGAAATAGTTATATTATGGGAAATGGAGAGGCTTACTACTTACTACTATACAGGCTTGAAGTCAGCCAGCCACCACGGAACCTATATAATACCAGGGTTGCCTACTTTCAAAAGCTCCTCTCCGGGAGAAGCCCGGAAAGGAGACGCAGCATGAGACTTCAGGGGGCGGGGCCGGGCTTTGACATCATTAAGCCCCACACCGGGAAACGCCGCGATTCGCAGGTCTGCAGGAAGGGGGCGGGGCTAAAATGACGCATTCTGCGTCATTTTAACCCCTTCCCTACTGCACAGACTCGCGAGTACGGCAGTGTAGCTCTTCATCCTGTCTGCATCACTAGAGTGCGAGCAGGATGCGGGAAACCTGTCTACTCTTCTAGGGGTGCGGGGGGCTACCCAAAAAAACGTGAGCCTCCCGCAGCTTCCGGGAGAGTAGGCAAGTATGTATAATACATGAGTGTCCCAGTTTAAAGGGATAGTATGGTAAGCCTAAGAATAGAAGCTCTGTGGTCACCAGCAGCTCCTCCATAACTGTAATTCCCCTCCCCTGTCCCTCTGCACATTGGCATTTCTATCATGGATGCAGTGTGTGAGGTGCACATGGGTCCCTGCGTCCAGGCACCCATGTTGTTGTAATACTTACCTTTCCAGAGTCCCACGACAAGCGATGTAGCCACGGCAAAAATCCCACCTAAAATGGACACTGCACCTGCACAGTACGAAATTTGTCTCTGGACCATGGCGAGCGCCATGTTTCCGGAGACCTGCTCATGCGCAGTAGACTCTGGCACAATGCCGGAGTCTACAGCTCCATGGAGAGGAGGGGTCCCACCCGCAGTCTGCACATGGGCCCCCTCCTCTCTTAAAACACCTCTGCTTCTGCCTCCCCCTCTCTAAAGCCCATTTAACTTGTTGTTGCCATTCCTGCACATATTCTGCATTTAGGATGGGATGCCTCAATGTGCTGAGCCCATCCGATCAGGAGAAGCTAAGTTTGACACCACTCAACAAGTGACACCAGCTTGATGTGATACTGTAACTAGGGGGCAGATTTATTAAGCTCGGTGAAGTGATAAATTGGAAGGTGATAAACGACCAGCTAGTCAGCTCCTAACTGTCATTTTTCAAACCCAGCCTGTGACATGGTAGCTAGGATCTGATTGGCTGGTCCTTTATCACCTTCCACTTTATCACTTCACCGAGCTTAATAAATCTGCCCCTAGGTGTCTGATCAATGTTCCGTTAAACTGAATGCTTTGGGAACTATAGAGTTCAAAGAATAATCCATTGAGGTCTCCACCATGGAGTTAACCATTAGACTATTCTTAATAACGACATTTTTAACATTATAACTTCCAAGTCGCTCACATTACAGGGGTTTGGGAATGAATGAAATCACAAATCAGCTGCTGTGCTTCTGGCCTGCAGTTTATAAAATGAGCCTTATTGTCTCTTACTCTCTTTTTTTGTCTCACACACACGCACACACGCACACATGATTGGTATTGTAAAAAGCTATTATTTATGACAGTTATGATATAGAAGCAATAATATTTCACATATAATCAGTTCATATAGTAAACCAAGCTCTGCGGCACAGCAAGACAGATTCTCATCTCCAAGCGCTCCACTTCCACTTCACTCCTCTCCTGCCACTAGGACTTCACCTGCACTGTGCCACAGATGGGAAACTCCCTCCCACACCCAATTAAATTCTCCTCCAGCATTCAAAGATTTAAGGGGGTAATTCAGATCTGATCGCTGGGCTGCTAATTCTGCTGTCCTGCGTTCAGATAGTCGCCGCCTCCAGGGGGAGTGTACATTCGCTGTGCAAGTGTGCGATCCTATGTGTACGCCGAGCTGCGAAAATCCACTGTGTGCAGTCTTTGCGCAACCCAGGACTTACTCCTACAGTGCGATGAGAACAGGCTGATCGGGGCCGAAGCTGACGTCAGACACCCTCCCTGAAAATGCTTGGGCACGCCTGCGTTTTTCCAGACACTTCCTGTAAATGCTCTGTTACCACCCACAAACGGCCTCCATGCCCGTGAGATCGCATTTTTTGCACCATCCTGTTGCTGTCTGGCGATGCCTGTATTGTTTTCTGACATGCGTGCACATTGCGGTGCATACGCATGCACTGTTAGGACCTGATCGCCCGCTGTGCGAAAACGCACTGCAGCGATCAGATCTGAATTACCTCCTTAGTGCCTCTTGAAAAGTCACCTCTGTACCAATACCTTCCACTTCTGCACCTGCTACCATTCTCCCTGGTACAGCATGCTTCTGCCCTCGGTCACACTCTGCTTCATTCCTACCCTTCTCACCCAGCCTTGTTCTCTCCTTACTAGAATGTAAGCTCTCACATTCACAGTTTACTTTCCTGATATCTGCTTGTCTGATCCCACTTTGTCCTTCTGTATGTTGTTGTTTTATGATTATTTTGTTCTGTATTATATTCTGCTTTTTCTGTTCTATGCTTGACAAATGATACATCTTGGGCTAAATGTAAAAGCTTGCAAGCTGCCAGAGGTGCAGGACTTTGTGCGAGTCTACCCATATATTTTTTAAAGTGGCAACCATTTACAAGGCAAAACCAACCTGCTTTTGCCTTGTAAATGATGTGGGGTTACTGTGGGGCATTATGCAGGGTTGAACTGGCCCACGGGGCACAGGATAATCCCCCGGTGGGCTTCACTGCCTGAGTGTTGCTGGGTCAGATGCAGAACTAGCGGCGGTGCTAGGGGGCATCAGCCAAAATTTTGCCTAGGGCATCAAATTGGCTAGAGCCAGCTCTGGTCATGGCGGCTTGTTAGTATGATAAGCAGCAGAAGACGCTAATCCCATATTGATGTTGAAGATCTGCTGACTGGATTTTATGTGCATACCAGCATTTCATCCAAGCTTACCACATTGTGAGCCTGAAATGTACTGAATAGACACTTTCTATTGGGAAGCAATTATATATAGCTAAAAAGCGGGCAACGAAGATAGTAAAAGACCAGCTACACCCCGGCCACAGCATGTTTAACTTGCTTCCTTCAGGCAGGCGTTACAGGGCTGTCCCTGCCATGTCCACCAGAAGCCTCAAAAGTTTCTTTCCCCAAGCGGTCCGCCTGCTGAACTCCTGAACATTGACCGACTAGACGTACATGTAACTAACTTGTGTCCCTACGGTATACCTATCTGTGTGACTTTACGGTTTATTCCAAGTGATTTGGTGCAGAAAAAATATGTTAATAAAATAATTTTTATTAAGTAAACATAAAAATGATAAACAAATGTATACAAAGCCTGATATTGCACATAAAATGGGGGATAATTCCCAGAAAGATACAAAGATAAATAAAAACATGAACAGTATATAAAACCATATGCAAGTCTTAAGATAATGTTGTTATCATGCACAAATAAAAAAGATGAAAAAAAAACGTTTCTCTCTGTATGTAATGGAGACACAGTCAATTTCTCTGGTATTGTTCAAAATGAAAGAATAAGAAGAAAGTCTTACCAAACTGGGGTTAATGGAGCCACAGGTGTTATTAGCAGAATATGGTCCGGAATACGCCCTGCATAGGCTCCAAGGCTTTTCCAGTAAGGTACTGTATGTCCACAGGGTGCAGGTAATAGATCAACGCGTTTCGAGCTCTTCCTGAGCTCTTCCTCAAGGCTGATACTTACCTGCTGCCTGTCCTGATGGTGTTTAAATAGCTGAAGAAAGGAAGTGACTGTTACATCACTTCCGGTGATGGTGTCTGCCCACATGGACTCTGGATTGGCCAGTGAACGGTTGGGCGGAAGTGTTTTGTTTATTCACTTCAGGGCGCGGGTAGTGGTTGGCGGAAGTGCTACATGTACATGAAGAACATGGGTACAGGGTGTGCGGAACCAGGATGTGTTGGCCCAGTGGCCCATGTGCACTGCACACTTTGCACCCATTATAGATACTCCACTGGATTATACACTGAAAAACTTGTTTTTCAGAGCAGACTGTAGCCTCCATTCAAAAATGTCATGAGGACATCAGTACCCTGCGATACTCTTTAGTTCCATCTTTGGCAAATAGCAGTGTTATTATATAAGTCATTCAGAAACTTAACATGTCACCTTGAAAACTATAATATACATCATATTATTCACTGAGCTTTATTTTATTTAAGATTTATGTGGAAATAATACCAAAGATTGCCTGGTTACAACATTTTAATTGTTCACTAGGTGCCAACAAGCCTGGACGGATCCTGAGCCGCGCACACCAGCGCCCATTGGCCCTCACGCATCTGCGACTTTATGCAAATGCCGCTGCAAACTCCTTTCCCTGTACGTCTGTAGGGTTGAATGTGCAAGGTCTGACACGCCCACTTTTAGTGTCTGTGTGTACCATAATAGCGATTGATGCGTTCTTACACACCACCATCGGTTGCACCAACAAAACTTGCACAATCCCTTGGGCAGGTGCAACTTTTCCGTCTGATCATGGTCTGGGAATGCAGCCGCAGGCATTGATACACCCGCGACACTCCAATAATAATACACCCACTGAACAGACCATGTTTACGTGTACTACAAGCCACCTCTCAGTCACTGCCCAGGAACCCCCATCATGTTTCCACCACATTTCTGATACCATCTGTCCCATGGGTAAGGCATGTGCTGTAGTACTTTTTAGAATTTTTGGCAGTTGCAAAAAAATTGCTCAATGACATGAACGTAGGGATTGTGTGAGGCTCTCAATCAGGCTCATGTACAGTAACTTCCCGAAATGTTCTATTAGGTATGAGCAAAGAATTGTTTTGAATAGGAATTTCCCTTGCCACAGTAATGACTTCATCTAGTATCAGGTGATGATAGAATGGGTTGGGAGCTCTGCTCACCTTTATAGCTGCTAGATATGAGATACTCTAAAGGTGGCTCTCTGTTCTCCGGTAAGGAAGTGGTAGTGTTTATTTAGGGATAATCAATAGGATTACATTTTAACTGAAAAAGGTTTGCACTGCCAGTCTGCGACCGCACTGTCCTAGATAATATGTGATGGCCACAGTGGAGAGTTCACATGCGGCAACAGAATAGAGCTAACGTCCGAGACTTATGCAGCCTGGAAATAGACCTACTGCTTAATTGGCACTCAATACTGTACTGCTTTCACAATCACCTGTTTATTATTATGCTAGAGATTTGGAACAAAAACCCTAACTTTATGTCTATTTTACATATATGTACTAAATTAACTTTGCTTGAATTATTAACAGTTTCTTATATAGTGCAGCAAATTACGTTGCACTTTACAATTGGATAAAACAAAACTGAGTAATAACAGACAAACATAGAGGTAGGAAGGCCCTGCTCTCAAGCTTACAATCTATAGGGAAATAGGCATTGATACACAAGGGTAGGTGTTATCTATTGCATAAGGGTCCAGCAGATTGTAAAGGTTCTTGGTGGGCTGTATGATGTAGTCACACAACAATATTGGCCAAGGGTCAGGAGGATGTGAAAGTAAAGAGAGAGAAAATATGCGAGGATATGTTTGGACTGTACAGTGGGGATGTCACATCTTGCAAAAGAACCCTCTATCCAGCGCTATAGAGACAGGTACAGTACCACGCTATGCAGAGCCGTAACTAGACATTTTGTTGCCTTGTGTGGCCCCACCATACCTTCAGTCTAAAAAAGGGTGTGGTCTCAGAGGAAGGGGACCCCCAATTCAAATTATGCCACAGTTAGGCAACCTTACTCACATTACGCCTCAGAGTAGTGTCCCTTATTCACTATATTCTAATCAGTAGTGCACCTTATACACATTATGGCCACAGTAGTACCGCTTATACACATTATGCGCCACAGTAGTGCCTTTTATTATACTGTGAGGGAGCTGAAAGGCGGAGCTCCGGACAGTGACTGACAAAATAATTGTGCCCCACTCCCTCCAGCAGCCTTGCACCTCCCTGTATCCCACTCCCTCCAGCTGCCTCTCACCTCCTACATTGTCTTCTGCACACAGTGTGCTTACTGCCTTGCTACTCTTCACGGCTCCTCACTGCAGTCGTCGTGACCTGAGGTGGGGGACATAGGCCGAATGACAGTACCGCCCACATTCTCTAATGTCATTGCTTTCTGTGTGGCGGCCTGGGTGCCTGTACTCTGTGCACCAGAGGCACTGTTCTAGTTACGGCCCTGATGCCATGATACTGCCCCACAGACTCTCTCCGCACTTGGTGTCACGACTAGAGATGAGCGCCTGAAATTTTTCGGGTTTTGTGTTTTGGTTTTGGGTTCGGTTCCGCGGCCGTGTTTTGGGTTCGAACGCGTTTTGGCAAAACCTCACCGAATTTTTTTTGTCGGATTCGGGTGTGTTTTGGATTCGGGTGTTTTTTTCAAAAAACACTAAAAAACAGGTTAAATCATAGAATTTGGGGGTCATTTTGATCCCAAAGTATTATTAACCTCAAAAACCATAATTTACACTCATTTTCAGTCTATTCTGAATACCTCACACCTCACAATATTATTTTTAGTCCTAAAATTTGCACCGAGGTCGCTGTGTGAGTAAGATAAGCGACCCTAGTGGCCGACACAAACACCGGGCCCATCTAGGAGTGGCACTGCAGTGTCACGCAGGATGTCCCTTCCAAAAAACCCTCCCCAAACAGCACATGACGCAAAGAAAAAAAGAGGCGCAATGAGGTAGCTGTGTGAGTAAGATTAGCGACCCTAGTGGCCGACACAAACACCGGGCCCATCTAGGAGTGGCACTGCAGTGTCACGCAGGATGGCCCTTCCAAAAAACCCTCCCCAAACAGCACATGACGCAAAGAAAAAAAGAGGCGCAATGAGGTAGCTGTGTGAGTAAGATTAGCGACCCTAGTGGCCGACACAAACACCGGGCCCATCTAGGAGTGGCACTGCAGTGTCACGCAGGATGTCCCTTCCAAAAAACCCTCCCCAAACAGCACATGACGCAAAGAAAAAAAGAGGCGCAATGAGGTAGCTGTGTGAGTAAGATTAGCGACCCTAGTGGCCGACACAAACACTGGGCCCATCTAGGAGTGGCACTGCAGTGTCACGCAGGATGTCCCTTCCAAAAAACCCTCCCCAAACAGCACATGACGCAAAGAAAAAAAGAGGCGCAATGAGGTAGCTGACTGTGTGAGTAAGATTAGCGACCCTAGTGGCCGACACAAACACCGGGCCCATCTAGGAGTGGCACTGCAGTGTCACGCAGGATGTCCCTTCCAAAAAACCCTCCCCAATCAGCACATGATGCAAAGAAAAAGAAAAGAAAAAAGAGGTGCAAGATGGAATTGTCCTTGGGCCCTCCCACCCACCCTTATGTTGTATAAACAAAACAGGACATGCACACTTTAACCAACCCATCATTTCAGTGACAGGGTCTGCCACACGACTGTGACTGATATGACGGGTTGGTTTGGACCCCCCCCAAAAAAAGAAGCAATTAATCTCTCCTTGCACAAACTGGCTCTACAGAGGCAAGATGTCCACCTCATCTTCACCCTCCGATATATCACCGTGTACATCCCCCTCCTCACAGATTATCAATTCGTCCCTACTGGAATCCACCATCTCAGCTCCCTGTGTACTTTGTGGAGGCAATTGCTGCTGGTCAATGTCTCCACGGAGGAATTGATTATAATTCATTTTAATGAACATCATCTTCTCCACATTTTCTGGATGTAACCTCGTACGCCGATTGCTGACAAGGTGAGCGGCGGCACTAAACACTCTTTCGGAGTACACACTTGTGGGAGGGCAACTTAGGTAGAATAAAGCCAGTTTGTGCAAGGGCCTCCAAATTGCCTCTTTTTCCTGCCAGTATAAGTACGGACTGTGTGACGTGCCTACTTGGATGCGGTCACTCATATAATCCTCCACCATTCTATCAATGTTGAGAGAATCATATGCAGTGACAGTAGACGACATGTCCGTAATCGTTGTCAGGTCCTTCAGTCCGGACCAGATGTCAGCATCAGCAGTCGCTCCAGACTGCCCTGCATCACCGCCAGCGGGTGGGCTCGGAATTCTGAGCCTTTTCCTCGCACCCCCAGTTGCGGGAGAATGTGAAGGAGGAGATGTTGACAGGTCGCGTTCCGCTTGACTTGACAATTTTGTCACCAGCAGGTCTTTCAACCCCAGCAGACTTGTGTCTGCCGGAAAGAGAGATCCAAGGTAGGCTTTAAATCTAGGATCGAGCACGGTGGCCAAAATGTAGTGCTCTGATTTCAACAGATTGACCACCCGTGAATCCTTGTTAAGCGAATTAAGGGCTGCATCCACAAGTCCCACATGCCTAGCGGAATCGCTCCCTTTTAGCTCCTTCTTCAATGCCTCCAGCTTCTTCTGCAAAAGCCTGATGAGGGGAATGACCTGACTCAGGCTGGCAGTGTCTGAACTGACTTCACGTGTGGCAAGTTCAAAGGGCATCAGAACCTTGCACAACGTTGAAATCATTCTCCACTGCACTTGAGACAGGTGCATTCCACCTCCTATATCGTGCTCAATTGTATAGGCTTGAATGGCCTTTTGCTGCTCCTCCAACCTCTGAAGCATATAGAGGGTTGAATTCCACCTCGTTACCACTTCTTGCTTCAGATGATGGCAGGGCAGGTTCAGGCGTTTTTGGTGGTGCTCCAGTCTTCTGTACGTGGTGCCTGTACGCCGAAAGTGTCCCGCAATTCTTCTGGCCACCGACAGCATCTCTTGCACGCCCCTGTCGTTTTTTAAAAAATTCTGCACCACCAAATTCAAGGTATGTGCAAAACATGGGACGTGCTGGAATTTGCCCATATTTAATGCACACACAATATTGCTGGCGTTGTCCGATGCCACAAATCCACAGGAGAGTCCAATTGGGGTAAGCCATTCCGCGATGATCTTCCTCAGTTGCCGTAAGAGGTTTTCAGCTGTGTGCGTATTCTGGAAAGCGGTGATACAAAGCGTAGCCTGCCTAGGAAAGAGTTGGCGTTTGCGAGATGCTGCTACTGGTGCCGCCGCTGCTGTTCTTGCGGCGGGAGTCCATACATCTACCCAGTGGGCTGTCACAGTCATATAGTCCTGACCCTGCCCTGCTCCACTTGTCCACATGTCCGTGGTTAAGTGGACATTGGGTACAACTGCATTTTTTAGGACACTGGTGAGTCTTTTTCTGACGTCCGTGTACATTCTCGGTATCGCCTGCCTAGAGAAGTGGAACCTAGATGGTATTTGGTAATGGGGGCACACTGCCTCAATAAATTGTCTAGTTCCCTGTGAACTAACGGCGGATACCGGACGCACGTCTAACACCAACATAGTTGTCAAGGCCTCAGTTATCCGCTTTGCAGTAGGATGACTGCTGTGATATTTCATCTTCCTCGCAAAGGACTGTTGAACAGTCAATTGCTTACTGGAAGTAGTACAAGTGGGCTTACGACTTCCCCTCTGGGATGACCATCGACTCCCAGCGGCAACAACAGCAGCGCCAGCAGCAGTAGGCGTTACACGCAAGGATGCATCGGAGGAATCCCAGGCAGGAGAGGACTCGTCAGAATTGCCAGTGACATGGCCTGCAGGACTATTGGCATTCCTGGGGAAGGAGGAAATTGACACTGAGGGAGTTGGTGGGGTGGTTTGCGTGAGCTTGGTTACAAGAGGAAGGGATTTACTGGTCAGTGGACTGCTTCCGCTGTCACCCAAAGTTTTTGAACTTGTCACTGACTTATTATGAATGCGCTGCAGGTGACGTATAAGGGAGGATGTTCCGAGGTGGTTAACGTCCTTACCCCTACTTATTACAGCTTGACAAAGGGAACACACGGCTTGACACCTGTTGTCCGCATTTCTGGTGAAATACCTCCACACCGAAGAGCTGATTTTTTTGGTATTTTCACCTGGCATGTCAACGGCCATATTCCTCCCACGGACAACAGGTGTCTCCCCGGGTGCCTGACTTAAACAAACCACCTCACCATCAGAATCCTCCTGGTCAATTTCCTCCCCAGCGCCAGCAACACCCATATCCTCCTCATCCTGGTGTACTTCAACACTGACATCTTCAATCTGACTATCAGGAACTGGACTGCGGGTGCTCCTTCCAGCACTTGCAGGGGGCGTGCAAATGGTGGAAGGCGCATGCTCTTCACGTCCAGTGTTGGGAAGGTCAGGCATCGCAACCGACACAATTGGACTCTCCTTGTGGATTTGGGATTTCGAAGAATGCACAGTTCTTTGCTGTGCTGCTTTTGCCAGCTTGAGTCTTTTCATTTTTCTAGCGAGAGGCTGAGTGCTTCCATCCTCATATGAAGCTGAACCACTAGCCATGAACATAGGCCAGGGCCTCAGCCGTTCCTTGCCACTCCGTGTGGTAAATGGCATATTGGCAAGTTTACGCTTCTCCTCCGACAATTTTATTTTAGGTTTTGGAGTCCTTTTTTTTCTGATATTTGGTGTTTTGGATTTGACATGCTCTGTACTATGACATTGGGCATCGGCCTTGGCAGACGACGTTGCTGGCATTTCATCGTCTCGGCCATGACTAGTGGCAGCAGCTTCAGCACGAGGTGGAAGTGGATCTTGATCTTTCCCTAATTTTGGAACCTCAACATTTTTGTTCTCCATATTTTAATAGGCACAACTAAAAGGCACCTCAGGTAAACAATGGAGATGGATACTAGTATACAATTATGGACTGCCTGCCGACTGCAGACACAGAGGTAGCCACAGCCGTGAACTACCGTACTGTACTGTGTCTGCAGCTAATATAGACTGGTTGATAAAGAGAAGATGTCTATGTAACTATGTATGTATAAAGAAGACTGAAAAAAATCCACGGTTAGGTGGTATACAATTATGGACGGACTGCCTGCCGAGTGCAGACACAGAGGTAGCCACAGCCGTGAACTACCGTACTGTACTGTGTCTGCAGCTAATATAGACTGGTTGATAAAGAGAAGATGTCTATGTAACTATGTATGTATAAAGAAGAATGAAAAAAAACCACGGTTAGGTGGTATACAATTATGGACGGACTGCCTGCCGAGTGCAGACACAGAGGTAGCCACAGCCGTGAACTACCGTACTGTACTGTGTCTGCAGCTAATATAGACTGGTTGATAAAGAGAAGATGTCTATGTAACTATGTATGTATAAAGAAGAATGAAAAAAATCCACGGTTAGGTGGTATTACAATTATGGACGGACTGCCTGCCGAGTGCAGAGACACAGAGGTAGCCACAGCCGTGAACTACCGTACTGTGTCTGCTGCGACTGGATGATAAATGATATAAAAAATATATATATATCACTACTGCAGCCGGACAGGTATATATTATATATTATATAATGACGGACCTGCTGGACACTGTCTGTCAGCAGAATGAGTTTTATTTTTATAGAATAAAAAAAAAAAAACCACACAAGTGAAGTCACACGACGAGTGTTTAACTTTTTCAGGCAATCACAATATAAGTATACTACTAACTATACTGGTGGTCAGTGTGGTCAGGTCACTGGTCAGTCACACTGGCAGTGGCACTCCTGCAGCAAAAGTGTGCACTGTTTAATTTTAATATAATATGTACTCCTGGCTCCTGCTATAACCTATAACTGGCACTGCAGTAGTGCTCCCCAGTCTCCCCCACAATTATAAGCTGTGTGAGCTGAGCAGTCAGACAGATATATAATATATATAGATGATGCAGCACACTGGCCTGAGCCTGAGCAGTGCACACAGATATGGTATGTGACTGACTGAGTCACTGTGTGTATCGCTTTTTTCAGGCAGAGAACGGATATATTAAATAAACTGCACTGTGTGTCTGGTGGTCACTCACTATATAATATATTATGTACTCCTGGCTCCTGCTATAACCTATAACTGGCACTGCAGTAGTGCTCCCCAGTCTCCCCCACAATTATAAGCTGTGTGAGCTGAGCAGTCAGACAGATATATATAATATTATATATAGATAATAGATGATGCAGCACACTGGCCTGAGCCTGAGCAGTGCACACAGATATGGTATGTGACTGACTGAGTCACTGTGTGTATCGCTTTTTTCAGGCAGAGAACGGATATATTAAATAAACTGCACTGTGTGTCTGGTGGTCACTCACTATATAATATATTATGTACTCCTGGCTCCTGCTATAACCTATAACTGGCACTGCAGTAGTGCTCCCCAGTCTCCCCCACAATTATAAGCTGTGTGAGCTGAGCAGTCAGACAGATATATATAATATTATATATAGATAATAGATGATGCAGCACACTGGCCTGAGCCTGAGCAGTGCACACAGATATGGTATGTGACTGAGTCACTGTGTGCTGTGTATCGCTTTTTTCAGGCAGAGAACGGATGATAAAGTAAACTGCACTGTCCTCACTAGTAAACTCTCTCCACTCAGTCTCTACACTTCTACAGTAACAGTACTCCTCCTAGTCAGCTCCAGTAAATCTCTCTCAGTCTCTTATAATCTAAATGGAGAGGACGCCAGCCACGTCCTCTCCCTATCAATCTCAATGCACGTGTGAAAATGGCGGCGACGCGCGGCTCCTTATATAGAATCCAAATCTCGCGATAGAATCCGAGCCTCGCGAGAATCCGACAGCGTCATGATGACGTTCGGGCGCGCTCGGGTTAACCGAGCAAGGCGGGAAGATCCGAGTCGCTCGGACCCGTGAAAAAAAACATGAAGTTCTGGCGGGTTCGGATTCAGAGAAACCGAACCCGCTCATCTCTAGTCACGACCCCTGACTCTGTTACCTATGTTTGTCCACACTCCCCATAGTGATGTTACTGCCCTCTTTTATGACTTGTGCAACACTTGTTGAAATGCTGGGAGCCTTACTATTGCCTAATGAGCGTCTAGACTAGAGATATGTTGGTTTGGTTTTACTTTTTTTTACTGGCTATCCAAAACATGTGACAGCCGGATAGCTGATAAGATGCCATTTTGAGATCTGAGTAACTCCGGGTAAATCCAAACCCACACATCTCCAGTCTAGACCATACTGAGGGTCCTTTATGAATGTCAAACAATAGAGACCCAAAGTGCTTGTCTATGTGCAGAAGTGGACCCACTTCTATGCATTGGTTACTTTTGTGGGTTGAAGTGTGCCTAAAAATGTGTGTTCCCACATCGGATTTGGATTGAAATGCTGGCTGACGGGATGCCAGCAGTCAGAATACCAAACGCTGCATCCTGATGATCAGAATCCTGACAGGGGAAGAAAAGTATACTTATCTTCCCCCTATGGACCTCTAACCCTCCCACCCCGCAGCCTAAACCTAACCCCCCGGTCCTGCAGTCTAACCCTAACCCTCCTTGCGCAGCCTAAACCAACTCTCTCCCCCCCCCCCCCCCCCCCCCACCCCGGCTTACCTCTCTGGTGGCCCAGCAGTGTATCAAAAGGGATCCCGGGTGCCGGAGCCAGCATTCTGATCAGTGTCGAGATTCCGGCATCAGTATTTTGACGGCCGGGATCCCGACAGATCATGACCGGATGTATGTACCCATCTAGATGCCCCGATATTTGTCTGGAAATCTTTGTGTTTTCCCATACAAACATACAATAGCGCGAAAGGGGTTAGAGGGACTCCTACCAAAGAGCTAAATCAGGAACAGTAAATTCTCTCAATTTAACTGGCAAGTATATTCTTTAAAAATGTATAATAAATTGTTGATTTTTATTTATTTAATTCATTAATTTGGTAAATCTAGTTAAAGGCTTAAACTCAAATAATAAAAATAATAATAGATCCCCTTGTATCATCACCCACACACATGGACGGATTGGGATGGAAAACCAGCCCTGGAAATTTATGGAAGCAACCCTAATGGAAGGGGTGGGGGGCAGTCTGATGAGGTGGGGGGGTGGGGGGCGGACTGTTGGGGGGGATGGGATCCCTCCTCATAGGGCCTAACTGTACGCAATTACGGCCTTCCTTGTGTCTCTTGCCGCAGTTGTGTCTGAGACCCACGCCTCCCATATATTCCGACTGCAGCCGAGTGTGTCTGTCTCTCAGAAGGGACTGATAACTCAGAGCGAGGGGCTGCTGATCACACATCAACCCCTCCAAATTGTTCTCATAGTTTATGCGGCTTGCGCTTCAGATTGCCTATCACAAGACATCCTGGGGTGCCCAATGGTATGTGATGTCAGCAGTTACAGACCACTACATTACATTACATTCCTTCAGAACAGGAAGAAGAAATCAATTATTCTCTTGTACGGAACTGATTTTCTCATTACTAACCTTTTGGAGACTGTGGTCACATGAGATACAATCATGTCTGTTAAAGCCAGGCTGGTTGTAGTCACATCTAATCCTACCGCAGCAGTTAAGTGGTTAAATACAATTTATTATTCAATTTAATAAACTAAAAAATATAATTTTTTTAAAACATTTTTTAAAGTTGCATCTTGACTCCCCAGGCTATACATAAATCTGTGAGTAAAAAGATTCCTGGGTTATTTTTTAGACCATTGTATGCAGTGTGTTCAGGTCACTATGACTTTTTAACATGAATTGAGATTTGAACAAGCCAGTGTGCTGACCACAGGGATACATGAGCCAGACAATATATTTTGTATTTGTATGCACAATGGGGGTAATTCAGACCTGATGGCTCGCTAGCGTTTTTTGCAGCGCTGCGATCAGGTCAGAACTGCGCATGAGTATGTACCGCAATGCGCAGGTGCGTCGCACAGGTACAAAGCGGTTAGTTGCTCTGCGATGGGTTTGTGC